>NC_045431.1:134882588-136082588 GCF_902635505.1 Sarcophilus harrisii | reverse complement strand
TAGGTAGTTCTTTATTTCTTTAAGGAATATTCTCTTTCTATTCATTGCTTCTCAGATTTTTGTTATTATTATACAGAAATGCTATTGATTGTGTGTGTGTTGTCTGCTTAACCCATCCCCAATATAAGTAGGTTTTCAGAACTATGAACCCTTCTCACCCCTCTGTTCTTCCTCTGTACCTCATTTGTGTAATATAATTAGTATTTTTGCCTTTTTCTCAGCAGTTTTGCTTTTTAGAGTCAACTCAACTTTATTTCAGTCTTCCTTTTGGGCTACTCAGTTGCTGATATCTTAAATGTATGGTATACATTTCCATGTAAACAACATAAACAATTTATTAATGTTAAGTTCCCTGAAATTAATCTTTGATATTGGCTCTTATATGTTAAATTTTCTGTTGCGTTTGGTTGATAAAGTCCTGAAAATCTGCAAGTTCTTTAAATGTTCTTTTTTTTTTTATTCAATATTATGGAAAATTTTGCTGGATATATTTTTGACTGCAGGCTTAGTTCTTTTGATTGCCAGTATATGAGGCTGCTGATAAATCATGTACAATTCTAATTGTAGCTCCAGCATATTTGAATTTTTTTCTTCTTGTTTCTTGCAGAATTTTCTCTTTGATCTGAGGGTTTTGAAATTTGGCAATAATATTTTTATGTTTTCCACAAAGGATCTTTTTGAGGTGATGATCAATGGATTTTTTTTCTACAACTTTCCCCTCATATTCTGTCATTCTAGGATAATTTTCTTAGATTATTTCTTGCATCATCATGTCAAGGTTCACTTTTTGGTTACAATTTTCAGGTAGTCCAATTATTCTTATTTTTTAAGTTTTTTTTTAGTTTTTCCTCAGTGTCTCTCACTTGATTTTTAAATTGTTTTTTGAGTTCTTCTATACATTCTCTCTGGACAGGGAGCCATTTACATTACTTCTTGGGATAGAAGAAGCTTTTTTTTTTTTTTTTTTTTAACTTCACTGTTCTCCTCTCTAGATGAACCCTGTTCTTCCCTCTTGCCATAGTAGTTTGGGTTGTTTCTTATTTGCCAGTTCAATCTTTTTTTTTTTTTTAAATGAGAAGTATTAGTGTAAGCAGCTCTAATTGTGGTGGGGGGGGGAGGGAGGGAAGAAATGCCTCTAGCTTCACTCTAGGTCTCTCCTCTGACCTGGAACTCCAAACCAAAAGGTCCAACCACCTGCAAGTACTCATAGCCAGTAGCATCCCTACCCTACTGCTTCTGCACAGGGATGCTGGTTCCTTCTTGCCCAGGACTGCATTTCAGCATCACATCTGGGCTTACTGCTCTTAATCAGCCGAGGTTCCCTTAGTCCCCACTTGGTGTTTCTGTGGAGCTAGTGGTGCAGTAGATAGAACACTGGCTGTCTCTACAACCCATTATCATCACTATTATTCAATATTATACTAGAAATACTAGTTGTAGCAATTAGAGAAGAAAACAATGAAGAAATAAAAATTATTACTCTCTGCAGATATATGATGATGAGATTTGATATCACAAGTTCATATTTTTCTACCCTGCTCATTATTTTGCTGTGTAGGACATAAATTCTATTCTAATTCTCATTTTTCTTTAAAATCACTCATCTAATAGTCACATGTTTTCCTCAAATTCCACAGGATCTTTTCTCTCATCAACCCTTCTTGTGGTAGTTTCCTTTGGTACGGGATCTAAAAGTATCTCAGCTTCCTCCTATTGGGCAATTCACAATTCACCAACTTAGGTTATTGCCCCAAGTGACATTTGGAGGCACCCATTTGATTGCTAAGTTCTTTTTGCTCAGTCTTAGTAGTGTGCAGACACATGATGTCCTTTCCCACTCCCTCTGTCCTCCTTCTCTGACCTGGAATCAGGAATTAGAAGTGTTGTAACTTTCAACTAGAGTTGATTCCTCTAATTTTGGTCCTTGAGACTCTGGGAAGACAGGGATGTAGGGTATGAGGTTGAGTCCTAGTTCAATTGCTGCCCATTTCATTTTCTTTCTCTGCTTTCCTAAAGAGATTTTTTTACAGCACAAAATGTTGCTCTCGTAGCACATTCTGTTACAGCCTCACTTCTGGTGCCTGTTGGGTGGTAGGCTAGGGGTACTGAATGAGCTCAGGGTAGATGGCACTTCATGGGTTTTGTTTTACTTTTTTAAAAAGTTTCTTTTGGATTCTAACTATTCTAGACAGTTAAAGAAACTTTATCTTTGGGATATAAATTTCTATTTTGAGAGGAATGAATAGTCATGGGAGAAAATAGCTAATCCTCTTCCATTTTATTAGTCATGTAACTCAGGAATTCCCCATTTGCATGCATGTAACATATATATATTTTTGGTACTTCACTCTACATCACTTTATCAGTCTTCCCATGCTTCTCTATATCCTTAATATACACAATTTCTTAATAACTCAATAGTATTCTATTACCTAAATGAATTCACAGCTTGTTAGTGATTCCCTTGACAGTGAGCATCTAATCTGTTATTATGACAAAAGGTGCTACTATAAATGCTTTTAATGTAACCCAGTAAAGTGTTGTAACAATCAATATTTCATTGCTGGCAAATAGGCAACGTTTCTCTACCTAATCTTTAGAGATTGTTTCTTAGTAGCTGTGTGTAAAATCTGGCTTATGGAATATAAAGAGCTGCTCAGGAAACCAGAGATGATATATGTGAAAACCATGTAAAAGCCAGATTAAACACATATTGAAATGTGGGTACAAAGTACTATAGATAAAAAGATTTCTTCTTATCCCCTCACTCTCCGTCCTCCCCCCAAAAACAAACAAAAAGCTTTATTTATATTCTACTGGTGAATGCAATATCTAAATTAGAAAAGTAAATACAAGAGAAAGAAAACTTAAAGGAGTAGGGTAGTTAAAGAGAGACCAACAAAAAATTAATGTTGCCCCTAAGCTGAGCCTTGAAGAAGGCTAAGGAATATCACCAGCTGAGGTGACTCTATGGTACTCTTGTTTGATCTCACATGTGCTTCTCGGTTCCCTTCTCAGTTCCTGGCAAAAGCAACTCTTTTGGCAACAGTAATACTGCTTCTGTAACTGTCCAAGAAAAAAAAAAAGTCCAAGATCAGCCCTAATGATATGTTACCAGTCCTAATTCCCTCTATTTTGAAACTAAAGTATTTCAAAGAGTAAGCAGAAGAGGGAAAAAGAATAATAGTTTGCTGTTATATGGATGAATCTTGTACTGATGGGGAAAAACAAATCTTCACTAAAGTATTTAAACTGTCATTTCCATTAGACTTTTTGGTAAATACTTCTGTATTGTTGGAATCAGGGTACTGAGAAAGTACTGTATGTTCAGAGTCAAGGTACTGAGAAAGTCCTATATAATCTGAGTAAATCAAACAAACACAACATAAAGTAGGAAAGCTACAAAAATAGTGCATCTACTTAATATCATGCTCCTATCAATAAGAAATGCAGGTGGCTGTTTAATAAAAAGTAATGTTTGCATATATCCATCTGTACATAGAGACACACACAGAGGTACACCGTGAGTTTGATTCCAGATGACCACAGTAAGAATAATATTGCAATATAGCAAGCCACAGAAATTTTTTGGTTTCCCAGTACATAAAAAAGTTTTGTTTATATTATACTATAACCTATTAAGTGTGCAAATAATACTATGTTAAAAAACAAACAAACAAAAAAAACAAGGTACATAACTAAAAATCATTTAGTGGATTAGAAATGAGGAGTCAGCCAAAATGGCAGAGGGCAGAGTAGAAGCAGGAACTCACTCAACCTCTCCCACAAACTGCTCCAAATTCCCTTAAATAATGACTCTAACCAATGTTAGAGCATCAAAGCACCTAAAAAGACAGAATAGAACATTTTCTAGCCAAAGGCAATTTAGAAGCTAAGCTGCACATCCCAGTGCAAGCTGAGCTAGTGCAACTCCAGGCCCTACCTTGGCCCCACCCAGCCTGACATCTGAATCAGAGGCTGTACTGGCGACTTCCAGATCTCCCACCCCAGAGACACCAAAGACCTGGAAGGTCAGTAGAAAAGGTCTGTGGGAGCCCTGGAATCCCAGTGCAGGCTGCCCTGTCCTTACCCGCATCCCAGCATCATCAAAGTGGGACCTCTGAACCAGCAATAGTGCTGGAGACTTCTGGACCTCTCTCCTGGAATACCAAGGAGTACTTGGAAGATCAGTGGAGAGAGTGTGGCAACAGGGTGGGATCCTGGTGTGCAGTCCTATTGCAAATCCACAGCTTGGTCTCAGCCCCAGGCAAAGTTGCTTTAGCACACTAGATCTTACAACTACAGTGGGCCAGGGTCACACCTAACAGTTCCAGGGCAGAAAAGAGTGCTTGTGATCAGGTTCCTAGAAGGAGCTCTGAAAATAGCTGGACAAAACTCCTGAAGCTTGGGGCAATGCACTGTCCACCCTGGAAACAGAACCCTATTTTAACAAAAGAGTTAAAAGCCAAGCAATAGACTGGGAAAAGGAATGAATATTAGAAAAAGATTTGGGCCATAGAAAACTACTATGGTGATAAAAAAGATCAAAACACACTCTCAGAAGATGTTAACAAAGTCAAAGCTTCTATGTCCAAAGCCTCCAAGAAAAACAAGAATTGGGCTCAGGCAATGAAAGAATTCAAAAGGGAATTTGAAAATCAAGTAAGAGGGATAAAAGAAAAATTAGGGAAAGAATTGAGAGAGGTGCAAAAGGAAATACAAAAAACTAATGAGGAGAAGAATGCCTTACAAAGCAAAATTGACCATTTGAGAAAGGAGGTACAAAAGCTCACTGAGGAAAGTAATTCCTTAAAAAATAGAATTGAGCAAATGGAAGCTAAAGCAAAAAAAAAAAAAAAAAAAAAAATAGAAAAAATGTGAAATATCTCATTGGAAAAACAATTGACCTGGAAAACAGTTTCAGGAAAGATAATTTTGTAATTATTGGTCTACCTGCAAATCATGATAAAAAAAAAAAAAAGGGCCTAGACATCATCTTTCAAGAAATTATCAAGGAAAACTGTCCTGATATTTGGGAATCAGAGGGTAAAATAGAAATTGAAAGAATCCTCCAATCACTTCCTAAAAGAAATCCCAAAATAAAAACTTCCAGGAACATTATAGCCAAATTCTGGAACTCCCAGATCAAGGAGAAAATATTGCAAGTATCCAGAAAGAAACAATTTAAGTATAGTGGAGTCACAGTCAGGATAACACAAGATTTAGCAGCTTCTACTTAAAGGACCAGAGGGCTTAGAATATGATATTTCAGAGAACAATGGAACTAGGATTACAACCAAGAATCAAGTTTCCAGCAAAAATGAGTGTAATCTTTCAGAGGAAAAGGTTGTCATTCAATGATGAAAAGACTAGAGTTGAATGGAAAATTTGATTTTCAGACATAGGACTCTGGAGAAGCATAAGTAAGTACTCAGGAAAATGGTATCATAAGGGATTCAATAAGATTTATCTATTTACATTCCTACATAGGAGGATGATACTTGTAACTCATTAGAACTTTCTCATTATTATGGCAGTTAGAAGGAGTCTATATAGATATCAGGTACAGGTGGGAATTGAATATGAAGGGATAATATATTTTTTTAAATGATGAAATTAAGGGGAGAGGAATGTACCAGGAGAAAGGGAAAGGGAGAAGTGGAATGGTGCAAATTATCTGTCATAAAAAAAGAGCCTGATTGTTCCTTCTATTTCAAGTCTGCCCACTGAAGTCCATCTTCCATACTACTTACAAATAATTCCCCTTAAATATAGATTTGAGCATGTGACTGCCCTACTCAGTCAACTACAGTGGTATGTTATTGCTTCTGTAATAAAGATTAACTCCTCACAATTTTTTTCCTATTTTCAATTTTTTTTTTTTGTTTTGCTTTATAGTATCTTGATTTCTTATAAAGTCACTAGCTTCCGTTTGCTCAGTGGAGGGGAAGAAGGGGAGGAAGTGAACCTTACTTTCATCAGAATTGACTCAAATAGGAAAAACATACATACTCTAGGGGTATAGAAATCTATCTTACCCTGCAAGAAAATAGGAGGGAAATGTGATATGGGAAGGGAAGGGAAGAAGTGTGATAAAAGAAAGGGTATACTGGGGGAGGGAGTGGTCAGTAGCAAAACACTTTTGAGGAGGAATGGGGTGAAAGGAGAGAGAGAATAAATGGGGGGAAATACAATTAGCAATGGTAATTGTAAAAAATCCTTTTAAAGCAAGTTTCTCTGAGGCCCCATTTCTCAAACATAGAGGGAACTGCATCAAATTTAAAAAAGAAGAGCCCTGCCCCAATTGACAAATGATCAAAAGATAAGATCTATGCCCAAAGAGCTATAAATTCATGCATATTCTTTGACCTAACAACACCACTACTTAAATACCAAAAGAGATTCAGGAAAAAAAAAAAAAAAAGGAAAATGACCTATATGTACAAAAAATATTCACAGCAGCTCTCTTCTCAGGACAAAAAAAAATGGAAATTGAGGGGATCCCATCAATTGGGGACTAGTTCAATATGTGTTTGTGATGGAATATTATTTTCTAGGAAATGAGGAGCAGGATGCTTTCAGGAAAAAAAAAATCTGGGAAGTCCTCCATGAACAAAATGAAATGTACAATATACAAAATAATCATGATCATGACACGCGGTTGCCTTCAGAAATCTGAACAAAGGAATCCATCTCTTTGGAGCTTTGAACATGGGTTACTATTATCTCCAGTGGAGAGATACAAGGGCTTAACTTAATACTTTAGGGTTAGAATTCACCTAGATTAGATTTTGGAGGATTTGGACAATCTCATCTGTGAGCCTTTTCTTGACTGACTACAAGGACCAGTCGTTTAATGAGGAAATAAAGAGATAAAGCTTTAATACTAATTTAATAATTGGTTATTAATATAACAGAAAATTCACTTCTTTCACCAAAGTATACCCAGAATTTGGGTTCTGGTTCATAAATGTAGTAGGAATAGCTTAGATTGACAGAACATTAGAGTTAGAAGTAAACAACAATTTATTAAGCTCCTACTTCTGGGAACTGTGCTAAACTTTGGGGATAGAAAGAAAGACAAAATACTTTCTCAAGGAGCTCACAGTTTGATGGGGAGACAACATGCAAACAACTATGTACAAACAAGTCATAGATAGGATATTTAGAAATAATCTCAAAGGAAAGGCATTAAGATTAAAGAGCATTAGGAATAGATCCTTGAGGAAGGTGAAACTTTAACTAAGACTTCACCTCCTTCCATTCTCTCCAGCAGGTTACAGATTGGTCATTCCTCCTCTGTCTAGAATCTTCAACCTCTTTCTATATTGTAGTTCTTTTCCTTCCTCCCTTTAAACTTACCTATACCTCCTCTAGCCTTAAGAAGTCTTTACTAGACTCTGCCACTCTCTGGTCTTCTATCTCAGGCAAACTTCTAGAAAAACAAAAGCTTTCTATATTTGCTGCCTCTATTTCCTCTCCTCTCAATCACTATTCAATCCTTTGTACTATACTTTCCAACTTTATCAGTCAACTGAAACCACTGTCTCCAAAGTTACTAATAATCACCAAATCAAAATGTTTTTTTTTTCAATCTTCATTCTTCTATTTCTGCTATGTTGACATAAATGATAATCTTCCCTTAAATACTGTTTCTTTTCATCTCCTTTGCTGTTTTATCACTGACATCACTCCCCCAACATGTTAGTATTCTATTCAATACCTTCTTCTCGCTCCATACTTTGTAAACTCATTAGCTCCCATGAATTTAACTATAATCTCTATACAGTTGATTTCTAGACCTATGTATACAGTCTCAACTTTCATATCTATACAGATGGGATTTCTAGATCTAGTTATCTAGCCCTAGTCTCTTCCCTGAGTTTCAGTCTTGAATCAATATTTGCCTATTGAACCTTTCAAACTGGATGTCCTAGAGAACAATTATTCATTATTGAAAAGAGCCATGACCATCAGAATTGATCATTGCATAATCTTGTTGCCATGTACAATGATCTCCTGATTCTGCTCATTTCACTTAGTTCATGAAAGTCTTTCTAGGCCTCTCTGAAATCATCCTGCTGATCATTTCTTATAGAACAATACTACTGCATAACATTCATATGCCTTAACTTATTCAGTAATTCTCCAGTTGATGGGCATCCACTTAATTTCCAGTTTCTTGCCACTACAAAAAGGGCTGTCACAAACATTTTTGCACATGTGGGTCCCTTTTCCTCCTTTATGATCTCTTTGGGATATAGGCTCAGTGAGACACTGCTGGATGAAAGGTTATGCACACTAGCTGTACCTGATCTAAAACTATATTATAAAGCAGCAGTCACTAAAACCATTTGGTATTGACTAAGAAATAGATTAGTTGATCAGTGGAATAGTTTAGGTTCACAAGACAAAATAGTCAACTAAAACAATCTAGTGTATGCCAAATGCAAAGATCCTAACTTTTGGGATAAGAATTCATTATTTGACAAAAACTGCTGGGATAACTGGAAATTAGTGTGACAGAAATTAGTGTCCATGGGCATGGACCCACACTTAACCCCATATACTAAGATAAGATCAAAATGGGTCCATGATTTAGGCATAAAGAACAAGATTATAAATAAATTAGAGGAACATAGGATAGTTTATCTCTCAGACTTGTGGAGGAGGAAGAAATTTGTGACCAAAGATGAACTAGAGACCATTACTGATCACAAAATAGAAAATTTTGATTACATCAAATTAAAAAGCCTTTGTACAAACAAAACTAATTCAAACAAGATTAGAAGGGAAGCAACAAACTGGGAAAACGTTTTCACAGTTAAAGGTTCTGATAAAGGCCTCATTTCCAAAATATATAGAGAATTGACTCTAATTTATAAGAAATTAAGCTATTCTCCAATTGACAAATGGTCAAAGGATATGAACAGACAATTTTCAGATGATGAAATTGAAACTATTTCTAGTCATATGAAAAGATGCTCCAAGTCATTATTAATCAGAGAAATGCAAATTAAGACAACACTGAGATACCACTATACACCTATCAGATTAGCTAAGATGACACAAAAAAATAATGATGAATGTTGGAGGGGATGTGGGAAAACTGGGACACTGATGCATTGTTGGTGGAGTTGTGAACGAATCCAACCATTCTGGAGAGTAGTTTGGAACTATGCTTAAAAAGTTATCAAACTGTGCATACCCTTTGATCCAGCAGTGCTACTACTGGGCTTATATCCCAAAGAGATACTAAAGAAGGGAAAGGTACCTGTATGTGCCAAAATGTTTGTGGCAGCCCTGTTTGTAGTGGCTAGAAACTGGAAAATGAATGGATGTCCATCAATTGGAGAATGGTTGGGTAAATTGTGGTACATGAATGTTATGGAATATTATTGTTCTGTAAGAAATGACCAGCAGGATGAATACAGAGAAGCTTGGAGAGATTTACATGAACTGATGCTAAGTAAAATGAGCAGAACCAGGAGATCATTATATACTTCAACAACAATAATGTATGAGGATGTATTGTGATGGAAGTGGATTTCTTCGACAAAGAGAAAATCTAACTCAGTTTCAATTGATCAACAATGGACAGAAGCAGCTACACCCAAAGAAAGAACACTGGAAAATGAATGTAAACTGTTTGCATTTTTGTTTTTCTTCCCGGGTTATTTTTACCTTCTGAATCCAATTCTTCCTGTGCAACAAGAGAACTGTTTGCTTCTGCACATATATATTGTACCTAGGATATACTGTGACATATTTAACATGTATAGGACTGCTTGCCATCTGGGGGCGGGGGTGGAGGGAGGGAAGGGAAAAGTCGGAACAGAAGTGAGTGCAAGGGATAATTGTTGCAAAAAATTACCCAGGCATGGGCTCTGTCAATAAAAAGTTATAATTATCATAAAAAAAAAAGAAAAGGTATGAATAGTTTTGATAGCCCTTTGGGCATATTGAGAAGTGGAGGTGTGAGTGGAGGTCACTGAGCTGGAAGCAGCAATCTAATACAATTCATAGTCATGCCTGAAAAAGAATGCTTAGCACAACATATTACACAAGTCAGAACTAGAAATCTAATGAGCCCAAATTATGGATGGTATGAAGTGATCAACATGCAGCTCTTTCTCCAGAGTTAAAAGAATAGTGTTGACATGCTAACCAAACAGTTCAAGTTATTATCTCTGTATAATTCACAGCCTAGTTTATCTTCTACAAAAGTATTCTGTTGTGCAGTGGATAGAGCACCATCCCTGAAGTCAGGAGGACCTGAATTCAAATTGATCTCAGACACTTAATACTTCCTAGCTATGTGATCCTGGGCAAGTTAATTAACCCAAATTGCCTCAGCATAAAAAAAAAAAAGAAAGAAAAAAAAAGTGTTCTTTTTTTTTCTCTTTGGCCATTTTCATGGTAAATGGCCATGCTTTCCTAGTGGGCATTCTGTGTATAGCACTTTAAGGTTTGAAAACTGTTTTACTAATGTAATTGTATTTCCAATCAAGCCTCAGTTGTTTTTTTCTTTGATATGGAGGAAAAAATAAGTCTAGATCAACAGAAAGAATGCTGAGCACAAGACCATGCTATCTAAGGGATCTATGTAGTAGATTCTAGAGATTATTCAATGGAATATGTAGTTCCAAAGCTTCTTTTGAGAAGAAACAAAGAATGGGAAGAATGGGATAGAAAGTGAAAAGATAGATACAGAAAGACAGACACACACAAAAAAACAGAGACAAAGAGAGAGTAGATATTATATTAACTAGTCTTTATATAGAGCCTACAGTGTGCTTGGCATTGTGTTAAACACTTTACAAATATTATCTTGTTTGATCCTAACAACAATCCTTTGAGTGCTATTATTACTCCTATTTTACAGTTAAGGAAACCGAAGTAAACAGAAGTGGCTTGCCCAAATGTTATGGACCAGAACTCTGTACTTGAAACAAGGATTCATTCTTACAAGGTGCTAACTCAGTGGACTTGATAAAACAATGGTTATCTACTTTAGCATGGTGATTAATAGTTCTCTAGTTCAGTACATGTACTTAGTACTTAATATAGTTCTACAAGCTTCACACCTATGATGTAACTAAAGTAGAGCTTATAAAGTGGGACAAACTCAGCCAGGGTCAGAGCCAGAAAAAACAGAGGACTGGAGGCAGGAGCTCAAGCTCTTGGAGCCAAGAGATATTCATTCCATCTTTGGTCAGGCTCCTGGTGGCTTCTCCTGGGGGACCGAGGGACTCAGAGACAGATTCACTCCATCTTATACCATCATGGTGGCTGTCCTGTCCTCCTGCTTCCCCCACTGAGACCAAAGCCAATCTGAAGGGCCTCCAGAAAGCTAGCCAAGCCCCAGACAAGGAGACAATAAAGAATTTGGACTTTATCCCTAGCTATTCTCATGGTGATTACTAAGCTGAAATGAAGGCTGGTCCAGAGACCTCCATAAAACCAACAAGAACACTACACCCAAGATCATATAGCTAGTAAGTATTTAAGATCAAGAAAAGGGAAAAAGATCATTTTTTTTTTTCAATAAAATATGAGGCAAGATTCTCAGCTGATAGAAAAAGGAAAGAACAAGCTATCTCACCTATTTGAGGAGAGATTTCCTCCTGTAATTCAGGAAGATTTTAAACAATCACCCTAGAAATGAGTGAGTCAGTAGCCAGATTCAAAACTCAGTAAATTTTATTGTTCAACATCACAGCTCATTTTGAAATGTGAGCCAAATTTTGCCTTGGAACAAGATTAGTCATAGTAAACTAGTTGATTTGGAAAAGCTGTCATGTTCTATTCAGGATTAGTCAAAGTGTACCTGGTGGATACCCTCTCAGCATTCATTTAGCTTGTACAACAAATGTAGAAATTTGCCTCCATTCTTATCCAATCTGACAGTACTCTTGGATTACCTCACCTATCAACACTCCCACCTTTGTTCAGGAAGAGTACCTGTTACAAAAGGATGCCCAAGTTTGGCTCCTGACAAGCAGGTCCACATGGTAGAGAAACTCTCTATGCTGTAGTTATACAAGCCTTCTCTTAGCTTTATCTTTGCCTGGGCATGATTCCCCATAAAAGGCTGGAAATTTTTTCTATTGTCAGGGAGAGCTTTAATAGAACATCTTCCTTTTTAAATCCTAAAACACATCAGCCTATCAGTTTTGAACTTCCAGACTGAGTGTAAAATCTAAGAAAGTGTGGATTATAGAACTTTTGAAAATGTCATTTACAGAATAATCCTGGCCCAGTGAAAGAGGGTTCATATAACCTTTACAACAGCACCAATTGTGGAGGAGTTTATCAGTGAATACATCCTCTGGTAATGACATATGAGATATATTCTTGGTCTTATCATATACATTACCTGATCTCCCTTGTTCTCAATCATGCAAAAGGATCAGCTGGCTGACCTAACATGACCCAGCCCATCTGCTGGAACTTGGGGAAGGTCGTTTAGGGTCATTTAAGAAGTTTTGTAATTTCTTGAAAGCAAACTATTCTTTTTTACTCTTGCTTTTTAAGTCTGAGACTAAATAATTGTCTATTATGCTGAAGGAGAAGGGGCTATAAGACTTTCCTCTATCATGATGTGGACAATAGACATTCTTTATATTGTTTTTCATGTGTAGTCAGATTGGATTTTTTTCAGCGGTCATCCAAGATGCTTTGAAGTAGGGTTTCATGTTAATAGTACAAGATCATCCACAATAAGGGTGGATGTTGACATAGTAGCCAAAATGGTTTGAATTGACCAATACCACTGAGGTAGTCTGCTTATTTCTTTGGAAGATTTTCCTGGTTTCACGGTATTCTCTCCAATTTAAATCCTACTTAAACTCTCAGTTTCTCTCATTTGTTTTCTTCACCTCTCTATCACCCTTCAGAAAAACCTTTAGTTCTTTTCTATATAACATTGTTAATTTGACAAAATGTACCACTATGTTCTAAAAAAATACCTTATATTGTACTTCTTACTATAAGAACTGAGTTATATGGGACATTGATGCATTGTTGGTGGAGTTGTGAACGAATCCAACCATTTTGGAGAGTAGTTTGGAATTATGCTCAAAAAGTTATCAAACTGTGCATACCCTTTGATCCAGCAGTGTTACTACTGGGCTTATATCCCAAAGAGATCATAAAGAAGGGAAAGGGACCTGTATGTGCACGAATGTTTGTGGCAGCCATCTTTGTAGTGGCTAGAAACTGGAAACTGAGTGGATGCCCATCAGTTGGAGAATGATTGAATAAATTGTGGTATATGAATATTATGGAATATTATTGTTCTGTAAGAAATGATCAACAACATGATTTCAGAAAGGCCTGGAGAGACTTACACAAACTGATGCTGAGTGAAATGAGCAGGACCAGGAGATCATTATATACTTCAACAAGGCCATTCTTAGCAACGAGATCAACCAAATCATTTCCATTGGAGCAGTAATGAACTGAACCAGCTATGCCCAGAAAAAGAACTCTGGGAGATGACTAAAAACCATTACATTGAATTCCCAATCCCTATATTTATGCACACCTGCATTTTTGATTTCCTTCACAAGCTAATTGTATAATATTTCAGAGTCTGATTCTTTTTATACAGCAAAATAACGTTTTGGTCATGTATACTTATTGTGTATCTAATTTATATTTTAATGTATTTAACATCTACTGGTCATCCTGCCATCTAGGGGAGGGGGTGGGGGGTAAGAGGTGAAAAATTGGAACAAGAGGTTTGGCAATTGTTAACACTGTAAAGTTACCCATACATATAACCTGTAAATAAAAGGCTATTAAAAAAAAAAAAAAAAAAGAACTGAGTTATATTACTATCCATGATAAAGTTCTGATAAAATGGCTCAATTCACTCATTTAACTCAAAGCCTCTTCTTCCAGGTGAACTATGACTTTTGCTGGATTTTCTTCATATCAGAGCCCTGGTTGTTGATACCAATTAGAAGCTATTTAGGCCAGTCTATAGCAATCCTATAGATGGGTAAAGTCACAGGGAGTATAATCAATAAAACCCCCTAGGAACCACTTTCAGATTAGAAATAAGATCTCGTTTCTTTCAAAGAATTTGGCATATTTAAGCAGCTGAACCAATCTCAAATTCATCACACAGATGGTGAGCTCAGAGGCTCATAAGAAATAAAACCATATTGTTTCATAAGCATTCTATGCTCAACCAATCCAAGTTGCAGTGAGCATATCTCACTTTAGGCCTGTACCCATTGAAAATTCATTATTGATTACTGAGCCACAGAACTCTGTTTTTGAAACACTTAGCATAGCATCTTGTAACATAGGTAAGTACTTAATGTTTATTAATTACAGATTTTGGAAATTACTAGGGGCATCTCCTATATCTTATGGACTAGGCAGAGTTAAAAAAAAAAAAAACATAGAAGCTATATGAAGTTTGCATGTCCTCAAACTCATGAAAGGTTTTAACCAGTAATATTCTGCTTGGCCTTGTGCCTGGGCTATATAGATAGATGTTTTAGGACAAACAGTGATGTATAAGCTTTAGTATTTAATAGCTTTCACCAACTGGGCAAGAATGGGTGTGACTAACACTCAGCTCCCAGAGTAAAAGACCATAATAAATGAGTCAGAATTGAATTGTTCAGGCTGTCAGCTCCTAGTTCTCACACTCTTGAACTCTGGCTTGTTCTCCACCTTGTGTCCATACTCCTGCTTCTTTTTCACCACTGGTAATTTTTTTGATGTCTTCTGGATTTCTTTGATTTCCATGGATTTATACCCACCTTATCTTTTGTTGTAACACTTGATGGATTGAATCTTTAAATTAATCTTTTATTGGCTAAGATGACAGGAAAATATGATAAATGTTGAAGGGGATGTGGGAAAACTGGGACACTAATTTATTCTTGGTGGAGTTGTGAAATGATCCAACCATTCTAGAGAGTAATTTGGAACTATGCCCAAAGGCTCTCAAACTTTGATTCAAAAAAGGGACCCACATATGCAAAAAAAAAAAAAAAAAAAAAGCCCTTTTTGTAGTAGCAAAGAATTGGAAATGTAATGGAATATTATTGTTCTATAAGAAACAATCATCAGCATGATTTCAGAAAGGTCTGGAGAGATTTACATGAACTGATGCTAAGTGGAGTTAATAGAACCACGAGATCATTGTACACAAGAAAAAAGATTATGTAATGATCAACTATGATCTACTTGACTCATTTCAACAATGAGATGATTCAGGGCAATTCCAATAGACTTGTGATGGAGAGAGTCAATATATTTAGAAGAATTGCATATGTTTAACATATCAAATTACTTGCTCTCTAGAAGAGGATGGAAGTGGGGAGGGAAGGTTTTGCAAGGGTGAATGTTGAAAACTATCTTTGCATTTATTTTGAAAAATAAAAATTATCGTTGAAAACTATCTTTGCATTTATTTTGAAAAATAAAAATTATCTAAAAAGAAAAAATAATAAGCAGGCTGATTTCAAAAAAGTCTGGAAAGACTTACATGAACTGGTGCTAAGTGAAATGAGCAGACCCAAGAAATCATTGTACACAATAACAAGATTATGAGATGATCAATTGTGATGGATTTGGCTCTTTTCAACAATGAGGTGATTCAAACTTATGATGGAAAATGCCATTCACATCCATAGAGAGAACTATGGAGATTGAATGTGGATCACAACATAGTATTATCATCATTGTTGTAATTTGTTTGGGGGTTTTTCTTTCTCTTTTTTTTCCCTTTTTGATTTGATTTGATGAATATGGAAATATGTTTAGAAGAACTGCACATGTTTAACCTGTATCAGATTGCTTGGTGTGTCGGGGAGGGAAGGAGAGGGAGGGAAGGAGAGAGAGAGGAGGAGAAAAATTTGGAACAGAAGGTTTTGCAAAGGTGAATGTTGAAAACTATATTTGCATATAGTTTGAAAAATACTGTTAAAAATAAATTTTTGCTGCTTTTGATATTCAGTTGCCCTATCTTTTATATACTGGAGATATAGCCTAAAGGAGATTAAAAACAAACTTGGGACTTATGAATATAGTAGTAGTAAGTGGAGCAATGAAAGTTTTTAATTCTCCAATAACTGGACCTTTAAAAAGTTCAAACAAAAGAGTTCAAACACTTACTAGCTTTGTGACCCTGGACAAGTTATTTAATCCTATTTACTCCAGTTTCCTCATTTTGTCAAATGAACTGGAGAAGGAAATGGCAAACCACACCAACATCGCTGCCAGAATTTGGTCACAGAGAGTTGGACATGACTTTAAAAAACAAAAAAAGAGTAACTAGTGGACTTTCAGAGGATGAAAGATCACACAGTTTTTAGGTAGGTCAATATAATCTTGCTCTAATTTCTTCAATCAAGGATCCCAGGTTCTTTATCCTAATCTGGTTATTATTCTAAACACTTCAGTAGAAGAATTCTTCCTTTAGTCTATTTGAAGAGTGGGGAAATACTACTTTAAAAAAAATAGTTAAACACTGATAATAGTATTTTCTTCAGATTAATCCAAAGGCTTCCTACTAGGATAATTTTCAAAAGCTTTATTTCTAAAAGTATCTAGGTAAAATTTTGTCTGTTTCTACACTTTTATTTACAGTTTGTTCAGTCATTCCTCCAAATGATGGACATCTTTCTTTCTACAAAAAGTCTGCTGTGACTTTTGATGTATTCAGAATATTTTTGTCTTTGATCTCTTTAGGGAATGTGCCTGGTAGTGGTGTCAACCGGGATAGACATTTTAGTTACCCTTTTTTAATGTCATCACAAATTGTTTTACAAGTTACTCCAATTCATAGCTCCACCAACAATGCATTAGTGTTCCTATCCTTCCGTAGTCCTCCCAACATTAATCTCCTTTTTCAGGTCATCTTTGCCATTTGCTATAAGATGTAGGATGAAACTTTAGAGTTGTTTTGATTTGCATTTTTCTCATGAACATCTGTTTGAAGCACTGTTTCATATGGTGGTTATTTAATTGTTTCAGTCATATCTTTGTGACCCCATTTGGATTTTCTTGATAAAGATACTGGAATGGTTTTTTGCCATTTCCTTCTCCAGTTCATTTGACAGATGTGGAAACTGAGGCAAATAGTATTAAATGATTTGTTTAGGATCACACAATTTAGTATATGTCTAAAGCCACATTTGAACTCAAGTCTTCCTGAATTCAGAGTCAGTGGTCCTTCCACTGTACCATCTACCTGTCCTTTCATATGATTGTTAATAATCTGCAATTCTTTTGAAAATTATTTCTTCAGGTAGCCCTCTTTGTAGTGGCCAGAAATTGGAAACTAAGTGGATGCCCATCAATTGGAGAATGGCTGAATAAATTGTGGTATACTATTATGGAATATTATTCTATAAGAAATGACCAACAGGATGATTTCAGAAAGGCCTGGAGAGATATGAACTATTGCTGAGTGAAATGAGCAGGACCAGGAGATCATTATATACTTCAACAATACTATATGATGATCAATTCTGATGGACGTGGCCCTCTTCAACAATGAGATGAACCAAATCAGTTCCAATAGAGCAGTAATGAATTGAACCAGCTACACCCAGGGTAAGAACTCTGGGAGATGACTATGAACCACTACATAGAATTCCCAATCCCTCTATTTTTGTCTGTTTTCATTTTTGAGATTTCTTTCACGGGCTAATTGTATACTATTTAAAAGTCCAATTCTTTTTGTACAGCAAAATAACTGTCTGGACATGTACACATATAGTGTATTTAACTTATACTTTAACATATTTAATATATATTTGGTCAACCTGCCATCTGGGGGAAGGGGTGGGAGGAAGGAACTTGGAACAAAAGGTTTTGCAATTGTTTGTGCTGAAAAATTACCCGTGCATATATCTTGTAAAAAAAAAAAAAAAAAAAAAAAAAGCTATAAAAAAGAAAAAAAACTGGGAAAATTTGGAATGATGAAAAAGTGGGTCCCAAAGAGGCAGCCTGTGCTACTTTTGCTAATTCAAAGGCAAACATCCCAGACAAATGTCCTTTGGAGCCATTTCAATCTGTTTTTTTTTAGAATTCAATTGACATAAAGAACTCCTAGGGAAGAAATCCCACCCTTCTTGGGTGGGAACCACCCAAGCAAAGGAAACCAACAAAGACTGAGTCATTTTAACCTGTGAGACCTACTTGGTATATTGAGAGGGAAAGTGACTGGCTGAAAGGAAAGAGGGTATTTTAACGTAGGTCTTTGACTGGAAGACCAACTTAACTCTCCTTTGGGCATTTCGAGTGATAATATCTGATATTTATGTAATTGCATTGTATCATATTATAAATAAAATGTACATATATTTTTAAAAAAAGAAAATTATTTCTTCATATTTTTTAACCACTTATTCAATGAGGAACTGCTCTTGGCTTTATATACTTCTGTTAACTCCTCATACTTTTCAGTAATTTTTGTGGTACCAAAGAAATGGAAGAAATGGATTCAGTAATGACTGAATAAGCTGTGGTTGATGAATAATAATGGAATATTATTGTAGAGTAAGAAATTAGGACCTTAAAGAATTTGAAGACACATTATATTTGTATAAACCATTTTGGAATGAGATTAGCAGAACCAGAAGAAAATATATACTTGACTAAAACAGTGATTCCCAAAACTTTTTTGTTTCATAAAGTTTGACCTCACTCTTTAAAAAATTAATATTTTCCAATTACATATTAACACAATTTTAAACATTCATTTAAAAAAAAATTGAACTCTAAATGCTCTCCTCCCTCCACTTACTTCCCCTCCCCCACATTGAGAAAGTAAGCAATTTGATATAGGTTATGTGTGATATTGGCTCTGTTAAATTTCCTATTGAGTTTAAGTTTGAGACAAAATTAATAAATGTTCATTTTTTTCATTCAGTATACTTCTTAGTTTTGCTGTATATATTATTTTTGTCTTCAATCCTAGTTCTTTTGTCATTACATAGCATTCCAGGACTTTCAGTCTTTTATTGTTGCCACTGATAAATCCTATGCATTTATAATTATAGCTCCAACATATTTGAATTGTTTGTTGTATTGTTGTTGCTTATAAAAATCTCCCTTTGATCTGGGAGTTTTGAAATTAAGCAATAATATTTTCCTTGTAGGCTCTCTCTGAAGTGGTGATTGATGGGGCTTTGTCTATTTCTACTTTTTCCTCTTATTCCATCACTTCAGGACATTTTTCTTTAATTATTTCTTGTATTATTGTGTCAAGGTTTTTTTGTTTTTTTTTTTAGTCATAGCTTTCACATAGCTGAATAATATTCTTATGTTTTCTTGATTCGTTCTTCGGATCTATTGTTTTTCTTATGAGATGTATCATATTCTCTTCTATTTTTTCATGCTTCATATTTTATTAATTCTTGGTCTCGTATAACTTCATTGGCTTCCCCCTGATCAATTCAAATTTTCAGAATAATTTTCTTTTTTAAAGACTCTGGATATCTCCTTTTTCTAGTTGGTTAACTTTTTTTATAATCATCTTGTTTTTCTTAGGTGGTTCTTATTTTTCTTCATTATCTCTCATTTTGTTGTTAAAGTCTTTTTTTGAGTTCTTCTATAAATTTTGGGGGACAAGTAACCATATATTTCTCTTCTTTGTGTTAAGTTTTTTAAACTTCAGTATAATTCTCTGAAGATGAAGATCCTCTGGGTCTTCCCTATTCCCATGGTAAAGTTTTTATAGTTGATTTCTTTTTCCTTTGCCTACTCATTTTTTAAAAACTTGTGGGGCTGGGAGGATGCTGCCTCTAGCTTCAGTTCTCCCTTCTGGCCTGGAACCCCAAACCAAGGACACCACCCTCCTATAATGGCCAACAGCCAGCAAACCCCTGGCCCACTATGTATTGGTTTCTTCTCAGTGCTGTGTCTCAGCAGCACAGCAGAGATTCCTTCAATCTTCTGTGACTCAGACCCTGGACTCCCCACACTGTCCAGAAGTGAAAGTTCCTATGGTTTTGGCAGAGACTACTTCTTGAACCTATCTATCTCCAGGGCTCCTAATTGTCCCAGTAGTCTGGGGGTGTTTATACTTTTTACAGGTTAACTCTCCTCCCTTTATCTTTTTTCAGATCTTCTGTAATCTGCCCAGGAAGACCCCAGTTCTGCCCCAAGTGCCTTTTTTTTCTTGGTCTTTATTTGTCCTGAAGAGCAATTAGTGGGCTTTTAATTTTATGACCTACTCTGCCACTTCCCAGAATTCTCTTACAGCGTATTGTTGGAAATATATAGAAATGCTGATGATTTATGTGAATTTACTTTACATAGCTATTATTTTGCTAAAATTTATGACCTATTCTGCCATCTTCCCAGAATTCTCTTGCAGCGTATTGTTGGAAATATATAGAAATGCTGATGATTTACGTGAATTTACTTTACATAGCTGTTATTTTGCTAAAATTGTTTCAGGTCCCATTCTTTTGTGCTTAATATATATTTTTTATTTCCCCAGTTATATACAATCTAATTTCTTTTTTTAACATTTGTTTTAAAAACTTTTGAGTTCCAGATTCTCTCCCTTTCTCTCCTCCCCCAACCCCATACACACATTGAGAAGGCATATATGAAATTTTTGAAAACATTTCTGTAATAGTTTCAGGTCCAGATGGATTTACAAGTGAATTCTACCAAACATTTGAAGAACAATTAACTCCAATGTTATATAAACTATCTGAAAAAATAAGGAATGAAAGGGTCCTACACCAAATTCCTTTTATGACACAGACATGGTACTGATGATACCTAAACTAGGTAGGTTGAAAACAGAGAAAGAAAATTATAGACCAATCTCCCTATTGAATATTGATGCAAAAATCTTAAATAAAATATTAGCAGAAAGACTACAGAAAATCATCCCCAGGATAATACACCATGATCAAGTAGGATTTATACCAGGAATGCAGGGCTGGTTCAATATTAGGAAAACTATTAGCATAATTGACTATATCAATAACCAAATTAACAAAACCAATGATCATCTCAATAGATGCAGAAAAAGCATTTGATAAAATCTAACATCCATTCCTATTAAAAACATTTGAGAGTATAGGAATAAATGGACTTTTCCTTAAAATAGTCAGTAGAATCTATTTAAAACCATCAGTAAGCAGCATATGTAGTGGGGATAAACTGGAACCATTCTCAATAAGATCAGGAGCGAAACAAGGTTGCCCACTATCACCATTACTATTCAATATTGTATTAGAAATGCTAGATTTGGCAATAAGAGTTAAGAAAAAGATTAAAGGAATTAGAGTAGGTAATGAGAAAACCAAATTATCACTCTTTGCAGATGATATGATGGTATACTTAGAGAACCCCAGAGATTCTACTAAAAAGGTATTAGAAATAATCCACACCTTTAGGAAAGTTGCAGGATACAAAATAAACCCACAAAAATCAGCATTCTTATATATCACTAACAAAATTCAACAGTTAGATACAAAGAGAAATTCCATTTAAAATAACGGTTGATAATATAAAATATTTGGGAATTTATCTGCCAAATATCAAATATCAAAAAATATCAGAAACTATATAAGCAAAACTACAAAAACACTTTCCACACAAAGTCAGATCTAAGCAATTGGGAAAATATTAAGTGCTCTTGGATAGGTCGAGCAACTATAATAAAGAGGACAATACTACCTAAACTAATCTATTTATTTAGTACAATACCAATCAGACTCCCCAAAATTTTAATGACTTAGAAAAAATAACAAAATTCATCTGGAAGAACAAAAAGTCAAGACTTTCAAGGGAACTAATGAAAAAAAAAAAATCAAATGAAGATGGCCTAGCTATACCAGATCTAAAACTATATTATAAAGCCACAGTCAGCAAAAGCATTTGGTATTAGCTAAGAAACAGACTAGTTGATCAGTGGAATAGGTTAATTCACAAGACAAAATAGTCAATAACTTTAATAATCTAGTGTTTGACAAACACAAAGACCCTAGCTTTTTGGAAAAGAATTCACGGTTTGATAAAAACTGCTGGGAAAATTGGAAATTAGTATGGCAGAAACTAAGCATTGGCCTACACTTAACACTATACACCAAGATAAGGTTAAAATGGGTTCATGAGCTAGGTGTAAAGAATGAAATTATAAATAAATTAGAAGAACAGAGGATAGTTTACCTCTCAGACCTGTGGAGGAGGAAGGAATTTGTGACCAAAGAAGAATTAGAGATCATTATTGATCACAAAATAGAAAATTTTGATTATATCAAACTAAAAAGCCTTTGTACAAATAAAACTAATGCAGAAAAGATTATAAGGGAAGTAATAAACTGGGAAAACATTTTTACAGTCAAAGGTTCTGATAAAGGCCTCATTTCCAAAATATATAGAGAATTGACTCTAATTTATAAGAAATCAAGCCATTCTCCAATTGATAAATGATCAAAGGATATGAACAGACAATTTTTAGATGAAGAAATGTAAACTATTTCTAGTCATATGAAAAAGTGTTCCAAATCATTATTAATCATAGAAATACAAATTAAGACAACTCTGAGATACCACTGCACACCTCTCAGATTGACTAGGATGACAGGAAAAGATAATGATGAACATTGGACGGGAAAACTGGAACACTGATGCATTGTTGGTGGAATTATGAACTAATCCAACCATTCTGGAGAGCAATTTGGAATTCTGCTCAAAAAGTTATCAAACTGTACTTTGATCCAGCAGTGTTACAATTGGGCTTATATCCCAAAGAGATCTTTAAAAAGGGAAAGGGATCTGTGTGTGCAAAAATGTTTGTGACAGCCCTTTTTGTAGTGGCTAGAAACTGGAAATTGGATGCTCATCAATTGGAGAATGGCTGAATAAGTTGTGGTATGAATGTTATGGAATATTATTGTTCTGTAAGAAATGACCAGCAGGATGATTTCAGAAAGGCCTGGAGAGACTTACATGAACTGATGCTGAGTGAAATGAACAGGATCAGGAGATCATTATATACTTCAACAATACTATATGATGATCAATTCTGATGGACGTGGCCCACTTCAACAATGAGATGAACCCAATCTGTTCCAATAGAGCAGTAATGAAATGAATCAGCTACACCCAGGGAAAGAACTATGGGAAATGAATATGAACCACAACATAGCATTTCCACTCCTGTTTTTGTCCGCTTGCATTTTTTATTTCCTTCTCAGTTTATTTTTACCTTATATCTAAGTCTGATTTTTCTTGTGCAGCAAAATAACTGTATGGATATTGTACTTAACATGTACTTTAACATATTTAACATGTATGTGTCTGCCTGCCATCTAGGGGAGGAGGTGGAGGAAAGGAGGGGAAACATTGAAAAAGAGGAAAATTCCTTCCTCTTCCACAGGTCTGAGAGGTAAACTATCCTATGTTCTTCTAATTTATTTAAAATTTCATTCTTTATGCCTAGCTCATGAACCCATTTTGACCTTATCTTGGTGTACAGTGTTAAGTGTAGGTCAGTGCTTATTTTCTGCCATACTAATTTCCAATTTTCCCAGCAGTTTTTATCAAACATGAATTCTTATCCCAAAAGGGATACAGGGGTCAATGCTGAAAAATTACCCATGCATATATCTTGTAAATAAAAATTTATAAAAAACTCTTTTAGATTCAATGTATACATTTTTATGTATCTATAATAAATCTTTACTATTATTATTACTCAGTAAAAAAAAAAGTTTCAGGTCCCATTCTTAAAAATTATTGAGGAATTGCCCCCCAAGAACTTTTATGTGGGTTATATATATTGACATTTATCATATTTGAAATTAAAATATTTTAGTGTTATTATAAAAAGACCTTTGACCTTGTGAATCCCCTGAAGTGATCTCAGAGACCACAAAGTATCCCTCTACCATACTTTGAGAATGGCTGCATTATAATAACATAATAGTTTGCACTATTGAACTGTTGCACTGAGTGGGAGCCAAATTCTGAATAATTGAAAACCAGTCCTGGATTAGAACAGATAATGAGAGCAGAATGTGGTATATATTATAAGACAAAATCACAAGATCAGCTTTTGCTTTGTTTCCTCCAGAAGGTTTAATCAGTATGTAAAGTATACATATCTAGAAAAGAAAGCAATGATCAAAGAAATGACATGCTAATCTTATTCCTTTTTGTTTTTAGAGAGATAATCATTTGTAGTTTAAGGAGATGTTGTAATTTCCTTAAAGTTTTGTAAAGGATTTCACAAAGTCTCTTGTGGAAAATATGGAGAGGTATAAGATTTACATAATACAATTAAGTAGATTCAGAACCAGTAGGATGTTCATTAGTTATCGGTTTGAAGATGGATCCTCAAATGACTACAATTTGCACACTCTACTGTGTTCTTTTTGTTAAAGATCAGGACAATCACTTTTCCCATTTTTCCTGGTTTTTCAAATATCACTAATTATAATTCAGCAATCACACATTTGCAAAATTCTTTCAGTACTACAGGTTGTAGTTCATCTGAGTCTGATGAGTTGAACTCATTAAAGGAAACTTTCTTATCACAGTATCAACTAGGTATTTTTATTCTGTCCTTTTCTATCCAAAGATCATTCTTTTGGTCAGAGAAAACAGAAGCAAAATACTGAACTGTTCAATCCTCTTTATAACATGGGTCAACAGCATCTAATCAAAGATTAATTTCTTTGATTCTTTTCTTTCCTCCAGTATTAAAAAATCCATTAAAAAAAAAAAAAAAAAACAGAAGTAGCTGATGGTGTGATGGGAGGGCTGGAGTCAGCACAATCTGAATTCACATCCAGCCTCACACAACTCCTAGCTGTGTGACCTTGGGCAAATAAATCACTTAACCTCAAATATATGACCAAAATGGATCCACTGGATCAATATCTTTGCCAAAAAAAACCTCAAATGGGGTCTCATCAAGAGTCAGACATGAATGAACTACAACAAACAAAAACCATTCTTTTGTTATCTTTTATTTTAGTATTACTGAAAGTATTGTTATAGGATTGCGCCTCTTTTTTTTTTTTTTTTTAATTCATCCCCCAGTACCTTTCCTTGACTATGTTCTGTATACTTCTGTTAAAATTCAATAAATGCTTGTTTTTTGTTTAGTGAATTAGCCAGTTGTCTCTGTCTATGTTTTCAGAATTTTATTCCCAGGAATTTTTCATCTCTCTCTTGGACTTAAAAGTTTCTTGGTAAACTTTGAGGCTCAGCAATCCCCCTCCCCCACTACTTGTAAGTGAACCATTTGATATTGACCCTCCCCCAAATCTGAGGAGCCTGTCAGAGTCATCATAGTTTCTAAGAAGAAATGAATAGTCACTTCCCTAAGAAGGGTCACCTTATTTTCATCCTAGCAACCAGTTCCTCATTTTTGATGAGAATTATACTGAGAACAGGATTCCCCTTCCTCTTCCCAGATGGTTTCTCCATCTTTGAAGAATGAGATAATAAATACTAAAGTACATAAAAAATGATCAGCTGCTCTATTTTTGACTTAATATTTTGTAGTCCCTCCTATAGCTGTGAAAAGTTTGTAGTTTTTTTCTGATCTCACTTCCTTCCTCTTTCTGGTCAGTTGATAGATGTAAATTACTCTGAAGACAAGATCACTTCCTGTTACTTTGGGAGGTAGAAAATTACTACTTTTTTTTTTTTTTAATATTGAAACATTGTTTTCTGCTTTATTTTTCTTGCTTATTTCCATGGTTTTATAAGCTAGTATAGAAATATTTTTCATGATTTCACATATGGGTATCATATAAATTGCCTTCTTACTGAATGGAAGGGAGTAGAAAATTTAAAATTCAGAATTTTTTTAATGAATGAAAAAAAAAACCTAGTCCTTTAAAAATACATGGCATACTTTAAAGTTTAATCTCCATTATTATTTTCTTCAAAGTCTAAACAATGAATAAAATAATAAAAACACAAGAAGGCTCTGGCATAGCCCTGCTTCCAGTTCTCAATAGTATGATTCCATGTATTTTGTAGATTGAGCAGTTAGCATCATTGAAAATACACATATTTTCCTAAATGCACTACAGATAATCTCTTCTTCCTACTAAATTTTATTTAAGATAGATTCCCTGTTAGAATATAAACTCCTTAAAGAGAAGGAATTATATATATTTTGTAGGAAATTATAACTTGAAAGGAATGTGAAATAGTGGCTACACTACAGATCCTGAAGTTAGAAACACATGTGTCCTACACTGTGTAATCTGGAAAACTCTTAAAGACAGGGAGGGATACAGAGTAGTTGTCAATCCATGTTGGCAGAGGGAATTTCCTACACTCATGATATCTATCACTTTGTGTTGTCATTGGCCTTCTTCAAAAATGATGGACAGGGGCAGCTAGATAATGAAGTGGATAGAGCACCAGTCCTGAAGTCAGGAAAACCTGAGTTCAAATCTGGCCCTCAGACACTTAATAGCTATGTGACCCTGGGCACTTAACCCCAATTGCCTCAGCAAAAAAAGGAAAATAAATAAATAAAAAGAAAAAAGGAAAAAAAGAAAGAAAGAAAAAATGAAGGACAAACAATAACATTGCGGTCTAGGAAACTCCCACCCCACCCAATCTCTTCCAAAAAGGTTCCCATCCCCATCCCATCAGGTTTCAGCAATTATCTATGAGATCAAATCTGCCTTCTGACATTAGACTATTTAATCTATCCTATCCAGTCAACAAGCATTTTAAAACACCAACTATATGCTAAGATACAAAGTAAAGCATAAATGGTGGCAGCTAATTGGTATAGAGGATAGCTAGTGGGCCTGAGGTCAGGAAGACCTGAATTCAAGTCCAAACTCAGATACATTCTGGTTGTGTAATGTTCAATAAGTCACTTCTGTTACCTTAGTTTCCTCATTTATAAAAAGAGGATCATAATAGGACCTATCTTTCTAGAGTGCCAGGTTTGGATTCAGGAAGTCATCTTCATGAGTTTAAATCTGGTCTCAGATACTAACTGTGTGACCTTGGACAAGTCATGTAATCTTGTTGCCACAGTTTCCTCATGTGTAAAATGATTTGGAGAAGGAAATGGTAAACCACTCCAGTATCTTTGCCAAGAGAACCACAAATAGGGCCACAAAAAGTTGAACACGACTGAACAACTTAAAAAACCCCATCTTCCACAGGAAACCTTTTTCTGGTCTACCTCAATGCTAATGCCTTTCCTTTGAGATTATCTACAAGGGGTGACATGATCAGACTAGTATCTGATAAAGATGTAATGCCTCAGGGCAGCTAGGGGGTGCAATAGATAGAGCACCAGCCCTGAAGTAAAGAGGACCTGAGTTCAAATTTGGATTCAGACACCTAATACTTCCTAACTGTGTGACCTGAGCAAGTCACTTAACCCCAGTTGCCTCAGGGGAAAAAATAGATTTAATGCTTCAACATAAAATCTTACCAAAAGGAATGTTGGAAACTATCTTTAGGTGTATTTGGAAAAATAAAATAGTATGGGGAGGGGGGGGGGAAGAATTGTAGTTAAATGGCAATCTAGTATTTTTTAGCAATGGAAATTGGAATGGCATATTTGGATTTTAAAACTTTAATGACTGAAGGAAGAACAGCTGGTGAAATATAGAAGAAATTCATCCAAAGATGCCTCAATTTCAAAGATACTCACTGTTGTAATTTTGAGAGATCCAAAAAGAATGTGAAAATGTCAGAGATAGCATTCTTATATCCCTTCAAATTGCAACTAAGAAGAAATCAGCAAATAATAGCATAAATGTTTCTTTTCTCTTCTCTTTTAAATTTCTTCAAAATGTTCTATACATTCAGAGAGGATAGCCTTAATAAGGATAGCTTAATAAAAATATGAAAAAAGAATAGGTAGGGGAAAAAAGATGTAAGACTTCAAGAATTTCCATTATTTTAGTACAAAGGAGGATGAACTGGAGTGGGAAGATTAGTATTCCATTAGCCCAGCAGAGCCCAAGATCTAAGAAATTTGGACTAGGTGGTATTAATGCTTATAGGAATTGAATTAAATTTTGAATCTAAATTCCCTCTCTTCCTAGGATACCAAAGTGGCCTGGCTTAGCATAAAGGGATTAATAGATATTGGGAGGAAATGTTTGTGTGTGTGTTCTTGCTATACCTTTCAAGTAAATATGTCTTTGTAAAAATTAATCTGATTTTAATGGCTAAATGGAACTGGAGTACTAAAGCATTGGCCTCTAAAAAAAGGGGGGGGGGTAGAACATAGTGGCATTTAAAACTAACTGCAAAAGAACAGAGACTCCCTCAATTCTGAAAAGGTACTAGAGAATCCTAGGGGTTAAAGAATGTAAACCAACCAGATCCTCAGACAAGAAACCAATGTGTACAAATGTATAACTCATTAACTTAAAACTTTTCCACATTTTGTTATTTTCAAGTAGTCAATGCAAGTGTAAGACATAAGAGTAAAGAATCAAGTGCATTATGTTTAGCTATAAAATTACAAGTGGAAGTATAAAACATAAAAAAGATACTTGATAAATTTACATGGTGAAAAACTTATTTATTTTAAATAAAAATAAATATTCTATAAATATGTACACATATAGTAGATACACATATATGAATAAATAATTTTAATTTAATAAAAGATTACATTTCTAAAATTATGAAAAGTTTTAGAAATATAAATTTAAAGTTATATTGTACCTATTCACATTGTTTTTAAACCAGAAACATTTGGGTACAATGAACTTGTAAGAAATTAAATCTAATATTCATAGAGAACTCTTTAATGGAGTAGAGTAAGAATCAATAAAGGTTCAGGATGCAGTTAGTGACATATTTCCTTCTGAAAATGATTTGTTTACTATTTAATGCCTACAAGGAGAGGCATTGCTATTTAAAGATATAGATCATTTTCTACTTCTTACCTGGAAGGGATAGTGTGAATGAATAGATGGTTAATCTTATATATTGTCTAAAGTGTTACACTTCAGACCTAATTTTCAAAAATTATTTTTTAAGTTATAAGGCCAGAAAAAAAAAATGAGCATAAAAAAGTTGGATGTCTGAGATAGAGAAGAAAGTAAATACAAACTATCGCTTATACACTGTTTTCTTTATATTTATACTAACTTGTCTATTTAAAAAAATCTAATGCTCATACAGTTTAATATCTAAAGTTTTTTGCTATCTTTGATAAAACCCTCATAAAACCAATCTACCAAAATAGGAATGGACCCATCATTTTAGTTCTCTTATTACAAAAAGAGTGTGAAACTGTCCTGCTTTGTCCTACAAAGATCACTATCTTCCTTGCTTGGGTAGATCTGGGAGAAAAAATGATAAAACACTAGGACTCAGAGACTTCTCTGAAAGGAAGAGGGCATATTTAAATGCAGAGTTTCTTAGTGGTCCTTAGAGAACTTCTGCATTGTCCCTTACATGTCCAATTGAAAAGGCTCAAGAACAAATGGATTGTGACTTTTTGGACTGTTCTCTACTTTGAGCACAGCTCAAGATGTACTCAATCAATTCGCTCTATAAATATATAAAATAAAAAGCCTTTGGCATTGGAAAAGAAAACAAAAATACTGTAAATACCACAATGGAGTCTGTGACAATTTTAGTTCTCAAGAGTCTTAAAAATGACTTGCTTTCAATGCAAGAAGGTTGTTTTTTTCTGTAGCAAGTAAAAAAAAAAAAAAACACGAAATTTCTGTTTTCTTCCATTTAAATTTTTTTGCTTTACAATTGCAAATAAAATTGCCTTAAAATCATTGTTTGTTTGAACATTGTATCATTTGTTAAGGGAAGGGTAGAAGTAACTGAACTATAATTTTGTTCTTTCTCTATTCTTGAAAAGGGATCTATAAAGAAGTTTGTTAAGATCAGTTTTCTAATGAGAGATTCCTTCTGTTAAGTTCAGTTGTTCAAAGATGAAACTGTTTTCTTCCTTATAGTGTTTTGCTGGTATTTCTTGCAGAGGTTTTCACTTCTTTTCAAGAGATTTACTTATAAATAATAATGAAGTTTTTTCTTGTTGTTGTTACCTTCGATACTCCATCATTCCTAATATTCAGCAGAGGAGTATTTGTTGTTTTTGTTTGTTTTTGGCTTAATGCATTTTGTTTCCACTTTTCTTAGGCCTGTTTGATAACTTTATGCTATTATTTTCTATCTGTAATTATTGCTAACTACACCTTCTGGGAATTTCTTAATAGTGAACAGATGTTGTAAGGCCATACTAAGGAGATGTAGAAAATTGAAGAGGAAAACAGTAGAGAAAACTATATATTTGCAGATATGTATAAGCTTTAGAATTCCACTCCCATTAGTTAACTTTCCACTTTCCGCAATATCAGAATTTTATTAACAGATACAGGTGGTAAAAATGTTTCTCACTTTTTGAAAAAAGCATCTCTTTCCCCCATCTAAGAAATTAATTAAGAAATAATCTCTCCTGCTTCTTCAGGCTTGTCTAATGAAAGCACTTTAGGTCCCACTAAGCCAATGAGTAGAGCCCCATTTGGAGCTGTGATCAAGATTGCCAGAAACGCCATGGTCATCACGTTCTTTGCGTATACTTCCAAATGAGTTAGGTTCTTACTTCTTCCTGCTTCTAAAGCAAGAGGTCCTAAAACAGCCTAAGTTTAGGGGGAAAAAGTTTGAAGTAGTAAGAAAAAATGTTTAACAAATTATATTTGTTTCTTATTTTGCATTTAACTTTTTTTTTTAAGGAAAAAAGTGATTTGTATTTAAGAAAAAGTATAAATCCTTTGATAATTATTAAAATAACCAACATTTAACAAGACAGCCTGTCCATGGTTGGGAATTTATAAGTATATTGTACAAAAGAATATTTTCAGTGTATAAATGTATTAGTTCATAAAGTACCAGGTTAATTATTCAAAAAGGAAAAAATTAAAAACAATAAATCTTTTAAGAAATAAGCATTCCATTTTAGGAGCTACCTCATAAAGAACAGGAAACATGATGTAGCTAAAAGAACCTTGGACTTTGAGATCAACCATCTGGAGTCAAGTCTTGGCTTTACTTCTTACTACTTTGTGTAACTTCCTTCTCAGGGTTTCAGTTTCCTCACTGGGTTGAATTAGATTACTTATATGATTTTATACAACTCAACCAAATGATACCTTTGATATTAGACTAAGTGAAAATTATGTAACAGCAGCTTCTCAAAGAAAAAGAAACTTAGAAACTTTCAGCATTATTAGCATTTGGTAGAAGAATGAAAGAACAATATTACAGTTTTTGAGGTAAGTTTTAGAGGCAGTAAAGGGGAGTAGAGGTTTAGAGTAACAGCATATCATGAGATGCCTAATATAACAATAATTATGTGGGCAAGATTCTGTCAACTGTTTCCATGCCTTTGCATGGATGGTACCCCTTTATCTACTTCTTCGAATCTATGACTCAATTGGAATGCCAGCTCCTACAGGAGACTATCCTGATGCCTCAGTTAGAGGTGCTTCAAATACAAATTCTTTGTTATTTACTTTGGGTTTTACATTTAATTGTACAAGTCCTTCTCTCTCTAATCTTAACAAAATACAAGCTCCTGAAAGGCAAGAGTTATTTTATTTTATTTTTTTCTTTGTTATTATCAGTGCCTATTCAACATGGCAGTCCCTTAATACATGTTTTATGAATTAATGAATCTTGAAATTGGTTTTTAAATAGTTTAAAACTTTAATTTTAATCTTTATATCACCAGTGAAGTACAAAATCAAAAGAAACCAGTATGTAAATGCAGAAGTCTCAACTATTTCAGACAGAAAACTAAAATACAACATTAAAGATTCTTAAAAGAATTAAATTCCTTTGTATTCAACAATCTTGACATATATATCCTAGTTAGGTATTTATGGATTCTGAGGTTTTAAATATTTTACCAAATTGAGACAATTTTTTCAGTCTTGTGTGTATGTATATATATATATTATATATTTATATATACACATACATACATACCCACACACATACACATACATACATATATCAGTACTGTACTGAAGAAAATTCAAGATCTTCAATCAGCCAATCAACAGGCCTACTAATTAATTAATTAATTAATTAAGTGCCTACTATGTGCTAGCACTGGGGATACCAAGACAGAAAATCATCTCTGCTCCCAAGGAGCTTATGCTTTTTTGTTTTTTCCCCAAATTTCCTCCATTCTCTTTTTTCCCTAAAAACAACTCATACTTAAAGAACCCCTTACTTTCCCTGTAACAACCATATGAAGTATGTTATATTACAAATAGTATAAATATTATTTCCATTTTGCAGACAAGAAAAATGAGACTCAGAAGTATAACTTGCCTGAATTCACACAGCTGCTAGTAAGTATGTTTTTCTGAATTCAAGAAATATTTGTTTCCCATTATACCACAGGGCTTTCAAACACATGGAATGGCTTGAAGTTTCCCTGCATAAACTACAAATATCAGATTATCAAGGAAGATTGAAGAATGGCATTTTGTTCTCTGATTTTAATAGAATGAACACCTATTTATTTAGACTGATTGGGGAATAGAAAGCCAAAATATTAATTACATCCAAATGTACTAAGTATTTTGGTTTTCAAGGTACCCAATATCTTTCAACATTATTCAATTAAATAATTTTAAAGCCTTTTTCTCCATAATCCCATGTAATATTCTCTCTAAAATGTAATGTTCTCTGTTAAGGTTTTCTTGGAGTCTCTGGGAGCAGCCTTCCTTTCAGTTCAGTAGTCACCACAAATGCAGCCAGGTGTTAAAGTCCAAATCCTTTATTGTCTCCTTCAAAGTCCTATCTCCTTCACTTGGGGCTCGGCTAGTTTTCTTAGAGACCTATCTCTTTCCTTGGTTCCAAGAGCTTGAGCTCCTGCCTCCTTCTCTGTCCTCTGAATCTTTCCGAATCCAAAGATTTGTGCTTCAGCCTGCAGCCACCACAAAGATGGATGATGGAATGAATCTGTTGCAGTCTCCGAGAACTTCTAGTGCACTTGTCTTTTCTGACCCTGAGAGCTTCTCCCTTATATGTTCCATACTGAGTGTACACCAATCATTATATCACTAGGAAACCATTATTTGTTGTAGGATTAAATCAATGCTAAACTAGATTTTACCACTGTCTCCTCAATTCCACTTAGTACTTTGTTTCAAGTTCTGGCCCATAACATCTTCTTGTAGGATTAAATTAATCATACTGAACCATACTAAATTAGATAACTATTGTCTCTATCAAATCCACTGACTTAATACCTTGTAAGAATCCTGTTTCAAGTTCAGAGTTCTGGTCCATAACATCTCCCGCTTTCTTTTGTTTTAGAACATAGATAGTCATGACCTCCCTGACTTCTCAAGGAGGTAAGAACCCCAAAAAGGAGGTGATCACGCCCTCCCTGATGTCTAAGGAAGGGAGATGAAAACATCAAAGGAAATGGGAAATCAAATCAGATTAGTGGGTTTCTGAAGGATCTCACTCTTAAACCAGGTATACATAAATCCACCAATATGGGAGGTAGTACACATAATTACATAAATTACATAAGCACATTGTAACACAGGCTAGTAGTGATGTGACAAATAATAAAAAATCAACATGAGGAATTATACATGTCCATAAGTCCTAGAAATAGTCCAAAAGGAATCTATTGTCCATTACTTCATGTGCCAGGAATCCAATAATTCCTGCAAATTTTGAAGTCCTGCAATAGTTTCATCTTGTGTTAGGGAATCTACTGATTTCTGCAGATTTTGTTCTTAAGTCTTCTTTGTTTTGAGGCTTTTCTCTTTTTCTGTCTCTTTCCAGGTGCTCATTGCAACTCATCTGTTTCCTTCACCATCTGTAGAAATACAAGCAAACCCTTTCTCCCAAGCAGTGAGCCTATCTATTTAACACTTTCTAGATTTCTCCTCATCACTTGGCAATTACATAGGAGTTGCTCATTATATTGGAGCTGCTCATATTGGACAATGCCCTTCGTTGGGTTAAAAAAATCTATTCTCTCCAATTATAATCCTTTTCTGCTAATCTGATTGCTTTTCTGCTGATTGATCACGTAATCCTTTCTACCATCTGATTACTTTTTTGCTGAACTTCTAAAGGTGTAACCTCGGCTGCCATCATGCCCCAAGTGTCTTTTGTTTGATATCTTGGAGCTGGGCTCTGCCTCTCATTTCCCTGGGTCAGTCTACATTCTGAGGCCCAGTGGAAGCCTCGGTTACATTTTGGACATGGGGTTTTGTGTTTTATTCTCTCACCCTGTCCTCTCACTCTGTCTCCATATCTACACTGAGCTCTTAGGATGTCCAACTTTTCCACATTGAAAACATTACCGATTCTCTCTAGAAGTCCCTTGCCAAGAGGGACCCTGTCTTCCCATGTTCATCATAGTCTGGGAATAATAAATACTTGTGCCCACTGTGGCACAGCATCTTATGATCTCCTCTAAAGCAGCATCTTTGTGTAGTCCCCATATAATTCTTCTGCAAACCTCATTAGCATTTTCCTTAGCCAGTTGTCTGATCATTATTCTTGTAGCTGCATTTTCTCCAATGATTCTTGTGACAGCTGTTTGCAAACGTACCACAAAGGGTTCATTGGGACCTTGCTCTATTTTTGTGAAGGCTTCTCCTCTATCTTTCCCTAGAAGGGTGCCCCAAGTTTTTATTGCAGCAGTAACAATTTTTCCATAAGCTGCTATGGGGTAATTAGTTTGTGCAGAATTGTCTGCGTACTGACCTTCACCTGCTAATTGGTCAAAGGTGATTTGTATGTTAACTTCAGTTTGCTTATTGCATTGAGCTTGAATTCTACATAATTCATGATATTCCGAAAGCCACAACAAGTTTTGTCCAGGTTCTAAGTATGTCTTTGCTATGGATTTCCAGTCACTGGGGGTTAAGATTTCATAAGCCAAATTCTCTAGTGACATCTTAACATAAGATGATGTAGCCCCATAAAGAGTGCAACCCTTTTTCAAATCCTTAATTTTTTCCAGATCAAAAGGAGTGTTATCTTCTCCATTGCTGACCTGAAGAATAAAGCTCTTCAATCACAGGGTATGCATTTATTAAATCAGCTATATCCTGTCCTTTTTTTTTGCCTTAACCAGTGCCTTTTGTAATCTTGTCATAGGTTGCTTCATAGGTGGTGCTGATTATTTTACTATCTCTCTCCCTCTTCCTTCCTCCTCCACCCATGAAGGGTTAATTGAGGGAGGTAGGTCAGGAGATAGGGAATACTCCTGCTGTGAAGTAGCATACTCAAAATTATACCTAACTCCATTATTATCTGATTCTTCACCCTTCACATAGTTTATCTGGATCCTCCCTCTCCTGCTCTTTTTTCTTTTTCCTTATTCTATAACTTATATAATTTCCTATAGCCAGTTGTATTAAATTATATGTATTAAGTGTATCTTTGGAAATTGAGTCAGGTCCATTATCATTGTAGAATTGACATAGTTGCTCTCCTACTAATTTCCACTTATCTGGATTCAATTCTTTTTCCTTAGAGAACCAAGGAGATGTGTACTGTACAATTTTTAAAAGTTCAATGATCTGCTCCCAAGTTACAATCACACCTCAGCTTTTCATAAGTCTGACAATGCTTTCTACACATTTTCCTTGAATTGGAAAAGAAGGCTGTTTTCTAAATATCTGTCCCATTTTAGCTGAAATACTACTTTAGCCATTTAACAAAGTTTCTTTGTCTATTTTTGTACTCATCCTAATTTCTGGAGCTGGGAGTCTTTTCCACTGAAATCAGGATCATATCAGTCCCACATTAGGATGCCAAAATGTAATATTCCCTCTAAAATATAATGTTCTCTGTTGAGGTTTTCTTGGGGGCTCTGGGAGCAGCCTTCCTTTCAATTCAGTAATCACCACAAGTCCAGCCAGGTGTTAAAATCCAAATTTTTTATTATCTCCTTCAAAGTCCTATCTCCTTCACTTGGGGCTCAGCTAGTATTTTTAGAGGCCTGTCTCTCTCCTTGGTTCCAAGAGCTTGAGCTCTGCTCCTGCCTCCTTCTCTGTCCTCTGAATCTTTCTGAATCCAAAGGTTGTGCTTTAGTCTGCAGTCACCACAAAGGTGGATGATGGAATGAATCTGTCTCAGTCCCCGAGAGCTTCTAGTGCACTTGTCTTTTCTGGCCCTGAGAGCTTCTCCCTTATTTACTCCACACTGAGTATATACCAATCATTATATCACCAGGAAACCATTATTTGTTGTAGGATTAAATCAATGCTAAACTAGATTTTACCATTGTCTCCTCAATTCCACTTAGTACCTTGTTTCAAGTTCTGTCCCATAACATCTCCTTGTAGTATTAAATCAATCATACTGAACCATACTAAATTAGATAACTATTGTCTCTATCAATTCCACTGACTTAGTACCTTGTAAGAATCCTTTGTTTCAAGTTCAGAGTTCTGGCCTATAACAATCCCTTCTAGTTATATCTTCTAATTCAGATGTATAATTACTTCAAGTTTTTATCTTTTTTTTTTAAGGGATCAATCAAGGATATACTTTCTATATATACTTGCAAATGACCAGAACAGTTATTCTAACCTCATTTAGTTTAGTGACCAGCCCCCAAAGCACTGTCATAGCAAGCAAAAGTTCTAGCTGAGTGGTTTTTGATAACTTTCTGTTTATTGGGCCCAAATATATCTGATGAAAATTGCCTCTTTCTAGTGGTTAAATTTTAATAGTCTTTCTTTAGATAGAGAATAAACTATTCTTCAGATCCCAACTTTCTAGCTATTGGTTGTCTGTATCTCTTCTTTTTCTCATGTCAACCCCTTCACTGCCATTTTGTTAATACCTCAACTACACAGTGAAGCAAGAAGTCTTTCTGACTACTTTTTCATGGGAGTTGGAATAGAAAGAGCAAGTTCTAGCCTTGGATATATCTGAAGATTCCATTTGTCCATTGTGTCTATTTCATCCATACTGCGGATAAAGAGTTGATTCAACTTTGCTAATAATTGGATCACATGTACCTGCACAGTGGACCTGTTTTATTTTATACTTTTTGTTCCTGCAAGAGTTTAGTTTGTATGATACAGGACTTAGGAGGTTAAAGCAAGCAAAATCATCATTAGCCAGCAGTCTATACTGGTAAATTTCCTTCCTTTTTGGGCTTTTCAGCTTGAAGATAGAGCAGAATCCAACTCAGACGCTTAACAACAAGTATGACCGTGGGCAACTCATCGGGCTGTGTTTGCCTCAGTTTCCTTATCTATCAAATAAGCTGGAGAAGGAAATGGCAAACCATTCCAGTATCCTTGCTTAGAAAACTCCAAATGGGGTTACAATGAGTTGTACATGACAAAACAATAAGCTTGAGGCTAAAATCAGACCATCTACTCCCATCCCTTCATTTTTACAGATGAGGTCTAGGAAGGTTGGGTGATTTTCCTAAGGCCATACAGGTAATAGAATATCAAAGGCCAGATTTAAATCCAAATCTTTTGGATCTAGAGCCTCCCCAAAAAACTACACCAAAACCTGTCTGCTTGAGACCAACAACAACAGCATGATGTGAGAGGATAGGCCATCTCCCTTCTGTGGCACTGATTAAAAACAGAAAACTGAGGTGTAAAAAGTAGTTTCATTTTAAATGTCAAGAAATTTTGTAACATTTACAAGGTTTATGGAAACAGGTTTTGAAGGAAGGAAATAGTAAAATTTAATTCCATTTGTTGTAATAAGTACTTGTGGGTATAATTTATGCAGTTAGAAGACTAGTATGAGATTATAAATAAAAGATAGTAATTTTTTAAGACTTAGAGATTCTAGAACAGTCAACACCCAGATGACTCAAACATTCTTCAAGTTAGAAAAAGTACCTCTCTTTTTAGAGCCTAATTAGCAAAGTATTGCTTTATAGTGTTTTATAAAATACCTCTCACAAAAATCAGTATTTCTCTTGAAAGTGAGATTTTTAAAAAGAATTTATCATCAATACTATTAGATAGTTTGGCTTTTTAAAGTTATTTCCAAAGTGCACTAAATCACAGTTTCAAGGGTTAACTGAAGACTAATCCTCACTGGATATTAAATCTTGGGACCCCCATCCCATTTTAAAGTCATTTGGGAATATGATAAGCTTACAATCTAGGATTTTATCTAAATCACTGATAAAAATGCTGAGCACTAGAGGGTCAAATACTAATTTCTGGAGCAAATTCACTGGAGCCTTCCTTCCAAGTTCTACATTGAATCTGTAAGAAATTTTCTTTGACCATCCAAAGATTTTGAATCTATTGCACTCTGCTGGGGTGCTGTGTGTGTGTGTGTGTGTGTGAGCAATTAAAACAACTGCCTATCAGGCCTCCAGTTGAGAACTCAAAATGATCTCCATAATTTAATAATTCCAAGCACCATATGTTACAAGTAATCTGTATCATTAATTGCTCTTTCCCATCCTTACCTGAACAGTGGCTTTGGGTATCCATGCCAAGGCAACAAAAATTTTTTCCTTAAATGAAAAACCAGCAAAACACACCAATAAGAATGTGACGAAAATTCGAGCCAACAATGACAAGCTCAATGTACCAACACAGATGCCTAGAACAAATTGAGAAAGCTTGAGTTAATAATTAAAATCAATAACATATTAGCCAAGAAAAACTTTTTGAGGATAATTAATTACCAAGAACACCAATAACATCTTAGTTTGACATTCTGTTTTTTTTGTTGTTGTTTTCAAACATTTTCACACATATTATCATTTTGTCCTTTTCAAATTAAAAAATAAGGAAATACAAACATGATTGAATATAAAACAAAACATTTCTGGCTCGGGTAAAAATGATTCAGTTGATGGAGTACAAAGTGCTGTCTAGTTATGGTGATAGCACAAATTTCAGGAGAGGCAGCATTTCTGTTAACAGACACGTTTTTATATATAAAAAAAGTGTTTTTCATGTCAGTTGAGCTTTAAATGACCTATAGATAGAAATCTGATTTGATTTTATGTTCCCAGATCATTCAGATTGGCTGCCTCAGAAAGTATTTGTTTACAGCACATAAAAAGAAATGAGTGTGCTGAATACAGCATGTATTGCTATGCTAGACAAGTTTTTTTTTTTTTTTTTTTTTTTAAGGACAAGGGATACAATGTAAAAAAAAACTCCAATATTTCTAAAAACTTCTCCTCTAATGTCTTACCAATAGTATTTGATTCAAGATTTGCAACAGACACCTCTGCTCCAACCAGACCAAAAAGGAGTGGTTGAAAAATTTGCCATGTGCCTGCAATTATTTTTTGCACTTTTACCTATATAAAAAGAAAACAATTGGATAAAGTTATTAGCGAACTGAGTCAAATTAAACAATTTTATTTTATTATAAATATTTCACATCTCACCCTTGAAAAAGTCTGGTTTCAGGAGAGCAAACTTTTTCTAACCCATTTGCATCAGATTGATGATTTAATAGACTTGTTTTTGTACTGCTCTAGATTTAGAAGAGAGTCAAGTATAGTATAGGTTGCAGAGAATGGATAAGCATACCTGATATCTCCATCTCAGCCTCCAGCTTTGTATATCTGTAAATCTTAGAAGCATACCATTAAAGCTTAAACTGTATTAAGCTTTCTGGGACATTCTGGGAAGATACTGATAGAAATGTCTGCCAGAAAATGTCCAAAACAGATCTTTTAAGCACTTGTCAGTACTTTTTTAAGAAAGACAACTTTCCAAGTTGAACTAGGTCATTAATCAAAATCTTGAGTCCTTTCATTCAACTAATTCAGAATCCAGCTAAATGTATTATCATTTAGGTCACAAGGAACACATGAGAGATTGAGTCAAATATGTCTTCTGATCATGTTATGTATGTTACTTCCCTGATAGATGAGTCTAGTGACCATACTCTATTCCTCTCCCCCCTCCACCCCCCCCAAAAAAAAGTATAGTATAGAATAAAAGCTGACCTTGGAGCAAAGAAAACTTGTGTTCAAATCCTTCCTCTTACACATGGCTGGGTGATCCTGGCCATGAACCTTACCCTTATAGTTGGCAAGGTAGCTCTCTTGGATGAAGATTCACAGAAAGGGCTGATTTGTTTTGGTAGAAGAAGTTACTCCCTGGGACCTCCCCAACATCAACAAAATTATAAATCCAGTTCCTATTCTAGTCCCTATGCCTTTGTATTTGGAAATAAAAAAGATGAAAAAAAAAAGTAAAAATGAAACAAAAATAAGAATTTTTAAAATAGTAGTGATTCTTTTAGGTGCACTTCATCCTTGTGAAACATGTCTATTAACAGTATTTTCTCTTCTCCATAGGGATCTCTGCATCCACAGACTTAAAAATGACTTGTTTTTTAAGTGAAACATCTGCTACTTTGTAGTAAAAACCATCACTTTATTGGTCCATTTTAATTTGGTGAGAATTAACAGCAAGTTCATTTGGTCTACAGACATAGACTCTCCTTTCTTGATACCTTCCTTTTTTTTTTTTTTTTTTTTTTGAAAATTGATATGTTTGTCCCCCTCCTCCATTTCTGCAGTGTCTCTTTTCTACCTCCAATTCCTTAGGGAACATCACCGATAGTAACTGTACAATGATCATATCCATAATTTCTGTCAGTAAAACTTGCCAGGAACAACAAATCTTAATAGTCACAATTTTCTCTTGCCTTCTTATTTGCCTCCCCCCCACCCCAATCTTCCTGATTGTGCCTTAAGTCCAATGCCAAGCCTTATTCTGACACATTCCACAGTCTTTCATTTATTAATATCATGATAAAGTACAGGTAGCAACTCAGCATGCAAAACCAGAGAAAGCCACAAGGTGGAGATGCATGCTTGAGCTGTTCAAGCTCATTTCTACTTACTATCCAGGTATGCAGAGACTGAGTTGCTCTAAAACTAAGGAGCTTTCTGAGTTCTACACAGGTGCAGACAGAATTGATCGAAATCTTTCTTTTTAATGTGTTGATCTAAATAGGTTTCTTTCTAGGATACAAAGATTTCCCTAATAATTAATTCATAGTTAATTTTGCAGCTGGTATGTTGCACCCTCCTTCCATTCTATGGAATTGATATTCTAATATCAATTGATATTCTATTGATATTCTAATAATTTTTCCCTCAATTTTGAGAAACCTAAAAGGATTACTCATTTGCATGTAAATGAGCTATTTACTACATTAATCTCTTTCCTAAAGGGAAAATCCATTTTAAAGTTCATGAAAATCCACTATTCTGAGTTGAAGTCTGAAACCTCAATTCCAAATTTCAAATTCAAAATTCAAAAGCTAGGGAGCTTCCCTGCCTCTAACCCAAAGGTGAAGATGAAGCTGTTGTGAGATATAACAAACACAGTCTAAGTAATTGAGGTCCCACAGTTGGACTGACTAGATATATCCTCCTACAGATCTCTGGAGTGAGGAGAGAAGTGGGAGAGAAGTGGGGGGGGACTAGGGGAAAAAAAGAGAGAGAGAGAAGAGAGCAAAATGAGAGAGAGACAGAGACAGACACACACACACACACACACACACACACACACACCAGACGACAGAAATTCTGATGACACAGAGAGAGATTGATGTAAATTGTCCCCCTGATCTTTGTGGGGAGGAAGGGTTAGAAAGGCTAGGAATCGAAACCCCACCCTCCTGTTTATAGGAGAAACTCCCAGATAAATAATCTCCTCCTAAGATTCAATTGGAGATCTTGGCCTGGGGCATGATCACTACTCTCTATTAGATTGAAAACAAGTCCCTCAAATTGCTCCCTAGCTCCGGACAGCAAAAAAACCAATAAAATTAAATGTTTTATGCCCAGACCATTGCAAATAAGCCTAACAGGATTTTTCCCGCTAAAAAAACTGTTTTCTTAGTGTAATAAACCCACTTTTTGCCACACCTCTTTCATTTGGGTTTGTGGATTCTTTTGCAAACCCTGTGGACCAGCTGGGGGACCCCATTGCTGTCAGGGGATCTCTCAACTCTTACTTCTTACACCTCACCCAAGACGACAGACATACATACACACACACACACACACACACACACACACAGAGAAGACAGAAACAGAGAAAGAGAGAGAGAGAGAGGGAGAGAGAGAGAGAGAGAGAGAGAGAGAGAGCCACAAACAAAAAACTGCCTTTCTCTTTTAAAATTCCCACCAGAGTTTATGATCTTACCTTGACTCTGACTTGGCACTTTTCACTAGCCAAATATTTTCCTCATACCTGGGCTTACTTCTGTTCTTGGCATTTAACAGAGAAAATTTTGCTACAGAAGGGACTGCCATAACCAGTGCTACATAAAACATGTACTTCTCCTTTCCCTTTCCTAGCATGTGTTTTAGATAGAAAGGAAGGAAAAAAGGAAGGGGAAAAAAAATAGAGAGGGGGAGGATTCTGAGAAAATGGCAGAATAGGTCTGAAAATTTCAAGCTCTCCAGATTTCCCCCAGAAACAGAACAGATTTGCACCTCAAGATGAATGAACATAGACTGGTCTCAACAAAGAAAAGTTGAGACAGAACAGGGGTCCTCCTGAAATAACCTAAGAAGAATGGAAGACAGACACCAGGGATGTCATATCAGAAAGTAGCAAGTCCTGAGAAACCCTAAGGCTAGAAGGCCATGGGAGTACCACAAATTGTGTTGGGCAATCTGTTGATCAGTAAACTGTAGAACTCAAGGATGGGAACTACCCCCACCCTTTACCATTCCTCAGTTGCATCTCTAAGTTATCCTATTAGCATATCAACCTAAACTTTATTTCTCTTTCCTATAAAATTATCTTCTTGATTCTGACTCTGCTAAATTCCCTTGGAAATTAGTCCACTGTCAAACAGTGTATCTTTTTACTTTTGGCTCTTTGCTAGATTCCCTTGAACTTTAGTCCATTTCAAATGGCATCACAATTATAATAAATCTTTGCCACTTAATTTGCAGACTTAGTGATTATGCAAATTCTTTTGTCAAACCCACAACATTGACCAGAGGGACCCTGATCTTGTTGGGGTGTCTTCCCCCTCAATATTTTTGGTACCTAACATAGTGGGCCCCACCCCCCAACTTTTATGTTCTCCTTAAAGTAAGCCCCTTTTCATCCTATAGCTGGGAGCACCCCAAGTAACTAGGAAAGCCTGTCTGGGTTGTCTGAGTTCCTTGCTCTATAAATTTTCCTTGTCAGGAATACACCTGGACTTGGAATCTCTTGTCATTTCTCAGCTAAGTTCCTTCTGGACTAAGGAATCTTTGCACCTTTTCACCCTCCGTGGATGGCAGAGGAGGTGAGGCACTATAGGACTAGAAATGCTGTTTAGGGACAGTTCATTTCTATCCCTAAATCTACTGGAGGGCAATTGAGAGCAGAAGTCCAAGAATTCCTTCTGGGAACCCCTCCTTATCAACATGTGGACCTTATGTTCCAGCAATATTTCTTCAACCCAGTACCCTTCTCCTGAACCCTCACCTCTTAAACTGGTTTCTGAAACCTCCAGACCCTGCTCCTCAGACTCTCTCACACTGGGATCAGAATCCTTTTTTCTCTCCCTCAAGATCCTGATTTAGCCACTCCTTCTAAACTCTGGCCACTCAGAGAAATAGTTTTTTTTTTTTTTTTTTTTGATAGTTATTAGCAGGCTCTTGGGGTGAAATAATCAGGAAACATGTGTCCTTTCAATGTCAGACCTTTCCCAGATTAAGGAAAAATTTGGCCCTTACTCTGAGGACCCCACTAGACATATTGAGGGATTTAAAGTCATCTCCCTCCAATTTGACCTTACCTGGGGAGATATTAACATCATTATCTTCTCTTGCTTCACCATAGAGGAGAAAAAGAAAATCTGGGATCTAGCCCAGAAGTTTGGAGATGATATGGCTGAGTCCCTCTCTCCCCCCTCTCAGGGATTATTGCTATTCCAATCACAAACCCTGGGTGGGATTATCAGGAAGGAAACAGTGAGAATGGATCATTTTCTAATCTGCCTCATTGAAGGTATGAAGAATCTAATTACAAAGCAGGTTAATTATGAAAAATTTAAGGAAGCTCTCCAAGGATCTGAGGAAAATCCTGCTCTCTTGCAGGGGTGCCTTTTAGAGGTTCTAAAGAAAGACCTGGACCTCACTTCTCTGGAGGGGATCACTGTCCTTAGCATGCATTTCATTAGTCAGTCTGCCCCAGATTTTCAGAGGAAGCTGCAGAAGTTTGCCACGGGTCCTCAAAACTCCCCAAGACACAGCTGTTGGAAACAGCTTTTGGAGTTTTCAAAAATAGGGAATGAACTGTGGCAGAGGAGGGAAATTGCAGAGCCAAAGGGATCAGAGAGCAGACTCAAACTATAGCTGCTGCTATATCTGAGAACCATGTGGGTTTGTGCTTCAGATGCCACAGCCAGGTCCATTGGTCTCACAATTGTCCACAGAGGAAACGTCCAGACCCAGGCCCTAAGTGCAATCAGGAGAGGCATAGGAAGAGAGACTGTCTGCAATAGGGTTGAACCACCTCTACTCAATGCCCCGTTCTCTGGTCTCCTCAGGACCAAAAGCCACAATGTCCAGGGTTTGGTCAGGCTCCCCCTTATTCCATCATGATGGCTGAACTCACATACTTTGGATGTGACAGGTAAATCCTTTGAATTTCTCTTTGACTTTATGGGAAGCTGGTATTCTGTCCTGCTCTGGTACTCTAGCTCCACTACCTCTCCTCTTTTATGGTGATGGAGATTGAAGGAAAACTTAGGAACTATTTTGAGATATTCCCTCTGCCTTGTCAGATTGGTGACCTGTTATTCAAACCCTCTTTTCTTATCATTTCCTCCTGTCCTGCCCCCTTGTTGGGGAATGATTTAATTGCAAAATTGGGGACCCAACTCTCTCTTTTCACACCTCTGGGAACATTTTTTTGTGCTTCTCTCATAGCCCTTAATATTCTATCTGAAATCTAGGAGGAAGTAGATTTCTCTGCTTTGGACCCAGAAATCCCTGGGTAGGTTACTCATGTCACCCCAACTTTAGTGCACCCTAAAAATCCCAGCATGTTCCCTCACAGGTGCCACAGTGGCACAGGTGCCACACTGTGACCCAGTGAAGTCAGAGATCAGAGAGGGATTGCAACCCCTGATTGAAAAATTTCTTAAGTACGAGCTTTTAGTTCCTGGTCAGTCTCCCTGAACTTTAGATCTTAAAGATGCTTTCTTTTGTATACCAGGAATAACTATCTAAGTTCCTGAAGCTATCGTGTTTCTTTGTCTAAGGCCCACATTGACTGTCAGTCTGTTAAGTATTTGAGCCAATCTTGTCACTCTCTGAATCTGCCTCAAAGAAACTGAACTGACTTTTGCCCCAGTGTTAGCACTGACTAATTTAAACAGGGAAAAGAAATCAGTTTACTCTGTGGTGAGCCTCAGTAGCACCTTGGAAGCTAAGCCACTCCCCACTGGGACCTCTGCCCAGAGGGTTGAACTCTTTGCCCTCCCCAGAGCTTTAGAATTGGGAAAAGGAATGAGAGTGAACAACTATACTGACTCCAAATATGCCTTGCATGTTTTGCATGCTCATGGAGCTAAATGGAAAGAAAGGGGATTTTTCACAACCAAACCACTGGTCAAACAATTAGATAGGTCTGCCTCATTTCAGCTTTTTTTTTTTTTTTTTTTTTTTGAGTTATCCTCCACCTTATCCAGGATAACTGCTTTCTCCCTCACTACAGTGAGCTTTGTATCTTCCAGACTTCAGACCATTAATGAAGAAGGGACCCCAAAACTCTAAAAATTCTTGAAGGAAAAAAATCTCCTTCAACTCTGCCTCAGTGAGGGACCCCACCAGAGAGAAACAAGATAAACAGTTTCATTCTGTTATCTAGGTGGGGTTGGTTCTAGTCCTTAGCAAAAGAATTTCAACCCTATTCAATTAAAGATCTTCTACTCACACTGAAACCCAGCTTGTAGATAAGCCAACTTGGGACTCCACCCACTAACCCCCACTGGGTCTGACCTGCTTGGGCTGTTCCACTCCTCATTGGGTCTGACCTGCTTGCGCTGTCCCAGCCCCACCAAGACACCCAATATCATGGCTTCCTCCAACGAAGGACTTTTGCAAATGGACCTTGGTAGTTCCCTTTGCTGCCAGGACCTTCTGTCTACCGAGAACTGCATTCTCAGTGCAAAACTTCATTTTCCAATAGATCTGCCACTATAAAGTCAGTCTCTTGGTAAACTGATTTCTATCCAACAATAAACTTTCATTTTGCAACTAATATTTGGGAATGAGTGAATTCTTTCATTCCTAAAACCTGTGGCTGATTTTAAGGGGATTCTTAACAACTCTCTTATAGCCACTAATCTAGACTACTCAAACAGCATCATTAACTTTCCAACCTGAATACCACTGGCTATCTATCCTAAAACTCAACAGCCCCTGTATGCTGCTGCCATCATCATCAAGTCTCCTCTCCTCAATTGGACTCAGCTTGGCAGCCAGCTCTACTGAAGCAGCTCCAGAAGATACGTGAAAGAGGAGGGAGTAAAGAGATATGAGAAAGTAGCAATTCTTGAAAAACCCTAAGGCTAGCCAGCCTTGGGAGTGCCACAAAGAATGCTGGTCAATAGCAGTAAATTAATACTGATTCTGTTGGTCAATAAACCATAGAACTCAGTGATAGGAACTACCCCACTCTTATTATTCCTCAGTTATAACTCTAAGCCATCATATTAGCACATCAACCTAATTTTAATTTCTCTTTCCTATAAAATTATCTTCTTGATTCTGATTCTTTGATAAATTCCCACAGAAACTAACCCACTATCAAGCAGCATAATATCTCCTTACTTTTGGCTCTTTGCTAGATTCTCTTGGAACTTTTGTCCACTTCGATTGGCATCACAATTATAATAAATCTTTACCTCTTAACTTGGAGACTGAGTGTGGAAACCTACAACACCTACAACACCAACCAGGGGGGCCCTCCACTCCACACCAGGATTGAGATTTAAGCACATAGGAATATTATTGCCAAATTTCAAAACCCCTCGGATCAAAGAGAAAAATTTTCAAGAAACAAGAAAAAAAAAAAAAAAAAAAAAACAATTCAAATATGCTGGAGCTACAATTAAAATTATACAGGACTTATCAGTAGCCACAATAAAAGACTTCAGGTCCTGAAATAACACATATTGGCAATCAAAAGAACTAGGCCTCTGGCTAAAAATGTCATATTCAGCAAAATTATCCGTAAGATTGAATGAAAAAAAGAACATCCAATGAATTTGCAGATTTTTAGGACTTTGTCTCAACAGCCAAACCCAACCTTAAAAGAAAATTTAACATATTGGAGGCCACTATCAAAGATTAATTTCAAGAAATTTAAGATGGACAAATCATTTATGTGTTGTGCAAGGAAATGTATATTATATGTTTTAGACTGATATCAGTAATTGGGTAGCTCAAAAGAAGATTGGGGCAGAGTTGAAAAAGCAAAACTGACCAGGAAAAAATAGTAATTATGTTATACAAATGAGGTGCGGAGAGGCATTGGTGGGGGGAGAAGGGCTTATAGTTATGATAACTATTTCCATTGGGAATGGGTTAAATAAGCAATGTTATATACATGGCATGAAGGGGATAGCACCCTTCAAAAGAGAGAGATTCCTGCCAAAGTCAAAATGCCTTTGAGGCACTGACTCTTGATGTCTCTGCTCTGATCAAGATATATCCTATCAGGCAATCTATACATTGAGAGATGTTCTCCCACAACACTTCAGCAACTCCACATGCTTTCCAGCTGCTTATGTGTATGTAGGAATACTCATTGTGTCAAGAAAATTTGACTTCTCCTTCAAGAGAGAAGCCTTGCCAATATTTATACTCTCTAAAAATGCAATGGGAGACAGGAGCATTTTTCTAACATGTCAAGCACAGATTTTATACTTTTCAGTGATGTCAACTTCCATTTTAGACTAATTTTTTATCACTCTGAAGATCTCTCTTGACATTTATGTCCAAAAACATCATTTAGTTCTTTCCTGGCCATAGTCTAAATGCTTGGGAGACACCAATGGCTTTTTAATACTCTGTGAGACCAATTAATGTCTGGGGCAGTTTTGGATTCTACCATTATTTCAATAACTAAAGAATATCCAGAAGAAGGCAATCAGATTGATGAAAGTCTTCAAATTTATGATGCATGAGGAAAGGTTAAAGGAATTGGATATATATATAATCTAAAGAAGTGAAGGTTTAGGAAGCTGTAACAATATTCAAGAATTTGAAGGGATATGACTTGAAGGAAATACTCAATTTTTGCCACTGGACCCAAGAGAACAGAATAAGGAACAACTAATGGAAGCTGTAAAGAAGAAATTTAAACTCAGCGTAAGGAAGATTTCCTATCAATGAAGTAGTAGTTGGTCCAAATAGAATGGGTTGCCGCAAAAGGGCAGAGATCGTCTTTGAAAAAGAGATGAATGGCTAGAGACAAAGATGCATCACACAAAGAAGGATATGTTTTTAAGCAGTCATCTGTCAAATTTAGCAGAGAAGAAAGAGTGATAAGGATTTATATAAAGGCAGTGATTCTGGGAAAGATAGACTGGAATAATGTAAAGAATTAAAATGTGTCTCAGGATGCAGAGAATAAAAAGTAGACAATCATGCCTTTTCTTTACCATTATCTGGTGTCTAAAAGAGGGTCCAAAAGAGGGATTTGAAAAAAACTCAAATCACCACTTACTATGATGACGGAGAAATGGAGAGTAATGATTCCAATCAGTGCCTTGTGTTAAGGACCATAGCATGGGAAGATTTTTTTTTTAATAGAAATAAGTCTTACAAATAATCATTAACTTTCCAGGACCCCTTCACCAAAACTTATTTACCTCCAAAAGAATGTAATAATTAGACATTTCTTTATTTCCTCTTAGTATACTGTGTGACTGTTAGTACATAGTTGAAGAATGCTCTAAGTGGAAGAAGTCTTTTTGGAAAGAAACATTGTAAAAGTTAGAACAATTATGTTAATTCATATGATCATCTTTGATCTAGCACTTATCCTTCTAGGACTATATCATATAGATATTACTGAAAGGGGAAAAAAGACTTGTGAAAATAATTTATTATACCATCACTTAGAGACAGTAAAAAATGTCAAAAATATTATTAACTGAAGACAATCCATGGATCCAGCAATGAGCAATAGTCAAATAAACTGTAACATATCTATTACAATTGTACCACAACTACAATGAATGATTGAACACAATTCTCAATAAAGGATTATAAGATAAATGTAAAGAAGCTTGAGATAAAGTAATGTAGAATAAATAAAGCATAATCAGAACACAGCAGACATAGTGATAATAATGATGAAATCTGAAAAAAAAAAATACATGGAAAGAGGCAGCTAGGTGGCATGGTGGATAGAGTACTATCCCTGAATTCAGGAGGACCTGAGTTCAAATCTCGTCTCAGACATTTAACATTTCCTACCTGTGTGATCCTGGGCAAGTTACTTAACCCCAATTGCCTCAGCAAAACACACACACACACACACACACACACACACACACACACACAACAAAACAAAAAAACATGGAATATAGACGTCAGAACAAGGAAGGGGACAGAAAATTTTAATTATTTTTTAAAAGGCTATTTTGCATAAAAATCAAGCTTCAATCAAGCCCTTGGAAGTCAATGATTCTGCTCTCCTTAATCGTTTTTTCATTTTTGTGTGTTTTAATGCCTGAAAATCAAATGTGAGATTAATAAGATAGAAAATAAAATAAAAACAAAACCAAAACAAAAAACTATCAGGCTATAAATAAATCTAGGAACTGGTTTTATGAAAAAATCATTAAGATAGGTAAGTCATTGGTTAATTTGATTTTAAAAAAGAAATAAAACTAAATATCTTATATCAAAAATTAAGAGGGTAAAATCACCACCAATGAATAATAAATTAAAGTAATCAATTTAGAAATGTTTTGCCCAATCATATGCCAATAAATCTAACAATCTGAGCAAAGTTGATGAATATTTACTAAAATAAAAAATACCTAGATTAACAGATCAGGAAACTGATTGCCTAAATAACCCCATCTTGGAAAAATGAAATTGAACAAGCCATTAATGAACTTCCTGGGTTCACAAGTGGATACTACCAAACATTTAAAGAACAATTGATTCAAATATTATACAGACTATTTGGAAAAATAGACAAAGAAGAAGCTCTAACAAACTCCCTTTATGGCACATATGTGGTGCTGATAACCTAAACCAGAAAGAACTAAATGTGAGAAAAAATAATTATAGACCAATTTCCCTAATAAATATTGATGTAAAAATTTTGAACATAATGCTAGCAAGGTGATTACAGCAATATATTACAAGAATTATACACTATGACCAGATGGGATTTACACCAGGAATGCAGAGTTGGTACAATATTAAATATAATTAACCATATCAATTTTTAAAAACCAACAGAAAAAATATATGATTATCTCAATAGATGCTGAAAAAGCTTTTGGCTAAATATAGGACCCATTTCTATTAAAAATAGTAGACAGCATAGGAATAAAGGGAGTGTTCTTAAAATGATAAGCAGTATTTATCTAAAATCGTCAGTAAGCATTACTTGTTAGGGGAACAAGCAGAAGCCTTTCCAATAAAATCAGGGGTGAAGCAAGGATGCCCATTATCATTTTTGTTAAAAAGTACTAAACATGTTAGCTTTAGCAATAAAAGAAGGAAAAGAAATTGAAGGAACAAAACTATTCACTATTTGTGGATGATATGATGTTATATTTGGAGAACTCTAGCCTATCAACAAAAAAAGTTATTTGAAAAAATTAACAACTTTAGCAAAGTGCAGGATATAAGATAAATCCACAGAAATTATCAGTATTTATATATATATATGACCAACAAAGCCTAGTAAGTCTAGTAGCAAGTGATAAAGAACTTCCATTTAAAATAACTGTAAACAATATAAAATATTTGGGAATCTATCTGCCAAGACAAACTTAGAAACTATATGAACACAATTATAAAACAATCAATCCAGGAACTATATGAACACAATTACAAAATAATCTTCACACAAATAAACTCAGATCTGTTTAGATTTAGATTTAGATCTAATTGTTTAATCAGAAAAATATCAGTACGCTGAGCCAATATAATAAAAATGATAACACTGCTTTACTAATCAAACTACCACAAAAAACATCTGATAGAGCTATAAAAAATAACAACAAAATTAATTTTAGCAAAACCAGATCTCAAAACTATATTAATAAAGCAGTAATCATCAAAACTCTCTGGTACTGGCTAAGAAATAAAGTGATAGATTAGTGGAATAGACTTGGTACATATAACACAGGAGTCAATGATAAAAGTACCCTAATGTTTGATAAATCCAAAGACCCAAGCTTCTAGCATAAGAATTCACTATTTCACAAAAACTATGGAAAACTGGAAAACAATAGGACATAAAGTAGGTATAGATTTAACATCATATACCAAGATAAATTCAAAATGGGTTCATGATTTAGCTATAAAGGGTGACACCATAAGCAAAATAGAAGAGTAAGAAATAACTTACCAGTCAGATCTATGGGAAGGGAAAAGATTAATGATCAAACACAAGATAGAGCGCATTACAAAATGCAAAATAGTTAATTTTGATTATATTAAATTTAAAAATTTCTATACACAAAAACAGTGCAACCAAGAGTAGGAGGAAAGCAGAAATCTGGGGAAAAATTTTTTTAAATAGCAAATACCTCATAGCCTTATCTCATAGCCTCATTTCTCAAATACATAGAAAACAGAGTCAAATTTATAAGCACACAAGCCATTTCCCAATAGATGAATGGTCAAACAAGCACTTTTTAAATGAATAAATCAAAGCTGTCTATAGGCATATGAAGAACTGCTTTAAATCATTTTTTGATTAGAGAAATGCACATTAAAACAACTCTAAGTTACCACACCTCCATACCTACCAATTGGCCAAAATGACAAAGGAAATTGATAAATGTTGGAGAGAATGTAGGAAAATTGGAATACTAATGCATGGTTAGTGGAGTTGTGAACTGATCCAACCACCATTCCTAAAGAGCAATTTGAACTATGAAGGGGCAAATAAACTGTGCATACCCTTTGATCAACAATAGCACTACTAGGTCTGTATCCCAAAGAGATCATAAAAAGGAAGGAAAGAATCTACATGTGCAAAAATGTTTATAGAAGCCTTTTGGGGGGGAGTAAAATATTGGAAACTGAGCAAGCTGTGATATATGAAATCCTACTGTGCAATAAGAAATAATGAACAGGCAGATTTCAGAAAAAACTGGAAAGACTAGTACAAACTGATGCAGAGTGAAATGAGCAGAATCAGGAAAACACTGTATAAACAATATTGTGTGATACCAAATACGATTGATTCAATTTCAGCAACAAAATGCTCCAAAGACAAATATAAAGTATTCATGAAGAAAAACATTATCCATAACCAAATAAAGAACTGATGGACTCAGAATGCAATCAAAGCACTTTTTTTTTTTCACTTTAATCCTTCTCTTTTTTTTTCTTTTGAGTGTTTCTTCTTTCATAACTAAGATTAATATGGAAATATGTTTTCCATGATTGCACATATATATTCTATACCAAAGTGCCTACAATCTTCAGAAGACAGGAGGGGAGGAAGGAAGGGAAGGAGACAAATTTTGAACTCAAAATCTTATTAAAATGAATGCTAAAATTTTCTAGATATGTATTAGGGGGATGAAAGGATAAATTCTATTAAAAAAAAAGAAATTGTTCTGAATTCAAAACAACTGAAGAATTAACAAAAATTGGGAACTCTGCTCATTGTTAAATAGAGAATTTTCTGACCATTCATTATAGAAATAAAAAGTATGCAACTGTTTACCATTTTTTATTCTAGTAAATACCTTTTCATGGTCCCACTGTATTGCTGAAACAAAAGTCAACACTATTGCAGCTAGTCCTCCAGCTGCATGTAAACCAATTCGATTGCTGCCTATGACAGCCACAATAGATGTACCCATAAGGAGGAATGCTCTCTTCCAGGCAACTATATGCTAGGGTTAGAAACAAAGATATTTAAAGATTAATTTACATTAAACATTTAAGAAAAGTTTTTCATTATCTATGACATTTTACTATTCATGTCATCAATATCTCTTGTGATGTTAAGTAATATCTGAACATTCTGTCTTGTTTTTCATGAAAATCTTTAAACCAGAGAAAACTTAAGCAAACTTAATGAGATTTTTACTATCTTGTTACTATTAACCATGAAGTTTTTAGTGGGAGTGAGGAGAAAAAACAGGGCTTCCTATTCAGCAGCCTCTGAATAATTAAGAATTGAATTGCAAGTAAATTCGATTTTAAAAATCAGCAATATTTAAAGATATGCCTTTTCTGTATTGATAAAACCCTCTGTGTGTAAACTCTAGCACACTCTTCAACAATTGTCAGGGGGAATAAAAGAAGTTTGGCTAGGCCAAACCAGGGAGGGAAATATTAAAATATAATTGTGCTGTCTACATAAGCATTGAGAATTTAGGTCAACTGTGGTCAACACAATAGAAAGGAAGAAGAGGAGTAGATGTTGCATCTTCCTTTAGGAAGGTTTACAGGGGAGGATCTGGAAATGAAAGGATAGTAGCTGTTGTATCCAATTTTATGACTTCTAGCTCATAGTAGTAAAAGGTAGTAATGGAAAGGAAGAACTTTGTCCATCAGAGTTAAGTAGATCATTCTTTTGTTTCTTATTTGCAAAAAATTAGAAACTTCAATTAAAAGCACTAATGAGGATTCTGTTATCAAGCAACAGAAATCTGCTTTAATATACATTAAAAATAGTTTTCACAAAAATAAATGTAATAAGTGATATTTTATATCTTCCCAAATTATAGCTTTTCTTATTAAATGCTTAAGCACAACTTTTCATCAAACAGATTTATTTCCTATTTACCTGATCACTACTTGGAAAGTAGCGAAGAAAATATCCTATGATAATTCCTGCTGACACACCCAATATTATTTCAAAAAAACTCATGATGATAATCCAATATACAGGACCTGTAAAGAACATATTATCAGGAGACCATTATTTTTTTTCAATAATATTTTATTTTTTCCTCAATTACATGTAAAAATATTTAAAAATATTTGTTGTTTCATTTTGTTTTGTTTCTTAAGTTTTGAGCTCCAAGTTCTAGACCTCTCTTCCTGAAATGGTAAACATTCTGATATAAGTTATACATGTGCAAACATATAAAACATTTCCATATCAGTCATTTTGTACAAGATGATTCAATCAAAAAAAATTGAAAGGAATGAAGGAAGGAAAGAAGGAGGATACTGGGAGGGAGAGAGAAAGAGAATATTATGCTTCAGTCTGTATTCAGATAACATTAGTTCTTTCTCTGAATGTGGATAACATTATTGATCATGAGTCCTTTGGAATTGTCTTGGATAATTGTATGGCAGAAAAATGCTAAGCCATTCATAGTTTATCATCGTACAAGGCTGTGGTCACTATGTTCATTGTTCTCCTGATTTCATTTTGTATCTCATTTTATATGTCTTTACAGATTTTTCTGAAATTGTCCTGTTTGTCATTTCTTATAGCGCATTATTCTATTATAATCATATATCAAAATTTTTTCAGTCATTCCCCAAAATGGGGATCTCTTCAATTTCTAATTTTTAGCCACTATAAATATTTTGTACAAATATTCTATACATATTTTGTATAAATATGTTTGTACAAATAGGTTCTCTTCCCTTTTTATTTTAAGATCTCTTTGGATACAGAACTAGCAGATATTTCTGGATTTGATCCAGAAATCCAGAAATTCATACCTTTGGGTATGCATAGTTTTATAGCCCTTTGGGTATAGTTTCAAATTACTCCCCAGAATGGTTGGATCAATTCACAACTCCACCAACAGTGCAGCAGTGTCCCAGTTTTCCTACATCCCCTCCAACATTCATCATTTTCTTTTTTTGTATATCAGTTCAGGAGACCATATTAAAGAAATATCTGCCTATGTAAAATAAAATATAGAAAGACAAACATTACCCTATCAGTGTTTTCATGTACAAAAAAATCATGGATAAAAACCAACAATATTAGATATACACTAAAACAAACATGAAAATCAGCCTCTAATATACAGTGTCCCAAAAGTCATAGTGTGGTTTTAAGTATATACTTCTTTTACATAATTTGGATTTATGAACTTTGAATAATAAATTTTGAATTTCATTTTTAACAAAATGAAGCATACTATAATTATGCATTGTATGTTGGACAGTTCTTATATGATACTTTCTCAAACTCGTAAAATGGTAGACTAGGTTCTCTTGTTTGATTACTTAATCACCTGCTCTATGTCCATTAGGCTTTTTCTTGAAGGATCATGTCAAATCTGTCATGTATACATCAAAACAACTAACATTACAAAGTCATGAGCAACATCTAATGAAAATTTTTACAAAGTTTGAAAATTGAGCACAAAATGGTAATTATATTGAGTTTAAAATAATTAATCCTTGAAATGTTATTTTTTAAATAATTGTTTTAAAGTTTTATAAAGTTTCATGTCACAGTAAGACTTTACATTCTGTATTACTTGGTCTACTGAATAATTACATATTTTTGTTGTTCAGTTGTTTCAGTCCTATTTGACTCTTTGTGATCAAATTTGGGGTTTTCTTTGCAAAGATACTGGAGTGATTTGTTATTTCCTTCTCCAGCTTAATTTATAAATGGAAAAACTGAGGCAGAGAAAAATTAAATGATTTGTCCAGGGTAACACAAGCTAGAAAGTGTCTGAGACCAGATTAGACAAGTCTTCGTGACTCCAAGTCTGGCATTCCATCTACTATACTACCTTGCTATATGCACGTATGTATCTATAATCATCAGCCAGTATTATGTATATCACAAACAGCATTCATAGAGCTGATATCCTGGTCAAATTTGTATGGGAGTGGAACAGGGCTCAGAATTTGAAATCCCATGGTAAAAGGGACTATAGAACTCTGCTCTATTGGTAGAAGACATAGGGATAGCAGAATTTCCTTCTGTAAATGGGAAGAATGTCTTAGATGTCACATCTGTATCACCTGAATCACAAGACTATGATGAGAATCAAATGAGAATATATTTGAAACTTCATATTTTACAGGATTTAGTATCTAAATGCTAGTTATTATGATAAAAAATGTAAACCATAAATTTCCAAGACAGTATGCCTCAGTCAGGTACTATAATAAAAGAAAAAGGGGTAGCCTGAACCAAAGATAGCCCAACCTACTCTTCCCTCATCTTCCTTTACCCCACAATTGCCAGAAATTTAACTACCTGAACCCCCTCATACTCCATAGTGGAGATAGGATAGGGAGTAGATAGGAAGGAGCAATGGCAATAGGAAAGGAAGACCAAAGAAAAATTTTTAAAATTACATTCAATATTTGCTGAGGGTTTAATCTATTTAGACATTCCTCCTCTCATTCTTGAGTCAAAAATAGGTACTAATGAAGCAATAGGGCTTTTAATCATTCCTTCTGATGTTTGTTTCATGATAAACTGTACATGGTTGTCCATGCTCTTCCAAACCTTGGCATGCCCTCATTCCCATAGAAAAACAACATGTATACACACACATGCATATACATGTATATATACATATACATGTGTTTGTGTAAATATAAACATATGTATATTTATGTATGTATGTTATATATGTGTATATATTATATATATGTGAACAATATATACTATGTCTGTGCTAGGCAGCTTTCATATCTTAAAAATATGTGATAGCTTTCTGTGATCATGGGCAAATTGTTATCCCCACATTTTTTGCTCCCCCCTCCCCTTGATTAACCTTAAGATCAAGGTGGGACCAGGGACTAAGACCAGGCTGATAAGAAGAAGACAAATCAGTTTGCTTGGAGTCTTGTAATGTTCTCTTCTCTAAATATAATTGTTCTCTGGGAGCAGATTTCTTGGGGAGCTTCTGGGGGCAGCCTTAGTTTCAGTTCAGTTCAATAATCACCCCAAATGCAGCCAGGAGTTAAAATCCAGATCCTTTATTGTTTCCTTCAAAATAGCCTGGTTAGTTTTCTTAAAGCCCTATCTTTCTCCTTGGTTCCAAGAGCTCTTGCTGCTAGTCTTTTGCCTCTTCCAGTTTCAGCTTCTTGCTCTCTCTCTGAATCCTGGCTTCTCAAATCTCCCTGTTCTCCCAGTGGGCTTGTCCTTTTATATGCTCTTTTAGAGGTGTGAACTCAAAGGTTGACTCCTCTGAGAGTGGGATTGTGGGAACTGTGACTTGTGAATCTCCTCCACTGAACTTGTGAATCTCCCGACTGAATCCTGACTTGTAAATCTCCTGGAGTGCCTATCAATTCCAGTGACTTAGCACCTTGTAAGAATCCTAACAGAGTTTTGGGTGTCAAGCATGCTTGCTAAATGGAGTTTCTCTTTAATATTACAATGCTTGCTATTTTAGTTGTTCTTTGCCTTTTATTACTGCATGAAGATCTAAAAGATGGGAGTTAACTATGGGATAGGGGCTTAATCAAGGATAGTACCATGAATCCAAGTCTTATGTAAAATTCCTGTAGAGTAACTGGGAAGCCAAGGTTACCATAAATCCTATTTTGAAAAATTGTTCCATCTCTTGGCCTTTATTTAAGATCTATTTTAATTTTATTTCTGTGATCTTATTTAATTTTTGATACAGGCTGAGGTTATTATGTTCTTTGGCATTGCATGGTTCATTGTGATGTTCAACATGCCAATTTGATGTGCACATACTTAAATGCAATTACAGAGCTGTTATTATTAATCACTGTTCAATTTGTGATTGAGATTGAAATAAAATAGCATCATGGCTATGCAATTCTTAAAAAATTGGTGTGCATTAGCAGGATTGAATCCAATCAAGGACTTTTATTTTAGGGAATATCTTTGGAATACTTTGATAAAAATAATGAAGATTCTTTTATGCGGTGTGTGGAGGAGGCAGTTTGAATAAAAGTCAAGTATCATCTAAAATTATTGAAGATGACAACAATGTCTTGTATTCTGCCATTTGGTTAATGCAGTAGTACATGTCATGATCATTTATATTACTGGATTTAGGAGGATGTTTGGAAAATAATTAATAGACATTCTTATAAAGATGAGAAGTTGGTTTTTAAACTTCCTCTGAGTTGAGGAGATGAAACTGAAGATGCCATGTTTGACAAAAAATCCAAGGAAGAAATCAAGATTTAAACAGAGATTATGTTAATTTGAACGATGAAGGGCAAAATGGTTCTATGGTATGGTACAGATTTAAGATTAAGAGGCACATGCTACTTAAAACTACTGTAAAAGTCTTTTTGTTTGTTTGTTTATTTTTGTTTATTTGTTTTTTTTTTTATTTAATAGCCTTTTATTTACAGGTTATATGCATGGGTAACTTTACAGCATTAACAATTGCCAAACCTCTTGTTCCAATTTTTCACCTCTTACCCCCCACCCCCTCTCCCCTAGGATGGCCAGTAGATGTTAAATACATTAAAATATAAATTAGATACAATAAGTATACATGACCAAAACATTATTTTGCTGTATAAAAAGAATCAGACTCTGAAATATTGTACAATTAGCTTGTGAAGGAAATCAAAAATGCAGGTGGGCCTAAATATAGGGATTGGGAATTCAATGTAATGGTTTTTAGTCATCTCCCAGAGTTCTTTCTCTGGGCTAGGCTGGTTCAGTTCATTACTGCTCCATTGGAAATGATTTGGTTGATCTCCTTGCTGAGGATGGCCAGGTCCTTCAGAACTGGTCATCATATAGTATTGTTGTTGAAGTATATAATGATCTCCTGGTCCTACTCATTTCACTCAGCATCAGTTCATGTAAGTCTCTCCAGGCCTTTCTGAAATCATCCTATTGGTCATTTCTTACAGAACAGTAATATTCCATAATATTCATATACCACAATTTATTCAACCATTCTCCAACTGATGGACATCCATTCAGTTTCCAGTTTCTAGCCACTACAAAAAGGGCTGCCACAAACATTCGTGCACATACAGGTCCCTTTCCCTTCTTTATAATCTCTTTGGGATATAAGCCCAGTAGTAACACTGCTGGATCAAAGGGTATGCACAGAAAAGTCTTTTGTGACAGAGAGGTTATTATCAATGAGGTATATCAGATTACATTTTAATGGGCAACCAATCAAGGGAATGGACACACCTGAACATCAGGGAAATGGAAGATGAAGATATAACTGAAGAGTCCCAGCAGCTAATAGAAGAAGTGTTAACCAAAAAGAGAAAGTGTAACTTTATTCTTGAAAAATGATCCCAAGAAAAACATTCACAATTAGAAAGCTGAGATTTGGTTCATTTGTATCCTGTCTACTGGATACAAATTTTCTCTCTTCTTCCATTCTCTTCTTCCCCCAACTCTTTATTGTGAATAAATAAACCAGTGACTGGGCATAAGCTTAAAACATTGAATTAAAAAAAAAAAAAAACCTAGGTGGCTGATGGTATTAATTTGAGCAATATCAAATGGATATGGGGAAAGAGAAAAAAAGCAAACTGATTCTGTCTCTTTTCTCTATGACTAACATTTAACTTTTTAAAAAAATATTCCAGTAAGTTATTTTGCTCTCATTGTTTAATAGCCACAATAATAAAACTCCACAAAATTCTTGTATATCTTGTTTGATTGTATAATTTTAATGATGATTTTATAACTTTTGTACATTATTACATGTACATATTTCAGTAGAAATAAACTATAGTACAATAAAAGAAATTAATGCTAGATAGCTTCCCTTCAAGTCAAACATTTTAAAAAATGCACTTTTTGTTTGAAATTTAGAGAGGAAGAGGGAGAGGGGAAGGGAGGGAGAGAGGAAAAGGGAAATGGAGAAAGAAGAGAAGCAGAGGAAGAAAGAGGAAGGAAGGGAGAGAGGAAGAGAATGGTACCAGCTTAGCTAGAGAAACAAATTTTATTTTGTTCCAAATATGAATAAAAAACAGCTATGGTGTTATATGACAAGCCATTCCCCAAATGATGAATGGTCAAAAGATATGAACAGACAATTTTCAGAGAAAGACATTAAAACTATTTCTAGTCATATTAACAAATGTTCTAAATCACTACTGATTAGAGAAATGCAATTTAAGACAACTCTGAGGTATCCACTTCACACCTCTCAGACTGGCTAAGATGACAGGAAAAAAAGATGATGATAAATGTTGGAGGAAATGTGGGAAAACTGGGACACTGATACATTGTTGGTGGAACTGTGAATGAATTCAACTATTCTGAAGTGTAATTTGGATCTATGCTCAAAAAGTTATCAAACTGTGCATACCCTTTGATCCAGCAGTATTATTACTGGGCTTATATCCCAAAGAGATCTTAAAGAAAAGGGATCCACATGTGCAAAAATGTTTGTGGCAGCCCTTTTTGTAGTGGCTAGAAACTGGAAATTGAATGGATGTCCATCAGTTGGAGAATGGCTGAATAAATTATGGTATATGAATGTTATGGAATATTATTGTTCTGTAAGAAATGACCAACAAGATGATTTCAGAGGCCTGGAGAGATTACATGAACTGGTGGCTAAATGAAATGAGCAGAACCAGTAGATCATTATACATGGCAACAACAAGACTATACAATGATCAATTCTTTTGGACATGGCTCTCTTCAACAATGAGATGATTCAAACTAGTTCCAATTGTTCAGTAATGAAGAGAGTCATCTATAGCCAAAGAGAGGACTATGGGAACTGAGTGTGGACCACAACATAGCATTTTCACTTTTTCCATTGTTGTTTACTTGCATTTTTGTTTTCTTTCTCAAGTTTTTTTTTTCCTTTTTGATCTGATTTTTCTTGTGCAGCAAGATAACTATAAATATGTATACATATATTGGATTTAACATATATTTTAATATATTTAACATGTATTAGACTACCTGCCATCTAAGGGAGGGGGTGGAAAGGAAGGAGGGGGAAATTTGGAACAGAAGTTTTGCAAGGGTCAATGTTAAAAAAAATTACCCATGCATATGTTTTGTAAATAAAAAGCTATAATAAAAAACTCACTAATTAAACGATTAAAAAAAAAGAAATAATGGGAGAGGGAATAGGATAAGGTGGGGTATAGAAGAATGTATAGATTTATGTCCTTGGGACAAGGTATGTATATTAATGGGCAAGGGATAAAGTGAGGAATGTGAAGAGTGTCATAGGATAATATAGGGTACAGAAGGATTAGATTTTAACAGATTAACAGAAGTGGGTTAAGGTGTGTAGATTAATGGGAATGGGATGAAAAAGGAAGGGAAAGAATGGGGAAGAAAATAAGGGAGGGATCCATGAGTAGGGAGGAGATTTAGTAATAAGCAAAACAAGTTAAGCAGCAGAATTAAAATAAAAGTGTCAGCAGAGATAAGAAATAATAGATATACATAAATATTATAATGAGGATTAGTAGTAGAATTTATTCAGAAAAAAGTAGGGCTAGTAATCATTGATCTTACACAAAGTCAAACTTAAAGATTAAATCGAGATAAATCTATATTACATCAGTCATATTAATATTGTTTTCGATGAATGTTTACATATGGGTGATGCATATATGTATGTGTGTATGTCTGATTATAGCTGAGTATCTGTGTATGTATGTATGTATGTAAGTCTGTGTATGTGTGCATGTAGATATTTGTAAATATATATATAGCTGTGCTTAATTGCAGCTTGCTTGGGGGAGGTAAGGGGGATGTGCCGGGAAAAAATAAAAAAATAAAACAAAGAACAAAATAATAACTTACAAGAAAGTAAAGAAAAGCTGGACATTTATAAATATAATTTCTTATATATGCTTTTATGAAACAAAAATTTATTGTTATATATTTTGAATCCTTCTTGATGTTCTATTGGGCATAACAATATTTTGTTTTGTTTAATTTTTCTTTTCTTTTTTTTTTCTATCCTGTTTTTCTTATTTTGTATTTAGTTTAATAAATAAACTGTATCTTTCCACCGGAAAAAAAAAAGTAATAGCAAGGAAAGTTAAGGAGCAGAATTAATGTAGAAGAATTATAGCAGGGATAAGAAATAAAGAGAGACATTTTTTCCCTTTTGGATCTGATTTTTCTTGTGCAGCATATTTGTGGAAATATGTAGAGAGGAATTACACATGTTTAACATATATTGGATCATTTGCTGACTGGGAGAGGGAGGGAGGGAAAATTAGAACATAGGGTTTTGTAGACATGAATGTCAAAAATTATCCATGTATATATTTTGAAAATAAAAGGCTATCATTTTTAAAAAAGAAAGAAAGAAGAGATAAACACAAACGCTACAACAAGGTTCAGGAGTGGAATCTGTTAGTGGGGGAAAAGTAGGGCTAATAATCATTGCTCTTAGTCAAAGTCAAACTTAAAGATTCAATCAAGAGAGAAATCTATATCATATGTCAGCCATATTAATATTATTTTAGACATGTTTACATATGAGTTAATGTGTATGTATATATGTGTGTGTCTGAGTATATGCGTATGATGTGTATGTCTAAGGTTATACTTGAACTCGGGTCTTCCCAACTCCAAGGCAAGCATATCTATCCCACTGTGCTACCTAGTTGCTTTGCAGAAGATTAATTATTTGATTAACAATAGTGTGCCCTGTTGTTATATGTTACATATGCTATTAATTTCTGTGCTAAGTACTATGGATACAAAGAAAGGCAAAAGACAATCCCTATACTTTGAGAGCTTATAGTGTAATAAGGAAAACCATAAGCAAAGATCTATGTACAAACAGGATATAGTCAGGAAAAAGAGCAGGGAAGTGGGGAGGGGAAACACTAAGGCTAAGTACTGGAAAAAACTTTTGAAGGTAAACTCTGAAACTTGACAGACACCTGGCAAGCTAAGTAGAAAATCATGAAGCAAGTTGACAAACAAGCATTATTTATTCCAGAATGTATCCTGTGTTCAGCATGAATTAAGTTCAATCTAGCTCTACTCATAGTTCAGTGATGATAGTAATGATATATATGTGTGTATATATATTTATACCTATACATAAATACACATATACATACATATACATACACACAGTAGTTAAAGTGCTAGCTATGGATGCTGCAGTGGATAGAGCACCAGCCCTGAAGTCAGAAGGATGTGAGTTCAAAATTGACCTCAGACACTTAACATTTCCTAGCTGTGTGATGCTGGGCAAGTCACTTCACCCCAATTGCCTCAGCAAAAAAAAAATAATAATAAACAAAAAACAAAAGTACCAGCTATGTTAGGTGCTTCAGACCAATACTAGCTAGGACTTTGGATAAAATTCTTTTTCTTTCAGTGCCCTAGACAAATGCTAAGACTATAAGTTACAGAACAGTGGCAAATGTGCATTGGTTAGGGAATTTTTCTCAATGGGTATTGCATTTACCAGTGAAATCATAAGCCTGCAACAAATATATGCCTTAGTTAATTTAACTCCCTGGTAATTCTACTAAAAGCCACTGGGGGTCAAGCAGTAGTTTCCCAATGCACTAACAATTTTTTTCTGCCTGAGAAAAAATGAAAAGAATGAAACCCTTTTTAAGCTTTCGTTTTAATTAGCCAATTAAGAAATGAAGTCACTATTAAGCAAAATAACAGAAAAACGAGGCTCAAAGCTATGGATTGCTTAGTGTACCTGAAGAGTATGTTATGGTCAAGAATGTATTAAAGCCGGTGATAGCCAGAATATCATCAAAGCTGCTTGCAGCGATCAGCACAGTAGGAATCCCCTTTTTGACACCATATCCTTGTTCTTGCAGTAACAACATTGAGGGTACCACAACAGCAGGAGAAACTGCACCTAGGACAAAGCTGAAGACACTTTGAACTCTAACAGAAGAACATTACATTTAAGAAATCAATTGCTTTATATATATATATATATATATATATATATATATATATAGTTAAATTATTATTAATTCACAGTTTAAGTACTTCTTTTACACTAACATTAATGATGTATTTATTCTGTGTTATACTGTGTCATGTATTTCTAGAAAAATATTTCATTTAAAGAAAAAAAAAGAAAAATATTTCACTGGCTCAGTATTATGATTTATACAAAAGAGAAATAGCATAACCCAGGGAAGACAAGGTTAGCTTTGGAATCAGTGTGTTTTTAAGACACAACACTGACACTACCTAGCTGAGTGACTATTGGCATGAAGTTGATGGGCAAAGAAAGCTATAATTATATTCCAGTTTTTAGTGGTATAGATATAATTTCTCTTTGGTAATTATATATAAAATGCAATTTTTGAAGAATGGTCCAGCAGTGGTTCAGAAGTTTATAATTTTTGAAAAGTAACAAAAGCAGATATAAGAATATGACAAGGAACTATATTTTAAAAGCCATTTGTACATTATACATAAAATATCTATGCATATAATTACATTAAATATAAATTTCTGACAGCTAAATTATGGCTTAATTAAGGATAAAAGGAGATCATAACCACTGTATCTAACATTATTTCTAAGAAAAAATGCACTCAATGCATTATAAGTCAATTTTTGGGAAGACAAACAGTTGTAAATGAGAGATTGCTTAAATGTAGCAATAATTATATCCTAAAAATATTTCATTACTCTTTCTCCTATTAATATACTAGTCATTTTTAAAGATCCAATTCAGGTCTTACTTCTCCCATTCCAGAAATATTCCAGACTACAATTATCTGATCTCTTCTCGAACTTGTTAATACCCAGTAGCTATTTTACATGATTTAAAAGGATTCTCTTTAGTCTTGCTATTCTGATATTTAATTAAGTTACAAATTCCTTGAGCTTAACTTACAAGATCCATTCTTGGCACATAATAAGTGCATTAATAATAATAATAATAATAAATATCTGTTGAGTGAGAAGTATCTAATGACAAATGGAATTCCTTTGTACAAATTTGACTCCTACTCCATTCAGATATCCTTCAGCCTAGGGAATCTAAAACTTATTTTGAGTTGATGGGAGAGAAGGAAGAATGATATTATAGAACATGAATCATTCAGTACTTCAATTCAAGACTGGCCAGTAGATCAGTCTAGTACCTTAGGGTCTAGAGGAATTAAAAAATATACCTATGGATTCTAGGAATAAAAAAGCTATGTGATGAAACTGACTTTACTTTTTGTCATCAACTTGTTTTCGGAGCCTAGCACGGTGTCTTGACTGTAGTAGGTGTTTAATACATGCTATTTAACTGAATTGAATTTGTAAGATTTTCTGTGGTAAAAATAAACAAAAAACTATATATTATATTATATATATTATGTTATATATGTATAATATATATAATATATATTATATATTATAGCTATTGAAGGACAATACCACATTTCAATCATATCTGTGTATTTATATATTTATAGACAGTATGACTATTCAGCATATTGATATACCCATCATTTTTATCCCAGAATCCTGGTTTTGCATATTTTCACAGGAAAAATGAGAATAAATTACCCTAATAGAAATCCCCATTTCCATGGAAACTTCATAATAAAGTGAGAAAAAACAGCAGCTGAGCATGCTTCTACACAACATGGGCCCATGGATAGTCTTAAACAAACTCCCTTTAATTTCTGCAGTGCCTGAAACATAGAAACAAGTTATATACAGATGGTCTTTAAAATGACACAAACAAAAACAATTTAAAAAACTCAATATCAATAATTTTTTAAAAATACTTTTTAGAAAGTTCAGAGAAATAGTTCTCCTTTGGCTTATTACCCTTCAAAGATTTGATAATATGTACCTTTATATTTTTAAAGATTTATTTTTTTAACTTACTACCTAAAACAAGTAAAAATGGTTAAGGAGTTATGCCTATCCTAAATTTGCTGTCTATACACATGCCCGGGTCTCCCCTGCTCCAACCTATCCTATCATTCCTTCAAACTCTATTCCTTTTTTCCCCCCCCCTTTCACCCTTTCAAATTCCTTGGACAAATCTATGTGCCTGCTTTGCTTCTATTTTTACTATTCTCACCTGCTTTTCCATCCCTTTGAATCTAGCTTTAAATCTATGCTCTATATTTACTACTTCTGTGACTTTGTGCATATTATTTGCATAGCTGACTTGGGTCTCCGCTTCCTCATCAACAAAATTAAATGGGCCTCTGGGGTTCTTCCGTTTGTAAATCTATTATCCAAAGAGCCCAACACTCAACTGAATCTGCTCTCTCCCAAGTTCGACATTCCCTCCTCCTCTTCCTCCTTCTTCACTTCTTCTTCCTCCTCCCCCTCATTTTCCTCTTTCTCCTTCTTTTTCTTCTTCTTTCTTCTGTCTCTCTCTCTCCCTTCCCTTCTTTCCCCCTTTTGTACATCTCTATCTGTCCTCCCTCCTCCTCCCCCTCCCTCTCCTTCCCTTTCTCTCTTTCCCCCCTACTCCTCTCTGTCTTTCTATCTTTCTCCCCTCTTCTCCTCTCTCTTACTCTTTTCTTCTCTCCTTCTCCCCTCCCTTTCTCTTCCCTCCTTCTCTCTCTCCCTCCCCCCTTCCTCTCTCTCTCTCATTCCCTCCCTCCCTCTTTCCTTCTCTCTCCCTCTTTCTTTCTCTTCCTGTCTCTCCCTCTCTTCCTCTCCCTTGCTCTCCCTTTCTCTTCCCTCTTCTCCTCCCCTTCTTTTTTCTCCCTTTCCCCTCCCTTCTAAGATTTTTTCCTTGCAAATTTTTCTTTCCAGACAATATATTTTATTCTAATCTGAGATCAGACTGTGATTAATTGACTCTCTTTTTGGACTGGGGTCTTCCTTTAACACAGATAAGGCAGGTGACAGTTCCACTGTAATCTCCCAATCAGGTTATATACAGGGGTCCTCAAACTTTTTAAATAGGGGGCCAGTTCACTGTCCCTCAGACTGTTGGAGGGCCGGACTATAGTAAAAACAAAAACTTTGTTTTGTGGGCCTTTAAATAAAGAAACTTCATAGCCCTGGGTGAGGGGGATAATTGTCCTCAGCTGCCGCATCTGGCCCACGGGCCATAGTTTGAGGACCCCGATAGAGTATTGCTGTCAGTGCAGAGGGTCATATTGGAGGAGATAAACTGTCCATAAACTTCAACACAACCACGGGAGGCTGACTGGGATGGTGAGGGAACATAAAACTAGGCCATATAAGAATTGGTTCAGGGAACTGAAATGTTTGACTTGGAGAAAGAAGGGATTCAAAGAGGAGGGAAGGGAAGGATTACTGATTTCCACACTTTGTAGGATCATCAAATGGTTAGATTTATTCTTTGTGCTGTCAAGATCAAATAAGGACCCTCAGGCAGAAAATATAGGGAATGCAGATTTTGGTTCCACATAATGATATGCTAAATAGGAAGAGGGGCTGGATTTTTAATTTCATTGTCAGATAAAGAAATTTCATTTATCACTATAAATCATCAGCTTCTCTGCAATTTAAAACCTTAAGAGAGTAACCTATAGAACTGATTTAAGCCATTTAACCTGGTTCTCATAATTATTATATGTGAAAGGAGGGGACAAAGAAGCCTGCTCTCTTTCTACTGAGTCATGTTGACATGAGTCCATATAATTTTCTTTCTATAAAAATTAAAGCTGATTCTCTCTTATTCTCTTAATGTATCACATATATATATATATTTTAACAGCTTCAATTGGTATATATGGATATAGATATTTATATCTATTCATTTATCTTTTCTTTCTTATCTTAATCTCTGTATATATATTTCTGTTTCTATATTTCTTTATCTCTCCTCTCTATATGTTTATTTAGATATATATTTTTCTATATATGTCTTACTCGTATCTATTTATATACAATTTATCTCCATATTTTCTATGTGTGTGCATATATATATATATTGATTAAAGTTATTAAAAAATGGAATGGACTAATTCAAGAAATAATGTGTTCCCCAAAACTGATTATGTTCAAGCAGAAATTGGAAGACCATACTCTAAATGTCCTTTTCAATTAAGGGGTATGATTTTTCTACAAAAGTTTTTTACTTTAACTTAGCTTTGATCCCAGACTCTACTCTAAATAATTATAAGGCAAATTCTGTCTCTTTCACTTCTCTATAATTCTCAAATATGAAATTCCAAATTATGATCTACCTGTGGATCAAGCCCAAGCCCAGCTCGTACCAAAATAATGGTAAGGGCAGTATTTCTCAAATTGGAAGACCAGGATTGATTGATATAAATATAATCACGGAGGACTGGAGTATTTCTGAGGATGAAACCAGCAAGCAACATCCCTGGGAACAACAACAAAAAAAGAAGTGTGTCTTGATTTTTAATTTTTTTTTCTAATACAGAGTACAGGGGTGTTTAATTATTCTCCCTTTAAGCAGAAAATATATCTCATTATTTCAGAAAAAGTCAAATTGCATATGAGTAGGAACTAAGATTTTTACATAAAGTTCTTTACAAACCATGGACATTGATTATCATTATCATTATCATTATTATTATTCTTAAGCAGCAATAAGACATGGGGAATAGTGGGCCCACCTTGGTGTCAGGAAAGCCTGGGTTCACTCCTGTTTCTGACACATGCTAGCCAATGATAAAGGGAGATGACAAGCTACAAAGGAGCTGTTGTTGTGCATCAGGTTAGGGAGCTTCCACACTTAAAACTATAGGTTGAGACAAAAAGTCAAAATAGTTTATTGTTACTAGTAAGCTGGCTTTAATGAGGAGTAAGGAGGCATGAGAGGAGAGAAGAACAGTATAATAGGTAAATATGGTAAGGAATTGGAAAGTTTCTGTCAGTGGACATACATTTTAAAACGGTAATACTATAGACCTAGAGCAAGAAGAGAATTTAGAGGTCTCTGAAACAGACCCTCTCATTAGGCACATAAGGCAATGGAGGCAATGAGAAGTGACTTGCCTGGGGTCCCACAGATAGTATTGGAAATAATATTTGAATTCATCTCTTCCCTGCTCCAAATCTAGGTTCCTATCTACTATAATAAAGAAGGATATGTCAGTAAAGCGGTTGGTTGGGGTTGACTTATGCTTCATATAGGTTTTTATGTGTAGTCTTTGAAACAGATTTAAGAAGAAAAATGCCATAAATTATGCTGATTAAAATTTTAAAATGATATTACAATGATATTAAGATGTAGAGATATATGAAGGTATTCCAGACAGCAATGAGAAAAAGGCTGTCCTAGGAATATAATAACCCTAAGTTGATGGTGGGCAATGTAATAGTCTGTTCTCTCTTCCTTTTTTTTTTTTTTTTTTTTTTTTTTTTTTTTTTTTTTTTTTTTGCTCAGCCATTAGGGAATTCTGGTTCCTAGCCCAGGTCATTTTAATCATTCTTAATCTATAGGTGTTGGTGACATATCTCTCTTCAAGATTAGCCACATAGTCTTACATGTCATATAGCCTTTCATCTTGGGCAGGATGGGACTGAGGAAGTAGAAAGGGTATGACCCTGATGCAGAAGGTTGTGCCACACAGTGGTATAGGAGTTTGATAGACTCCTTGAAGTGGCAAGGGGCATGTCCTCTTGCAAGATATCCTCCTTTGGTACAATGTCAACTCCATATGCCTCCCTCCACCTATGGCTTTATGCTGAGTGGCTTGCTTGGCACAAGTAATCCCAGAAGAGAGGAAGCAAAAATATATGGCTTTGAGCTGAACTCTCTCTCTTGCTTCCTGCCTCACTTGCTGAGATGATATCTGAATAAAGACAGACTGCTTGCACCTCCTGATTAGCTCATTCATCTCTGTGTTTATCTGGGTAGGCTCTGAAGACTAGTAAGTATGACCCTGGCAGCCTGCTCCTTTTAGGAGCTCAAACAGTCCAGCACATATAGGAGGGAGAATAAAAATAATAGGAGAAACCTGTTCTAATTCCTGAAAGCACTATATAAATGTCAACCTCTATTATTTTATTAACACAGATGGCAGATCATTGCCATAATGGTTCAAGAGTGGGTTGTGAGAGATACGAAGATGTATTCAGATGGCCCAAACTAAAGAACCCTGAGAAGCCCTGAAGATTCTAATAGTCTTTTGGACAATGTGATTTTCTCTCCACAGATGTACATGTTTGTAGATTTCCTTCTGCTCATAAAACAGAAAAATTTTTGTGTAAGGCAAATAAACAATGCAGTAAGAAGATTAAGAAGCTAAATAGAACAGAAGATAGGGCACAAGGGAAATAAAGGCACAAGCAAAGTACAGAGAAAAAGACTAGGAAGATGAAGAAGGTTTTATAAAGCCAGGAAGAACTGCTGGAGCTGGATTTAGAAGGGAATGACTTAGAGTTAAGTACAGAGAGGCACAGACCAACCTGTCACAAGGGTCACAAGAAGTGCCAAAGGAGATTAATAGGATCACAGATCAAAGCTACCAAGATGCAAATAGGCAAAGACAAAGAACTAAAAGAACATAGAAAATAAAGGATAGCAGAGGAGCATTACTAAGAGAGGGATAGATAAAAAGAAATGGTAGAAAAGTGTGCAAAATATTCACAAAAAAGGCATGTTTTATATTATATAAACCCAAGTTCCTCTTAGATGCACTCTGAATATCCTGAAGGCATTTCATACTTAACATGCACAAAATAAACTGGCATCTTTTTGAAACATACTTTTCCTAATCTTTGAATCCTCCATATCCATCCAATCACTCTAGGTTTGCAACTATGAGGTGCATCCTCTACTCCACGGACACAATCTGTTGGCAAATATTTCTTAGCTCCTTTTTTAAACATTTCTTCTCCATTCACACTTTCATAATCTTCATTCAGGCCCTCATTATCTCTTCACTTGGGATGTTAACAATAGCTTCTTTATTAGTCTCCCTGATTTAGATCTCTCTGCTCTGATTTTTCTCTACTCAGTTCTAAGAGTGATTTTCCTAAAGTACAAATCTGATCATCTCCTAACTCAATGAACTTCAGTGGCGGCCCCAGCTTGTTACGACACACACACACACACACACACACACACACACAGTTTTTCTGTTTGACATTTAAATTTCATTGCTACCTAATTTCCTCCTACTTTTCCAGTCTTTTTACACATTACTTCCTTCCATAAAATCTAAAATAAAGCTAGACTGGCTTACCTGCTGTTGCTCACACATGATGGGGCAGCTAGGATACAGTGGATAGAGTGCCAGGCCTGGAATCAGGAATCTCCCTGAGTTCAAATGTGGTCTCAAGGCACTTACCAGCTGTGTGATCCTGGGCAAGTCATTTAACATTGTTTGCTTCAGTTCCTCATCTGTAAAATGAGCTGGAGAAGGAAATGGCAAACCTCTACAGTATTTTTTTTTTTTTTTGCCAAGAAATGTGGTCAAGAAAGGACACAATTGAATAAAACAACATGTGATTCCATCTTCATACTTTTGCCTGAATTGCTCTTCTTCCTCAGATTCATCTTTGAAGAATCCCTGGCTTCCTTTAAAACTTGCCCCAATTATTACCTTTTGCAGGAGCCTTTTCCCACTGTTTCACCATTTCCATCCCCTAGTTGATAAGGTTACACTTAGCTGGGTGCTTGGCACCCTGGTAAGCACTTAATAAAAGTTTGCTGATTGAAACCTCCATTGAAGTAGGTATTATGTCTCATTAGCACCTATAATAAGAGGTGGTTTAATTGAATTGAGTATGTCTTTTCAAATTGAAGAACACAAAAAGAAGAATCATTACCTCCCTCCCTTTGTCTTAATTTGGTTACCATAAAATGGAAAGCATAATATTTAGTACTTCTCATTACCTACCTTGAGTCTGTATGCTCATCTGGTAGGAAATCATTGATGGAGAATGAATTTTCAGTATGAGTGAGAATTCCTTCTACCAAAGAAGATGGCAAAAATTCCTGTCTTAGTTGATAAGTCCTAGGAAGTTCCCTGAAGCATCAGAGTTTAAGTGAGTTGCTCAAGTATCACATAGCTACCAGGTTTTTCTGAATTCAAGCCCAGGGTCTCATGGCCTCTGAAGAGCAGGCATTCCTAGGAACCCCCTTTCAATCAAGAGCTTTCTCGGGAAATGTCAGATTTAGAAATTACTAAATTACCATAATTTCAATACATTTAGGAAATCTAAAATACTGTGAACATTATCATGAAGTATTAAACTATTTAAACCACATGTTTATAAAGCAGTGTATAAAGAACAGGCACTTTGTTATTCGGAAGTTAGATATGGAAACTTCCTGTTCCTCATGGCAAGTACTACTGAAAAAAGGCATTTCACCAATTATTTAGCTTTTGTGTCAATTTTTATGCTACTGGGAAAATTGGGAATGGTGGTTTTTATTCTTAGCTAGGATGTCAATTAAGTCTGTTTTAGAACTTAGCCTGTGGACCAGAGCTACTGATAGCTCTCTATCTTATTCCAATGTCTTTCATATTTTGTAAAGATAGTAATTTTTTGTTACTGCATCTAAATTGTTTTGCTTAGTTTTGAAAGTTACTGTTTAAAAAACAAAACAAAATCTGGTACATCAGAGAAATGCCATGCATATCGTAAATTTTTATTTTAATAAGGTATCTGACAAAAAATATTGGGCAATTTTTTTGAACAAGATTGGAAATTGTAGGCTGAATGAATGTTGATACAACTAGGAAGACTCCAAGAGTGCAGATTAATAGCTCAGATTAATAGACTGAAATCAGCATTAAAGGAGGTACCCTCAGGGAAAATATACTTGTCTCTGTCCCATCCAATATTTTTATCCATGACTTGAGGGCATATGTTAGGAGGGATAGCTAAAATTGTAGATAATAGAATTGAATTCAAAGAAATATTTTTCAGGCAGCAAAACTAGTTCAAATCTAATAAAATGAAAATTAGTAGAGATTAGCTTCTAAATTATGACTCCAAAAACCAACTGAATAAGTGTAGGATGAGAAAACACGGTTAGAATAGAATATATATATATATATATATATATATGAAAAGACGCAGTTGGCTAATTTTTCATCAAAAGATGATTGTAGATATGCACATCAATCAACCAATCATAGATATCAAGTAATATAATCAAATATAATTAAAAGGACTAGGGATACAAAAGAAAAATAATGTCTCCTTCTCTGGGAGCTTGCAAGGAATTGAATTTCTTACAATAAGAATTATCAAAATGACAATAGGTCAGTCACTTGAACTCTTAGTGCTCTAGGCAACTAAGTTGCAGAGAGAGTTGTTTTCTCACTTGGGGATTCTCTATATTAATGATATCACAGGCCATTTTCCTATCTTTATCCTTTGATAAAAATTATTGAGGAATAACAGGGGGAAAGCATTTCAAAATGGTCATTTATTAACTTCTTATTTGTAAAAAGTCAACTGATTAATTAATTAAACTTGTCTAGACATCTGGAATCAGTTTTTTAAATTTAAAAATGTGGAAAAACATTTTTTCTGAAATAGGAAAAAATCTTCAAAATACATTAAGACATTGGGATTATCAAAAAATTTTAATTTATGTAAAATTCAATCTTTTAAAATCTGTTTCTGTAAAGTTTGGCATTGAAATCACATGTTACTTGAGATGAACAAAGAGTATGTGCAAAATCTTACCAAAAGAAGTGATTTTAATATAATCTTAGGACATCCAAGGTTATTGATTTCGAAAAAAGAACTGCAACACTTCTAAAGGTATCCAACACTTAGCAGATATTGATCATTGTAGGACTCAGTTTTGTCTTTCCCAATATTGCAGATAAATAATGGTATAAAAAAAAAGATTATGTTGGAAGACAGTTGTCATGAAAATATCAGGTTGGGTTAACTATCCCAATAGTACACATAAAAATTGCTACTCTAATCTATATTAGGTTCCTGATCATGAGAATAAGAGCAGCATTCTACTTTACTTGTTTTTCAGAAAAAAATTTTAGTCATCTCCCAGGACTTTTCTGCTTTTTCCATAAAGCTTATTTAAACAATTAAAGCAAAATTATAATAAGAAATAAGATACAAGAGTAAAATAGAATAGTCTAGAAGAATGAATAAGCAGAAGATATATATTATATGTGACATACAAATTGTTATTTGTAAATATTCTTTTAAAAAGATGCATATATTTAGACTCAATTCTTAGACCATATATTGTTAGATGTTTTTTCTTCTTTAAAATAATAAAGGTTCTCCTCTGGGAGAAAGCAGGTTTCTTGGGAGGTTTTCTGGAGGCAGCTTTAGTTTCAGTTACAAGTAAATAATCACCCAAAATCGCAGTCAGCTGATAAAAGTTCAGATCTTTTATTGTGTCCTTCAATATAGCCTGGTTAGTTTTCTTAGAGGCCTGTCTCTCTGCTTGGTTCTAAGAGCTCTTGCAGCTTTATCCTTTGCCTCTGCTTTCTTCAGCCTCCGGCCAGCACCAAGATGGAAGATGCAATGAATCTCTCTTGTCTCAGAGAGAGGGCTTGTAGGCTTCCTCCCATAGTGCTCCTCTCCAACTTCTGGGAATGTTCCCAAGAAACTCTCCCCAAGCTCTAAGAGCTTCCTCTATATATATGATCTCCCAAAGGTTAACTCCTCCTTCTGGAGGCAGGACTTATGGGTTATCTCCCAGAGTGCTCTCTGGCCCTAAGAACTTCAAGGGAGGTGTGAATTCAGATATCTCATACTAAATGAGTATTATTGTCTATCAGTTGTACTTAGTACCTTGTTTCAAGTTCTGGCCCATAACATCTCCTCCTAAGATCAAATCAATCATATTGAATCATGCTAAATTAGATAATTATTGTCTTTATCAACTCTAATGGCTTAACAATTTGTAAAGATTCCAACATCTCCCCTTTTCTTTTGATTTAGAACATAGGTGGTCATGACCTCCCTGACTTCTCAAGGAGGTGAGAACCCCAAAAAGGTGATCACATCTTCCCTGATTGCTCAAAAAAGGAGTGAAAACACCATAAAAAGAAGATGGTCACATCTTCCCTGACATCTCAGGGAGGGAGAGGAAAATACCAAAGGAAATAGAAAATCAAATCAGAAATCAGGATCGGAGGCTTTTCCACGGAAATCCACTGAGGGGTCTGTCAGCCCCACGTTCAGGGCGCCAAAATGTGGTGATCTTCTTTTTTAAAATATAAGAGTTCTCTCTGGGAGAAAGCAGGTTTCTCGGGGAGTTTTTCTGGAGGCAGCTTTAGTTTCAGTTACAAGTAAATAATCACCCAAAATCGCAGCCAGCTGATAAAAGTTCAGATCTTTTATTGTGTCCTTCAATAGTCCGGTTAGCTCAAAGGCCTATCTCTCTGCTTGGTTCCAAGAGCTCTTGCAGCTTTGTCCTTGGCTTCTGCCTCTGCTTTCTTCAGTCTCCAGCCACACCAAGGTGGAAGATGCAATGAATCTCTCTCTTGCCTCGAAGAGAGGGCATTTGCGCTTCCTCCCAGAGTACTCCTCTCTGACCCCAGTCAGTGTTCCAGAGTGAGTTTCTCTAAGCTCTAAGAGCTTCCTCTCTATATATGATCTCCCAAAGGTCCTCTGAGAGAGAGGGATTATGGGTTATCTCCCAGAGTGCTCTCTGGCCCTAAGAACTTCAAGGGAGGTGTGAATTCTGATATCTCTTTCTAAACCCTAAAATCTCCCAAACATGTGAACTCCAATGAGTACTTAAATATTTCTTGCTTCTATGAGCTCTCTAAAGGTGTGAACACAAGCATTGTTTCTATCAGTTGTACTTAGTACCTTGTTTCAAGTTCTGGCCCAAAATATCTCCTTCTAAGATCAAATCAATCATATTGAACCATGCTAAATTAGATAATTATTGCCTCTATCAACTCTAATGGCTTAACAGTTTATAAAGATGCCAACAATATATCTTAGTGGATTCCAGTTAGATGACAGACTTAAAAAATTAAAAAAAAAAACTTTTAAAAACATAGAAGAAAATGAAACAATGTATCTCAATTATGGAAAGTTGCTTTAAAAAAGATTTGATATAGAAGGAATTCTTGGGGAGCAAGATATGTTTTTAAAACAAGTAAAGAGTATAACAAATATATAACTATTCATGATTAAAATAATTAGAAAATTATCAGATTTACCGCTAACATGATGAGTAAAAATTCCAAAGTCCATTGGTACAGGACTTTTTCTTTGTTGGTGGAAATATACCCTGACCTATGAGTATGATGAGATGGATCTGACTTCTCATTCTCAATATCAGCCTTACACTTCAAAAGTGAATAACCTACAGGAGCTGATTTCTGAATGAAGAAGTAGAAAAGGGGAAAAACCTTGGTCCTAAATCAATTATTTGTCATTAAATACAAGAGAGGAACAATAATTTCTCTTATTACTAAGCAAATTTATTTGGCTTTATTAATTTTAATAAAACTTAATATTTTAAAAAGAAAAAGATATTGTCTATGGGTATGGAACAAAATAGGATAGTTTTCATTATACTAAAATGCTTGTCAGTGTTAACATACAACTGTAACTACCAAATGTTCAAAATATATGCACAATGAATTTAGAATACCTAAATAATGTTATGCTTACCAAGAAGAGGAGGTAGTGGAGGCACTAAAGGAATCTTAATAAGATGCAAAAGATTACCACCAATAAGGGCACAATAGAAAATAATTAGCATTCCAAATAAGTTTCCACCAGGAAAAACTTCTCGGCCTGTATAGCTCCAGATTATAACACAAAACAGCACCCCAAGAACACCTGAAATAAGTCAAGAAAATAGATATTAGAAATAAATATATAATTCATATATTGTATATAATTATCCTTATAATACCCACCTCTATATAACAAAAGATTTCTTTTATGTTTAGCTATTCAGCCCATATTGAACCTGCTTTACTTCTATGGAAGCAGTTATTTCTGCTTGAATGAGTACATGTTTTCACATATCTCTGTGTCCAAAGCTTTAACAAAGGTATTCTTCCTTTGGCATTTTATTTTAATTTTTATATTTTTTCCAATAATTTTTAACATCAATTTGTTAAAATTTGAAATTCCCAGTTTTCTCCCCTCTCCCATCCTTAAGAAGGCAAAGCAATTTGATATCTACATATACAGTAAAACAAAACATTTTCACATTAATCGCTATAATAGAAAACAGACAAAAAAAGAAGAAAAAAGAGAGGAAAAGAGAAAGAGTGAAAGTAAAAACAGTATGCTTTGATCTGCATTCAGACTCTATCCATTCTTTCTTGGGAGATGTATGGAATTTTTCATCATGAATCATTTGTCTAAAACAATTGTCTTAGATCATTGTATTGCTGAGAATAACTAAATCATTCAGAATTGATCATTATTACAATATTACTATTACTGTCTACAATGTTCTGGTTCTACCCACTTCATTTTATATCAGTTCATGTAAGTTTTTTCAGGTTTCTCTGAAAGCATTTGCTCATCATTTCTTATAGCACAATAATATTCCATTATAGTCATATATACCACAACTTGTTCAGCTATTCATCAATTGATATATATTCTCCTCATTTTCCAATTCTTTGCTTCCATAAAAGAAGCTCCTGTTAATATTTTTGGACAAATAGGTCCTTTCCCATTTTTTTATTCTCTTCAGGATACTGATCTAGTAGTGATATTGCTAAGTCAAAGGGTATGTACAGTTTTATAGTCCTTTGGGCATAGATCAAAATTGTTCTCCAGAATGATTGGCTCATTTCACAACTCCAGCAAGAACATATTAAAGTCCCAATTTGTCCATATTCTCTCCAACACCTGTTATTTTTCTTTTCTTTCATATTAGCCAGTCTGATAAATATGAAATGGTAACTCAGAGTTGTTTTAATTTGCATTTGTCTAATCAATAGTGAATTTAAGCATTTTAAAAATATAACTATAGATACCTTTGATTTCTTTGTCTGAAAGCTGTTTTGTTCATATACTTATACTTGGACCATATCAATTGTAGAGTGACCCATATTCTTTTTTTAAAAAATTTAATAATAGACTTTTACTTTTAAAACACATGTAAAGACAGCTGTCAACATTCACCCCTACAAAATCTTGTGTTCCAGATTTTTTTTCCCTCACCTCCCTCTATCTTCTCCCCTAGACAGCAAGTAATCCAATATGAGTTAAACATGTGCAGTTCTTTTAAACATATTTCTACATTTATCATGCTACACAAGAAAAATCAGATCAAAAAGGGAAAAAGATGAGAAAAAAAAAGCAACCAAGCAACAAAAAGATGAAAATACTATGTTGTGATCCACATTCAGTCCCCCATGGTCTTCTTTCTGAATACAGATGGCTCGCTCCATCACAAGTCTAATGAACTGGCCTGAATCACCTCATTGTTGAAAAGAGCCACATCCATCAGAGTTGATCATCACACAATCTTTTTGCTATATACAGTGTTCACTTGGTCCTACTCACTTCACTTATCATCAGTTGAATGACCCATATTCTTATAAATTTGACTCTCATATTTGAGAAATGAAGCCATTATCAAAAAAACTTGCTCTAAATTTTCCCTCTAGTTTTTTTTTTTTTTCCCATTGGTGTGTGTTTGTGCAAAAACTTTTAAATTTAACTTTATCAAATTACCCATTTTACATCTTATAATATTCTCTGTTTCTTGTTTTGTCATAAATTCTTCCCTTATCCTTAGATTTGAAAAGTAGAGTGTTCTATGTTCCTCTAATTTGCTTATGGTATTACACTATGTCCAGCACCTACCTAGGCTGCATGGTGAATAGCATGCTGGTTCTGAAGTTATGGAGACTCATCTTTCCTGAGTTCAAATCTAGCCTCAGACATTTACTAGCTGTGTGATCCTGAACAAATCACTTAATCCTGTTTGCCTTAGTTCCTCATCTGTCAAATGAGTTGGAGATGGAACTGGCAAACCACTCTAGTGTCTTTGCCAAGAAAAGCTCAAATGAAGTCAGAACTCTCTGAACAATAGTCAGAAGTCAGAACTATTGAACAATAGCAAATCATCATTTATGTCTAAATCATGAGCCCATTTTGATTTTATCATGATATACAATGTGAGATGGTAGTCTACACCTAGCTTCTGCCAAATTGCTTTTCAGTTTTCCCAGCAATTTTTGTCTAATAATGAGTTTTTATCCCAAAAGCTTGGATCATTGAGTTTACCAAACACTAGATTACCATGCTCATTTACTACTGTGTATTATTTTGTATCTAATCTATTCCACTGATCTACTACTCTATTTCTTAGCCAGTTCCTGCTTTTCTTTGCCATTAAAAAAAGCCAGACATGTAAATATTGAATAAATTAAATCTTAAAATGTGATGTTTTTCAATTTTTTGATCATAAAACATTGTTAATTGTATTATCTGTTTTAAAGAAAGCTTGTAACAATTGAAAGATTATTGTTTATGAGAGAATTCCCACCATCCTCAGATAGCTGTTCTCATTCCTCACCACATTAACTCTCCTCTGTATTTATATTGTACTCATTATTAGTGAAAAGCATGAGGAGGAAAAAAATCTTAAAAGTGTTTTGGGCATATTCAGAGCATTTCCTCTGCCAAGTATTCACATTATACAACAGAATTCAGAATAGGTTTGAAGTTCCCTGAGCTTTTCATTGATGGGTTCATTTCCACTGTGGGTTCAAAAAGTTACAGTGGGTGATAGGAGCTCACTTCCCTAAAATATCCTTCACAATTTTTCCAAACCTACGCAACCATTGAGTTTTGCACCTCTTAGAATCAAATTAATCCAAGGCAGTGATTCCCATTTAATGGTGTGCAAACCACTTGGGGGTTTACAACAATGGTTCAAGGGGCTCACATTAAAAACTCTTGTGTGGGACCCAAAGCTTTAAATAACCATCCAATTACATGACAAATATATTTTCCCATTTTAACTTTTTGGTTTGCTTCCATAGCAATTCAAAACTTCAATGACCATTATCCATGATGATTTCTGTCCTTGTGCAACAATTACATCTAAGTGCTTACTTCTATGTTTAATGTATTCTTGCCATTTCTTAACCAGTGATTAAACTGTTTCCAAATGACAATGTTCAACATCTGAATATAATGATTCTCAAGAAATGGACAGATAAACACACAAACCCGCATCTGTATACAGTATGCTACACCAAAGTATTTTTCTCTTTACCCTTGATTATTCTGTCATTATCAACTCATTAACTAGGTAATCATGTGATCCATCAAGAAGGTTTACATTCTTTCAAAGCAGATTTGGGCTTTTGAAAATCTTGATGTTGTGGCATGTACATTAAATGTTATATTCAAAACCATCATGGACCAATGCAAACTGCAAGCACAAGCTTTTTCATATTGCCTCTTGTAGTACTAAGGGTGTTTATTTATTCTCTACTTAAATTCTTTTTCTTCTATTTGGTGGATTTTCAAATAAATTAGTTGGCAATACTAGTTGTTTATTTAGTAGAGTTTTTGTGAGTATGTGAGAAAAGCAGATTCTACTTTGCAACAAAAATTTTAGGCTTCATTCCAAAACATTAGCTAAAAAAGAACCTCACCATGCAACAATACAACTTGTTTTATACAGTTAAGTCATAATCTGTTTCATAAACAGATTTTATAAATCCCCCCTCAAAATATTCAATTTACTAGAACAAAAACTTAGTACTTTCTATGTGCAAAGCCCTAAACCAGTTGCTTGTGATACAAACTTAAAAATAACAGTCTTTCCCTCAAAATACTGGGTACTTCCATTCTACAGAGAAATAATTAACATAAACTAGGCTGGATTAGGAAAGTTCCAATATCACCTGATATGAAATTCTATAATGTATACTATTGTTATAAAAACTGAAGAAACTCAAATCTGAAATTTAAGGCCATTTTTGGAGGCAAATGATGAAACAGAGAAGAACTATGATTTCCCAAGTCACTTGGTACTCAAGCAAGCTGTACTCAATTTGGGGCTCTCATATCTCACAGGCTCATTCTTTGCTTTTTCCTTTGTTCTTTGTTCCAAAGTGCAACAAACTATCATGAAAGAAAATTTCTATATTCCCTCTCTCAGTCTTCAGAGAAAGCACTGGAAAAATTAACAATAGTTTGTGTCATATGCTTAGATATGAACTGGAGAGGAGAGCTCAATGATAACTCTTCCTGAATCCTATATCCCTTCTAGGAGAAGAGCAAGAAGATTTTGGATTCTCTAGATAGTAGAATCCTGAAATCCTGACTTTTAGAAGAGAAAACAGATTTCCTAGCTGGCATCAGCTTTGAAAATTATCTTGTGGATAACCCCAAATTCAAGAATTTTGGTGTTCAAGGATCTGGACACAGAGCTTTTGAGAGAGATTGCCTGATTCAGCTTGCTCCTTGGAGAAAGGGAAGGATAGATCTAGAAAAACTGGTGAGAAGCAGTGAGTTTCAATAAACACCAAAATAAATTTACCTTCAGAAGTCTAGATCACCAATTAGCATTATAAAGCTTGGGGAAATGATCTAGTACTCTATGAGAAAGGGACACATTGCCATGATAGAAGTTTGCTTTAACAGTAGCCCCAATACAATTCCTTTTGTGAGATTGGAGAAGAGAAGCTGATGGTGAATTTGAGTATTTAAAGTTTCTTCATTTGTACAGTGGCTCTTGTGAGCCTTTAGCAACTTAAGTACATTGAATGGGATGAAATACAAAATGTTTTATATTCAACAATTATATTGCATGTTGAATTACTTATGATGAATTTGGGTGTCCTGCCAGTCACATTTGGTTTTTTGTTTTGTTTTGTTTTTTGATTAAAACTATTTATTTTCAAAATATATGCATAGATAATTTTCAATATTCACCTTTGCAAAGCCTTGTTTTCCAATTTTTTTCTTCCCTTCCCATCTCTTCCTCTTCGCTATAAGGCAAGTAACCCAATATATGTTAAAAATGTGCAATTCTTCTATACATATTTCCACAATTACCATGGTGCACAAGAAAAATCAGATCAAAAAGGGAAAAAAATGAGAAAGAAAACAAAATGCAAGCAAACAATATTGAAAAAAAAGGTGAAAATACTATGTTGTGATCTACACTCAGTCCCCACAGCTCTCTTTGGGTGCAGATGGTTCTCGTGATCACAAGATCATTGGAACTGGCCTCAATCATCTCATTGCTGAAAAGAGCCATGTCCATCAGAATTGATCATTGTATAATCTTGCTGTTGCCATGTAGAATGATGTCCTGGTTCTGCTCATTTCACTTAGCATTAATATGAATCATGTAAGTCTCTTCTGGCCTCCCTGAAATTGTCCTGCTAATTCTTATAGAACAATAATATTCCATAACATTCATATACCAAAACTTATTCATTCTTCAGTTGATGGGCAGCCACCCACTTTCCAATTTCTTGCCACTACACAAAGGGCTGCTACAAACATATTTGTACAAGTAGGTCCTTTTCCCTTTTTTAATGATCTCTTTGGGATATGGACCTAGGAGAGACACTGTTGAAGCACAGTTTGATAGCCTTTTGGTCATAGTTCCAAACTGCTCTCCAGAATGGTTTGGATCAGTTCAGATCAGTTCACAACTCCACTAACAATGTGTTAAGTGTCCCAATTTTTCCACATCCCCTCCAGCATTCATCATTATCTTTTCCTATTATTTTAGCCAAAATGAGAGGTATGTAGTGGAACTTTAGAGTTGTTTTAATTTGCATTTCTTTGATCAATAATGATTTAGAGCATTTTTTCATATGACACTAAATGGTTTTAATTTTTTATCTGAAAATTGTCTGTTCATATCTTTTGGCCAATCACATTTTTGTTTCTAGACATGAGCCAGTTTTATTGTGGACACTTTTCTAGATCAACCTGAGGACAATGAATCAAGAACCTTCCTGGTTTCAAGTTTCAACTAAAATCCCACCTTCTGTAGAAAGTCCTCCTTCTCAAATCCCCCTTGATTTCTAGTGTCTTCCCTATGTTAGTTCTCTCCTTTTACTGTGTAAATAGTTTGTTTTGTATGTATTTGTTTTTATGTTGCTTTTTGATTCTTTTTGTATCTCCAGAGCTTAGCATAGAGTTGGTTTATAGTAGGTTTGATTGATTGATTAAATTGATCTTTCAAGTGAAGATTCTAGAATGGGATCCAGTGGTGTGTGTGAGAGCTCAGAGTCCTTAGGGGCAAATGGTGTAGATAACTAGTACTGGATTTTTCAGGAGAGCTCTACCATCTATTGTTGTTGAGATGTTTTCTGTAGGGTTTGATTCTTTTTAAGTTTCTTGGCTACTAAAGTGGTTTTTGTCATTTCCTTCTTCAGCTCTACTTAGGAATACTCCACTGTTCCCTGGGTCTTTGACCCTGATGCTCACAGTTGGCTGGAAGTCCATGCTCTGGGGAGGGTGATGTCTAGGGAAGTAGGGTGTAGGCAAGAGAAGTAGAAAAATTTGAAACACAAGGTTTTGCGAGGGTAAATGTTGAAAACTATCTTTGTATATATTTGAAAATAAAAAGCTATTATTTTAAAAAAATTAAAATGATTGCATGCATAATCTATATCAGGTTGCTTGATGTCTTGGGGAAAGGGAAGGGAGGAAGGGAGAAAAAAATGGAATTCAGAATCTTACAAATCTTACTAAAATCTTACAAAATTTTACACATTTTGGGGCATGGCTACGGCATATATAGATTTGGCTTGCTTAACTATGTTTATTTGTTATAAGAGTGTTTTTTCCCTCCTTTCTATTGATTTTTAAATTAGGAGCAGGAGAAGGTTAGCAATTGTGATGCCAAGAAAAGAAAGAAAGAGAGCCATAGAAAAACATACACACAGAGAACATAGAAAAGGATGGCAGAATGGAGCTTAGAAAGAAACCCAGAGAAGTAAGACAGTTCTAGAAGTTATATGTGGAATTATTAGATACTTAGTAAACAAAATTATTAAATGTATGAAATAAATATTCATGGTTTCATATAGAATTCTTTTTTTTTTTTTTTGTATCTTGGTACATATAAGCAAGATGCTCTTTTTGGGGTGTTTAAATTGTTTTTTTTTTAATTGAATAAGATGTCAAAAGTACATTTGAATAGAAAATACCATGTAGAATTACAAAACTTGACTTCCAGTTCCAAGGGACCTTAGCATCTATCTAATCCAAATAACTTCTAAGCCTAAAGAAAAAAAATCAACATGAAACTAATGAAGAGTTAAATATGAATCTACAAGAGATAAGTACTTGTTTATTTCAACATCTTTTACAATAATGCAAAAGTAATACTACTATCTCAACTGGTTGGGGGAAATGTTTTAAACATTTATTCATAAGTCCCAAACATATCATAGGATCTGAAAAATCATGAGTGAATGAGGCAACAACTTTGTGATAGCTTTTTAAACTAATCTATTTAAACTTTGGTTTTTTAATCTGTAGGATTAGGATAATAACAAAAAAAATGTTGTGAGTAAAATTCTTTGTAATCCTTAAAGCACCACACAAAAGTGAGTTGTTAGTATTCTGCCTAGAATTTCCCTGTGCCCTTTTAACTTAACTTTACATACCATTTGTTATTATTTTGTTGACTTTCCCCATAGGTGGATTTATTCGAAATTTCTTAGTTTTCTTTGATTCTTCCAAAAGGATGGTTTCTTCAACTTTTTCATCTCCAAAGTTCTAAAACAAATAACAAAATCTTATCAGAAGCATTCTTCCCCTCCCCCCCCAAGGCAATTAGGTTTGTGACTTGCCCAGGGTCACACAGCTAGGAAATGTTAAGTGTCTGAGACCAGATTTGAACTCAGGTTCTCCCAAATTCAGGGCTGGTACTCTGTCCATTTGCACCACCTACCTGGCCCCAGAAGCATTCTTTTGATAAATGTTTTCTGAACTGAGTAAAACGTAGATAAAAAAATTAATTTCTTATGATATACACAATACATTCATTTTTAATATATGAGTCATGTTGACAAAGAAAAATCAGACCAAAGGTAAAAAAAAAAAAAAAATACCACAAGAAAAAAAAAAAAAAACAGAAGAAAAAAAGGTGAAAATATATGCTTCTATTTGCATTCATTTTCCATAGTTCTCTCTCTGGATGCAGATGGCATTTTCTATCCAAATTTTATTGGAATGAACCTTGGATCATGAATTACTGAGAAAAGCCAAATCTATTATAGTTGGTTATGTGTGATAACAAATTTCTTGTTGTGTTCAATGTTTTCCTGGTTTTGCTTACTTCACTCAGTATTAATTCCGTGCCCCATTTTAAATATTGGACATTTTAGATTTTTAATGGAAGGAACCCCCTCCCAGATTACTGATATTATACTCACTATAATAGCTGTTGTTTAAAAAAAATTTTTTGTTGGTATCTTTAATTTTAACATTCACTTCTATTCTTTAATACTTGTCCAACCCCACTCTCAGAGAGCTATCCTTTGTAACAAAGAATAAAAAGAAAGGAAAAAAAAACAATTCCACAAAACTAACCAATGCTTCCAAAAAGTGTGCCGTTATACATGGTGTCCCACATTCATAGTTCCCATCTTTGAAAAAAAAAAAGGCAGGAAGTGCCTTTCAGATTTCTGGGTAATGTTAGCTACTCTATTTTTAAATTTTAATTTTTAAATTAAGAAAATCAACAAACACACATTTCAATATGCAAAGAAGAAGAAAAAACTATATGAAACTGAACTTCTTTTATGTTCAGTAAGAATACTTTTGTAAAAGAATGTAAATGTATATTTAATTTAACAAATCAATAAAACCCTCTGTGTTCTCTTTTGAACCTCCTTTCAAGGCTAGTTATTCTTATAATATTCTATAGTTAAAAGTTAAAAAAGGACTTTACAGGATATGAACAGACAGTTTTCAGATGATGAAATTGAAACTATTTCTACTCATATGAAAAGGTGTTCCAATCCTTGATCAGGGAAGTGCAAATTAGGACAACTCTGAGATACCACAACACACCTGTCAGATTGGCTAAGATGACAGGAAAAGATAATGATGAATGTTGGAGAGGATATGGGAAAATTGGGACACTGGTGCATTGTTGGTGGAGTTGTGAATGGATCCAACCATTCTGGACAGAAATTTGGAACTATACTCAAAAAGTTATCAAACTGTGCATACCCTTTGATCCAGAAGTGTTACTACTGGGCTTATATCCCAAAGAGATCTTAAAGAAGGGAAAGGGACCTGTATGATACAAAAATGTTTGTGGCAGCCCTTTTCATAGTGGCTAGAAACTGGAAATTGAATGGATGTCCATCAATTAGAGAATAGCTGAGTAAATTATGGTATATGAATGTTATGGAATATTATTGTTCTGTAAGAAATGACCAGCAGGATGAATACAGAGGGGCTTGAAGAGACTTACATGAACTGATGCTAAGTGAAATGAGCAGAACCAGGAGATCATTATACACTTCAACAACAATACTATATGAGGAACAATTCTGATGGAAGTGGATATCTTCGATAATGAGAGGATCCAATTCAATTCCAATTGATCAGTGATGAACAGAACCAGCTACACACAGCGAAAGAACACTGGGAAATGAGTTTGGACCACAACATAGCATTTACACTTTTTCCATTGTTGTTTGCATTTTTGTTTTTCTTCCCAGGTTATACCATTCTAAATCCAATTTTTCTAGTACAACAAGAGAACTGTATAAATATGTACACATATTATATTTAAGATATACTTTAACATGTTTAACATGTATGAGACTTCCTGGCATCTAGGGAAGGGGGTGAAGGGAAGGAAGGAAAAATTGGATCAGAAGTGTTTGCAAGGGTCAATGTTGAAAAATTACGGATGCATTTGTTCTGTCAATAAAAAGCTATTTTTAAAAAAAAGAACAAGAAAAAAGATATACATAGGAAGGAAGTAATATGTATTTTCCAGCTTTAAGACATAATTAAACCTCACAGATTAAAAAAAAAAAAGGACTTTACAGATTATCAAATCCAATTTTACAGATGAGGAACCAGACACACTGAGAGGGTATCAATTGCACAGAATCACATAGTAGGCAATAGAGCTGGGATTTTAACCCAAGTCCTTTCACTCTAGTTTGATTCAATAAATATTTGCTAAATATTTTAATTGTCCTAGGTAGGGGGATACAGAGACAAAAAATGAAACCAAACCTATTTGGAAGGAATTTTCAAATTATTTGGGACAGTTTATATTCTAAAAACATTATTGTGGGGGCAGTTAGGTGGCACAGTGGATAGAGCACCAGTCATGGACTCAGGAGGATCTGACCTCAAATCTGGACTCAGATACTTAACACTTCCTAGTTAGGTGACCTTGGACAAGTCATTTAACCCGAATTGCCTTAGCAAAAACAAAAACAATGTGCCCTGGGATCTCATGACCTAGGTCATGTGGTAAAAGTATTTGCGTACAATCCATGGGCACACAGTCTAGATGTTATTGCCTTGGAAAGATTAGAAAGTCATCATTGGAAATTTGGTCATCAAGAAATAAGGTTATCAGCCTTGTTTCACTTATACCACACTATTCACTCATCTCTAAGCCAGTGGGTTAGTCCTCATAAATGCCTCCTCTTTAAGTTTTACCTACACCTATTTTGATCTTGTAATCAATTTGTTCTACCCTTCCCCTTGAAGCATCTCTATATGATGACGGTCAATTTCTGCTCAATCCTCCAAAGCCTTGCTCATACTCGAACAACCAACCACTAAGAAATCTGATTATATGAAAATAGGAAAATGAAATGAAATATGAATGAACTTTTTGTCTGAAGACTGAAATAGTTTTATAAAATATGATCAACTTTACCTGAGTAGCTGCTTGGGGGTCTTCACTTTTGGATTCCATGATGTATTTGCTAGGAAGATTTAAAAGAAAAAGAAAACTTTTTTAAAGAGAGACTAAAAATATATTCAACATCAATTTAGGATTCCTTTGCTTTCAGATGTTTTCTTTTTAATTAGTTTGGGGTCACACACCTAAGTTCAAATTCTAGACTTACCATTTTCTCCCTTTATGATTTTTAAAAAGTAATTTACCCTTTCTTGGACTCACTTTCCTTATCTAGAAATGGAGAGATTGGAGAAGAGAAGATATAAGTGACCTCCTAACTCTAACACTATGTGTCTTATAGTTTCTCCCTTTAAACTGCAACAATGAACAAACAATTTTCATTTTTGTCTGACCATTTCTCAATATCTCTTGGTAATTCTTCATCTATCTCTTTCTTGGATACATGGATATAATATCTCTATGTAGAAGATTCCCAAGTCTATATATTCAACTTTAAGTCTTTTTTTCTAATATATTTATATTTCATTAAATATTTCCCAATTACATAAAAAACATTTTTGACACTCATTTTAAAAAATTTTTGATTTCTAAATTCTCACCCTTCCTCCTGCACTTCCTTCACCCCTTGAAAAAGCAAGCAATGTGATATTAATTATACATATAGAGTCATATAAAACATATTTCCATATTGGTCATGCTGCAAAAAAAAAAAAAAAAAAACACAAGAAAAATAAAGCAAAAAAATATATAGTTTAATTTACACTCAGAACTGACACATCAATTCTCTCTCTGGAGGTGGCCAACTCTAATGTTTGTTGATTGACTGAATCTTTTACCTGAATTCAATTCCCACATGTCTATCTGCCTGCTAGACTTCTACCTACATATTCTAACAGTAATACCTCAAATTTAATATCCAAAAAATTTGTTCATTCAACATATGACCAAAGCCTGGATTTCTTTTCTATTTTCCCCACTCCCAACCCAAACCTGCTCCTCCTCCAAACTTTCGGATTTCTGTTCCAAGACATTTAGGGTCAAACTTGACATTCATCTCTTTTTTATCTTTTTTTCTCTATCATCCCATCACCATATCTGGTTGCTAAGTCCTGTTGATTTTACCCTTATAATATCTCTCATATCTGTCCCCTTCTTTGCATCACCTGGCCAACCACCATAGTTTATTCAGATCCTCATCTCTTGCTTAGACTGTTGTAATAGGCTCGTATTTGGTCTTATTATTTTCAGTCTCTTTCCTCTCCAAACCACTTTTCCTTGCATAGTTACCAAAATAATGTTGCTAAATCATGAGTCTAAGATCACTCCCCAGCTCACAGACCTTCTGTGGAAGGTTTCTACTTCCCAACTACCTCTAAAAAATATTGAAATGATTATTTCATATTAATCATATTAATAACAGTTATTGCATTAGGATTAAAGGATTTTCCACTTCCTCATCCCAAAATTTTTGGAAAACAGAACTGGTGAATTCCTGTTCATTATGTTGGCCACAGAAAACTGGGTTAAAAGTAGATTCTCTCTTTGATATATATACTGATAAGTCTCTTTGACCAAAACAAGGGTGATCATTAGTACCTCCAAAATACTCATTAGAATGAGCCCTTATCTCATTTAAATATCCATTTTCTCATGAATTATCAACCAATTAGAATTGATTGCCACTCTGAAGAACACTCACTCTTCTGAGGGCATATAAACTGTGATTCCATGGCCATGAAGGATCTTTGGAATTTGATTTTATTGATAACATGCTAATATTATAAATAAAATGATTACTCAGAAACTATGTCTTTTAAACTTTTTCAGTATCATAATATAAACTTCTTACCCTGACATTTGAGGTAGCCTACCTTTCTAAAGGCCTATTTCATATAGCTTCTTTTCATGCATAGTTTCAGAAAGGTAGACTATTCACTGATCTCCAACTCAACATTTCACCCTTGGGCCTCCTTCCATTCAGGAAGACCATCTCATAGTTGGAGTGAACTTTATCAACTCTATTTTTCATAATCTTTAGCTTTCTCTGAGACTTAGGGAACCACACCTCTTTTGTGCAGCAATCCTTGATCATCTTCTGCTGAAATTGTTCTCTTCATCATCAGATATTTGGGGCTCTTCTCCTCATCCCACCCCCAATTATTCTTACCTTGTGTTATATTGATCCAGTATAACATTATTCCTGGAGGGACAGGATGATTTTTTTAAAAATTGTGTTATATTTCTACCTTCTAGCATAACACCTTGTACATGGTTGTTAATTATTATTAGTTGAATTTTAATTTGAGGCTTTTTCAACAAAAGAAAAATTCAATTATTGCATAGCATCTCACCTAATAAATTACAGTTGACTGAATGAGTCTGCTGTAGTAGAAAGAATTTCATAGGAGGAACTAAGATCCATCTGTTTACATGTAGAATCCATTTACAAGAGTTTCATTTCAGTGAACTGTCTGGGACATAAAAATTGTTATTCATTGTCATGTCAGGGTACATATGTCATAAAAGGCTGTATATGTATAAGGAGATGTAATCCTGCCTGGGGAAGTTATAGTGAGGTCAGTTTCAGGTAATCATTCTGGGATAAGTTGCACACAAGCTTCAAGATCAGAAAAATCCGTAAGTCAGAACCAGGTTTGAGTTCCCAACCTGGTTAATTGCCTAGGTATAAGCAGAGCAACTGGGGTCAGGCAAACAGAACCTCCTAGGATCACAGATTTAGAGCTGGAATAGACTTTTAAATCTGACACCCTCAGCTAACATACAAGGAAACAGAAACTCAGAGATGTTGGCAGAAATTTAGGAACCAAGCAATCTGAAAGGGACAAGGTAAGAGCAAAAATTAACAACAGGGATCAGTAATCTCGAAAGAAAAAGGGATTACCTGGATTTTGTATAACAGATGTTAGCAGCAAAACAGAGTTTAGGAACTGAGTCAAAAACTATTTTTGACCTCAGTATGTGGGAAGTCACCCCGATTAGAAGTAACTGGCAATAACCCTGAAATTCTTATTGTTTTGTACCTTTTCCTTTGTGATGGTTCACTTCCTCACTATCTGGCTTCTGAGGCTCTCCTAATCCCTTGATAGATGTTCAGCTTGCTCATTTACCTTCCTAGTCCTGGTCCCCAACTGGTCCTGACATTGTAGTTCATAGTGGGCTTTTCCCTAGGTTTTTTATTGATAAAGTAGCAACAAAAGGCACTTCAGAACTGTGCTAGTACAACCAGATCTTTCATCAGCTCTTTCCCTGCTGATCATTCTGACAAGAACAGCTCTGCAGTTCTTTCTTATGACCTATAGACTCAGGTAAGCAATATTCTGACCCAGAATCTCTGCTCTACCACAACTTCTGAAATATTTTGCTCTTGAAGCATGAGCCCAAGAAGATATGTTCTCTGAAAATACTGCTGAATCACACAAAGAAGTGAATTCTATCTTCTATTCAGAAGTGCTTCTAAATGCTATAGGCCTACAGGTCCTTGATCTGAGCAGTTCTACAAATATTTCTATAGAGCAGTGTTCTCTAAAGCTATTTTGATCATACACCCCATCAATAAAAGTATCTTGAGCAAGCCTCCCTACATATTCACTTTTTTATTATTATAGTTTAGTCTTTTCAGGCATATCTGACTCTTTGTGACCCCATTGGGGTTTTCTGGCAAAGATACTAGTAGTTTGCCATTCCCTTCTCCAGAACCCTTAACAGTGAATAAACTGAGGCTAGAATATTAAATTGTGACTTGCCCAGGATCACACAGCTAGTAAGTGTGTGACACTGAATTTGAAATGAGGTCTTCCTGACTCATGGCTCAGTACTTGCTGCTCTCTACTATGCCCTAGCTGCTCTGTCTGTCTCTGTCTCTGTCCGTCTCTATATATTTGCTTATTTATACATTTTATAATGCACTACTATGCTAATAATTATGTATCTTAAATAAATTAATACTTCTAAAATAAAAATTAAGAGATAAAAAGATAAAAAATGAAATATTTGATTCTAAAGTTATTAGGGTATGACTGGAGTTTGCTGAAGAGTGACCTAGTCTGATTTTCAGGGTTGAGGAACTGGGATGGGAGGTTACTCACTTGCCATTTGTATCAGACCACAGATTCTAACTGCTAAGGGACATCTGAGGAAGCAATTATGGGAAAGAAACAAAGAAAATGATGATGTGTTGAGGATATTGGAGGAAATAGGCAACTGTCCCCAGGGGTCCACACTCAGGACAATCACAAAGGAAGCCAGTCATGGGAGGAAATAGTGTAGTTGTGTTGGAAATAAGCCCACAAGTGGTGGGGAAAAAGAAAAGAGATTTACTATCATACAATCCTTTCAGTCAAACCATGGATGGACTCCTTGAATTCATTCCATAGCTCCTTCCTTTAGAAACTGTTGCTATGGAGAAGTCTACCACATACTTCTATCTGAATTTGCTTGACTTACATAAAGATAAGAGGCTGGGTAAAGAATCACAAGCTTCAGGAATAGTCTTAGGTTTTATTGGTTATCTGCATACATAAGGAAGTGAACAAAGCATTTCCTGAGCAATCACCTTCAATCTCAGTTTTGCAAAACGTGTTTCCTTTTTCCTTGCTGGCTTAACATCCTGAAAATTCTCTTCGCTGTGCATGAGAGCCAGTGCTTCCCTGAATCCACGAGGCTTTGTTTTAATAGCTTGTTTGAATTTTTAATAACTTGTTCAAGATATTTTTATTGATGGGGTGTATGATCAAAATAGCTTTAGAGAACACTGCTGTAGAGAAATATTTGTAGAACTGCTCAGATCAAGGACCTGAAGGCCTATTGTATTTAAAAGCACTTCTGAATAGAAGATAGAATTCACTTCTTTGTGTGATTCAATATATATATAGTCGTTATAATTTTAAATAAAATATTTTTCTGCCTTAAAAAATGTACTCAGCACATTAAATATTGTTCAATACAGAGCAGGCTGGGGAAAATGTACAGGTTTTAAGGTGAGCAAAGAATTGTGGAGGAGGGTAGGTACAGTGGAAATTGAGACCACCTCCATATAGGAATTTGACTTTTCTCCAGCTATCCGGGAGATTACTCTCCTTAAAATTCCAAAAAAACCCTCCCAAGAAGCTCTTTTCTTTCTTAATCAAACCATATCCTTCCATCCCATCCCACCCAAAAAGGAAGAAATGCAAACCAAAATATTCAATACAAACAACTAGGGCTCAGTTCTGTATCAAGGAGAATCCTCCTGAAAACTGGACTTATTCATCCTGTGAATCTTTTAAGAAAGCATATTTATGCCAAACATCCCATTTTCCTCATGTCCTAGAATGTTTTCTGAATTATCAATCTCTCATACAAATCTGGCCTCAGAGACTTACTAGCTGTGTGAGTGAGCAAGTCACTAGTGTGCAAATCACTTAACTCTATTTGCATCAGTTACTATCTCTTAAACGTGCTGGAGAAGAAAATGGCAAACCACTCCAATATCTTTGCCAAGAAAACCCATAGGGTCATGAAGAATAGAATACAACTGAAATGATTGAACAACAACAATCAGGTAATCTCACTTCAAAATCCAGTTTCTTTCCACTCCTTTCATTTCTTTGTTAGAAAAATATAAAAATATATGCTGAAAAACCATTCAATAAAATTACCACTTGAAAATGTTGTAAAAATTTTTTCTTTCAAATTAATGTTTTATTCATTTTTATCCTGTGTTCTTTTATCTTCATTAGTTTTGTTCTTTTCTTTGTGATCTTCCTAGGCTATCTCCATTTTCAATTTTATCAACATTCTACTAGCAAAAAATAATTGATTACTATCTTTGGAAATTGTCCTAAAAGATTATACCATTGTTTATACTTAAAGAATATCTAATAACTGCAATTTTGCAATCTATTTTTAATAATAGGTTTATATTTTCAAAATATATGCAAAGATAGTTTTTAACATTCACCTTTGCAAAACCTTGTGTTCCAAATTTTTCTCCTTTTCTTCCCCTGTCCTTCTCTCCTAGATAGCAAGTAATCCAATATATGTTAAACGTGCAATTCTTCTATATATATTTCCACATTTATCATGCTACACACACCACAACACACACACACCCACACACACACACACACACACACACATACAAACATCAAAAAGAAAAAAATTTAGAAAGAAAAAAAGCAAGAAAACAACAACAAATAAGGTGAAAATATTATGTTGTGATCCACATTCAGTCCCCACAATTCACTTTCTGGAGTCAGATGGCTCTCTCCATCTAATTGGAATTGTATATTGGAATTGCCCCGAATCACCTCACTGGTGAAAAGAGCTGGGTCCATCCCAGTTGATCATCACATAATCTTGTTGCTGCTATGTACAATGTTCTCTGAGGTCTACTCACTTCACTCAGCATCAGTTTAGTTAAGTCTCTTTGGGCCTTTCTGGAATCTTCCTGCTAATCGTTTCTTATAGAGCAATATATTCCGTAACATTTGTATACTATAATTATTCAGCTATTCCTCAACTGATGGCATCCATTCAGTTTCTAGTTCCTTACCACTACAAAAAGGTCTGCTACAAACATTGTTTGCACATATGGGTCCTTTTTAATTTTTTATGATCTCTTTGAGATACAGACCCAATAAATACACTGCTGGATCATGGTTTGATAGCCCTTTGGGTATCGTTCCAAATTGCTCTCCAGAATGTATGAATCAGTTCACAACTCCACCAACAATGTATTAGTGTCCCACAATAGTTTCCCACATCCCCTCCAAAATTTATCATCTTTTCCTGCCATTTTAGCCAATCTGACATACCAACTCTAATACCTCAGAGATTTTTTCAATCTATTTTGGAACTAGGTCTTAATCCTTAACCAACATATCTTTTGATTAACATGATTATGGGAGTATGAAAAATCTTCCCATACTCAAAATAAATTTCTGACCCAGTGTATGAGTTTTCCTTCCAACATTATATACCTCATTTTCTCCTAACACTATGAAGATATCCTTGGAATAGGATATTGGTTAGCTTCCATTTTATCACATGATCAGCCCATTTTCTTTCTTTCTCTCATGCATTTCTTTATTTTTATTTTTTAAATTAAATTTTATGTAAAAATTTTTCATAATAGCTTTTTATTTTTCCAAATATGCAAAAGTAGTTTTCAACATTTATCTTTGCAAAATCTTGTATTCCAAATTTTTCTCCTTCTCTCCTCTTCTCTTCCTCCAGTAGACAGCAAGCAATCCAATATAGTTTAGACATGTGCAATTCTTCTAAACATATTTTCATATTTGTCATCATGTATTTCTTTGATAACTCTCTTTACCCCACTTCCCTTTCAGAATTCCTAGTTTATTGCATTTTATATCATTACGCTCTCTCATGTCCAACATGAGCTCTTCCTTTGCTCTTTCACCAATTCTCAAATTCATTTCTTTAGAGATTTTAATGTTCCATAACTCAGTCAAAGCAACATTATATAAATGATGGTATTAAAAAGAGAGGCATTTATGTTATGGCAGAACTTGAGGGTCATTAAATTTCTACAAAATGATCCAATCCATTCTCTTTCTCTTGTTCAATTCTGGGCCTTACTTTTCTCCTTGCAGTATTTGTCCAAAATGTGGATAAAGACTGCAGATTTTCCATTCAACTTCATGGCATCACTTTATCATAGGCATTCTTTAATTATTTGGATTTTCCTATGTATATATTAAGACCAAACTCTGTAGAGTACAGGTTCTTAATCTGGGACCAATAGATCCCAAGACCTCTGTGAATAGATTTTAGGAGGTCTTTAGGAAGTCTATGAACTTAGATGGGAAAATTACATCTTTATTCTCAAAATTATACTCATAACTGAAATTTAGTGTTCCCTTTAATTATTTAAAAACATTAGTCTTAGAAGGATAGATTTCACCAGACTGCCAAAGGAGTCCATAAGATACAAAGAGCTAAGGAACCATGCTTTAAAATGCTTGTTGATCTCATTTGTGTGGTTCTGTAGTTAAAAGACTTCTTGCAATCACTGAGATACCAAAACATAGCAACATCCCAAGGATTTCATCATCTTCAAAGAATCTCTCTTTAACTTGGCTGCCATGCAAAATATCCTCTATGACAGTGATTTCAAGCATATGTCCCCCTGTTGTATGATTTCCATAATATTAATGATGAGGTGAACATCAAAAAAGATTATCTCTGTTGTTACATCTTTCAAAGAAACATGATTTTGATATATTTCATGGAGATCATCTTACTAAGGGGAGAGTCTCCAAAGACAAACATCTCTTTTTACTAAACCAGATGCTTTTATCTAGTCAGCAATCAATACAGTGATATTTTGTATGTTCAGTTTTTTGTGCAATGACAAAGATGTAATATACAGTGAAATATTGCTTACAAAAACCTGTTCCCTATTAATACCCTCAACATGATGTTCTTGATGTATCTATAGCTTATTCTCATGAAAATGTAAATAGATAAGAAAATAAAAGTTTATATAAATAAATTGGTATTTATTTCTAAGTTGATTTTTCTTAGTAATAAGATCCAAAATGTTTACCATATGTTTCATATTTTCCCTTCTTAAAATGTATTGATAATCAAACTTAGCACCCTCAAATTGCAGTGATTCCTGCATGGACCTTCTCGATGTATACTTGGTTTCATCCAGTATTTTTCTTTTATTTTTTTCCTTCAGTCCTATTTATACATTCTTTATGAGCACATCTAAGAATATGATGTTAGAGAGTAACTATGGTGACTCCACTGTTCTCCATGGTGAAAATAGTTGGTTATAAAAATCTTTGCTGATATTTTTTATCTTTCATCCTTTATTGACCTCTTTTCAGTTTTTCCTTAATGCTCTTAGATTGACTATACTTAGTTTTAACTCTTGGCAAGTCTTCAAACTTTTTATGCCCTTCATTCCAACTTGCTGTTTTATCAGTATCTATAGTATCTATGTTGGTACCATCTTTCCTTAGAAGATTTTATTTTATTTTTCCCCTGTTAAATTGTACAAATGAGTTGCTATTACATTCTAAACCAATGCTGTTTCTGACTGCCATCTCTCTGAACACCAAGTAGCTGCTGATTAAAGTTTTTATATTTCTTTTAGTCTCCCAATAACAAATGAGTAATATTGGCTAAAATTCTGTAAGAAATTATTATAATCAGCTTTGATATGTCTTTCCTATATCAATTTCCCATTTTTTAATATCACCTACAGTTTTTTCAATCTGAAAAACACATACTACTTTTAGAAAGCTTATAAGAATAACTTATTTTGATAGTAATCATTCATTTCAGACAAAGTCAAACTTTTAAAAAAATCACTCAGAGAAATTTTCATTAAAAGTCAGTCATATTAATGTTATTTTAAAATGTATGTGTGTGTTATGCATTTGTATATATGTATGTATGTATTATGTAGATGTGTGTGTTTGTATATATCTGTGCTTAACTATAGTCTGCTTGGGGGAGATAGGAAGAATAAAAGGGAGGGAAAAGAATAAAATAAAAAGTGCACAGCAGAGAACAAAAGAAAACACACAGGGAAGAAAAGATGGAAAGTTCTGAATACAATGTATTTTACTATTATTTATGCTTTCTTGAGATGGAAATTTATTTTTATATCTTTTAAATACTTCCTTATGTTCTGCTGGGCACATGACACTGATTTTGGTTTTCTTTTCTATTTTGTATTTGTTTTAAATAAATTACATTAAAAAAATAACTTACCTTTTGAGAAGTACAGATGATTCTTTTATGAAATTTTTTGAATTAACTATAAGTCTCAAGGTCTCCTTTTAAATCATGGCTTCTCTCTCTATGGTACTAAATAAGTGATTGTTGGCCTCTCTCAGGACTTACAAATCAGACTGGGAAGAAGCACAGTCTCTTTTTAGACCACCATGGTAATAGTATATTGTATAAAGGCATATTGTATAAAAGTAGGTTACTCTTTTCAGAATGAATACCAAACATCTTATTAATAGAATGTAGAATGTAGAATATAGAATGTAGAATATAGAAACTCACTATGAACATTTATGTGTGGGATAAATACTAGCTGAAAATAAAGGTAAGCATCTTTAATTCTTTCTTCCTTTCCCACTCCCCCAAACAAATAAACCACACCTTCCGATACAGGCCACTGTGATTTCATTTGTCTAGTGGTATCAATTGATCACAATCAGTGCAATGGATTAATAGCAAATTCACCATCTGAGGAAAGAGTTATTCTAATTTTATTATGATATTTTCTAACAATTTCTCTAATAATTTCTCATCTCTCTTATGATAAACTAACCTAATTAGAAAATCTTTATTTGACTTTCAGTGTCTTAAGAAACCAAATAAATTCTCAATCCTTTTGAGACATATTCACATAATTTTTTTTTCTTATGACTGAACACAATCACACCTCACTGAATTAACTTCTGCTCCCAACTCTAACCATCTTAGATCCTCATAGCCTCACCAATCATCCATTGCCTTGCCCCAAGCTGGAAAGCCATTTCCCTCATTTGTTTTTATTTCCCCCTCATTCAGGAACCTAAGCAATGACCAAATTACTTTTGTCCTCCTGAATGGAGACTATCAGTCTACTCTCCTGTACCTCTTCACCAACCCTATAACTTTCAGAATCAAAGTATAATCACTGACTACCACTTCCTTTGGTCCAATAGAATTTAAGCTCTTTGAGGTCAAGGGCCATTTTTGCTTTATGTATTTTTATTTCCAAAGACAGCACCTTGTATGACACATATTAAGTGCTTCATAAATTTTCTTCATTTTTAAAAACACAAGTGTCACCAAAGCTTAGAAAGTAATAAGATCTGATCATTTTAAACTGTATGTGTGGCATAAATATGCTTTAAAATAAAAGCAATTATACTGATTATAATGACTTCTATATCTGCATCACACTTTCCCCAAGGTTCCGATTTAACATTTTCAACTGTCTGTAAAATATCTTGATCCCAAACCTCAAATTCATCATCTCTAAAATTGAACTTAGTTTTTTCCTTCAAAAGGAAAGTTTCAAAAACTTGCTTCTCCCGATTTACTAACTGCTCACATTAATAAATGGCATAAATATTTCTAGAGCTCTAACTAGATTAAGGTTATCAGGGCACTATCATCAACATTGAGACAACCTCTGGTTGTCCCTAAATTACCAATATACAACTCTGTGTCTTCTACTATTCAGTGCAAGTCTGCTAGTGTCCCTAGAATCTCTTTCCATTGTTCAACTCCACCTCACTGCCATCCCTAGCCAATTACTAAACCAATCCTCTTTTTTTATCCTCTGTGTAAATGACTTCTTATCTTCCTCCAATCATCCTTTGTGCTGTAATGCTGGAGAAACTGAGGCAGGAGAGAGATTAGAGAGTTTTCAATAGTTTATTAATTGGAGAGTATAATTGACTGGACAGGACTCTTGTCTAAAATTATCCAGTCAGATAGAGATAAAATTATACTGGGACCAAGGAAACCATGTTGATCCCAGGGCTGGAATCCAGCAATTTATAGGAGCTGCCCCATTCTTTAAATAACCCTAGAAACAAAGACCCAAAAAGGCGGGAAGGCTTCTGTCAGGTTGGGGGGAGACCATAACTCCTAAAAGCCCAGAGACAGGATGTCTGAATACCCAGAGATAAAGATGTCAGTGAGGTATCTTGGAATATTTTAGAGGGATATTGTAAATTCTTGAGGACAGGGGAGGGTCAGGAGTTCTGCTCTCTTGTTTATCTTGCTAGCAATTTATAACCTTAGAGTAAACGGTTCCCAATCTTTTTTTTTTTTTTTTTTTAAATTTATTTATTTATTTTTTATTTATTTAATAGCCTTTAATTTACAGGATATATACATGGGTAACTTTACAGCATTAACAATTGCCAAACCTCTTGTTCCAATTTTTCACCTCTTACCCCCCCCCACCCCCTCCCCTAAATGGCAGGATGACCAGTAGATGTTAAATATATTAAAATATAACTTAGATACGCAATAAGTATACATGACGGTTCCCAATCTTAATGGACCAGAGTGGGTTTTTATGACTAAGGGGATTTGACAGAACAGTTAAGGAAACTGAGACAAAGGAAACTAGTTCAGGGAAACCAAGTCAGAACAGTTAAAGAGAACTATGGCATAACAGTGCCAACAATGCATTCCACTTCTACCCAACACTACCCAGCACCAGTAAACCAAAATTCCAGCTGAAATAATTTCTTGTTATGGTTATAAAGGTTTGTAAAAGACTTTTCTCTGAGCAATTCTGTAAGATAATGAAGGTCAAATATGTGAGGGGATTTGAAGTCACATTGTCACAAAGCTTTGACTCATATACAGCTTAGTGGTCTGATTTCAAGTTCAGTGTTGTTTTTACTATAAATCAATTTCTTTATTCTTATGTTAACCAAAAATCTACAGCTCTACCAGATATAAGTAGTAACTTGATTTATTACAACAGAAAAGTACATGCATGTGGGGACTCCTTATACCAAATACAAAAGAATCTGCAATATTGGTAGAGGCTTGGATTTTTTATGTTACAGCAAGACAGAAAAAGCAAAAGAGAAGCAGGAGAAGATGAGTTATGAGAAAAATGAAGCAGAACTGGAATCCCTTCCTGGATACTGCTAGACTATAAAGGTAGCTTCTTCTCACTTATCCAAAAAGCCCTACAAATGGTTCATCAGTCTGTTAGGTTGGCTGGAACCAGGTTTGCAGCTGACTCAGTTTCAAGGGCACTGAGAGATGAATAGAATTCTGCTGCAAAAAATCACTGTTATGTTAGGTAATTAAAGGGGTCTTCATCTCTGGAAAATAAGGCAAATCACGAAAATCAGAGGACCCTTTCATATCTGCCAATATTACCATTATTCATCTAAATATCCATGTGAAATGTTGAATGGGGGGGGAAAAAAGAAGAATCAAAGTTAACATGAGAAATATTTGACTCTATCCTGCTTTCAATTTCTACTACCATCACCCTAGTATATAACCCAACCTACTCTTACCACATATACTTTATGTTCCCACTGAGCCATGTCTTCATACTCAAGCCAAGTAAAGCAGCATTTATTAAGTACATATTTTATTCCAGGCACTAAGAATTACATATACATAGAAAGGCAAAATGCAGTTCTTGCCCCCAGGGAACTCACAGTCTAATAAGAGAAACAACATGTAAAAACATAAATACAGAACAAATTGGAGCTAATCAATAGAGGGAAGGCTTCAGTGTAAGAGACAGCAGGAAAAGCTTCTTATGGAAATTTTAGTTAAGAACTGAAATAAATCAAGTAAGCCAAGAGATGGAAATAAGAAGCAGAGAATTCCAGGCATGGGGAGCAGCCGGTATAAATGGAAAGAGTCAGAAGATAAGAGTGTCTGATGTGAGGAACAGTAAGAAGGACAGTGTCACTGGATTACATAGTGTGTGTATGTGTGTGTGAGGGGAAAGTAGTATAAATATAAGAATACTAGAAATATGGGAAGGGGACAGATTATGAAAGGATATAAAAGCAAAACACTGGATCTTATCTCCCTAGATGTAATAGGGAGCCAAAGAAACATATTGTAGCTTTCCACATCATTACATTTCCATTAATTAAAAACAAAAACAAACAAACAAAAAAACAACCCACCTCTCAATACTTTCTTATTGCCTGCCTATCAAGTACAAAGACCTCAGTCTGCACATTCAAAACATTCTACAATATGTTACCGACATCCTTTTCCAGACTAATTTCACATGGCTCTCCTCCATCCTATTCTACATTTTGATACTTTGCTTGGTGCCTTTGTTCTAGTTATTGTGTTCCTGGAATAAACTTTCTCTTTCCTTATGCCTAGAAATACTCTACTTTCTTCACCTCAACTTTTGCCTCCTCTATGAAGTCTTTCCTGTAATCAGGAATTAGTTTTTCCTCCTCAGTCTTAATTTTTTTTCTATTTGCTCCCTTCATCAGTATTTCCTTTTGTCGTCACTTTTTTTATATCTGTAATTTTTCCTTATTGTCCCTCAACTCCATGAGAACAGGAATTATGCTTTATTATTTTTTGTATATCTCTTAATGCCTCCTATGGTGCTTCAATACAATAGACACTTGATAAATGCCTACTAAGTTAAATTGAAATTAACAGAACCCTAAATGCAGAGCTTAAAGGGATTGAGGAGATCATCTAATCTACCCTCTTATTTTATAGATGAGGAACTGAGATCTTGTTAGTTAAAGAAAGGAAGCATGGACTTATGGATAGAAGGTTGGTCTTAGAATCCAGAAAAATCTGTATTCCATCCCTGCCTCTAATTTATGCTAGCTGTGGTGACCCTGAGCAAATCACTGTACAAATGCTCAGTACAAGAGATACTCTTTGAGGCTAGTTTCAGAGGAAATGCTAATCTTGCTCAATAATGGGAATTTCCACAAAAGGAATTCTACTACATAATGAAATCACAGGCCAAGGAGACAAGGAAATAAGTCTTGTCATTTGTTATTTATAAAGTTATAAATAAAAGTCCAAAACAAGTCAATAATGCAAAATATAGGATCAAAACTTGAAATTACTAAATTATGAAAGCTCAGGTAATATGCTTAACTTAACTCATCACATTTAACAAGCCATAGAGCTAAATTGATTCCTAATTATTAAATCATTAAAAAGAAACTATGAAATTGTATAATTTGCTAATGTTTCCTAAACCTATTAATGGTCTGAGGTTTTACTCTGATAACTAGGTAGTAATTTTAACATAAGCTAAGTCAATCAGTAATTGTTTTCTGGACAGTATTTTTCTTTTTTATGGTGCAGTTAGGATCCAAAATGAAACAAATTTCTCAACTCATTTTAGACCTCTGTTTTAAGACAATCTTGCAAATAATACATTGGGTAAGGCTTTTTAATAATATACCCTAGCCCAGTTAATCCAGACCAACCAATGTTACTCACTGCTCATTTGATAAGAGTTGTTAATTACTGGGGAACGTAACTATTGACACAGTTAATTTAAGTGAACACTTTTAGCTGCAGAGAGAGAAAAATAGACAAGATAATGTCTGATACATGCCAACAACATAATTTTGGAAGCTGGAATTTGATTAAGTCAAATCAAAGATAAAAGAGTTAACAAATGGACCATTCTTGTAACAATTTTTCTATATTTCAGGAGTCAAAGAATATGAGTTATTAAGTATTTACCTGTAGAGAAAGCCATGTCTAAATATGTATTGAAGCCAGTTATAGCTAGAATATCATCAGAGCTACCAGCAGCCATAAGCAAAGTAGGGACACCTTTTTCTTTTTCTTTTTTTTCTTTTTTTTTTTATTTAATAGCCTTTTATTTACAAGTTATATGCATGGGTAACTTTACAGCATTAACAATTGCCAAACCTCTTGTTCCAATTTTTCACCTCTTACCCCCCACTCCCTCCCCCAGATGGCAGGATGACCAGTAGATGTTAAATATATTAAAATATAAATTAGATACACAATAAGTATACATGACCAAACCATTATTTTGCTGTACAAAAAGAATCAGACTCTGAAATATTGTACAATTAGCTTGTGAAGGAAATCAAAAATGCAGGTGGGCATAAATATAGGGATTGGGAATTCAATGTGATGGTTTTTAGTCATCTCCCAGAGTTCTTTCTCTGGGCTAGGCTGGTTCAGTTCATTACTGCTCCATTGGAAATGATTTGGTTGATCTCCTTGCTGAGGATGGCCAGGTCCATCAGAACTGGTCATCATATAGTATTGTTGTTGAAGTATATAATGATCTCCTGGTCCTGCTCATTTCACTCAGCATCAGTTCATGTAAGTCTCTCCAGACCTTTCTGAAATCATCCTGTTGGTCATTTCTTACAGAACAATAATATTCCATAATATTCATATACCACAATTTATTCAGCCATTCTCCAACTGATGGGGATTCACTTAGTTTCCAGTTTCTGGCCACTGAAAAGAGGGCTGCCACAAACATTTGTGCACATACAGGTCCCTTTCCCTTCTTTATAATCTCTTTGGGATATAAGCCCAGTAGTAACACTGCTGAATCAAAGGGTATGCACAGTTTGATAACTTTTTGAGCATAGTTCCAAACTACTCTCCAAAATGGTTGGATTCGTTCACAACTCCACCAACAATGCATCAATGTCCCAGTTTTCCCACATCCCCTCCAACAATCATCATTATTTTTTCCTGTCATCTTAGCCAATCTGACAGGTGTGTAGTGGTATCTTAGAGTTGTCTTAATTTGCATTTCTCTGATTAATAATGACTTGGAGCATCTTTTCATATGACTAGAAATAGTTTCAATTTCTTCATCTGAGAATTGTCTGTTCATATCCTTTGACCATTTTTCAATTGGAGAATGGCTTGATTTTTTATAAATTAGAGTTAGTTCTCTATATATTTTGGAAATGAGGCTTTTATCAGAACCTTTGACTGTAAAAATATTTTCCCAGTTTATTGCTTCCCTTCTAATCTTGTCTGCATTAGTTTTGTTTGTACAAAAACTTTTCAGTTTGGTATAATTGAAATTTTCTATTTTGTGATCAGTAATGATCTCTAGTTCTTCTTTGGTCATAAAATCCTTCCCCTTCCACAGGTCTGAGAGGTAAACTATCCTGTGTTCCTCCAATTTATTAATAATTTCATTCTTTATGCCTAGGTCATGAACCCATTTTGACCTTATCTTGGTGTACGGTGTTAAGTGTGGATCAATGCCTAGTTTCTGCCATATTAGTTTCCAATTTTCCCAGCAATTTTTATCAAACAGTAAGTTCTTATCCCAAAAGCTGGGGTCTTTGGGTTTGTCAAAGACTAGGCTGCTATATTTGTTGACTGTTTTACCTATTCCACTGATCAACTAATCTATTCCTTAGCCAATACCAAATGGTTTTGGTAACTGCTGCTCTATAATATAGTTTTAGATCTGGTACAGCTAAGCCACCTTCATTTGATTTTTTTTTTCATTAATAGGGACACCTTTTTCAACACCATATCTACCTCCTTGCAAAATGAACATCGAGGGCACCATAACAGCTGGGGACACAGCACCTAGAACAAAACTAAAAAGGCATAATTGCAAGTCTTCATTAAATTATTTTCATGGCTTTGAAAGAATAAGATAATATCTTCAGGGACAAAAATCCTCTTGTTTATAAATTCAAAATTATGGCAATCTCAGTCATCTAAAGCTAAGAAAAAAATTCAACAGAAGTACAGTACCTGGCACCTAGGAAGCACTATATATTATATGATATATATTATAATATATATCTTAAAAAGTTATAGATTTAAATGCCAGATATTTAAGCCCCAAACATCCCTGCCTATTTTCGCAGGCCAAAGAAAAGTAAATTACCCTAAGATAAATCCCCATTGCCAAGGTAGGTGCATTAAGAAGTGGGCAAGAATAGCAGATGAACGTGCCTCAACAAGACAAGGGCTTATGGATAATGGTAGGCACACAGCCTTCAGCTTCGTCAGGGCCTGAAATAGAAAAAGATACATTTAAATAACCCTCTAATAATGTACAGGCAAAATTAGCATAATAGTTGTTTGGTAGTTCAAGGGGCACTTTAATATCCCATTTTATTTTTATTATTAATTTTTTTTCCTGAGGCAATTGGGGTTAAGTGACTTGCGAAAGGTCACACAGCTAGGAAGTGTTAAGTCTGAGGCCAGATTGGAACTCGGGTATTCCTGACTTCAGGGCTGGTGCTCTATCCACTGCGCCACTTAGCTGTCCCAATATCCCATTTTATATTTGGTTTTTATTTTTTCTGAGATTTAAGGTCTTGATGCTGGGAGGGAACTCTGGCCAATTTATTAGATTACATTTACTTTTCAGAGTGTGATGTTTAAAAAAAATTGAGAGTTTCTGGATAATTAAAATCATTTTATTAGTAATGCTAACATATTAATAAAAGGAATGGTCATTTGGGCATATCTCTTGGACCAAAGATAATTCATGGCATTTATATGTTTATATGTTCTTGGAAGAATGAATGTTTCTCTGATTGGTCAACTTAAATTAATCATAGAATAATCATGAGAGGTGGGTTTAGTCCAGCAGGGTCTTGGAGTACCCGAAGTGGAATTCCCAAAACTTGGTCAAATAGATTTATCAACTTCCACATTATTCATCTGACAAAAGGGAGAATCCACATTTCCCAGATTTGTCTGAGTAAGCACAATAAACAGGAATCCATCCATTTGCCTAAACTTGGAATTTTTTTTTTTATTGGTTTTGATTAGATCTTTAGCATTCCCAGCTGGGCAAGTTTTTGCCCAAGATTTTCCATACTAGTTGATTTCTGGATGAAGAAGTAGAAAAGGAGAAAAAAAAACCTTGATCCTAATTCAATAATTAATGATTAAATACAAGAGAGAAATAATAATTTCTTTCAAGAATACAAACAGTTCTTGAAGTATTCTCTTTACCTTCATAAGAGGCAGGGATTTTCTAAGAGTGCCATAGGTTGTCTGAACTCAACAACTTACTGATAGAGCCAAGAAAACATGAAAGGACTGCCCTGTGACCATATGAACACATCACTGAAGGAGAAATGGGAACAGAGGATGCAGGGAGTCACCAAAAAAAGGGGGAAAGTTTGGTAAAATACTGCCTTAGGCTTTTGTTTTAACTTTGTCTCATATTAAAGCTGTCTTCTTGAAATATTCCCATTCAAAGAGAAACTACATCCATTTTACAAAACACTTTGACATTTCATTCTTACTTAAGAATATAGTCCTATTCAATTATTAGGCATTGTGTTTCTCAACCTTACCTTTGAATCAAGTCCAAGCCCAGCACAAACCAAAATAACAGAAAAGGCTATGCTTCTCAGAGATGCAGACCATGTGTGCTTAATCTGGATTTTGTCACTAATGACAGGAATATTTTTAAGGAGAAACCCAGCAAGCAGAATTCCTTGGGAAAAAAACAAAAACAAAAACATGTGTTTCTCAGATGAATTAATTTTCTAATAAAATTGAGGATATTTTTAATTATTAAAGGCACTTGATGATTTAAGTAATGGTTGAAAGCTATTTTTTTTCAGTGCTTAACACATGTTGAATTTTAAATGAATAATTTTTAAAAATTTTTATTTTTTTTAATTGTTTTATTTTTTGGTTATACATATATATATATATATATATATATATTAATGTTTTAAATATACATTTCTTTATGAATCGTGTTGGGAGAGAAAAATCCAAACAAAAGGGAAAAACTGCAAGAGAGAGAAAAAAAGCTAGGGAAAAAAGTGAACATAACATGTGTTGATTTACATTCAATGTCCATAGTTCTCTTTCTATATGTAGATGGTGTTTCCTATCCAAAGTTTATTGGAACTTCCTTGAATCACTGAATCACTGAGAAGTGCCAAACCTTTCATAACTGATTATGTTGTTGGCATGTATCAGAAATTATCTTGTCTATTTTTCTCTCTCTGCAGCTAAAAGAATTCACTTAAATTAACTGTGTTAATAGTTACTTTCCCCAGTAACTAATAATGAAGAACATATAAACATATAAACACCATGAATTATCTTTAGTCCAAGAGATATGGCCAAATAACCATTTCTTTTATTAATAATATGCTAGCATTACTAACAAAATGATTTTAACTATCCAAAAACTCTCAAATTTTTTAAACATCACACACTGAAAAACAGCAACATTTTTGCTGTTATTATGTATAATGTATTCCTGGTTCTGTTTATTTCACTCAGCATCAGTTCATGTAAACCTTCCCAGGCCTATCTAAAATCAGATTGTTCATTATTTTTATAGAACAATAATATTCCTTTATCTTCATATACCACAACTTATTCAGCCATTTCCCAACTAATGGGCATCTACTCATTTTCCAATTTTTTACAACACTACCACAAAAAGAGCTGCTACAAAATTTTTGCACATGTGTGTCCTTTTCCATCCTTTGATTTCCTTGGGATATAGACCCATAGTAGTACTGCTGAGTCAAAGGGTATGCACAGTTTTATAGTCCCTTGGGCATAGTTCCAAATGCTCTCCCGAATGGTTGGATCATTTCACTTCTCCAACAACAATGCATTAGTGTTCCTGTTTTTCCATATCCCCTCCAACATTTATCATTATCTTTTCTTGTCATCTTAGCCAATCTGAGAGGTGAGATGGTATCTCAGAGTTGTTTTAATTTGCATTTCTCTAATCAATAGTGTAAAAAAAATTTTTAAGTATTATAATTCAATTTGTGGGACTAATGAGAAAAGAGAAAATTTGCAGAATTTTCATTTATGAAATCATGGAATTTCAGAATTGGAAGCAATCTCAGTAGCCATCTAGTCTAATGAGTACCCAAAAGAAAATACTCAGTGTAATGTACTCACATATAGTCATCCAGAGTCTGTCTGAAAGACTTCAAAGAAGGGATATCCACTATGTCCCAAAGCAGTCCATTTCCTTTGTGTATAGCTCCAATTATTAGAAAGTGTTTTCTTATGGCATTATAGATCTAGAGGACTTTTAGGAATCATGGAGACCATCTTGTCATAGGATCAATGGATTCTGACCTGGAAAGGACTTTTGGGACTAACAAAAACCATATGATCATCTCAATAGATGCAGAAAAACCATCTGATAAAATCCAACATCCATTCCTATTAAAAACACTTGAGAGTTAGGAATAAATGAACTTTTCCTTAAAATAATCAGTAGCATCTATTTAAAACCATCAGTAAGCATCATATGTAATGGAGATAAACTGGAACCATTCCCAATAAGAGCAGGAATGAAACAAGGTTGCCCACTTTCACCATTACTATTCAATATTGTATTAGAAATGCTAGCTTCAGCAATAAGAATTGAGAAAGAGATTAAATGAGTAGGTAATGAGGAAAACAAATTGTCACTCTCTGCAGATGACATGATGGTATATTTAGAGAACCCCAGAGATTCTACTAAAAAGCTATTAGAAATAATCCACAACTTCAGCAAAGTTGCAGGATACAAAATAAACCCACATAAATCATTAGTATTCTTATATATCACTAACAAAATCCAACAGTTAGAAATACAAAGAGAACTTTCATTTAAAGTAACTGCCAATAGTATAAAATATTTGGGAATCTATCTGCCAAGGGAAAGTCAGGAACTGTATGAGCAAAACTACAAAACACTTTCCACACAAATAAAGTCAGATCTAAACAATTAGAAAAATATTAAGTGCTCTTGGATAGGTCAAGCAAATATAATAAAGATGACAATACTATGACAATACAAAATTCATCTGGAAGAACAAAAGGTCAAGACTTTCAAGGGAACTAATGAAAAAAAATCAAATGAAGGAGGCCTAGCTGTATCAGACCTAAAACTATATTATAAAGCAGCAATCACCAAAACCATTTGATATTGGCTATGAAATAGACTAGTTGATCAGTGGAATAGGTTAGGTTCACAGGATAAAATAGTCAATAACTTTAATAATCTTTGTCAATAATAATCTTTGTTGATTAGTAATCATTGTTTGTCAAACAAACCCAAAGACCGCAGCTTTTGGGATAAGAATTCACTGTTTGACAAAAACTGCTGGGAAAATTGGAAATTAGTATGGCAGAAACTAGGCATTGACCCACACTTAACACTATACACCAAGATAAGGTCAAAATGGGTTCATGATCTAAGCATAAACAATGAGATTATAAATAAATTAGAAGAACATAGGATACTTTACCTGTCAGACCTGTGAAGGAGGAAGGAATTTGTGACCAAAGAACTAGAGATCATTATTGAACACAAAATAGAAATTTTTTATTATGTCAAATTAAAAAGCTTTTGTACAAACAAAACTAATGCAGACAAGATTAGAATGGAAGCAATAAACTGGGAACACATTTTTACACTCAAAGGTTCTGATAAAGGCCTCATTTCCAAAACATATAGAGAATTGACTCTAATTTATAAGAAATCAAGCCATTCTCCAATTGATAAATAGTCAAAGGATATAAATAGACAATTTTCAGATGAGGAACTTGAAACTATTTCTAGCCATTTGAAAAGATGTTCCAAGTCATTATTAATCAGAGAAATGCAAATTAAATCAACTCTGAGATACTACTACACACCTCTCAGATTGACTGGGATGACAGGAAAAGATAATGCTGAATGTTGGAGGGGATGTGGGAAAATTGGGACACTGATATATTGTTGGTGGAACTGTGAATACATCCAGCCATTCTGGAGAGTGATTTGGAATTATGCTCAAAAAGTTATCAAACTGTTTACCCCTTGATCCAGCAGTATTATATTCCAAAGAGATGTTAAAGAAGGGAAAGGGACCTGTATGTGCAAAAATGTTTGTAGCAGCCCTTTCTGTAAGTAGCTAAAAAGTGGCAATTAAATAGATGCCCATCAATCGGAGAATGGTTGAATAAATTGTGATATATGAATGTTATGGAATATTATTGTTCTGTAAGAAATGACCAGCAGGATGATTTCAGAGAGGCCTGGAGAGACTTACATGAACGAATGCTGAGTGAAAACATGACCAGAAGATCATTATATACTTCAGTGACAATACTATATGATGATCAATTCTGATGGACGTGGCTCTCTTCAACAATGAGATGAACTAAATCAGTTCTATTTGTTCAATAATGAAGAGAACCAGCTACACCCAGCGAAAGAACTATGGGAAATGAGTGTGAACCACAATATAGAATTTCTACTCTCTCTGTTTTTGTCTACTTGTATTTTTGATTTCCTTCTCAGGTTATTTTTACCTTATATCTGAGTCTGATTTTTCTTGTGCAGCAAAATAATTGTATAGATATGTATACATATATTGTATTTAACATATACTTTAACATATTTAACATGTATTGGTCTACCTGCCATCTAAGGGAGCAGGGGGGAAGGAGGGGAAAAGTTGGATTGGAAGGTTTTGCAAGGATCAATGCTGAAAAATTACCCATCTTGTAATAAAAAGGTATAATAAAAAAATTTAAAAATAATAAGAAAGAAAAGAAAATGAAAGAGAGAAAGGAAGGGAGAAAGGAAGAATGAGAGAGAGAGAAAGACAGAGAGACACAGAGAGAGAGAGAGAAAGAGAGACAGAGACAGACAGAGACACACAGAGAGACAGAGAGAAAGAGACAGAGAGAGTGAAACTTTAATATTCTTCTCTAAAATGTAATCTTCTCTGGGAGCAGGTTTCTTGGGGGGCTTCTGGGAATGGCCTTCGTTTCAATTCAGTAATCACCACAAGTGCAATCAGGAATTAAAGTCCAAATCGTTTATTGTCTCCTTCAAAGTCTTGTCTTCTTCACTTGGGGCTGGGCTAGTGTTTCTAGAGGCCTATCTCTCTCCTTGGTTCCAAGAGCTTCTGCTCCTGCCTGTCTTCCCTGGCTTCTGAATCTCCCCAACTGAGTCCTGGCTGAGGCTCCAAGAGCTTCTAGTTCACTTGTCTCTCTGGCCCTGAGAGCTTCTTGCTTATATGCCCCACACTGAATATACACTAATCATTATATCACTAGGAAACCATTATTTGTTGTAGGATTGAATCAATGCTAAATTAAATTTAACTATTGTCTCTTCAATTCCACTTAGTACTTTGTATCAAGTTCTGGCCCATAACATCTCCTTGTAGGATTAAATCAATCATACTTAACCATGCTAAAATAGATAACTACTGTCTCTATCAATTCCACTGACTTAGCACCTTGTTTCAAGTTCTGGCCCATAACAAGAAGTAAAAAACAAGAAAATGAATTTGACTGTATAAAGTTATTATGGTGATAAAGAAGACCAAGACAAACTTGGAAGAGGACAACAATGTTAAAATACTTACAGGCAAAACCATAGAGATAAATGGGAAGTTATCTCAAACTCAGAAAGAACTGATGTCAGAGTTCAAACAAAGAGCTTAAAAATCACCTAAGATATGTAAAAGATTGGGAAAAGAAATGAGAGTAATGCAAAAAATTATGGAAAAAAAAAAGTCAAGAGATTGGAAAATTGCTGAAAAAAGCAGAATTGGCCAAATGGAAGGGAGATACAAAAATCCACTGAAAAGAACAACTTCTTAACTAGTATATTGGCCAAATGGAAAAGAAAATACAATAAGCTAATCAAGGAAAACTCCTTAAGGGTTAGGATTGAAGAAGTGGAAGCTAATGATGCTATGAGATTTCAAAAATCAATCAAATTCAAAAGACAGAAAATGGAAGAAAATGTAAAATATCTCATGAGAAAAGTAACTGATCTGGAAGACAAATCCAGGAAACATAGTGCTAGAATTATTGGACTATGTAAAAGTCATAATCAAAAGGAAGACTTACACAGCACCTTCCAAGAAATTATCAAGGAAAAATGCTCAGACATTCTAGAGCCAGAGGGTAAAATAAGTGTTGAAAGAATCCATCAATAACCTCAGGCAAGACATCCTGAAATAAAAACTCCAAGGAACATTGTAGCCAAATTTTAGAGCTATCAGGTCAAAGAAAAAATCCATGAAAAAATGTCATAGCAATGCTGGACATAACTTTTCAAAACTACTTTCATTGCTTAATCAGATGTGCTAATAAAAATGCATCTATTAAAGGACTGACTGCTGAAATGATTAGGACCAATACTATTTTTGATATGGCTTTGTCTCTATCATTCTACACTCAAATTAAGAATTAAGAAGTTAGAGACTAATTAAATTGGAGTGACTTTCTATCATGGCTTCTCAGAATTGCATTTAGAGGTTAGAAGGAAGTTAGTACTGCTATCACAGTGGCAACAAATAGTCTATCTTTAAAAGTACTGAAAAATTGAATGTTGTATTTTGGATTGTGACTTATTTTTACAAATAAATTTTCGTGGCTATTTTTTGTTTTAATTTAAATATCACCTTCATTTCCCATAGATCTCTCTCTCATCTGATCTCTCATCCCCACCTACAGAATTATCTCTTAAAATAAAGAATAGAAAGGAGAAAAGAAAAAGAGATCAGCAAAATTAAGCAATATAGAAAAAAAAAATCTGACATTATACACATTGTTTCCACACCTATTATCCCTCACCTTTATGAAGAAAGGAGGAGGTGCTTTCTCATATCCCTTCTCTGGGACCAATTTTGATAATTACAATTTCATAGTACTGTTTTGATTGTTTGGTTGTTTTTTTTAATCCCCATTTACACTTTTTGTAGTTGTCTACATTGATTTCCTTTTTCTACTTACTTCATTTTGCATCCATTCTTATGTTTGTCTGGACTCATATTATTTCTTATGGTACAGCAATAGTTTACTCATTATAATAACTAATAACTAAGTTAGTCTGTTAATTAAATTCTATTAAGTTACCATGATTTAATTAGCAAGAGCTAATCCATAATAGATGGATATCACCTCTCCTTCCACTACTTTATTTCCATAAAAAGTGTTGCTATAAATATTGTGGTGCCTGTGGGACTTTTTTGGTTTCATTGAGCTCTTGGAACATATATCTTAGCTATGGATCAAATGGGTAAGACAGTTTATTAACTGTGTTGGCATAATTTCAAAAAGCTTTAGAATGTCTGGACCAATTCATAGCTCCATCAACAGTACTTTAATATGTCTCTCTTTCTAAGACTTCTCTAGCACTGACTAAAATATGACTTTTATAAAATACAAATAAAATTTGTAATAGCAGTGGAATTCACTTCTGGTTCATAATTCTGAATTACATTATCTTCATTTCCCATGGTTTCCAAACTAAGAAAAAAAACAAGTTGGGGGGAAGGGAGAAATCAATTTTAAATAGAGAAAGGCAGAATATGAAAATGAAAATTCTAGTACTCTTTTTAGAAAAAGGCCTTTTTTCCCCAATATTTCTAAAATAAAGGCTTGCAGTCAACATCATATCAATGATTTTCAGTTTAAGGTTTAATTTTTTTTCCTTTCTATGTTCTATTCTGGACTTGGAGGACTTACAGGAAGAAGAAATCTTAGACACATGGACATCTGATCAAATAGTCTAATTTTTTTAGATTTATTGATACATTTTGTTTTGACATAAGATGTTCCAATACCCAAACGATCTCTTTACAAATTATGAAATTCCCTCCAAATAGTTCGCAGAGCCCCTCAACAGAATGGTGGTGACTTTGTATATGTCACTTTTCATTTTTATACTCTGCATGAATTTTGATAGTTTGTAAGCAACATTGTCTATTGTTTTTGACTAGAAGGTTGTTGTCTCTTAATACTGACTTTATTTACATTTCTGCAATCATTATGTATAGACAGCTTGGTGGTCCAATGTATAGAGTACAAATTCTAGAATCAGGAAGACATCTCCTTGAATTCAAATCTGGTCTCAGGACCCTGAAAGTCATTTAACTCTGTACATCTCACCCTACTGTATATAGTTCACCCCAGGTATCTCTAAAATATAGTGGAAACAATATTCCATTGCATTCAAGTACTCTATTTAGTCCAGTCATTCCCTGATTTTTAGGCATTTATTTTATTTACAATTTTTTGTTATCACAAATAACATAACTGAATATTTTTGTACACAGAGACATTTTTTTGGTCAATCATTCACTTGAGTTATAGAATCTTAATCAAATGTTGTGAATAATTCTGTATTTTTTTCTTACATAATTCCAAATTGCTTCCTGGAATTAACCCCATTAATTTACAGGTGAGGAAATGAATTTCCAAATGACATCTAAGGTCATTTATTTAGCTAGTGCCAAACTGCAGATTCAAAGGTCATCTAAATCCAATAACACAGTGCTTCCTTAGTAAAACTTCCTATAGATAGGGTGAATAAGTCCCCAGCAAAAAGGCCACAGGTCCTTAATGGCTAAGTGGGCCATAAAAAGGAGAGAGACTGAATTAGTGTATACAATGGAGAGACCAAACTACAAGATGCCAGCAAGGAAAGGTATTAACCAGATTATCTTGTTGGTAAGAGGGCCCTTTTGTTGTCCTTAAGTGGGCCTTTGTTGCAAGTAGACCCTAGTAGAAGTCTTTGCATTCACAAAACTGTCATGATCCCAGTTTCTGTGGCCAGTTAGACTGCACTCCCCCAGTCAATTTTTCTCCCCCCCCCCCCCCCCCCCAAAAAAAAAAAAAAAAAACCCTAACACCTTTTAGGAGCTTAGTCAGTTTACTAAGCATCACATCTCAAATTTATTAGTAACTGCCCACCTGACAGCAGCAAATTCTATAGGAACTTTTTCCTTCTTCAGCATCTTCCCCCTTGTTAAAGGGAGGGTGTGTTAGGGAACTTAGCCTATTTTCCCCCTTGTTAATCACTAAACTCCCTTTTTGAATTTAACCTGCTGTCAATAGTATAATGAAATCTTTTGTTTCTTGATTGGGAAATGGTCTAAGCTCACAAAATCTTTTGAGACACCTTGTGACACTGGCCCCAAACTCCAATATATTGGGGGCCCCAATTGTTATGGGCTAGAACTTGAAACAAGGTACTAAGTGCAATTGAGGAGACATGGTAAAATCTAGTTTAGTACTGATTTAATCCTACAACAAATAATGGTTTCCTGGTGATATAATGATTGGTGGGGCATATAAGCAAGGACTGAGAGCCACAGAGGGAAGCTCTCAGGGCCAGAGAAGACAACCACACTAGAAGCTCTTGACTTCTAGGACTTTGAAAGAGATAATAAAGGATTTGGACTTTAACCCCTGGCTACTCGTGTGGCGATTACTCTGAACTGAATCGAAGGCTGCTCCCAGAGACCCCAAGAGAACCGAACAAGAGAACATTATACCCAGCACTGTCATAATTCTTCTTTTCATGATTGGTTTTCTTCATCATCCTCTGTATCAATGAGATTTTGGCCAAGCTTTATCTTTTCTTAATAAAGCCTTTGTTGCTTGAATTCAAATACTGGATTTTCTTTTCTGAATCTGCCTAAAGCATTTAGGTCAAATTTTCTGTTTCCTTAAAATTGCCAGGCTATGCTTGTAACTTTCTAGCATAGCCTAGTTTAGACCACCTCAGGAGATAATCTGAGGACCAAGTTACTAGGGAAATGATTGTACTTTCATCAGTTTTGAAGAAAACAATAAGAATAGCTCATTGGGCATTATTACTGCAACTAAGTGGCCCAGTGGATAAAATGCCAGATCTGGAATCAAGAAGACTTAAGTTTAAATTTACCTTTAGACACTTACTAATTGTATGACCCTGAGCAAGTTACTTAACCCTGCTTGCCTTAGTTTCTCTCATCTGTAAAACTGGAGAAAATGGAAATGACAAACTAATATATTTGACAAGAAAATCCCAAATGATGGCACAAAGAGTTGGATACAATTGAAATTGCTGAAGAAGAAGAATAAGATCACTGTACCATTTACAAAATGCTTTCTTCACAACAACTCTGTTAGACAGATAGAGTGCAGGCTAGAAATCAATAAACTTATTGTCTCTGACCAGTGCCCACATTTCTATCCTTCAAAATGGTAGGATATTTCAAGGATGTAAAGTCATGCTTAAGTATTATGAATGATGACAATCTAGATGGATCTGATTCCAAGAATTTGAGTACTAATCCAAAGCAGATGAACAGATGTCAGGGATCTCAGATGTTGGATACTACTACTCACGGAAGCTTCAATCTCTGTTCTTTTCTCTGGGTTCCCTTCCCTGAATATTTGCAAGCCATATCAGTAACCTTCCCAGCACTGAATCCCTTTTAAGATATGTGATAAGTTCTTAAGGTAAAGATCTCATTTAGAGCAAGCTGCCAGAATTTTTTAAATCAATACTGATAGCATAAAGAAACCCAGGGAGGAGAAAGGCTAGTGGCCCTGGTAAAGACCTTAGCTAAGAAGGATATCATAAGATAACTTTCAAGTAAGATATTAAGGCTGTAGGCCACAGGGATCACCAAATGACCATCACACAGATAAACCATTAGCTGTATTAGTGGCAAATCATAATGTGAGAAGACTCAGTTTCCTCATTGTAAAAAGGTTCGACATGAGGAAAATGCTTTGTAAACCTTAAAAAAAAGTGAGTTATTTTCAGTATAAATTGTGAATCAACCTCATTGAGAAATCAAATTATTGATTCTCACCACACATATATGGAGTCCACTTTCTCCATATTGCTACAGGAATCACTCTCTAAACATTGTCATATTTCAAAGCAGGTATAATAAGCAGCCTTTTTTTAGTTTAGTTTAATCTCCAGAAAAGAAAGATTCTTTACTTCTTCCTGTAAAATCCAGGTTAATTCCCCCATCAAGAAAGGCACCTTCCCAAAATAAAGATAGGCTTAAATATACATATTGTACATATGTGTGTGTGTATATATATATATATATATATATATATATATGTGTGTTATGTTATAAATATATATATATTAACCTTAAAGGGATTGTGGAGATTGTTTAATTAAAAAAAAATTATATATGTGTGTATACACACATTGTTTAATTAAAAAAAATTTGTTTAATTAAAAAAAATTATATATGTGTGTGTATACACACATGTGTGTATACACACATATATAATCTCCACAATCCCTTTAAGGTTAATATATATATATATATATATTTATAATATAATATATATATATACACAATTAAAAAAATTTGTTTAATTAAAAAAAAATTATATATATGTGTATATATATATACACACACATATATAATTTTTTTTTTTTTATTAAACAATCTTCACAATCCCTTTAAGGTTAATTCTATAAATGATTAAGTAGTTCCCTATATGGCCATTACCTTATCTGAAAGAGTTAGGCAGTATCATGTTCAAACATTGGTTATTCTGGTTTGTAAATGAAGAGGTGGTTCTGTTGAAACTAATAAAACCTCAGCAAAGGTAGGAAAAGGAATTTACAATTGGGTCCAAAGTGCCACCCCACCTTTTTCTTGTTAACTCTCAATTATAAGCAAATTTTAATTGAAAGTAAAAAGACATTATTTTCCAGGCTTTCAAATAAACAAAAAATAAACTATATTTCTTTAAAAAAAGGATTAATAATTAAGCTGCTAGCATTTCTATGGAACTTTAATGTGTGCAAAGAGTTTTAAATGTGATATACTTCACATGCATTAGCTCATCTCACCCCTAAACAATTTTGGGAATTAATACATGGAATGGCATTATCTATATTTTACAAGGAAGAAAAAAGATGGGATTCTTTATCTGTCACATTTTATGTATGACCGACCTCTCTTAATGAAACTTCTCCTGATCTTTGACAGTTATGATGTTTCTTTCATGGACCTTAATGACCATTTTCTCAACACCTCTCTTGTATTCATGTTAAATTATACAATTCTAAATTTTTTTAAATGAAGAGGAGAGAAGGAACTTTTAATTTTAATTTAATTAATTTAATTTAATTTAATTTTAATTTCAAATTATTTTTCTCCTTGTGTGGTTCAGACAGCACTTAATAAAAAAAAAAGTTGGAGAGATATCTAGAAGCAAAGCAAAGTTTATTATAAGTGATCTCCATCGGCGTCCCACCCATCGAGCAGACAATCAAAGGGAGGAGGCACCGTAGGGGGCAGGGTCAACACTTTTTATCCCTAACACAAATACTCCCTCCCACCACTGACCCTCATCCTTATTGGCTGAGGATCTTACATTCTAAACGTGGGAACTACCCAAGAAATTGAACTTGACCAATAAGTACATAGTTGTCCATATTTGACTGAAATAGGAAGGATAACAAGAAAGGAACTTAAGTATGCCCTCAGGAGGATAGTAGGGAGGGGACTTAAGTATGCCCTTGACTTAATGCTTAAAGTCCTTCAGGCCTACTCAAACTTTGAAATAAATGAAGCCTTACTCGATTTTCACAACTGTCTTGAAAGATCTCACCTTATCTCGTTCAGTCCCCCCTCTTATTTGTACACTGAGATCTCTTCAAATTCTGGTAGCCTAACTTCACATTCCTTATAGAATTCCTCATCCCCTTCTGGTTCCTGTCGGTCTCCTTGGGCCACTGGCTCATATCCTTGTCCTTTTAAAACCATCAATCTAACAGACTCTTCAGCTTTCTCTTCCAACCTAATCATTCTAAATAATGAGGTTTGGACTATTCTGGTTATCAATCCGATCAAACAAGGTGTGCAGATAGGGGGTAATATAACACTACTGAGAGCTATAAGGCCAAACCAAAGAAGCTGCTTCCATCAGCTTCCCCCAAACCAGGACGGTGAGGTCCAGATCTGTACAGAAACATGAGCAATTTTCCTAATGTTCTTAATGACTTCTTTTACTAGATACAACAAATATACTAATTTATTTTTGCACAAACTCCCCCTTACTCAGCCAACAAATAATCCAGCACAAATCTATGTTGTAAAACAGCCTCTCTGGTTTGAGGAGCTTGGTCAGCCAAAAGATTATGGCCTTGGTCATAATCTCTACAATTGCATGAAGCTTAATTATTCTGTTCAACATATATACTGGGGTTCTATATCCCCAACTTCCATCTTGAGCCCAAGTGGATGGCCCATACTCTAACTGTTCTCTCCCGAGGCCAGGCATCACCCCAACCATTTGCATCTCCAGTCTGAGTAATAGAGGTATCTAAACCCCATTTCTCTCATCCCAAATCATTGTACAACTGAATCCCTAAATATTGGTTTGCCTATTCAGGAAGAAAGAAAAATTTTGGCCTTATTAGTCCAATATAGCAAATCCCTGTCCAATTAAGAAGTAGGTGAGTATCAGCAGTTAATCCACAGATCTAATAATGACCCGTTAGAGCAGGTTGTTCCCTCAGAAATATGTCTGAACTATTCCTTGTAAAAGGGTAATATTGCTGGTCTCTCTTCCCTAGGGAATCTTCCTCTACAAAGGTGACATACTGACATTTCCAGAAACCCTGCTCCTCCCTCCAACTACAATTGGCAACTGGCCATTGACCCATTAGGTTAGAGGTTCTCCAAAATGTGGGAAATAGAGTTCCATGTTTCCCAGGTATCCCTGGGGTGACATTGTACCAACCCCATCAATGTCTAGACAGGTAAAAACTTAGTTTTCCAAATCCTTGCAGCCTCCCTCGTATCTCCTAGAGATAGAGCAGACAAAAAGAAAGCCTTTTGTCAATCCGCAGCAATTCCTAAGGAATTGTGCCAGAGCTCCCAAGAGCTCCAAACAATGCCTGCAGTGCCCACTTGATGACTGCAGTGTCCACTACAAGATAAGGAAAGAAAAAGTATTTTACCTTGTCCAGAATTAAGTCCACTCACATACTATTTCCCAGCTTCAAACTTTGACCTGTTTGACAAATCCTATCAATGGCCACTGATGTTTCTCTTCTAGATTCCAGAAATCAGTCCCATTATGAATTTAGGATCAGTTACTAAGGATCCAGGCTGGGATTAAGGGGATAGGTACCCATGGGCATTGGCTCAATTGTCAGGATCCACCACAGATCCAACAATTTGATAAGTTAAAAGTTCTCCCTATATTCTGCATGAGTAGGAGAAGCTGGTTCATATCTGGAAGATGGAGGTCTGGTTTTTATGGCTATCATGAGGAAATAGGCAAACCCAAAGCTCAGGGAAAGCCCCATGAGGGTCTCCCAAAGTAATTCCCAAAGTAATTAATGTAAATAAAGTCTTTAGATGATTAACAAGCACTAACTCATCCCTCCTTCCTTATTAATTTAGAGCTAGTAAATTCCTTTTTTAAACTCTAATCATACCATAACATCTAGTGTTTAGGGCCATGCAAATTATGAAGCTTCAAAAAGCCTTTGGGAGGCACTCTGAGGGACTGGGGGGGGGGGGGGGAGATATCTTTGTCCTACATTCCAGTTTCAGGGGCAAAAATCATGTAGAACAATGAATATTTTAAGTCGGTTTGGGGCTGCTTTTAATTAAAATTTAAAAAAAAAATGACAAATAGCTTAAAAAACAACAGAGCACAATGTAATTTTATTCTGAGTATAAATCAAGACAGAAGATCAAGAACATTTCAGAATTGTGCAATAGATTAAATACCTAATTGAATCATCACTTTGATTATGTTCATATGAAAAACAATTAAATTCAACATTATCATTTAGCAATGAAATTTAGACCAGTGACTTTTATAAAGTGATATATAAATTTGTTAGGGGTTTACAATTCACATCCAAGCTTACATCCAAGCATTTATGTAGGAAAGGGCTTCTTTTCCAACATTATAGAAATCACAAACTCCAGCCTCCATCAATGATAACATGATTACCAGTCATGTAGGCAGACTGCAATGATAAATATAGGAGAAAAGAAGGATTAAAGAGATATGTTAACAGGTTTTTCTCTTTTGCTTCCTTTCTTTCTCTCTCTCCCTCTATTCTGTCACATTCACCCTCATCCCCACCCCAAATTATTCAAAACACTCTTAGCAATTCAAACCCAAGAATTAATGTTCATAACTCAGTAAGTGGCTTTCTGAGTCAATCCCATGTTGCTAAGGTCTCATGTATAGGTGAGTCTTGTCTTTGCAATTTTTTTACTTGAAGTCACTACAACTTTCCTTAAAAAGTAAAATGTTTTCTTTTCGTTGTACAACCCAAGCTACTTCAGAGCTGACAGCAAACTTTTTTCTTTTGGTAATTTTATTTATTTATTTTATTATAGCCTTTTATTCACAAAACATATGCATGGGTAATTTTTTCAACATTGACCCTTGCAAAACCTTCTGTTCCAAATTTCCTCTTCTTTCCCCCACCCTTTCCCCTAGATGGCAGGTAGTCCAATACATGTTAAATATGTTAAAATATATGTTAAATCCAATATATATATATATATATATATTTTTTTTTTAATACAGTTATCTTGATAGCAAACTTTTGAACCTATGTATGTGTGATATGGAAGAGGGTTTAGACTTAGAAACGCTCAAGTCCAACCCATCTCCCGATGAAGATGCTAATGAGATAATGCTTTATGAGCCTGGAATAAGTTATTTTATGTGCTTAAAATACATATATGCATATGTACATTTACAAGTGGGTATATGTATGTACATATATTCTAGATATAAAATTAATCTGTTACTTTCCTCCTCTTATCTATTGTGCATCTCTTGAAGATGAACTTTCCAGAACTGTCACAGGTACCACCTTTTCAAGTCTCAATGGCATCATGAACTCAGATATTTTCCCTTGCATTAGAATGCCTTGCATTATAATAATAGCTAACAAGGAAGTAAAGAAAAATTAAATGAATATAATTTCTTTTACTATTATATATCTTTTATTGAACTGGTAATTTATTGTTTTATATTTTGAATCCTCCCTGATGTTCTGCTGCTCATGTGACAATGTTCTATTTTGTTTTTTTCTTTTTCTGTTTTCCTTTATTTTTTTTTATCATATTTTTTAATAAAATAAATTTTTTAAAAAGAAAAAGTAATAGCTAGCATTTATGTAGCATTTTAAGGTTTACAAAGTAAGTCATTTAATATATCTGTCCTCTTCAAAACATTCCATTCATGTCCTGATTATCATAAAATCTGATTATTCTAAGCTCATAAAGCATTATCTCATTAGTTATCTCCATCTGAAGATGGGTTGGACTTGATGGTTTCTAAGGTCTTTCCTAACACTACATCTAGGATTCTCTGTGAAAACCATTTGATTGTTTTTGAACCCTTAATTTCACTTTGTGAAAAATTAAGTGCAATGAGCTAAAACTGCTTTCGTTATTAGAGAAGCATGATTTTAAGGCCCTTGATCATAAAAGGTTGATCTCTTAAATTTGTATTTAAATTACTTTCATTATTAATTTGTGCTCAAAGAGTTTGCTAAGAGATGGCAAAACATTCCATTTATAATCCAATCATCATAAATTCTGAATTAATGAGAATCAGTCTCAAAGCTCATCTGCAAAATGAGTGAGTTTAGACTTGATTATTTTATTGTTTACTACTCTTGATTTCACTTTGTGAAAAGTGAAGAAGGGCTTTTCCTTGAACAAATTATGTTTGTTTGGATACAAACCATGGAGTTTGTAAGATCACTAAAAATATCATTTTTGGTAGACAGTTGAGGGACTCTCAGAGATATGGGATATACTCCCCAAGAGGAGGAAGCACTCACTTCATCAGAGGCCAAGTATACACACAACAAGGCCACTTCTTCTGCAGTTGCCATTCTTCCCATCTTCTGTCTTTTCAAAAAATCATCCATTGCCTATAGACATAGATCATTTGCAGAAATGATCAACAACACAAACCAAAATATGAACACAGAACTTTATATCATATCAAAGATAAACATAGTAGAAGGAACCTATACATGTGTTCATGAAAGTGATTAATGATGCACAATATAGGGGAAAAAAAAATCCTTATCCTTTGGCTCCACTAGATTTTTTTTAATCCAGGCCATTAAACTGAATTATTCAATCACTGCTAACAAGGACAGCAGAGATTCAGGAAAGGACTAGATTTTTGCCAAGATGTATAAAATGAAAATTATTAAGAAAAGCACAATTACCTTTTTGGGGTTTGGTCTAGCCTGGATTCTGTCATGCAGAGAAGGAGTATCAACAGTTCCTAAAAGAAGGTGAAAGATTCAGCTGTTATCCATTTAAAAATGTCCTTTTCCTTTAGTGATGATAAATTGTTATATCTTTCTTTTCTCCCCAGCATATTTGGGTTTGGAGACTTATTTTTTTTTAAACATTCTTGCCATATGATTCTTTTCCAAAAACACTGAAACACTAAAGAGGCAATTTTCATAGGTGCAGAGGAAGAAAGACTGGACTTTGATTTTCTTAACTCGGAAATAATGGATCAAAGTAGATGATCAGGAAGGTACATGATCCTATGGCCTTCTTGGAAGGATCATTGGCATAAAATACAAAAACTGTGTTATAATCAGATAGATGTATTCTCTGTTCACAGAGCAACTTCTAATCATTTGTTTCATGGACTCATTTGACATTCTGAACTTTCCTTTGTGCTCCCTATTTAAGGCCTTAAGGTCTTATAATTCCTCTTTCTTTCCAAAGTGTTTAGAGGTCTTTATTTATTTATCTAGTCTTAAAAAAAAAAAAACTATTAATTATTTATTTGAAAATAAAAACTTGAAGGGGTGGTGGTGGAGCCAAGATTTCAAAGAGAGAAAAAAAACAGGGACTCATCTGAGTTAAAGTAATACTTTAAAACAAATTCTGGAATGGCAGAACCAACAAAAGGATAGAGTGAAATAGTTCTCCAGGCCAAGATTACTTAAAAGATTATAGGAAAGCTCTCTTGTACTTGGGTAAGAATGAAGCTCAATCCAGCTCAGGTTGAGCCTCAGCAAACCAGCAGTAGACTTTGGTAGCAACAGAATCAGTGGCTACAATGGCCATTTATGGATCTCTCAGCCCACAGATGCTAAGAATGTCAGATAACTGGTCAGAAGAAGATTACAGAGTCCTTTTGCTTGGAACTCAGAGCAGAACTCTTACATTGCTCATAAATTTGGGTCACAGTCCTGGATCTCAGTTCTATGGCAAAAAGGATCACTAGCATACCAGAGCTTGCATCTGCAGGGGAGCTGGGAGCCTAGTCATAGCTCCCTAGATCATACCAAACTACTTTGGAAAAACAGAAAATTACAGGTCCCCAGAATTATTTTTGAAAACAGATGTACAAAAATCCTGAAGTTTGGGACAGTACCCCTTCATTCTGGAAGCAAAAGTCCCATTGTACCATAGAATTAAAAGTCAAGAAATAGACTGGAAAAAAGAGCAAACAGCAGAAAAAATTCCTGACTATAAAAGTTATGGTAACAGGGAAGATCAAAACACAAACTCAGAAAAAAACTGTTATACCTAAAACTCAAAATAAAATATGAATTGGACTCAGGAAATGAAAGAATTCAAAAAAGACTTTTAAAACTATGTAAGAGAGATAGAAAATTGAGAAGAGCAATGAAAAGTGCAAGAAATCATGAATCCAAGGAAAAGAAGAATGCCTTGAAAAGTAGAATTACCCAAATGGAAAATGAGATTAAGAAAACTCATTGAAAAAATAATTCCCCCAAATTAGAATTGGGTAGGTGTAAGCTAATGATATTATTAGACATCATGAAATAATAAGGCAAAATCAAAAGAATGAAAAAATAGAAGACAATGTGAAATCTCATTGTAAAGACAACTGACATAGAAAATAGATTCAGGAGAGATAATCTGGAAATTATTGGACTACCTGAAAGCCATGACAAAAAAAAAGTTCTAAACATCATCTTTCAAGAAATTATCAAGGAAAAAACTTTTCTGATATTCTAGAACCACAGGGTAAAATAGAGATTGAAAAAATTCACTGATCACCACCTGAAAGAGAACCTAAAATGAAAATTGATAGAAATATTATAGTCAAATTCCAGAGCTCCCAGGTCAAGAAGAAGATATTATTAGGAGCCAGAAAGAAACAATTCAAATATCATAGCAAAAGTCAGGATAACACAAGATTTAGCAGTTTCTACATTAAAGGAATAGAAGGCTTAGAATACGATATTCTGAAGGGCAAAAGAGGTAGGTTTACATTTCAAGAATCACCTACCCAGCAAAAAAAAAAAAAAAAAAAAAAAGGAAAGAATAGATATTTAATGAAATAGAGGACTTTCAGCAATTCCTGATGAAAAGACTAGAGCTGAATAGAAAATTCGATTTTTTTTTTAACTGAAGCAACTGGAGTTAAGTGACTTGCTCAGGGTCATACAGCTAGGATGTGTTTAGTGTCCAGATTTGAACTCAGGTCCTCCTGACCAGGGCTGGTGGAAAATCTGATTTTCAAACACAAGACTCAAGAGAAAAAATAAAAAGATAAATAGGAAAGTGAAATCACAAGGGACTCAGTAAAGTTAAACCATTTATAATTCTACATGGTAAAATACTTGTAATTCCTAAAAACTGATTATCACCTTCCCCCAATCTACCTTCCCTTCTATCAAGCATTTCCCCTCTCCTTTTCTTATTCCCCTTTCTATCCTATTTTTCTTTTCTTTTCTTTTTTTTTAGAACATTCAATTTTATTTATTTATTTTAATAATTATAGCTTTTTATTGACAGAACCCATGCCTGCGTAATTTTTTACATTATCCCTTGCACTCACTTCTGTTCCAACTTTTCCCCTCCCTCCCTCCACCTGCTCCCCTAGATGGCAAGCAGTCCTATATATGTTAAATAGGTTACAGTAGATATTGGATACAATATATGTGTGCAGAACCAAACAATTCTCTTGTTGCACAGGAAGAATTGGATTCAGAAGGTAAAAATAACCCATCTATCCTATTTTTCTATATGGTAAGATATATTTCTATACTCAGCTAAATACATATTATTCTCTCTTTGAGCCAATTTTGAAGAGTAAAGTTCAAGTCTTGCCTGCCATCCCACTCCCCCAATCTTCTCCTGCATTGCAAAAACTTTTTCATACCTCTTTTATGTCAAATAATTCATTTCGTTCCATCTCTTCCTTTTTTCTTCTCCCTGTGTATTTCTTTCTTGCCACTTAAATTTTTTTTACATATTCCTCCCAGCATGTTCAATTTATATCCATGTATTCTCTGTATATGTATCTTCCTTTTAACTGCCTTATAATAAAATGTTTTTAATAACAAAAAAAAGATTTTTAGGAGTTATAAGTAACATGGTTAAAAACTCCATCTCTAATCTCAGATTCTCAGGAATATATTCACTAATATAAAGTGAGATGAACTATTACTTCTCTTTCCCCACTTTCACAGACTTTCTTTTTCATTATCTCACATAAATTCATGTACCTTTTTATATCTTTTCGCTATTTTCAAAGTTCTTATTTTCTCTTTAAAATTAAAATTTCCTCCACAATTTTTAATGTTCATTAAAAATTTTTGATTTATAAATTCTGTCTCCTTGTCTCTTCTCTCCCCCTTTTCCATTGAGAAAGCAAGCAATTTGATATAGGTTATACATATGCAATCATATGTGTTAAATTTGCATGTTAGCCATGTTGTGAAATAAAAACATACAGACCCCTTTCCCACAGAAAAATAAAGTAAAAAGTATGTTTCAATTTGCATTCATTCTCTTAGTTCTTTCATTGGAGATGGATAGCATTTTTCATCATAAGTCCTTCAGAATTGTGTTAAATCACTGTATTATTGAGAATAGCCAAGTAATTCACAGTTGATCATTGTACAATATTGTATATGATGTTCTCCTACTTCATTTCACTTTGCATCAGTTCGTGTAAATCTTTCTAGGTTTTCTGAAAGTATCTGCTCATCATTTCTTCTAGCACAATGGTGTTCTATCACAGTCATATACAACTTGTTCAGCTGGCCCCCAATTGATAGACATCCCTTCAATTTCCAAATCTTTGCCACTACTGAAAGAGTTGTTATAAATATCTTTTGTATATATATATATATGTCCTTTTCCTTTTTAGAAATTCTCTTTGGGATACAGATCTAGTATTAGTATTGCTGGGTCAAAGAGTATGCATGGTTTTATAGTGCTTTGGGGCTGGTTTTAAATTGCTCTCCAGAATGTCAGTTCATAATTCACCAATGTATAAATGTCTCAATTTTTCCATATCCCCTTCAACATTTGTTATTTGTCTTTACAGTTTTATTAATCAATCTAAGAGGTATGGGGTGGTAGCTCAGAGTTGTTTTAATTTGCATTTCTCTAATTAATAGCATTTTCTTATGTGATTATAGATAGCTTTGATTTCTCTATCTGAAAACTGTATTCATATTCTCTGACAATTTATTAATTGAGGAATTGCTGTTATTTTTACAAATTTGACTTAGTTCTTTATATTGCTGAGAAATGAGGTCTTTATCAGAGAAATGATATAAAACTGTTTTTCACAGTTTTGATTACTATATATTTTCTTCCATTCTTTTCCCCTCCAAACTTCCTCCTCTCCTTAAACTCAGAAAAAAAGTCTTCCTGACTCCAGTCCCTGCCCTTTATCAACAAGCATTCTATCTTCTATACCACCTAGCTGCCCAAGATCCTGGAGTGGCTTGCCATTTTGTTCTCCAGCTCATTTTACAGATAAGGAAACTGAGGCAAATAGAGTTAAGTGACTTATGCATTAAGTTTTTTAGGACAGATTTGAATTCAGAAATATGAGTTTTCCTAATTCTATCCACTGTGGCCACACTGAGTACACTTTCCTTTGGAATTCTGAGTTTCTGTTTCTCATTTACTCTCTTTTGACTTTGGCAAGTCGCTCTTTGGGCCTCAGTTCCAAGGGGACCTCTGAGATACCATCCTCCAGCTCTAAGCCAATGCTCCTGGCATTTTTATTCTTACATACTACCCCCTCTTTGGGAGTGATCCTAAAGTGAAGGAAGTTGGCCTAGTGGAGAAAGGACTGGAAAGAGATTCAGTTTCTCCTCCCTCTTAATATATATATGTCTTAGCAAAAAACACCTTAATAGGTTTTGTGGTAGGAAGGCGTAAAGCTGAATATTGGGAATATCCAAAGGTAAGGAGAGATTGAATGTGGGGAATTAGAAAGAGAGGGTCTGTGGGGTAGAGGCATTTATGGAGGTCAGTCAGGAACTTAACTTTATACCAAAAGTCTTTTGCTTTGACAGAGGATAGAATCTCCTCTCTTGAAATTCACTTAGCTATGATACAGACAATTCCCCATAGATTCTTTTTACACTATGAGCTTATTTCAATTCCAAGTCTTCATTCAGCTCCTAGAGCAGTAGTGACCTCAGTTCTAAAGAAGTAAATATTCTTCACCCACTTTTAGACTTGGGGATGCTACTGGAGATTGTGGGAAAGACTTATTGCTTTCAGAAGATGGCTATGGGATTGGGACCTGTTTTCTTGTGGAAATTGTCATGCTCAATCTCTTCTAGGGTTCAGAGCTTGAATCTTTCAGGATTATGATGGGAAATATTGGGTACCAGTTCTTGCCTCCCCTATGCAGGGACTATTGAGTTCTAATTCTAAATCAATCCTATCATCCTCTAGGTCCAAATCTTTGACTCTTACTGCCATACAATGTGTTAAATATCTATCTAGCTCACATCTCTCTTTCATCTCTGCAAAAATGGCACGAGAGATGTAGAGATCTTGTTGGGGATGGAGCTCAAAAATATCCATTCTCTTAAGACAATGACAATGGTTCAGTAGTGAAGGGTCCATGAAAATCATATGAGGAGCATATGGGGATTTGTTTTTTTTAAAAATTTGAGTCAGCCTGATTAGAGTTTTGGGATCAAAACAAGATTTTCTAGTCTAGCACTGCAAGAATCCATAGAATATTTTTCATTTTCTTTCTTTTTTGATAAGCTACAATTTGACCTCAAAATTTCCTCATGAACTTCTTATAATCTAGACTCATTGGTTAAATGATGTTATAGTGATGTATCTCTGAAACTTGGCTTATTTTATTTCTTAAGTGACACTATTGAATCTCTGTTGAATGAAACTGTTCCTATATACTGTACGTAGCTATCATAGTTGTAGAACTGATGCTCATACATAGGAAGCAAACATCATAAAAGACAAATTAGTTTCAAAACTGTTGACTGGGAGGATAACTTTGTAAAGCTCTACACCAGGGGTCCTCAAACTATGGCCTGCGGGCCAGATGCGGCAGCTGAGGACGATTATCCCCCTCACCCAGGGCTATGAAGTATTTAAAGGCCCACAAAACAAAGTTTTTGTTTTTACTATAGTCGGGCCCTCCAACAGCCTGCGGGACAGTGAACTGGTCCCCTAATTAAAAAGTTTGAGTACCCCTGCTACACCATGTGTTGGACAAAGAAGTGTAAACTACAGAATAATACCCAGATAATGAAATAATAGTAAGGAGTTGAGGAAGAACAACTACAATAATACCCTATTGGTGAAACTAAATTATCCTAGCTCTTCTGGAAAGAAATTTGGGGTTTATATGTAACTAAGAAGAAAATTAAATTAAAAAAAAAAAAGAAAAATTTGGAACAATGCTCTTTCACCTTCTCTCTAGAAGAGAGGCTAGAGATGTCACATTGATAGTAGCAGTTACTTGGGAATGACAGAAAGAAAAACATTCCCACATCACAAAGGTCTCTGTCAATTTTGCTCTGCTCTCTTTCTGGTAACTGGACACTTAGGCATTTGTCATGACTGCTAGTGCTGGAGAATAAGCGGAAAATTTTGTTTTTGAGGCTTTGCCTTTTTTTCTCACAAAACTTCACTAATTAAAATACTCAGGAAGAAGCTGATGTTTGAGTCAGTTAAAATAAAAAAGAAAACTGAATGACTCATAGAACTGAAAAACAAAACAAAACACAAAAACTCATTTAGTTTTATATTTTAAAGTTTTGAAGACTTGGTCCCAGGTCCCAGGTGAGTGAGTTGTTTCCTAGGGAAAGAAAGTTGGCTGCCATCTGGTGGAAGAAAATCTAATTGCAGAGATGGCAAAGCAGAGCATGGAGAACAGGAAAGATGATTTAAGGATCATCTCTCAGTGGGAACTGAAAACAGTTGTTTGAGGGAAGCAAAGGGGGGCAGAAAGTGATGACACAGAACACAGCATTAATGCCAGTAAACTCACTTTTTGGCCTGAGACTGGGTCTCTACCTAGAATATTATTGCATGTCACAAAGACTTATACAAGTAGAGAAGTTCCTTATGGGATGGTCTTGGGGAAGACTTTCTACAGACTATGGACTAATATACAAGTTCTATTAACTTGTAAATAAAATAAATAAATATACAAATAAAAATGTAAAGGGGAAGCAGTATGGCATCATGGAAAGAACAGTTCTGGAGTCACAGATGACTTGGGTCTAAATCCTTTTTTTGATGCTTACTACCTGTTTAACCTTAAGCATATCACTTCTCCCAGACCTCAGTTTCATCATCCCCAAAATTAAAAGGTTGAATTACAATAGGAATTAACACAAACATGTTTTTAAAAATATTTTTATAACTATTTCAATATAATTGGTTTAATTTATTAAATAAAATTTTATTTTAAAACATTATCCTGAGATAATAGGTAATAGATAAATATCCATAGGTTTTGCCAGACTGAGAAAGAGATCCATACATAAAAAAGGTGAAGAACTTCTCAATTAAATGGTTTCTGTGGTCCCTTCCATTTCCTGACCTACGAGACTTTGATTTATTTTTACTTTTAAAAAATAATTTTTCAAAAAAATCTTTTAAAATAAATTTTTAAATACTTTCAATAATAAAAGGTAGAATAACTGAAACTTAGGTCACCTGCTTAAATGAACAGAATATGGCCAAAGGAATATGCAACAAATTCATCAATGTGGGTATTTCTTCCATGATTCAATAAAAACCCATTCATGCAACTCTTGTTCATGTCCTTCCAAAACTTCATCACAAGGTGAGCATGAAAGTACAACTCAACATGCTGAGGATTCCTCAATTTATCTTGATATTGAGAGTCTATCAGTGAAGCACATAGTTTACTCATGGACTATTCCTCACATGTATAAAACAACCACCTCTTCTTTTTGCTGATACATCTTTTTGCTGATAATGATGATGAGGATAGTTAGAATTATGTAGTGCTTTAAAAATCTGCAAATATTATTTGTTTTTAACAACAACCCTGTGAAATAAATGTAGATATTATTATGCCCATTTCATAAGTAAGGCAACATGCTGAAAGTGCTTAAATACTTGCCCAAAGGCCAAGCCCAACTAACAAGAGTATCAAGTATTTTATTCATTATGCCACCTGGCTAATAATGACCAGCTTTACTCTGGTACTTAATAGATGTTTATTCACCAACTTCTTCTCTTTTACAATTCTCTGTTTATAATGTATTGTTGTAGCCTCCTCAGTGATATTTGTTTCTACTTCTTCAGAGACTACAAAGTTCCAAGTCTTACAACTATGCAACTTGTTAAAAGTATATTGATATTAAAAAAAAAAAAAACATATGCCTTTTTAAGGCACATTAAGATTAGAGGTATTAAAATCAAATAGAAATAAGGCCACTAACCACATTTAAGGATTTCTGCAAGCAAGATATTTAGTTTTAGAGTATGTTGTGTATGTTTTATTGAATTTTTATTTTAACTCTTTCCTAATTATATTTTAATCTGGTTCAGCTGATTTGGGAGTTTATGTGTTTGATATCTCTGTTAAAGATGTCCTTGAGATTTTCCAGCTTAATTTCTCCTATTCAATTCTAGGCTTGATTTATTATCCATTTGTAATGTTCAACAAGAACACCTGGATGATTTCACTATCAATACACCTGAATTCAAATCTTCAGATATGTCCTAGTGGTGTGACCAACCTAGTATAAATTGCTTAGCTCCTTTCAGCTTCATCTACTTCATATATAAAATGGGAATAATAATAGCAACCAACTTGTAGTTATTGTGGGGATAAATAGTGTATAAATATTAATTACTATGTCATGGACCCCTTTGGTAGTCAGATGAAGCTTATGGCTCTTTCTTAGCATGATGTGTTTAAATGCATAAAATAAAATACATAAAATTACAAAGGAAACCAATTATATCAAAACAGTTACATGTTATAATTATGTGTAATTGTGATTATGATTATATATTGATATTGTATAATTACTAGATGTTATATTACATATGATATAATCATAATTATATATTTATACTATAATAAATTATACTCTCCGCACACATAACGCACACACACATACATACACACAAAGTTTTAATGCAAGGGTTAGGGTTCCAAATCCTTAAACACTGGTAATCTAGTTTGCAAATCCCATAATCTGTTTAGTTATGACAAATTTGGCTCTAATGGTACTCATATTAGAGGTTTAACTATATTTTATCAGTTCAACTCCTACAATTGTATTCAATTCCATTGTCATTAGAAATTAAATACAACTTCAGATCATAGCAACAGAAATAATTAGACCTGGAAAAAAAGATTTGAAATAAAATCAGAAGACTTGACTCATAGCATGAGCATTGTTCTGATAAGATTGAAGTTATAATTCACCCCTGTGAAGGCAGAACTTTGGCAACAGTCAGCTGGAGAGGAGTGAAAAAAAATATGATTTGTTGATTTGAGACACATTGATCGAGACCAAACTCATCAGTGTGGTTATCACTTCCATGATGTAATAAACAAGCTCTTCATGCAACTTCTGTACATGTTCTCCCAAAAATTCATCACAAAGAATGTACATCACGATTTCAGAAAGGCCTGGAGAGTCTTACACGAACTGATGCTGAGTGAAACGAGCAGGGCCAAGAGATCATTATATACTTCAACAACAATATTATATGATGATCAATTTTGATGGACCTGGCCATCCTCAGCAATGAGATGAACCAAATCAGTTCCAATGGAGCAGTAATGAACTGAACCAGCTATGCCCAGTGAAAGAATTATGGGAGATGACTAAAAACCATTACATTGAATTCCCAATCCCTATATTTTTGCTCACCTGCATTTTTGATTTCCTTCACAGGCTAATTGTACAATATTTCAGAGTCTGATTCTTTTTGTATTTTGGTGTACAGCAAAATAACAGTTTGGTCATGTATACTTATTGTGTATCTAATTTATATTTTAATATATTTAACATCTACTGGTCATCCTGCCATCTGGGGGAGGGGGTGGGGGGAAGGAGGGGAAAAATTGGAACAAGAGGTTTGGCAATTGTCAATGCTGTAAAGTTACCCATACATATAACCTGTAAATAAAAGGCTATTAAAATAAATAAATAAATGAAAAAATAAAAAAGAATGTACATCACAAAAAAGTACAAGTCATGCTGGGGAGTCCTCAGAGTCTACCACTGAGAGTCTACCAGTGGATTACATGGTCTATCCATGGACTCCTCACTCATGCAATACAATCAATCGCCTCTTCTTTTTGCTGATACATTTCTTTGATGATAATGAAGAAAGCTAGCATTTATATAGTGCTTTAAATTTTGATGTCAGTCTTCCTGACCTGATTCAAGACAGATGATAAATTCTAGAATGTATCCTATCTACTGACAACTACTACTGTCCTGATTACTAATTACTGACAACTAATGTCCCAGCTACACAACACTGGGATTAACTTTCATAGTTGGAAAGTTCAGATCCAGGAATCTCCTGTAGTGAAAAATGCACTTGACCTGGAGTTAGGAGATGGGTTTTTAGTTTCCTAATAAATCCAGGACTGTAAGTAGCCACTCATTTCAGAAATAATAATAAACAACTAACATTTATTAAACACTTTAAGGATTATAAATATCACAGCAACCTTGTGATGTAGGGAGTGCAAATATCCTTGGAACTGAGACTTAAGGAGGTTAAATTATTTCCCCATGGTCAAACAGCTGATCATGTCACAGAAAAGGATAAAGACTTGACTGGCGATAGAGTGGTAAATAGTTAACAGCTTACTTTATTGGAGGGGGGGGAAGAAGAATGTGTCCCTCCAATACTTTTCAGTTTAATCTACATTTTCTCCATCACTTCATTGTCTAGACAATCAAAAAATACCAAATCAAGACCAGATTTGCCTCATTTGCTAGTTTTTAAAAATGTAAATATTGACAATGACAATTTAAGAAAAATCTTGTAACCTGGTTCCAGCACACTCCAGGACAACTAGTGTGAGTGTGACTTTGATATCTGCTAGAAACCTTCTAATACCATAAATTGTAGAGAAGAATAAACTGCATTGGTATAGTGAATTTTCTCATTTCTATATCAATGAAATCATAGGGCCCATCTCTATCCTTAGGTAGGGTAATAGCAGCGATGTTATGTAATTATCTTATGCTTAGAAATTGCATAAGATTTGAGTTAGAATAATATTAAAAGGGGAAAAAACTCAAGTTCATATTAAATAACCTAGCACTAGACTAGGGAGAATATGAGAATACTCAGCTAGGAATAGGGCTATGAACCATGTGAAGTCATTTAATCTCTTTGGTTGTCAATTTCCTAACTTGAAAAATAAGACCTATTGTTGAGATCAAAGGGAAAATGGATGTGAAAGTACTTTATAAAGAACATGAGTTGTATGCAACCGTGACTTACTTCTCCATTCCTGACTTCAGTAGTCCTCCAATAGCAAACAGTTTGCTGCTGAGATTATACTTAAAGACCTTCCTGTATAATGGAGCCCCCCCCCCCCCAGTAAGTTTGTGCTTACTAATATAAAATTTAAGTATCTGGGGTTACTGTCCCACCAAGATGATGCATAAGCACAGGAGAAATATAGAAGTTAAAACAGTTACCTCTGTACTCCCAGTTCTTAGAACCATGTTTGCCATATAATAAGTGCTTGTTGTTATGAGTTAATAAGAGCCTCCAAATCACTACACTTTGAATCCCAGGGACTTGTAAGCAAATTTTAAGAAGTATATTCTAGTATGAAAATTATGTGGCAAGAGGAGGGGAAGAGGGATGTAGGAGATGAAGTTCAGGGAAAGGTTAGGAATCCAGTTTAATTGGGGCTATAGAGTTCTTTAAATAATAGGATACTATATTGGCTAAAAGTTCCTTAAAGCAGGAGAATGGCAGGGTCAAATCTATTCCTTAGAAATATTATTTTTCCATCTGTGTGGAGAAACTGGCAGATGGAGAGAATGGAGGCAGGGAGGTTGATTAGGAGATTATGATAATAGTTCAGGTGAGAGGTGATGAGAGCCTGAATGAGACTGGCAGCCAAATGAGTAGAGAGAAGATAATGGATGAGACATATTGTGGACATAAAAAATCAACAAGGTTTGGTAACTGACTGAATATAGTAGGGGGCAATGAAGGAGAGGGAAGGGGACAATGAAGGAGAGGGAAGAGTCTAAGATAATCAATAATCATTATGGACTAGCAAATGAAACTGAAGTCAGACCTGAAGTGAACCAGAAGAGAACAGGTCACAGATACAAAAGGAGGACAGATATCCAGAAAGAAAAAGTATAGTTAACAGTATAAAAAATGTCAAGTATATTCATACAGAAAAGACCATCAGATTTATTAATTAAAAGATTGTTGACAACGTGTGAGAGCATAGGATCTGTAATATATATCAGGTGAAAAGTCATATTGCAACAGGATGGCAAATGGGTGCTGAGTAGTGGAGGCAGCAAAAATAGAAAACTCTGGGAATCAGAAAGTAAAAAGATGGAGGGAAATAAAGAAGTCAATATAGGATAAAGTAGGATCAAGTGAAATTTTTGAATGGTTGGGGAGATTCTGAGCATATTTGTACACTCAGGGTAATAAGGGATGAAAGAATAGTTAGGAAGAAATTAAATATGAGAGAGAAGTCATGGTGGATTGATGGGTTAAGAGAATACCCATATTAATGAGATCATGGAAATATCTATTTAAAACTCTATTCCAGATATTTAATTTCCTTTTTACCTTAAAAACCATTTAAAAAATCATTTTACTAGTTGTTCAACTATGGGCAAGTTATATAAATTCTTCATCTGCAAAATGGGAATAGAATTCTGACTAGAATGACAATAATTCAAAAGTTTCTCCATTGGAAGTACCTCTCAAGAGTGCTCCTGGAAGTCCTGGGAAGGGGAAATGAGAAGGGAATAAGCATTTTTCTTCTATGGATAAATTGCCTAGACTGTTATGGCTCTTGGAGCATAAATTAAAGGCCTGAGGACAAAGGAAGATTGCTCATTTTTTTGTTTTCAGTCTCCTATTCCTTTGTGCTGAAACTGTTGCAGTCCAGGACTCTCTGCCCATGCACATTCTTTGTGTTGTATAGCTTTCAAGTTATTTTTCTCAAATGACTGCACATATATTCCTGAATCTATAGTTTATTACTCCCTCATTAAGTACCCCATTTGAATGATTACTCTGTCTTATAATCTGATTTCTTAAGGGGACCATTTTCATCTTCTTTTTTGATCATTTGGAAAACAATATATCTTAAAATGAAGACATAAAGATTTCTTTATAGGTTGTAGCCTAGTTCGACTTCAGATTCTCAGTGTTCTGACTCATCACTCACCTGGACATACACAGTTGCACCTGATACCCTGCTGGATGAAATCAGCAGCTATGGATTTTGTCAGTCCAATCACAGCTGCTTTGGACGTGCTGTATACACATCTGTTGACAACTCCTGAAGACAAAGAACAATATTCAGAAGGCCAAGAAAGCAAAATGATGATGCTACTTATTAGAAAGAGGAAACATAAATCTTTACTCCATCTTTTGTATCTTTCCTGTTTTACTTCTACAACTTAATTGTTTACAGAGTTAGAGGTCAATGAATGGGTGAGAAGGGAATGGGATTAGAGAAACAAACTCAACACCTTTGATAGTTCTCCATTATTATGTCTGTGTAATAGAGCCAGCACTCCTAGTCATTTCATATGGTCATTGTAATTTTAGTCAGAGTAGAACTAAAGAAGATAGGTCTGGGATGGGAAGACAGAGGGATACAATGAAGAGACAGGTGATGGGCATAAACAGGCTACAACACTTTAGAGACAAGAAAAAATGGTGGAAAGGATGTCAAAGCAGTATATGAGTATAAAAGAAGACAAGTTGTGTGGTGGGAGTAAAGATTAATCCATTGTTGACAATCCACGGCCTGCAGATTCTCCAATGGAGAGCATGTAGGTTTGCCCTTTTGGCAGATTTTTGAAGTCATGAACAGGAGTCACTAGGGAGAAAAATGGCCTGGAAAGGCTTTGTTCTCCATTGGTGGAAAAAATACTACATGAATGAGATCATAGATCTGACTGATGATATGAATATGGAAGGAATGATGCAATAAATGGAAGGGCAGGAGTTAAAGATCAGTACTCCTGATCAGGACTCCTGATATTAGTGAAAATACTTTACCTGGAGACTCTAAAACTCAAGAGCCCTGGGTGAAAATTTTAGCTCAATCATTTTACTAGTTGTTCAACTATAGGGAAGTTATATAAATTCTTCCTCTGCAAAATGGGAATACAGTTCTAACTAGAATGACAAATGATAATTCAAAAGTTCCTCCAATGGAAATACCTCTCAAGACTTCCTGGAAGTCTAGGGGAAGGGGAAATAAGAAGGGAATAAGCATTTATTTAGTGCCAACTATGTGCCAGGCACTTTGTTAAGTATTTTTTACAAATATTATCTTATTTGATCCTCACAACTCTTCAAGGTAGATGCTATTATTATCACCATTTTATAGTTGAGAAAATTGAGACAAAGATGTAAAGTGACTTGCCCAGGATAACACAGCTAAGTCGGTATCTGAGGCCAGATTTAAACTCAGATCCTTCCTGACTCCAGGCTTAGTGGTCTATCTACCACACCATTAGTTACCTCAAATGCAGAAAACAGTTATTCAATGAGGCTAATTGTAGAGAAGGGCTTGGGGAGAAGTGATGTCACAAAACCAATTTGAGTTACTGATCCACTGAGAGATAGAATAGGAGATATTTGTAAATTCCCACCCAGACAGGATAAATGTAGTGAACATTTTGAGCTGCTTATGTGATTATGAGTTTCTGTGTTTTGCCTTCAGGGGCCGAGTGGGTGCCATTCCTTTTTTCATGAATGGAGCAATCAGTTGTAAGCCTTACCACACTACCTTTTATTCTCTGGGCCTCTCCCAAGCATAGGATAGAATACTCTGAGCAGTGTTGGAGTATGGAACTTGTGGGCTATTTCCCAATTCTGGCTATAATCACTGCATTGCTCAAGTTCTGGAAAGTTTTCACTACTGTTCAAGGTCCGGGATTGCATGGACTTTGAACTTCTGACAATCCATGAGCACTGAAGCTGGTAAAGCTGGGAGAAGTCCAATGACCTAGTACAATAATTGCCTGGTGGACAGAGTATTTCTAGTAGACTGTCAGAAAAGCCAGTCTGTTAATGTTCTCAGGATACTTAGGAACTATGTGGCTGTTATACCCATTGACTAAATGGTTTGTATGATTTGTCTCAGAATAGACAGGTTTACAAGTAAGGATTTGTTTGAATTTAAAGGATACGGTCTGCACTAATTAGTGTACTAATTAGTCTGTTTATTCAAATGTAGATATGAGAGTATGCCTTATCCTCCAAAAGACAATCTTAATGAATTATAAGTAATTCAAGAACTTCCTAATCTGTGGATTATCTAGATCACGGCTTGTCTGCCTTCTGTTATTTATAATTTTAGTGTTCTTCCAGAATTTCCAATTGCCTTAATCAAAAGGTGAGGAAGATAAGACAAGAAAGTATTTTGCAATTTGTTCACAGCTTTGGTACAAGTTCTAGTATTTAGGGAGGAAAAAAAAAATCCTTATGAATAATAAAGAAGTTTCTGGATGTTCAATCAATCATTTATCATCACATTAGGTGTTGGGACTATAAAGACAAAATCAAATTGGTCCCTGATGTCAAGTTAATATTGCATGAAGATGTTTATTATTTTTGCCATATCTGTCTTCTAATACCATGACTGACAGCTGGTTATACACCAGTACCTTTTATAATAAAAAGTATGATTTCCTGAAAAGTGACAACAGATTTACCTTTGATGCTGGAAGCCACAGAGGACATATTGATAATGACGCCAGATTTTTGGGCAAGCATCTGTCAAAATAAGATAAATATTATGTGATATGTATTCTACTTCAGAGATTAAAATTGCCATTACCACAAAAGGTAAATTTTGTAAGTTCAAATTAATAAAATAGACAATTTACCTATTGGTCAACAATGGACCCAATTTTATAGCTTCTCACCTGAGTTCCTTGGGAAAGAAATGGCATGTATATGAAACCATTGCTAGCCAGCTTGCCTAATGGGATTACTAATATGATGTGTAAAGACATCAGCAAGATGGCAAATAGTAAAATAACAGAAGTATGAATGGAAACACTGATTAATCACCTATTCTATGGCAAGGAATTAAACTAACTGCTAAGAATACAAAGATATAAATGAAAAAGTCTCTACCTCTAGAGCTTACATTCTACTGGATCTGATGCATTCATTTCAACTCAGCACAACTTTAGTAAGAATCTACTATATGTAAAGTATTGTGCCACGAATTGGGGTTACAAATATGAAAAAAGAAAATTCTCTGTCCTTAAGGAGGCTATATTTTAATGGGGGGAGAGGAGAAAAGGAGATACAAAATGTACACAGATAAAAGAGTATCTGGTAATTTGGGAAAGAGAACACTGACAACTAAGGATATCAGCAAATACTTTCTAGAAGAAATTATACATCTTTGAAAGAAGAATAAAAAAGATTAAGAGAAATAAATGAGGAGGGAATGATTTCTAGACAGAGGAAATGATCTGTATGAATACATGAATATTAAAGGCAAAGTATTGAGTTCTGGGAATAACCAGTGGTCTATATTGCTAGAAGGTAAGAACTAAGAAAAAAATATTGGATTTAGCAGTTGAATTCATTGGTAATTTTTGAGAAAGAGGTTTAATAGATTCTTGGCATTAGAACATAGATTTCAAGGGACTGGTAAGTAGGAGGAGGCAGTAGCAGGTGTATAAAATATTTTCAAGGAGATTAAAGTAGAGGATGTGGAACATTGACTTAAGGACATTGCATGGTTATGAGGGGAGAGAGATGTGAGGGAGTGTGTGTGTCTGTGTGTGTGTGAGAGAGAGAAAGAGAGAGAGAAAGAGAGAGAGAGAGAGAGAGAGAGAGAGAGAGAGAGAGAGAGAGAGAGGATCTTAACATATTTGTAGATAGTGGGGAAAGAACTAGTAGATATGGAAAGTTAAATATTATTGAAAAAGGAGTTAAATATTAAAGAGGGAATGAATGATAGAAGATGCAAACACCAAGATGAGATGGGAGGAAATGGAAAAAAAGGTCACAGGTAGATGGACTGGCCTTGGCAAACAAGTAAGTGCACCTTGATGGATTTTTGGCCTTGGATATTGATTCAATATAATAGTAATTACCCTTCTGGGTAGGTGGGCAGATGGAAGCTTACTTTAGGAAGAAATGCCTTAATCATCAAGTACATGCTTCGGACATTCAAATTCATGCTAAAGTCCCAGTCTTTCTCCTCACACTCCAGGATGTTTCCATGATGGACGAATCTGGAAAAGTAGTTACAAAGTGAAGGACTCATTCTTGTTTTTTCCCATTACACATATGAATAAGTATTTAATTGGCACTTTTATCATGAACTCTGCTCTCCAAACAAAGCAAGGATGGGCAGGATTTCTTCCAGCTTCTTAGGATTCCCTGGCTTTAATAGTTACAGCTAGTTGGCACGATGAATAGAATATTAGACTTGGAGTCAAAAAGACCTGAATTCAAATCCAATCTCAGATACTTGCTAGCTATGCGATCTTGAACAAATGACTTAAAAAATCTCTTTTAGTCTTGATTTCTTCATCTGTAAAATCAGAATATTAATAGCCCTACCTTACAGGGTTGTTGTGAAGATCAAATGAGATAATATATGTATAGTACTATATAAATGCTAGCTATTATCTTTATTTTATATTTCTCTATGCATGTATACTATTTTATATATCTCTCTATATAGACCTACTATCATAAAACAGATTGAGTAGCATGTACTAATAATCAGTCAATGCCTGTATTACTATATACCAGGTACTATGCTAGGTGATGAAGATAAAAAGACATAAGAGAGATAGCCCTGCCATGAAGTTGTTTTCATTCTTTTGAAGAAAATACCACAAATACATATTCACTTCAGTGAAGACAAAGAATATATAAGACAATACAATGTAATATTGTGAAGACACTAAGTTGATGTTCATCAGAAAAGGCCTCTTTTAAGAGTTGGGATTTGAGCCGAAAATTAAAGTTAGCTAGCTATTCTAATAAACAAAAGGAGCACATTCTAGGTAGGTATAGAAAAACTGGCTGGTATGTTGAGTGTATGAAAGAGAATAATGGTTAATAAACCTGAAAAAGGAGTCTGGAGCAGTTTGTGAAGGGCTTTCATTGACAAGCAAAGGATTTGGTATTTAATCAAGAGTTAATGGGGGCTAATAAACATTTTTGATTAAGGGAGTGAGGTAATCAAACCAATTCTTAAGGAATGTAACTTTAACAACTGTGAAGAGGAGAGAGATTTGAGACAGGGAAAAGAATTATATGAACAAAATGAGCAAAATTTTAAAGTTTAATCTTGAAAAGTAGATTCTTGCTTTGCTTTCCCCACTTACTAGATTAAATCATTTCAGGTTTCTGGGACTCAGTTACTTTGGCTATAAATGAAGAGCTAGATCAGATCTCAGGCATTTTCCAGGTCTATTGTTTTATGATTAAAATAAACAATCCATACCTTTCTTTTTTAAAATTTAATAATTATATTCTCATGCAACATGATTATTATCTTAATTCATCTTCAAATCATCAACCAAGCTGAACTATAAGGTTATAAAGAAGACTTAAAGCATACATTTATGATAATAGTCCATTCTAAATTACTTAGTCTATGAGTATTTTAATATCATCTATATATGAGTACTATAATATGTAAATATAAATATATATATATATATATATATATATAAAACATGGCCCCCACCTTCAAGAAGCTTTCAGTCCAGGTAAGGAGAGATTAGGATACAAGAAATGTCAACAGACAATACAAACAATTATTATATCTCTTCATATATAGATGATATGTATAGATTTAGCTATAGATCTATATATATTTATATACGTATATATATGGTATTCCAAAAGTCTTAGTGTAGTTTTAAGCTATTAAATTATATAATAGCTATCAAACTAATTATACATGTATAAACACAAAAAATTTAGAGCTAAATTGCAAGAAATAAATTCCAAATGTTAGAAGTATTAAAAAGATATGTATGTCATTGAGGCCCCTAGGTGAGGGAGAACTTATAAAAAAAACTAGGATGTATAGGTTGATCTCCCCTGATAGATATATGAAAGATAATATCCTTCTAAACTAGCTCTTCATGATAGGGTTGTCCAGCTAGCATGTTTAGAGATGGGAAAGCAAGATAGCCAGCTGAAATCCCACTATAACAGAGCAACTTGGGGCCAGACAGTCCAGTATCCTTCCCTATATAACCACATTTATGTTCCCCTGTATTATGGGTATTACTGGGAAAAGTTTGTCCATTAGGCTGGGATGCAAATTGCTTAAAATTTTAAGTCCAGTATATGACCAAAGTTTAATGATCACAATGGTCATGTCACAAGATTTATTACAGTGATATCCTTGACATCAGTGTTCTAAATCACTATATCATAATCTTCTAAATTCACTGTTATTTTGGTTATCCTGTGACAAAAGGTCTGGGATTGGCTGTTAGCAGTCAGGACTCTTGCTTAAAGAACTCTGGGTAATACAAATATAGATAAATATATATTCTCGTTTGCTTTAGACAGCAAGGCCATATTAATGGCTATGGCTGGATTACTTGTGAATCTTTGGTAAAATGTAAATGGTCCACATCTAGCCAATGCTCTAACCAAACCTTCATATTAGATATTGAATTTATCTACCATGGCTACAGTAGGTCAAACCTCTTTGTTCAATTTTCTTTCCCTTTCCCCTCTATTTTTCTTTGTCATTTTATTCTTTTCTCCCTTTTAATGTCTTTTTGTACTTATGCGCTGTAATATCTGGAAATAACTTCCTACCCCAGACTCTCAAGAGGACAAACTTCTGTTGTGTAAACATGTTGAAAATTATTTAAATACAAAAAAATTCTCAAGAATTTAGGGAAAATCAAAGAATGAATTACCCAGCAACATTAAAAAGAACATCAAGTCTTTCAATTTCCTTGGAGAACTTCTCAATTTGTTCCTTTTTTGTCACATCAAGAACTCGAGTTTGAATGCCTATGAAACCGAAAAAAGAACACAAATGCCATCGAAATATATTAAGAAAAAAAAAAAGAGAATCCAGAAAAATCCCTGACAACACCTTTTGGATACACAGACAGTTACTGGACATGACTTAGATGATCAGCAAAGATGATCAGACTGCGAAGCAATATTTAAGCAAGCAGGAAGAAAATCAAGAAAGAATAGGGTCTTAAAAGCCTATAGAAAAGAGAGTGGCCAGAGGAGAGGGTGGTCAATAGTGTCAAATAATGAAGAAGTCAAGAATGACCTGAACATAGTAGTTAATAAGCAGTTAGTCAATAAGCATTTATTAAGTACCTACTAAATGTTAGGCACTGTGCTAAGTGCTGCATCTTAATCATATTGGATGTAAAACTTTGAAAACAAGCTTTTTAGTTATTCCATGACTGGTTAACTTTATTAAAGGACTATAATTAAAGGCCAAGGTAATTTATTTAAATACCAAGTGAGCCTGTTATAATTCCTTCTGTTCCATAGTTATAATTTGTCTTTAACTTGGCTTTCTGTTTTTAAAAAAATATCTATAATTGGAGATAAGAATGTGGGGAGTGGGGGGAATGGAATAACTGAAAGCTCCCAGTCAGATCATTTTGTTCAATAGTGCCATGGATTTAGAAGTCAGTAGACACAGTTTCGAGTCATAGCTCTGCCAAAATGGCCTTAGACAAGATATTTAATTTTCTTAAACTTCATCTTTCTCATACGTAAAATGGGGCTAATGATACTTATACTACCTACCCCACAGGGTTGATGGGTGATTAAGCTAAAACAGGGTTTAAAAATGAGCTATCAAAATATGGGTTATGATCATTATTGTTAAATATGAAGGATAGAGTATACTTTGCTAAATGCTAAGAGAACTAGAAATGATATTAAACTGTCTATTATTTGAATTAGTCACAAACAGTGACATCTCAGTACTGTAGGAGATAAGAGTGTCAGATCTGGAGTCATGAAGATTTGAATTTAAATCTAACCTCAGATACTTATTCCCTAGGTGACCTTGGCAAGATCCCTTGACCTCTGCCTGCCTCGGTTTTCTCATCTATAAAATGCATATAATAATAATTCCTTTCTTCCAGGGTTGCTGTGAGGCTCAAATGAGGTAATATTTAAAAAGCAATTTGTAAATATTATATAAATGCTAACTTTAAAAAAGCATCTGAAAATTTTCTTAACAGTGTTTCATATGATCATAAAAGTGATTCATAAAAGTCTTTCATAAAAGTGATTCATAAAAGTCTTATGAAACAAGAACAATTCAGGGCAAATCTTATTACAAATATCATTCCAATAAAACTTACTCTAAAGCAAAGATTTCAAAACCTCAGTCTATTGATGATTTATTAGAATCATATCCAAAGCAATAAATCCAAGCATAGATCAAGAATTTAGAGATCTTTCTGAGTTTGTTATATTATAATGACACGGTTAGAAATGGGGACAAAAAATGAAATTGGAAGAGCTTATCATGAGCGAATAAAATTGTGTAGTTATTTCAGTCATATCTGACTCTTCTTGATCCCATTTGAAATTTTCTTGGCAAAGATACTTGAGTGGTTTGCCATTTTCTTCTCCAGCTCATTTTACATGTAAGGAAACTGAGGCAAAGTTAAATGACTTGCCCGAGATCACATAGCTAGTAAATGCTGAGACCAGGTATGAATTCAGGAAGATGAATTCCTGACTCCAAAGTGGGAAGTCTATTCATGGTACTCCTAGCTGCCTCATCAAGTTGTACACAGATAGTCTAATCAACAGAAGAGTACTGTTCTGGAGTCAGAAGATGTGGGTTCAACTTATGTCTCTATCACTTACAAGTGACTTCGAGCTTAATCTCCCTGTGCCTCCGTTTCCTCATCTAAGTTTTCCTCATCAAAGGAGTAGGACTGGATGGCCTCTGAAATGATACTTTTAACACACTATTATGACTTTTAGCCTTTAAAAAAAGCTTAAAAGAACTAGAAAATGAGTGATGCCCATCAATTGGAGAATGGCTGAATAAGCTGTGGCATATGAAGATAATGGAATATTATTGTTCTATAAAAAATGATGAAAAAGTTGATTTTAGAAAGGCCGGAAATATTTATACAAATTGATGCTGAATGAAGCAAGCAGAACTAGGAATACATTGAACACATAAACAGCAAGAATATGCAATGATCAACTATAAAAGACTTAGTTCTCAGTGGTCCAGTGATCTAAAGCAATCCCCAATAGATTTTGGACAGAAAATGCCATCTGCATCCAGAAAAAAGAACTATGGAGATGAGATTGAATGTAAATCAATACATGCTATATTCACGTCTTTTTTTTCTGTTTTTTTTTTTTTCCCTTTCCCATGGTTTTTTCCCTTTTGCTCTCATTTTTCTCTCCCAATATGATTCCCAAACAATGTATATTAAAAATAAATAAATTTAATAGAATAAAAATTAAAAAAAAACCCGCTTTTAAACCCACAATCAGGATGGCCAGTGCTGGGCAGCACTCACCTGCATACGCATTTAACTCTTGAAGTTTGGATTCATTGATATCAGTGGCTATGACTTTGGCCCCTTCTTTGGCAAAGGCCTAGACATGAAACACAAATAATTCCCTTCATAAATGAATGTGACTATAAATACTTCATTTTCAATTTTATTTCTCTAAGTTCTAATAGCTTATAAGCTAATAATAACTAGACAATAGTCACTAGGGTTGTCCTGACCCTCAGGACTTTGCTAAATTGTTTTTAACTATGTAGTTAACTATTAATACCATATTATGCATTTTAATCACAAATCTCTCAATTTTTATTATTTTATAATTATTCTAAATATTCAAGCATTTTATACCGTACATAATATATAGAAACAGGAGATTCAATGAACTTAAAACAGTGCCTGGCACACAGTAGATATTTAACAAATGTCTATTGAAAGGGAATTAATGAAAAAAAAATGTAAAGGAAAACCAGTATGGCCTAGCCATACTGGACCTAAAACTATAATATAAAGTAGCAGTCATCAAAATCATTTGGTACTGGCTAAGAGAGTAGAAGATTAGTGCCACAGGTTAGGTACACAAGATACGATAGTCAATGACTATTATAATTCACTGTTTGATAAACCCAAACACTCCAGCTTTTGGGATAAGAACTCATTATTTCATAAAAATTGCTGGGAAAACTGGGAAAACAGTATGGCAGATACTAGACATTGACCAACATCTCATATCCTATACTAAGAAAAGGTCAAAATGGTTTCATAATTTAGACATAAAGTTGTTGTGCCACAGTTTCCTTTTATTGTTCTGCCTCAGTTTCTCTAAATCGTTCTGTCTCAGTTTCCCTGAATTGTTCTGCTTCAGTCCTCCTGGTTACAACTCCCCTCCCTACTTCCTGACAATTAGGACTGATATAACTTAGGGTCAGCTACTCCAGGGTGGTAAATTGTAATCAGATAAGGGGGAGATTTTCTACTTCAGACATCCTGGCTCCTAAGTTATCAAAAATTTATGGTCTTCTCATCCCTCCCTCCCCCTCCCCATTCCTTTCCCTATAAAGAATCTCTGGAATCTCATATTCAATGATGAATTCTTTGAGACAAAAGTTCGATTCAGCCCTGGGGGAAAAATGGATTCTGATCTGCCCCCAGACAATTTCTTGCTCTCAGAGTCAAATAAAATATTAAAAACTCTCTTCTAGCCAGTCTATACTGGCCTCTCCACATTTTGTAGCAGTCCTTGTGAACCAGTCTTTCTATCTCAGACTGTTCTAACTATTATTTGTTATATTTGTCTTTTTGTTCTAGATTTCAGTCAAATGACAGCTATATTAACCTGATTCTGGGACCTGGATCAGCCCATTGGAAGTTTTGTCCATTTTCAGTACGCCACACAGTTGACACTAGGATTCCAACACCACACCCAACTCTCCTTGAATTAGGATTTCATCTTTTCACTCATTCTCAGCAAGAAGCTGCTTTAGAAGATGAGACACTGCCTCTGCTCTTATGGACTTTGACCCTCATTGATTTGGGGGGAACCGAAAGTGGTTGATGTATTACTGTTAAATCCTGACTGGGTTCCCCATTACTGTGTGTTTAGGATTTGGCATGAAAATTGTTAAAATAGGGGTAATTGTTGCTGTTAAGGATGTTCCCCTCAGATCATGTAATTGTTTGTGGGATCTTTAGAAAACCCCTCCTGTACTAGTCTGTTATGTATAGGAACTTTAATTCACTCTCAGCACTTATATATGGGATGGTTATTTGGCAATTTATTTACTCTTCCTTGGATGATTCCTTCAGTAAAAACAAAAAGGGAGGATGAAAAGCTAAGGACTCATTAAAGCTGGTGGATTTTTCTTAAATTACCTGAAAGTAATCCCTAGTTCCTCAGGCATTTCTGCCCCACCCCTTAACTCATCAATTTATATTGAATTGAAAGCCCTTCCAAGCAGTCCTTTTTTTTTTTTTGCCTTTACTATCTGCTTGGTTTATTATTTTAAAATCCTACTGGACTGTGACTATGTGGTTATACTTTAACTTTGAATCCCCTTATTCTGTTGGAATTGCCCTGGCAGACTCAGTTTTGGAGACTATATTCTGATTGCCTGTTTTTAGGAACAACTAGAAATCACCCTTGGAAATCTCCAAGGTACAGGCACCTTGGGACTTGGCAGTCTCTCTGATCCATTTCTCCACTCCTGTAACCCCAGTTTCTTAATTAGTATTTCAGCATTCTCAAAAGACGTTGAAGTTTGGTATCAGGCCTCTAAAAGTTCTGAGTTGCCTGACTTGATGGTCTAACTGTACATAGTCTGACATTCTGCTCAGAAATCCAGATCCTTTCTGTATCCTAGTAGCAGTAACTGTCTGTTCTGGGCGGGGACAGGTGGAGCAATTGTAGGTCTCACCTTTTCCCCTCACAGTCTCTGACAGCTGTGCGATGTCCTGCAAAACTGTCGAGCACAACTACTGCTGCTCTATAAGCAGACACTGAGCGAAGTGCACAAATGACTGCAGACCCCCTAACCACAGTAAATTATGCATCTCAAACTGGATTCCCTGGCTGAGATGTTGCTCCAGAACTGGAAAGGACCTGATACGCTAGCAACAGGGAGCCTTTGTACTGCTGATTAACTCTGAGGTTATCAGGGACAGACTTGTCTTTGCCATAAGTCCTTGCATTTTTCTAGTTTTATTTTGGTTTATCTGCTCCAGATAGGTTGGTCAAAATTATGGTGCTATGCCTCCCAGGTATATGAGAGAAGGTAATTCAATGATTTGAATATTCAGAAAAGAGTGTGGAATGTTGTGCCATAAGTTTCCTTTTATTGTTCCCTGAATTGTTCTGCCTCAGTCCTGCTGGTTGCAACCCTTCACTCCCCACTTCCTGACCATTACGACTGAAATAACTTAGGGCCAGCTACTCTAGGGTCGTAAACTGTAAATGTTTAATCTCAGATAAGGGAGAGATCTTCTATTTCTAAGTTATCAAGAATTTATGTTCCTCACCTCCTCTCCTCCCCCCTCCTCCCCACCTTTCCCTATAAAGAATCTCTGGAATTTCACATTCAATGTTGAATTCTTTGAGACAAAACTCCAATTCAGCCCTGGGGGAAAAATGGATTCTGATCTGCCCCCAGATAATCTCTCCCTCTCAGAAATTCAAATAAAATATTAAAAACTCTCTAATCTCTATCTTGCCTCAGTTTCTCCAGCATTACAAAGAGTGATATTGAAAGCAAATTAGAACAAGGGATAGCCTACATTTCAGATCTGTTGAGAAGGGAGGAATTGATGACCAAACAAAAAAGAGAACATTCTGAAATGTAAAATGGATAATTTTGATTATGTTAAATTAAAAAGGTTTTGCACAAATAAAACCAATGCAGGTGGATTTGATGGGAAGCAGAAAGCTGGGAAACAATTTTTACAGCCAATGTGTCTGATGAAGACCTCATTTTAAAAATACATAGAGAATTGACTAGAATTTATAAGAATCCAAGTCATTCCCCAATTGATAAATGATCAAAGGATATGAACAATTTTCAGATGAAGAAATTAAAGCCATTTATAATTATATGAAAAAATGTTCTAAATCACTACTGATTAAAAAATGCAAATTAAGACAGTACCATTTCACACCTCTCAGATTTAGCTAAAATGACAGGAAGGGGAAGTGGGAAACCTGGGACACTAATGCATTGTTGATGGAGTTTTGAACTGCTCTAACCATTTTGGAGGACAATTTGGAATTTTGCCCAAAGGACTATCAAACCTTTTGATCCAGCAGTACCACTACTGGGTTTATATTCCAAAGAGATCTTGTGCAAAAAATGTTTGTAGCACCTGTTTTTGTAGTGACAAAGAATTAAAAACTGAGTATATGAATGTAATGGAATATTATTGTTGTATAAGAAATGATGAACAGGTTGATTTCAGAAAAGCCTGGAAAGACTTATGTTACCTGATGCTAAGTATTCAATGCTGCTCTATAAGTACCAGGAGATCACTGTACACAGTAATAGCAAGATTATGTGATGATTAACTATGATATGATTTAACTATGATGATATGATATGACAATTCCAATGCATTTATGATAGAAAATGCCATCCACATCCAGAGAGAGAACTATGGAGACTGACTATGGATCAAAGCATAGTGTTTTTTTTTTTTCCTTTTTTTTTTGTTTGCCTTTTCTTTCTCTTGTTTTTTCCCTTTTGAGCTGATTTTTCTTACACAACATAACAAAGAAGTATGTTTAGAAGGATTGTACACGTTTAATCTATATGGATTGCTTGCTATCTTAGGGAGGAGATAGAAGAGAAGGAGGGAGAATTTGGAATGCAAAATCTTAAAGAAGTGTTGAAAATTATCATTAAATGTATTTGGAAAAATAAAATAATATTGATGAAAAAATGTTGATTTATTAACTGAGAGTTAGAAGGAGATTTAGAGAGATGTTTAAATTTGTATACCCTCACATGTCTTTCTTACCACAATAATGAGGTCCTCAGTCACTGGGTGCAATTGGCAGAAAGGGACTGGAGCAATGATGGAATTGCTCCCTGGGGTGAGCAGGAAAGGGCACTGATAGGAATCAGTTTTAGTTCCACCCTCTATGGAGGTCATGGGCAACCCCACCTTGCTATGTCAGTCCAAGTATCAAATCCCTGAGGTTGAATTTTCCCTATTCCTCTTGGGGTTATAGTCCACCACAATGCTCTACCTCAAAAGTGATTTTTCTCCTTATTCTTCTCCCATGCCATATGGCATCTCTCCTCTGATCCCCTCACCATGGCTCCTTGTAACTTTCTCCTTGTAGTTAAATAACTTTTTTAGTGTGCTAAACTGCTCTATGGATTTAGCCTGCCAGCTAAGGGTGTATTCTCTCCCTTTCTACTTAATTGTGGGCTCCACTAGGGAACTTGTCTTGCATAGTTAATTGTTAAAATTCCTTTCCTTGCTAACTATAGGCTCTCCCAGCTCTTATTTCATATTTATCACTCCTAATTTTTTCATTTTGTCTGTAACCTCTTCTGAATAAACCTGCCTTTTGCCAGAGAACGGCCATTGTGAATTCTTCACATGACTGAACCCCAGCAATAGGTGCCTGCAATCTCATCATTTGGTGCTAAACCCCAAAAACATCCTTTGAAACCAGGAATTACTCTCCTAGATCACATCATTTGGTGAATCACAATACCAGGACAATCTGAAATAATATTAATAGGAATTTTAAATAAGGAAAAGATCATAATATGCTAAAATATATTTTGGAGTTGAGTCAATCTATTAAAACTCCTGGATTCAAGTCAATAAATAACCATAAATATTTTTATTCTTCCTTGACTATTTCCCTCAAAACTTAAAGGGTCACATATAAAAGTTCAAATGACAGTGTCTGAGTAATTAATCATGCTAGCAATAATTAATAAAGAATTAATAAGAAAGCATATTATGATGAGAGGTGAATCTATTCTAATGAGGGACTAAGGGGTGTGACAGATCAGTCTCTCTCAGACAAACCTCAGGCAATCTAGACAAAGGATCTACCTTTACTTAGACCTGGCCCAAAGGAACACGATGCACTGTCATTCCCTTTAAATCCTTTGGAAGTTTTTCTTGTTGGGAAAAGCAACAACTTCCTCCTAGGATCTAAAATTTGGGCAATCTTAGCCATCAACAATATCTTTCAGATGCTTGGCTTGGTAGAAATTGATGATCTAGAAACTTAGATAATTTAAAAGTAGATAATTAAAAAAACTATTTTCCTTTTGAACAGGTGACTATATTTCAAGAAACAAAGGAAGAATTAATGGAATGACCTCTTTAGAATTCAGAAGAACCTTTACATATCAAATTCTATTCTTTCACCATTTTTATGGTGCATATAATTCTGGGTATATCTAAGAATCAGTGGCCAAGTCTAAAAGTAAGGAAGACCTGAGTTCAAGTTCTGCCTTGCTGATTTCTTAATCTCTCAGACTTCTGAGATTATAATTTACAGATTAATCGTTCAGCTGGATCAGTGGAGGGAATTTTCATATCTAGAACTCTGTGAAAAATAATTCATTTGGACCCCATCTCAATTGCAATCAATATTAATCAATTTGATATCTTACATAAATCACATAGGGATAATTAGATAGTTTAGATATATTAGATAGGCAATTATAGTTGGCCTCAAACTTTAATGTAATGTAATATAGTGTTTACAAAGTTATGAGGCTTACTTGAGTAACCACAAGAATGCTATAAAGATATCTCCAATCCTACTTTGCTTAAATTCCATTTCTAACTTTAGTATAGGTGGGGTGCCTTGTTGTCCCAACTTATTTTTGCACTCCCAGACTATTCTCTCTTAGTCAGTGGAGATGCCCCATGCATTACCCAACCTGAAATTCCCCTGCTAATATGTCATTTTTGGCCTTCAAGAGCAAGATCTATCAACCAATGAGAAATCTGTAATTTACCATGCCTCTTACATATTTGGGAATCAAACCCTAAAAAACAAGGTCTTGGAAGAAGGAGCTCATATTGTGAGGAAGAGCTGAGATCCACTTCATTGGAGGGGACCATAGACCCTTTAATAGAATGCCATTAGCTCAGAGTTCTGCCTCAGTCTCTTTTATTGTAGGTTGGACAATTACAATTCCTACAACTCTCCACAATGATAAAATCATATCAACTAGAATCAGTTTGAAATGATGGTATTCAGATTAAATTTAGTTGGAGGATACCAATAGTGGTCACACAAAACAGCCTTACTAGGGGAGATTGTAGTACTACATAAGATGGTAAAATTAGTATTTTCTGTCATGGCAGGATGGGATAAAAACCGCTAGCACTTTCCCCTACCCACATCCAGTAAAATTGGTGCTGACTGGACTATGCACAGGGTTTGGGAAGATGATAAGACAAGATCAAGTCATGTAACAACAGGGACTGATAATTACTACTACTTGAGAAAGCACTTCCCTGTTCTCTCCCTCCCTTTGATATCCTGGGTCATTTGCTCTCAGCAAATTTGCATCATCCCATTTGTCCTCAAAATGATTCTACTGGCCAACATTTTACTCTTATTTTACCCAGAGAGACTCAGGCAAAGTAGTGGTGACTTTCCAAAATGAAAATTAATTGATAAATTTGTCAAAATGTATTTCCATAAACAAAGGAGTTAGTATTACAATAAAAAATAACCTACTCAGCCAACCTGGATATAATCCTTCAGGGGGAAAGGTTGATATTCAGTGAAAGAGAAGGCTTTCCAAGTATTCCTGATAAAAAGACTAGGGCTGAATAGAAAATATGACTTTCAAATACAAGTCTTAGGAGAAGAATAAGGGGGTAATCAAGAAAGGGAAATCATAAGAGACCTAATAAGGTTAATATGTTTATGTTCCTACATGGGAGGATGTTACTAGTAATCATAAGAATTTTCTTATTATTAGGGCAAGTAGAAGCAGAATGCTGGTATAAGTTCAATATGAAAGGATAATAGCTAAAAAGATAAAAATTAAAAATTAAAAAAAGGAGAAAGGGAGATATAATGTAAATATTGAATTTACAATAATGTAATGTAATATAATGTATTTTATACATGAATAATGTAAATTATCTTCCATAAAAGAGGCAAAAAAACATTGGAGGAGAAGAGGGGAGGGAAGGAGTAAGTGAACCATATTCTGATCAGAACTGGTTCAATGAAGAAATTACATACACATTCAATTAGGTATAAACATTTATCCTTATCCTGCAGGAAAGTAGGAAGTGAATAGGATATGAGAAGGCAGGAATATGATAGAAGGAAGGACATATTGGGGAAAAGAGTGGTTAGAAGCAAAACATTTTTGAGGAGGGACGGAGTGAAAGCTGAGAGAGAATAGAATAAATGGAGGTTGGGGAAAACAGAATAAGGGAAATACAGTTAGTAATAGTAACTATGGAAAATATTTTTGAAGCAAATCTCTCTGATAAAGGACACATTTCTCAAATATATAGAGAACTGAATCAATTTTATAAGAATAAGAGTCATTGCCCAATTGATAAATACTCAAAAGAACAGTTTTTCTTTTTTTTTTTGTTTTGTTTTTTTTTACCAGTAGATGTTAAATATATTAAAATAGAACTTAGATACACAATAAGTATACATGACCAAAACATTATTTTGCTGTACAAAAAGAATCAGGCTCTGAATTATTGTACAATTAGCTTGTGAAGGAAATCAAAAATGCATGTGTGCATAAATATAGGGATTGGGAATTTAATGTAATGGTTTTTAGTCATCTCCCAGAGTTATTTTTCTGGGCATAGCTAGTTCAGTTCATTACTGCTCCATTAGAAATGATTTGGTTGATCTCGTTGCTGAGGATGGCCTGATCCATCAGAACTGGTCATCATCTAGTATTGTTGTTGAAGTATATAATGATCTCCTGGTCCTGCTCATTTCACTCAGCATCAGTTCGTGTAAGTCTCTCCAGGCCTTTCTGAAATCATCCTGTTGGTCATTTCTTACAGAACAGTAATATTCCATAATTTTCATATACCACAATTTATTCAGCCATTCTCCAACTGATGGACATCCATTCAGTTGCCAGTTTCTCCACTACAAAAAGGGCTGCCACAAACATTCGTGCACATACAGGTCCCTTTCCCTTCTTTATAATCTCTTTGGGATATAATCCCAGTAGTAACACTGCTGGATCAAAGGGTATGCACAGTTTGATAACTTTTTGAGCATAGTTCCAAACTACTCTCCAAAATGGTTGGATTCGTTCACAACTCCACCAACAATGCATCAATGTCCCAGTTTTCCCGCATCCCCTCCAACAATCATCATTATTTTTTCCTGTCATCTTAGCCAATCTGACAGGTGAAAAGAACCGTTTTTCAATGAAATAATCACAGCTAACTATAGCCATATAGAAAAAAAATACTCTTAACTCCCATGGATTGAAGAAATGCAAATTAGAATAATTCTGAAGAAAATGAAAAATGACAAGAACTGTCACATCTCCACATCTCTTAGAGAAATGATTACTAATAATCAATGATTTGGGGAGATCTAGAGTTTTTCTCCTTTTCTTATAGTCCTTATTTCATAATTCAGTCTTTTGAAGGATATTACTGATAGGATTGAATTAATTTTTCTCAATCTTGGTCAGACCCTACCCAGCCTTACAAGATATTTCATTCTATTCTGCTCTACTTAGGTTTGGGTGAGCATAAATACTTTGATTAGATTGTACAAGGTAATTTAGAAGTAAAATGATATAATCAAAGCTTATTAGAATAAATCAACCCCTCCCCACATTATAATATTAATTCTCTGATTGTTAACTAATCCAAGATTGATGTAATAGGATTCTTTACTCCCCTGATTTTGAGGGGCCTTCTGTTTTGGCAGTAAATCAGGAAATCCTAAATCTTCTGGCTTTGGGGTCTGTTTTAGGAAAGTCTGATCACTCCTTAGCTAGATAGCTTCTAGAATCAGGAAAGTCCTATGATAATGAAATTTCAGAGACCACCCTTAATTCATCTGGAGATTACTCCTTAACTTCAGGTCATAGAATCAACATGGATTCCTTAGCCTTAGACTATAGAAAACTGGTTAAAGATGCTCTCTATCTTTCAGTGCTTTGCTATTTCCAATCTGGAATCTAGCCCCCTGAGAATCTCAGTCAACTTAATTTGGAGACTGGGACTGTGAATTCTTTCCCAATACCTGTGAAACTGACCTGGGGACCTCCAAACATTGTTAGGGTATCTCATCTCTCAACAAGATTCTAGCAATCTCTGGAACACCTACTTTTCCAAGGACATATAAATAATAAACCCACTAAAATCTTAATGTTATTAATAAAATGAATAATTACCCAGAAATTATGTCTCTCAAACTTTTTAAACATCACATTTTCTAAGAACTGGAAAGTTATTAATTGTGTTTAACATATTGGCTTAAGGTTAACAGATGTAAATGTAAAGAGTGGAAGAATCAATGAAAATTACTGAAAACAAAAATTGGTTATATTATAGGTAGTAGCTCATTTTATACTTGGGGGGGGGGGAAAGAGATTGAGTGATTTATTTATGAGCCCATGGGCAATCCTGACTCAAAACCACAATAGAATGTATAGAAATTGTATTAGGCAATGTTGTGCCACAGTTTCCTTTTGATGTCCTGACCTAGTTTCCCTAATTGTCCTGTTTAGCTACTCTGCCTCATGTTACAACCTTTCCCTCTTAAAAGGTTGATGAGATAAAGGTTTTATATTTTTAGGTTGTAATCATTTCTTCTTGATGTTTGACAGGATAAAGATTTATCCATTTTAGACATCATTAGAATATCAGTAACCTCTCCAGTACCCCCCCTCCATTGTGTCATCCTAGGTGCCTCCCCCCCTTAGGTTATCCCCATCCAGGTACCACCCCCATTATGTCATTGTTCCTGTTATCCAATAAAAGACTCTTGCTGTCTAATGCTCAATGCTGGATTCTTTGAGATGATAGTTTCATCCAACCCTGGGACCAAGATCCATTTGGTTCCAGTATATCTCTCCATTTAATAAACTATTAAATTGGTCTCTAATTGTGATGACTGCGTATTTTAAAATCAGCTGGAGTTAGGAATTCAGGCTAAGGGAAAATCTTCAATCTTTATTCTCAGTAGAGGTGAAGAAGGACTGGAGGTGAAGGGAGATCGGAGGTGAAGTGGGGATCGTGATAGCAATGTGTGCAGCTGAGTCAAGAAGCCAGCCAGCAGTCTCTTTCCGCTTCCCTCTCAGAGGGGCAGAACCCCTCTGCCTCCACCCACCAAAATCATCATTTCCTATACAACATGTTCATCAGGACTTGCACAAAGAGTGGGCGGGGGCCATTCTTTCTCCAAGCATGTATATTAATAGAGTATGGTCCAATTACTATTTAGCCTCATGTGCTTGGGACCTCAGTGCATCAACTCAAGCTTCAGCCCATTACATCTAACCTCTGTCTTGCTCAGTTTCTCTGGCATTACAGTAAAACACAGGGGTTATTGGTTTTCTAAGAATCATTTTAATTAGTTCAATAAATAATATGGTAATAGTTGACTGACATTCAAGGGATGATATTTTACTGGCTATCTATGACTGATATGTGCAATGAAGTTTCATGACATTATGAGAGACATGGTTGTTTTATTGATTTTATTAAGAAATGTTAATTGGGATAGATGTTAGTGTGACTATAATTAGAGCTATTTGGAGGATAGAGATTCATTCCAAAGATTATAATATCAAAATAATGAAAGCAGTAAAAAACAGAAGGTTGATCATGAATGATAAATTCAGAGTAACATAAACAAAAACAACCTTAACAGACAGTGACCAGTCTTACTTGGTTCCAGCAAATAGCTGGCTATGAAACTAACTTCCTTCCTCCTGGTAAAGAAATGGAAACTATGAGTGTAGAATATTAGTCATGGTCATTTTATTGTTTTTGGTCTCTTTAAAAAGAAGGATTCAAATAAGATATGGAAATATACTGGGACATGACTGTGATATAAGAAACAAAAGACATCAATAAATAAAGTTAAAACAGTTGGGGATACTTGGAGTCCAAAAGGCCTGAGCTCAAATCCAGTCCTAACTGTAGTCATCTAACCTCTGTCTCAGTTTCCTCATCTGTAAATTCAATTAACATTTTAAAGTACCTACTACAGACACTGTGCTAAGTGCTAGAGATAGAAAGAGAAGCATAAGACAGTCCTTGCCTCCAAGGAGATTACAATCTAATGGGGGAGACAACATGCAAACAAATATACAAAACAAGCTATATATGGACTAACTAGGAAATAATTAAAAGGAAACATTAGATTTAAGAGGGCTGGTAGGAGATTTCCTTTAGAAGGTAGAATTTTAGTTGGGATTCAAAGAAAGTTAGGGAGCTCAGTAGTCTGAGCAAAGGAAGGAAAACAGCTAGAAAAAATGCCTGAAGTTGGGAGATAAGAGAATCTGGTTTATGGACAGCCAGGAGACCAATGTCTTATTGGGAGGATAAAATGAAATTTATAAAGTGCTTTGTGAACCTTAAAGTGATATACAAAAATTAGCTATTTGTTTTCATATTTTCATATTATTATATGAAACTTACTAAAGCAGCTGCCCAACCAATTCCTTGAGCAGCAGCAGTCAAAACGATGACTTTCCCATCAAGTCGACCCATGATACAATCTGCAGAATAATTAAAAACATTAAGACAAATACAAATATAAAGGCAACATATAAAGGCACTCCTGACTAAATGATTTTATCCAAAGTCAATCTTCCAAAGACCTTCTGTAAGAATTTAAGACTATATCTCTGTAGAGATTAATCCTCTAGGCATTCCCACAAAACCAAAACAAAACAAAACAAAAAAAAAACACAACAAAACAAAACAAAACAAAACATTTAATCTAAGAACCATCAAAACATTCATTCCAGACATTTGATTTTTTTTTTTAATCAAAGATTTTGGATAATTTGCTTTGTTTCCTTATACTCATAAAAATAACAACAGTAATAATAGTTAAAATTTATATTATGCTTCAAGGTTTGCACAGGTATTAACACACTTTATGTTATTCTATCCTCACAATAATCCTATAAGGTAGATGCTATTATTCTCTCTATTTTACAGATAAAAATTGAAGTAGACAAATGTGACCAGGGTCACAAAGCTAGTAAATATCTGACACTGGATTTAACTCAGGTGTTTTGCGATTCTGGGCCTGGTACCATATGCCACTTGGCTGTCTTTTTCTGGTGACCAGTATGGCTGTTAACTTAAACATTGAATCGAAATCAAATGGGTAATAAATGGCAGAATTGAGATTCAAAGCCCTGAAGTTTTTTTTCTCAGAAGGAACACACAAATTCCCTTTATCAAACAGATAGAGTGGCCTGGGGTATTGAAAGATTCAGTGACTTCCCAGGGTCAAGTCCTGATTGACTCAGATTGAAGGTAAATAGCAATTATTTCTGCTTTGACCCGAAACCCTGAAGGTCTTCCCTTCACAGATTTATTTATTCAGATTTTTTTTTTTGACTGGGTGAAAGAGATTCTTTCCCTCAATTACTACCTAGCCTTAACAATGGGTCTGGCTTCAGTCAAACTGAGACCTGTCAGACCTTCACTTAAAAAGGTCTCCCATCTCCAATTGTCTTGATCTCTATCTTGCCACTGAACTCACATGATTCTTGGAGGGGAAAGTAAGGCAGGTGACCTTGCACAGCCCTCCCTCATTTAAATCCAATTCACTTGTACATCATGGTATCAACTGAAGGACAAAAAACTACCTCTATGTGAGGGTCATATTGTAGATACAGGTCAGAGGCAGGGGTCTAGAAAACTCTTATCTGTTATGCAATCATATATCTCATACAGTAGATGCTGCATAAATGCATCATGTTGAATTTATCCTCCAGTATCCTTTGAATTGAGGTTTCAGTGCTCCCTCCAGTTTTCCCTAATAATCTATTCTTTCCTGTAATAACTGCTGGTGGTAATAGTAGCATCATTTGAATAATATTCAATGGTCTCAATGGTCTGAGAATGGGCATAATGACCATTTCCTGGATTTTTAAAAATAGAACTGACCTGATGAGATAGATAGTCAAGGAATCAATGAATAGACTTTGGGTGATAGAGGAGGATAGAAGGGCCTGGCATGTTATAGAGTTACAAAAAGTCAGACATGACTGAATAAATGAACAACAATAAAACAACAAATTATTAAATGAAGCTACATTATTAAGGAAAACAAATGGGAGCTCAGATATTCATATCAAAGAATCTGCTAGTATGTTCCCATCTCTTAAAAATACACATATTTAAGTTTAATCTGCATATAAACATCTTTTCTATCAATTTCTTAAGTCTTAAAATAATGAGCAAAACAATAAATCAACCCCTGATTTTAGAGTTTTGTGGATTTTTATGCATATGCTGAAAAGTGAATTACTTCCAGAACACTTCTACTCTGTTACCATCTCTCCAACCCCAACCTTTCAGATCAAAGGTTTAATATATATATATATATATATATATATATATATATATATATATATATAAAAGCAACATTTTAACATTTACAATCCTAAATCAGAGGTGAAATCTACTTAGTTATGGTACTTGGTTTTTAATTCATTCTCATTGACCTATGAAGTAAAGATGAGAAAAAAAAAGGTTCATCCAGTTGGAAATTGTGCTCTACAATCAGCTAAGTACAAGTAGTTAATATTGATACAATATAACTTATTTCCCTCAAAGCCAAGGAATTCTTCCAAGAGGGAATGTATACTTAATGGCTTCCTCCCACCCTTGGATGGAACAATTACATGAGAGAAGGAGCCAGGGGAAGAAAGGAAGAAACCAGTAATAATAAAGTGGGTCCAAATAAGAAAAGAGAAAAAGATTGGCTGGCCTTGGAGGGAGTTCTAGGAAGAATCTGATCTTAAGCCTCCACTTCCTGCATTCAAGAGTGTCTAGCATTTAGGTGCAGCAGCAGAGATGCAGTAGTGAAGAATCAGGAGATCTGATTTCATATCCTGCCTCAGACACTTATTATTGACCCTGGGCAAAAGTGACTTGATTTCTCTCCTTCTCAGTTTCCTTATCTGAAAATAAGAGCTTCTACCTTAACAGGACTGTTTTTGGAAGCTTGAATACATAAAAACAAATAGATGCTAAGTCGACACATAGTCAAAGACTTTACTACACAGTCTTCCGATGTGTTGGCTGATCTTGACTGTTTAACTGGAATGAATCCTCACCAACTCAAAAGCTATGATCTTCTGAAAGACAGCTAAGAAAATAATTTAGATAATTAGCTTCATTCACTCTTACATTACCAGGAACAACCCACGTAGAATGTTCCTAAATGTATTCAATAAAATACATAGGAGTGTAAAGGAAGTTGGTTATGATGAAAAATGACTATGAAAGTGTTTTTAAAACAAGTTCACAGATCCTCCCCACTCTGGGTTCAGAAGCCCTATTCTCGACTGCACCAGGGACTCTAGGTTAGCACCTCCCAGCTTCCCCCTTCCCACTCTTAAGATCTATGAGAGAAGAAAGGAAACAAGCATTTATTAAGTGACTACTATATGACAGGCACTGTGTCTACACTAAGCTTGGCTTTACAAACATTTTCTTGTTTGATTCTAACAAACCATGAGAAATAGCTGTTTTGATCACCTCTATTTTAGATGAGGAAATTGAAGCCAAAAGAAGTTAAGTGACTTGTCCCATATCACACAGTTAATAATAATAATTTTACCACAAACTTTGTGCCTGACACTGTACTTAGCTTTTTACAATTATTATTTCATTTGCTCCTCACAGGTGCTATTACACCCATTTTACAGACAAGGCAAACAGAAATAAAATGACTTGCCCAGGATCACACAGTTAAGAAGTGTGCAAGGCTGGACTCCAGGACTGATGCTCTATCAACTTGGTTGCCTTTCTGTGCCTAGATCCATGCCTAAACTCCCAAGCAGAATCCTACCACATTTGTAGCCATAGAGAAACAACGCAAGGATATGTACAACGCTCATTCTTTGAGCTACTTTTTCCAAAGAATTGTGGACCAACCCTTCGCTCACAATCCCAAAGTAAAAACAATCAAAGGACTCCAGCCTATCCCCACCCTGTTGCTCCAAGGTTCTCAGTCCTTACCAGGTCCCTGCTTCTTAGGTTTTTCTCCCAAACTTCTTTCAATCGCAACAATACAAGAGCCAACGTTCGTTCACCTGGAGGAATAACTCTGCAGCTGCCAGACTTCAGAGGGCAGCTCCAGAGTGGGAGGGCAATACAGATGGAAGATAATAGGCTTAAGTAGAGCAAAGGCCCTTGTGAGTGAACTCTTAGAACCCGGAGAGGAATGAGTTTCCTGGAGAAAAAAGTTAAGCTTTAATGGATAAGTAGGGCTTTAACAGGTTGAGGGAGAGGTGGAAAAGAGTAAGAATTTTATTAGGCAGAGGTACCAATTTTGAAGAAAGAATGCTGAGTTAGATTTGGGGCACATTAAGTTTGAAGCATCAGGGAATCTTATAGGTAGAGACAGGAGACTCTAGGTAAGGGTCAGGGTGAAGGGTCTGGAGTCAGGAAGTTCTGAGTTCAAATCTTGTCTCAGACACTTACTAGTTTCTCAGATATTGGTCAGCCTTGCTCTCCTCATCTGTAAAAGGAAATGGCAAACTACTCCAGTATCCTTACCAAGAAACTCCCACATGGGGTCTTGATGTTGGACTCTCAAAAGGACTGAATAAAAAGTAAGCAGTTGAGAGGCAAGTAACCAATGGAGAGGCAAGAGAATGAATAAGAATGAGAGGGGCTGATTGCTAGAGCCAAGTCTTCAGTCATACTTTGCACCATCTAAAGCAAAATATTTGCTTATACTGGAGGTCTTGGAGGAGGAAGGAGAGGATGAGATCCAGGGTATAGAAGTTAAGACTTTCTTATTTTTGTTTGTTTTTTTTTTGGAAGTAAAGGGGTTAAGTGACTTGCCCAGGATCGGACAGCTAGTTAAGTATCTGAACATAAATTTGAATTTAGGTTCTCCTGACTTGAGGCGGGGTACTCTATCCATTATGCTACCTAGCTGCCTCTAAAGAATTACCTTAGTTAATAAAAAATAACTTTTCTTTCGGACATGGAAAGGGAAGAAGAGAATAATTAATGATGTCAAGAAACTGTAGGAATATAGGAATGAAAGTTGAGGGAGCCCTTTTCTAAGTCTCTAAGGCTTGTCCATGAAGTAGAATGTATGATCGTCTGGAAATGTGGATTGTAACTTGGAATCTTGAAGTGAAAACAAGAAAGGTTTGGTTCATTAGTTATTTGGAGTATGAGACAATAAGACAATATATTGATGGTCATATTTTTAGTAGTAAAAGCCCAGCTAAGGTTATATAACGTTTTTGTACACTGGATGAAATGTACTCTATTGGCACAAGGAGAAAACAAAAGTTATTTTGCTTAGGCCTATGATCCTAGAGATCTAATATTGTATTATAATACCCATTTAGCCTGAACTCAAAAAAAGGTAAAAAGTAATGCAAACATACATCTTAAGCTTTTAATCATTTTCCCCCACAAATTTCCACTTAAAACTATACGAAGGAAAATTACATACAGATGGCAAATTGCACTCACCCAGGGCTCAGCTACCGTCCCCAAACCACTGGCCAGAGAAACACGTGACTCCAAAGTGCATCTTGGGATTTGTAGTTTTGTTCCAGTGTTTTGCTTTTAAAAAAAAAATCCTAATTCTTTCTTGAGTGTTGCCCTCTAGCGTAGCTCAGAATGGGCACATATATCATTAATTAAGTGAAAGGAAAAAGCAATACAGGATGATCTATGAATTAGTTCATAGACCTTGTCTTTTATCCTTATAAATGGATAAATGGATTAAAACTTATTTTTATATAATCATAACCATTTTTGTGCTAATAATTTTTTCTTCTAGTTCACTGAAAAGGAATTTTTATTATTTCTATGCTATTATTTCCTCTCCATTAGAAATCCTTAGTTTGAAAAAAAGGATAATACTAGTAATGTCCCATATGTGGCCAAAAAAATCAAGGTATTTGCAATTGTCTCTGGTTATGAAGCTAGATTGATGCTTTGGTGTGATGCTAGTTTCATAGCAAGAAAAAAGTCCCAAGTATGTTGGAGATGAGATTTAATTTTTTTTTTTTTTTTTTTTTTTTGCTGAGCTATTGAGGTCAAATGACCTCCCCAGGATCACACAGCCAGGAAGTGTTAAATTAATTGTCTGAGGTCATATTTGAACTCAGGACATCCTGACTTCAGGGCTGGTGCTCTATCCACTATACTAACTAGCTTCCCCTAGATATGGCCTTTTAATCTAAATTTTTTGATTCTGTAAATGGGAAAAAAAATTAGCCTTTCATATATACTTCATTTCAGAATGCGTAACTGCATTATTTCAGGGTTACAGGAATGTAGGTTTAAAAAACTCTGTTGTTGATTTTAAGGAAAAGAAGATATTCCATCACAAAATTTGTATTGAAAGAAGAGATATATGTCATTCTCCATTGAAGAATACATCTCATCACTCCTTCAGGGTTACTTTTGAAAATTTGGAAAGGCCAGCCTTATTTTCTTTATTGGAATGAAGGAAAGACAACACCCACTTAAATATCTTTTTTTGCTAAGAGCTTGGGCTACAAAATCAACACTTCACTTTCCATGTCAAAGTTATTCTATGAAGGCAAATGCATATTTATAGGACTTTCCAAGAAAAACATGGAAGCTTTAGCTGCATTTGTGTAAATAAAAGTAATGAATTCTGGATTGCAAATCCATAGGAGGCAGAATAATATTTTGGGAATTGTTTCAAATTCTCTTTAAAGAAGAATGCCATCACCAAATGAAAGAATGTGTTGTCTCACATAAAAACAAGTTTAAAAAGGGATCAGATTTTTGCAAAACCAGTTATTGTTCAGGAACCTTTGCCAAAAACAGATTGGGAAAATTCCGATTTGGATAGCTTTTGTTTAACCGCTTATCTGCACATTTCCAAATTAATTCAATGGGAACATGATTCCTGCCCAATAAATCAAGATGACAATAATGTCTATTGGAAGTTGTCCAATGCACATCCAATTGAATCAGTCAGGAAGAGATAGAAGAACAACAAGAAGTGAAGAAAGGCTGAAGGAGTTAGATTACTTTGCAATTGCTTTGAACCCTTATGAAAAGCATTCTGCAATAAGAACTATATTGTTGAGTTTAAGGAAAAGAAGATATTCCATCACAAAATTTGTGTTGAAAGGAGCACAATAAATCATTCCCTACTGAAGAATACATATTCTTATCACTCTTTAAGATATACTTTTGAAAATTTGGAAAGACCAGCCTTATTTTTTCTGTTTGAATGAAGGAAAAGCACTATTTACTTAGGTATCTCTTTTTACCTAGAAATCAAGCTATAGAATCAACACTTCACTTTCCATGGAAAAGTTATGCTTTGAAGGCAAAAGCTTTTTATAGGACTTCCCAAAAAAAGTATGGAAGCTTCATCTTCATTTGTGTAAATAAGAGTAATAAATTCTGGTATGCAAGTCAATAAGAAGAAGAATGATATCTAGGGAATTTTCAAACTTCATAAATAGTAAATTACCTTTGAAGAATATCATCACCCAATGAAAGAATGTGTTTTCTCACATAAAAACGAGGAGTTTCAAAAAGGGGTCACATTTTTGCAAAACATTGATCAAGTTATTGTACAAGAACTTTTGCTAAAAACAGAATGAGAAAATTCCAATTTAGATAGCTATTGTTTAGCCAACTGCTTATCTGCGCATTTCCAAATTAATTCAATGGGAACATAATTCCTGCCCAATAAATCAAGATGACAGTAATGTCCATTGTAAATTGTCCAATGTACATTCAATTGAATCAATCGAGAAAGAGAGAACAAGAAGAAATCAAGAAAGACAGAAAGGTTTAGATTACTTTGCAATTGCTTTGAACCCTTATGATATGCATTCTGCATTAAGAACTCTATTGTAGATTGTAAAAAAAAAAAACACATTCCATTAAAAAAATTTTGTTGCAAAGAGCGCTATATATTTCCTCATCAAGCCTTAAGAAATACATTTGAAAATGTGACAATTTTTGAGTGTAAATAGGGACAGAACTTTTGCAAAACTTTCATTTGAGTTATTGTACAGAAACCTTTCCCAAAAACAGATGGGGAGAATTCTGATTTGGATAGCTATTGTTTAGCCAACTGCTTATCTGCACATTTACAGAATTAGTTCATTTGGGAATGGGATTTCTACCCAATAAATCAAGATGACAAGAATGTCCATTGGAAGTTGTCCAATGCACATCCAATTGAATCAGTCGGGAAAAGAGAAGAACAAGAACTCAAAAAAGGCAGAAGGGTTTATATTATTTTGCAATTGTTTGAACCCTTATGAAAAGCATTCTGCATGAAGAACTCTTTTGTAGATTGTAAGGAAAAGAAGATATTCCATTGAAGTGGAAAAACACCCCAAATGGGACTGTGAGAAACATAATCTTGAATCTTTGTAGTTAGAAGTTTATTACTAGCTCTTTACTCCCTAATAAAGATGGTATTTCTACACCCCCAGATGTGCTGTCCTGACAAAACTGAGACTTTGACAACCTGATAAGCTTAAAAGAATACTGCTTATTGCTGTCTGGGAATGCCCCCCCTTAGAGGGATAACTTTTTGCCTCCTGTTTAGAATAGAAATTCATTTATTATGACAAATGTATCAACAAACATTTTGATGTGTCTCTCTTTCTCTTCTTTCTATAAATATGTGGCCCTGAGGCCACTCATTGCTGACCCCCCCATTCTTGGTGTTGGGGAATCAGTCTTGGCCAGTAATAAACGCTCTTAAAACTTCATTATTTTGGCTATCCTATTTTTCTCTCGCCTGGGTACTTCACCGTCACAAAATTTGTGTTGAAAAGGGTGCAATATGTCATTCCCCATCAAAGAATATATCTCCTCATCATTCCTTCAGAGATACTTTTGAAAATTTGGGAAGACTGGCCTTATTTTCTCTCTTGGAATAAAGGAAAGGTGATATCCACTTAGATATCTTTTATTTTTTTCTTTTTTTCCCACGAATTTAGGCTGCAAAATCAATGCTTCCCTTCCCATGGCGAAGACATGTTTTAAAGACAAAAGTGTATTGATAGAAGCTTCCAAGAAAAGTATAGAAGCTCAGCTGTGTTAGTGTAAATAAGAGTAATGAATTCTGGATTGCAAGTCAATAGGAAGAATAAGGGTATCCAGTGAATTCAATGGTCATTTCAACCTTGAGGCCTAGTAAATTCTCAATGTAGAAAAAAGTCATCACCCAATTAAAGAAAGTGTTTTCTCACATAAAAACAAGGAAGATAACAGAGGTCAATTTTTGCAAAACTTTGATTGAGTTTTTGTACAGAAACATTTGCCAAAAGTTGATTGGGACAATTGTGATTTGGATGGCTTTTGTTTAGCCAACTGCTTATCTGCACATTTCCATTATTAATTCATTTCCAATGCACATCCAATTAAATCAATCAAGAAGAGAGAAAAGAACAGAAAAAGTTAAGAAAAGCAGAAGGTTTTAGACTACTTCGCAGTTGCTTTGAAACCTAATGAAATGCATTCTGCAATAAGAACTCTAGTGGAGGAAGGGAGGGGAAAAATCAGAACAGAAGTGAGTGCAAGGGATAATGTTGTAAAAAACTACCCTGGCATGGGTTCTGTCAATAAAAAAGTTATAATTATTTTTAAAAAAAGAATTTTTTTCTGGAAAAAAAATTGTATTTCTCTGATTAATAATGACTTGATATATGGTGTAGTTTCTGTCATACTAATTTCCAATTTTCCCAGCAGTTTTTGTCAAACAGTGAATTCTTATCCCCAAAGCTGGGGTCTTTGGGTTTGGCAAACACTAGATTATTAAAGTTATTGACTATTTTATCATGTGAACCTAACCTATTCCATTGATCAACGAGTCTTAGCCAATACCAAATGGTTTTGGTGGCCGCTTCTTTATAATATAATTTTAGATCTGGTACAGCTAGGCCACCTTCATTTGATTTTTTTTTCATTAGTTCCCTTGAAATTCTTGACCTTTTGTTTTTCTATATGAACTTTGTTGTTATTTTTCTAGGTCATTAAAATAGGTTTTTGGGAGTCTGATTGGTATAGTGCTAAATAAATCGATTACTTTAGATAGTATTGTCATCTTCATTATATTTGCTCGACCTATCCAAGAGCACTTAATATTTTTCCAATTGGTTAGATCTGACTTTATTTGTGTAGAAAGTGTTTTGTAGTTTTGCTCCTATAGTCTCGACTTTCCCTTGGTACATTAATTCCCAAATATTTTGTACTATGAGCAGTTACTTTAAATGGAATTTCTCTTTGTAACTAACTGTTGGATTTTGTTAGTGATATATAAGAATAATGATGACTTATGTGGGTTTATTTTGTATCCCACAACTTTGCTAACGATGTAGATTATTTCTAATAGCTTTTGAGTAGCATCTCTGGGGTTCTCTAAATATACCATCATATCATCAGCAAAGAGTGATAATTTGTTTTCCTCATTACCTACTCTAATTCCTTTGATCTCTTTCTCAACTCTTATTGCCAAAGCTAGCATTTCTAATACAATATTGAATAGTAATGGTGATAGTGGGGAACCTTGTTTCACTCCTAATTTTATTAGGAATGGTTCCAGTTTATCCCCATTACATATGATGCTTACTGATGGTTTTAAATTGATGCTACTGATTGTTTTAAGGAAAAGTCCATCTATTCCTATATTCTCAAATGTTTTTAATAGGAATAGATGTTGGATTTTATCAAATGCTTTTTTTTTCTATCTATTGAGATGATCATATGGTTTTTGTTAATTTGGTTATTGATATAGTCAATTATGCTAATAGTTTTCCTAATATTGAACCAGCCCTGCATTCCTGGTATAAATCCTACTTGGTCATGGTGTGTTATCCTGGGGATGATTTTCTGTAATCTTTTTGCTAATATTTTATTTACAAGTTTTGCATCAATATTCATTAGGGAAATTGGTGTATAATTTTCTTTCTCTGTTTTCAACCTACCTGGTTTAGGTATCAGTACCATGTCTGTGTCATAAAAGGAATTTGATAGGACTCCTTCATTCCCTGTTTTTTCAAATAGTTTATATAGCATTGGAGCTAATTGTTCTTTAAATATCTGGTAGAATTTATATGTAAATTCATCTAGTCCTAGGGATTTTTACTTAGGGAGTTGATTAATAGCTTGTTCTATTTCTTTTTCTGAAATGGGAATTTTAAAGCAAAAAAATAAGGCTAGTCTTTCCAAATTTTCAAAAATAACTCTGAAGGAGTGATGAGATGTAATCTTCAATGGAGCATGACATATTGCACTCTTTTCAACACAAATTTGGTGACGGAATGTCTTTTTTTTTTTTTCTTCTTTGCAATCTACAATAGAGTTCTTAGTATAGAATGTGTTTCATAAGGGTTCAAAGCAATTGCAAACTAATCTAAGCCCTTTGGCCTTTTTTGACTTCTTTTTTTTCTTTCTCTCTTTCTGACTAATTCAATTGGATGTACATTGGACAATATCCAATGGACATAATTGTCATCTTGATTTATTGGGCAGGCAGGAATGTTCCCAAATGAATACAATTGATGGCAAACAACCAGGCAATGATGCCCAATACACTTCTTTTAAACTCAAAAAAGATAAGAAAAGGATCTCACATACAAAATATGTTCCAAGGAACCACGTATTAGATTTCTTTACTACAGCATTGACATATCAGGACACTTTTTATTGTTTTAAGAATTTTGCATCTTATAGCTGTTGTCATTTTTTTTAATGTGTTAAAATGGACATTGCATGGTGTGAATAAAAGTTTAAACACTGGTCAAAATAAAAAACAAAAGAACTTTGTTTTCTCATTTAAGTAAAGGAAGATAGGGAAATATATAAATTACATAAATTCGGTACAGATGGGTAATCCATTCTAACCAAAACATGTTTTGTTAGTGTGTCAAGAAATTCTTGGAAAGTGGGTTCTGAAGAATATATTTTTTAATGAAACATTTGAAATGGCCATAGCCTTTTGAATGGTATTTACCAAAAAAACCAATGCTTGCAAAACGAAATCTTTAGATTAAATTATATACCTCTAATTCAAATGCAAATGTTTAAGCATTTGAGATTCAAAAATGTTAATGCATTTGTTGTATCACAGTTCTCTTTTTATGTTCTGACCCAGTTTCCCTCATTGTCCCATTCAGTTACTCTGCCTCAAACTATAACCATTGCCTCTTAATGTTTGATAGCATAAAGGTCTTATATCTTAGACCTTAGGCTATACTTATTCCCTCTTAATGTTTCATGGGATAAAGTTCTTTATCCATTTTAGACATCATTAGAATATCAGGAGCATCTGTAGTAACTCCCTCCATTATTTCATCCTAGGTACCTCCCCCATTTAGGTCATCCCCATCCAGGTACCTCCCCCATTATATCATTGTTCTCATTGCCCTGTTAAAGCGGCTTGTATCCCACAATTTGTTTTGGATTCTTTGAGACAATAGTCTCAATTCAGCCTGAGACCAAACATGCATCCATTGGGTCCCAGTAAATCTCTCCATTTAAGAGTCTATTACATTGTTCTCTAATCTCTATCTTGCTCAGTTTCCCCAACATTGCACATTGATATTGCATTGCACTGAAGCTTAGAAAGTGGAATTCTAGAATGGAAAATGTGAGCACGAAAATCACTTCTGGTATAAACAATGCTCCTTCCTTCCTTCTTTGATGCTCAAATGTTTGTTTTTAAAGTAAAATCTTTTTAATTTATGAAACAAAAACCTTTCACAGCCTAGTGATAGGAGAGTAAATGTCATTGTCCTGCTGCACAGCAGAAATATAATTTTATGACTCTGAGTGATTCTGCCTCATTCTCCAAGCACTTGAGCACTTAAGTCTACTGATTTTTCATTATCAAATGAATGGAATACCCTAGTTTCCATATTTCAGAGTAAATAAAACTAATTGATGGCAAACAACCAGGCAATAATGCCCAATACACTTCTTTTAAACTCAAAAATGATAAGAAGAGGATCTCATATACAAATGGTCTTTAAGGAACCACATATTAGATTTCCTTACTACTGCACTGACACTTTAGGATACTTTTTTGTTTTAATAAGTTTGCTCTATCAGTTAAATAAAGGAAGATAGGAAAAAGTATGACTTACATAAAATCGGTACAGTTTGGTATTCCTTTCTAAGAAAAATATTTTTGTTCGTGTCTTGAGAAAATCTTTTGAAAGTGGATTCCAAGGGCATTAGAAATGACCATAGCCTTTTTATTGGTATTTGTGAAACAACCTTTGCTTGCAAAACAAAATCGTCAGATTAAATTACCTCTAATTCCACTGCAAAATTTTAAGCATTTGAGATTCAAAAATGTTAATGCATTTCTGGTGTCTTGCAGTGAATCTTAGAAAATCAAATGTTAGAATGGAAAATGAGAGCAGGAAAATCATTTCTGGTATGGCACATTCTTTCTTTGATCCTAAAATGCTTGTTTTCAAAATAAAATCTCTTTAATTCACGAAATAAAAAGCTTTTATTTTATTTCCTTTACAATGAATTCCATATGATCTTATTTACATTGGAATAGTCCACTTCAAGGAAATGCATTCTGATGGGTCTATGGAGCAATGTAGTGTATATCCTCAAGTTTAGGCAATATGCTGTGTCATGAAGTGCTTCCAGTACAATAAATGATATCAATTGATGTAGGACTTGGATAAACTCACAACTGTCTTTTTGATCATTGGAAAGCATTTTTGCTAGCATAAGAATTTTCAAATTGAATGGCTATTTTTAAGGGAAACCTCAATACACGGTACTTGGTACAAATTTCCTGGAAAATACAATGGAAAAATAAATGTTTTCTCTCATTTGGGTTTCAATTCTTTTGTCATTGTTTTTGCTTTCCTTTATTTTAACTTTGTATACACACTTAAACAGAATGAATAAATTCAGTGATGGGCCATCATCTTTTCTTTTGCTGGCAATGTCCTTGGAGACTGCATTTTATTATATGTGAATTACAATGATCTTAATGATAGTCATGATTTGGCAGTTCTCTTATTGTACATGGTGCATTTCGGGATCTTAGAGCTTTCAGGCCATTCTACCATATTGCCCAAAATTTATTACGCAGTGGGCACTGTATTATCTTCTCTATATTTAAAAGCAGATCAAAGCTTGCTAAAACGCTAATGTTTCCAAGGGAATTTGTAAAGCTCCAAAGAAATCTTTCAGTTCCTCCCTTCCTAAGCAGGTGTATAAGGATGTAAAGTGAGGATTTGGTTATATGACATAAATTCATAATGAATCCAGGCAACATAGTTTTGTAATTTTTGTCCAGTTTTGAATGTACAGGAATGAAAGCAAAGTATGGTGGTAGTGATCGTAGGCTTAAACTTGGTAGGGAAAAATTGGTAGTATCATAAGAGGGAAATGGGTCTCCAGAGAAAAGGACAGCATAGAACCTTTTGGTACCTCATACATCTCTGTAGAAATTTTCTTAACGGTCACATACTCCTCCATTCTATCTCACCTTCACTTAAAGATAGCCAAACCCTTGATCTGGCCATTATTCAAAGATTTCCAATTCAGTGTTCCAGGACTCCAAAATTTATTTCATCATACTTTTCATTTCATTCCTACCAATGTCTTATCACCCCATCATTCTTTTTACTCACCATGACCACCAATCTTTTTATACTCCTAAACCATTAACTTTATTAGGGTTATGCAATTCTGCCTTGTCAATCCTGATTCCTCTGTGAATCAGTTCAATTTTATTCTAATCTCTTCTCGTCTTGATCATACCTTGCCAAACTCTAGCCCATATTACTTACATTATCTGACTACTTTGTATTTACTCTTAATGGAGTTGAAGTGTTTAATAGAAGTAATAGATTTCTTGATCTCTATAGATTTTCATAATATTGTTTTCTCATGGTTCTCCTCCTACCTGTCTGATCAGTTCTCAGTTTTCTTTGCTGGATCATCATCATTGTTATGATCAATACATCTTCTTTTTCTTCTTCTTATTTTTTTTTTTTAATTTTCTTGCCCAGCGCTGAATGTTTATTATCATCTTTATGTACATGAGATCTCTATATCCAGCTTTTTCTCTCCCAAGATCCAGTTTACCATCACCAACTCTTTCATATTTTTAAGTGGATGTCCGATAGGCATCTCAGACTCAGCATCTAAAATTGGGCTCATATTTTTCTACCAAACTCACCATTCTTTCAGAGTTCCCATTATTCTTGAGGATGTGTTCCATCCTAATTTTCATCTAGGTTGTTAACCTTAGTGCCATTTTTGACTCTTTCCTTTCATCCTACTTGTTCAGTTGCCAAATCTTGTAATTTTTTCCTCTGACATACTTCTTATATACATATCCCTTTTCATCCACTCATAGATTCCATCCTAATCTAGCTTCTCATTATGTCTTGCCCAGAGAGTTGTAATAGCCTTTCTCACTGGTTTCCCTGATTCAAGTTTTTTCCATTCCAACACATTCTCCATATCTATTGTAGCTGATAAAGTAGTTATCCTTAATTCTCTACTCAATAAACTTTCGGTAGCTCGCCATTGCCTTTGCAATTAAATATACATTTCTATTTGGCATTTAAAGGTGTTTCCAACCTGGCCCCTTCTTATCATTTCATCTTCTTACACATTACTCCCCTTTGCTGGGCTGGAAAAAGTGCTGTGCACTTTTCTTCCTTTCTCTGTACCCCACCCCAGAGAAGGCTAAAATTGAACATGAATCTATATATATATAAAACTATATTATGCATATTTCTGTTTGTCATTTCCTTCACTGGAGGTAGATATCTTCCTTCACAGGTCCAAATCTTTCCATGTTTTTCCAAATCAGTCAGCTAATTATTTCTTATATCACAATCATATACCACAACTTGGTTTGGCAGTTCCCTAATAGAAGGGCATCTACCTTTTAATCAATTTTGACATGTGTAAAATAGTATTTCAAAGTTGTTTTAATTTGCATTTCTCTATTCAAAAATGATTTAGAGCATTTTTCATGTTTATGGTTTTTAATTTCATCAAAAACTGCCTGTTCAGATTCTTTGTCCATTTATCAACTGGATATGAATCATTATTTTAAATTTAATAAGGTTCTTTATATATTTGAGAGATAAGACCTTTATCTGAGAAATTGTCTATTAAAAAAAAAAGATTGAGAAAAGAATTCTGGGAAGATGGAGGAATAGATCAGAAAATTCTAAACTCTTCAGATTTCTTCCATAAACAAGGCAAAATAGTGCCTCAGGGTACACATAAAGCAATAAAAACAAGATTTGGTGCAGAACAGTGGTCTTCCTGGGACAACTAGGTAGAAGAAAAATACCAGGACTCAAGTTTGACCTGTGTGAAGTGTAAACACCTCTAGTTTAGCTCCATGGAAACAGCAAGTAGCGAGCCCTGATGTCTAGATTGGGAGGTTGTTTTGGCCTCATCCATAGGATTCTTCACCCCACCCAGAAATTGTGGAGAGTTGCTTGTCTCAGCAAGGGACCTTGAATAATAATAAAGGATGGCAGGGCCAGTAATACTGCTGAGACAAGGCTGTCTGTAGCAAGAAACCAGCCAGCATATACCCAGTAAGTGTGGAAACCGTAGGTCAGGGACCTTGCTGGCTGTGGCTACTTACAGAAAGGCAAGAGTTCTTAGTTTTAGGTTCCAGGCCAGAGGGGAGGACCTGATGTCAGAGGCACCATCCTGGACTCCCTAGGACTAGATATGATTAGACCAACAACTATTAAAAAAAAAAAATGAGCAGGAAAAGGAGAAAGAGCCCAACTATAGAAAGTTGCACTGGAAATAGGGAAGATTGGGCTCAACTTCAGAGAAGGATATTGAGGTAAAAAATGAATGTAGAGAAGATCTGGGTTCATATTCAGAAGATAATGAAGTCCAAAAAGCCACTCCTACTTCAAAGGAAAATGTCAAATGGTCACAAGCCCAAAAAAGAGTTCTTGGAGGAACTTAAAAAGGAAAAAAATAGAGCAATCCAAGAAAATCAAAATAAAAAAAGTCAACCAATTAGAAAAAGAAATCTAAAAACTTAAGGAAGAAAATAACTCTTTAAAAATTAGAATCAGGCAAAGGTTAATGACATAAGACACCAACACATAATGAAACAAAAAAAATGTAAAAACGAGAATATGAAACATCTCATTAGAAAAGCAACTGATATAGAGAACAGATTAAGGAGAGACAATATGAGAATTATTGGACTACCTAAAAGTTATTTTATATATTTGTGTATATAGTCAAGTTATTTAGAGATACTTGTTTTCTAGAGCTAAAAAAGAACTTGGGATGACTAATTCATTTTGAGTATCACAATACTCAATCAAGTACAAAGAATTCATGGAGAAAGATGCTTTTCACATTCAGAAAAAGAATTGTTAAATTGTTGTATGGTTTTACATATTTAGTCATATAAATGAAATTTGTTATTTTGTCTAATGACAGCTTTTTTAGGGTGGCATGGGAAGGAAAGGAGGAAAAAAGTACAAAGCAAACAACAAAGAAAATTGGGAAAGAAATTGGGAAGCAAAGAAAAACAGGGCAGCTTTGAAAATGATTTATATTATTTATTATAGGTTTTTTAAAAAGTAAATTATGTGAAATGGAAATTCATCATTATATATATATATATACACACTATATAATTTTATTTTAATATTTTTATTTTTCCCAGTTATATACAAAATAATTTTTTACATTTGTTTTTAAAACTTTTTGATTTTTTCCCTTACTCCTCTCCATCCCCCTTGCAATTAGATGTCACATGTGAAATTATGCAAAACATTTAATGGTTTTATATTGAATCCTCTTCTTATATTTTGTGTAAATGGAAAATTTTTTTTGATCTTTCTGTATTTAAGTTGAAAATGAATAAAGGAAAAAAAAACTCTTGTATTATGATACATACTTTAAACAGTCCTTTAAAAATGTTCAGTTTTTGGTAATGTTTCATATTCTCAACCTTCCTTCTTTTACAAAAATCAAGCAATTAAAATTGCTATGGATAAGATTTTATTTTCAGGAAGGCTGTCTGATTTTTAAAGACATGTTGAAGGGATAATGACTCTGCTCCTTTGAATCCATTTTTAGAAATGAATTTGTGAAAATTGCTGTACAATGAAGCAGGATCAGCATTTTATTTATTAATTTTATTTACTGTTGATTAACATTTATTGAGCAGATGCTAAAGTCAGACTAGAGATACAAAGACACGATTACTTCATGGAGCTTATACTCTAGAAGGGAATGCAATATGAGTATAGGCTTTAAAAAACAAGGCATAATATGAAAGGAAAAAAATTATAATACAATTTTACATGTGTACATTTAAAAAAAGAGGAAGATAAAACGATGATCATATGGTTTAAGTCATCTTTCTTCATCTTCCAATTGTTCAGCATGAGGAATTCCTTCCATAATTTTGTATTCCACAGAAGCTCCTTTTAAATAAAAACTATTTCAAAAGTATTTCAACATTTACAAATAAAATAAACATTTTGGTACCATTCTAATCAATTCTTTACTGAACTAATAACTTGTTTCCTATTCATTTATCCAGCAACATTAGTGGCATATTGAGAGAAAACAACAGTAAAGTTTAACTAAACTATGATTGCAGTGGTTGGAAAAAATGCTAAACTACATCTAAATGTTGTGAAGAATCTGGAATGCTCACGATCCATAAAAATGAAATTATTGAGTTTTACATTCAGGTGCGTCTTTTCCTGAAGAGCTCTGCCATTGATGCATTAGAGATTCTGTATTTTCTTCTCCTGGAGTTTGAGTCTCTGTGAAAGAAAAAAATCCCAAACACCTAATTTTAGTTATATTCAAAACACTATATTACATATATATGTACCTACAATCAAATTATAATTGTAAGAGAGTTAAAGGGAAATTACAAAATTCAGATATTAGTTCACAGAAAGTTTCTAGTCCAGTTGGGGTATGAGACACACTGAAAAGTCTAATTCATAATTATACACGGTTAATTTTTTAGAATAAACTGTGGGCAAAGGCTGTGACTAATCAAAGAAAGCTTCTGAAAGTTGATATTGGGGATGAGATTTAAAGGACATGAGAACAGGATATGTATTGACAGAGATATGTCCAGGGAGGAAGTAATATAATATATGCTAGATGAAATGATGACAGTTGGTGGAGTTTTGAGTTTCACTTGGATAATAAATTTATAGATTTCAGTACAGGAGTGACAGGAATACATTTCCAGGTAAGAAACTATTTAAAATGCAGTATTAAACAGGGGAGAGAGTAAAGGTGGGAATGAGTACTATAATAATCCAATAAGGTCATCATGAGAGTTGAAATTAGGATTGTAGCAATGCTCATGAAGCAAAGAGAAAGGATATGAAAGGTTTTGTGCTCCGTGTCTATGTAATTCTGGGCAAACTTCAATCTCTGTGGGCCTCTATTTTCTCTTTGGGGAATCTACTTTCTGCCAAATTATCACCTGAAGTGATTATCCTGTGATCTAGGCTCTTAATAGATTAGCTTAATGTGATGCAAAGTAGAAAGAAAGTATCAAATATAACTTCAAGATCATGAAAATGGGAAATGAGGCAAATAAATGATGATGCTGCAGCTAGTGTTAGAAAAGGTGGAAGAAAAGCTAGTTTAGGGACTCAGTTTCAGATTCATTAAGTTTCAAAATATTCATGGAAATGTCTTAGAAGAAGTAGATGTCTGGTGCTCCAAATGTCAGGCTAGAGGTGCTGCCTTGGGTGTCATATACTGAGAGGGTGGTAATAACAATAACTGTCAATTAGATGCTTTATACTTTACAAAGTACTTTATATACACATTATCCTATTTAAACCCCACAACCTTGTGAAGGAGGCAATATAGTTATCCTTGTTTTACAAATGAAGAAACTGAGGTTCGGAAAGATGACCTCCTTATGTCTGTTTGGGATTTAAATCCAGGTATTCCTGATTCCAAATCCAGTATGTTTTATTGCTTTGAAGTCATTGGAATAAACGAAATTGCCAAAAGAAAAGAGAAATGACCTCAGGACAGTTCATTGAGAAATACCTACATTAAAGGTAAACAAAGAGGGGCAATCAAATAAAAATGTTAAAAGCTACTAAAAGCCGAGGGAAAAGAAAAAAAAAATACTACTGTATTTGACAATTAGGTGCTCACTGGTGATACCAGAGATAGCAGAAACTATAAGGGTTTGAGAAGAATGAAATTGCTATGAGAAGAAAGGGAACAGATCGAAATATACAATCGAAATCTCAAGAGATTCATAAACTTTTGTTTTCCCATTTATCTGTACCATGATAAATTGAAATTCACCTTTTATAAGATTACTTGTAGAACTGAAAGCTACTTCTGTAAGAAAAAAAAAATAACACAAGTTAATAGTAGTCAGAAGCCCACCACTGAAATAAACATCCCTCTTGGTCAATTTATTTTATAGTCATTCAAAGTGATTACCTTTATATTATCTTTGTCCCAAAAAGCTTGCTAAATAAATTATTTAATATAATGAATCAACTGAGCATTACAGAGGATGTTTGAATTTGCCATAACACTTTTTTCTCAGACCTAAAAAACCCTACAATGCTTTAACAGTTTATTTGTACATTTAAAAAGTGCTAATTACCAATGCTTCTTACCTATCTATGAAAGCTGGTCCAACAGAATTTTTACTTAGTTATTATAATGAACTCAATTAACTATATATATTCTTGGAAGCAATAAAATCACATTTAAATCACTATTAATTTATATTCTCATTAGTTTTTATGTATCTTCCTACTGCTTAAAAAGAAATGTTAAAAAATCCCCCAAAGTGTGACTGTTTTAGGAGATGGTCTATTATTTTTAATTTTAAGACTATTTTGTCATCCCTTCGTAGAGATGATTCACAATTCTTTTTAGCTCTTTTACTTAAATTAGCATAATTATTAGAGGGTATGTTTTAAGGAAAAAATAGTATTTATAGCTTCCATTTCATTATGCTATCTTTTTTTATACAATGAAAAGTTAGTGCTTTGCAAACTTTAAAGCATTTAATTAATTTGCATTTGTTGATTGTCACTAATAATAATCTTAATCTTCAAAGAATATTCAAGATCTCATAATCTTAAAAGTTGTTTCTCTATACATCAGGGCGAGGAAAGGGTATTGAGAAGATAAATAACATAAATGAATCCCCACTGAGTTGACCATCTTTTGCTGTGTCTATTCTCATAAGGTCAAAAACATAAAATTTCTTGCATGGTATTGTGAATTTGCTTGCTCAAAATTCTTGTCTAAATTTGCCATTTGAGGCCAAATAGTTTTTTAAAAATTACCATATCTTAACCATTGTTTCCCCTTTTCCCTCTATTGTATTACATACCTGGGAGTAGGCCTAGGCCAGAGTTATCAAAATAGTTATTAAGACAAGTGACTGGTAGAGACTTGGACCGCCCATCATATGCCCAAGATTTTGGTGAATCCTTTGGCAAAGTTTCCTGTGAAATCTGCTCTTTATTCAGAGGTGATGTGTATTGTTTCTTTAAGGATGTCATTTCTGCCAGTTTAGGAGATTTTGGAGAATGGACACAACTAAGTTCTTGTGCTTCCTTTTTAAGGGCTCTCTCTTTCCATTTTTTGACTTCTCTGAGAAGATGAAAATTGTGGTTTAGAAAGAAAACAAAATGGGTAAGTACATAGAAATGACACTGAAATGAAATGTATCTATATTTATATACTAACCTCTCAAATGCACTAATGCTTTATAGTCCAGAAAATGAAAATAAACTTCTACTGACTAAATAACAGGTTTTACTTCTATCCCTTTGTAGACTTCTGAAGTGATAGACTAGTCAGTTAGTTCACTGTGATTAGCTCTTTTAAGTTACACATCTGTAGGTTACTGAACACAGAGAATTATGTTCTCTTTAATATAGTTTCTTATTTTCTTTCTTAGGAGATATGAACCAAAAAGGCAGTAATCCTAGAAGAAGAATGTTACATCATTGTGTCCTTTTTATAGAGTAGATAAGGAATGGTCAGAAATTGTAGATAAAGTGAGTCAGAAGCAGACTATTTTTTAGTTTTTCCGGAGTAGAATCTTAATTTTATCAAAAGTGTTATGTGATGAATTCTCAGTAGTATTTTGAAGTTATGGAGTGCTAAAAGATAAAAGTTCACCACATAAATCAAATTGTACAAACATTTGTATAGTTCAGGGACAGGCATATGAGCTCCATATACAGTGATGACAAAGAAAGAGATTTAATGCCTATTTTTAAACAATTTAATTATTCTTTTTACACACCTAATTGAAAACAGTAAAAAACCTATAATTAATCATGACCTTTTATTTCAAAAAGAAATAAATAATTAAAATTTAAATTATAATTTCCTCTAAGATTTAGTATATTGCATGGAATCCTTTGAACTGTTTAAATTTTAGACTAGACTAGACTAGAAAGGAAGAAAATATCTTTGAATCTTAAAAAAGAAAAAAATCAGTGTCAGATCAGACACAGTACACCCCCTCCTCCTCCTCCCTGTTTAAAAAATGGAACCTTTATTTAATTAAATATTTCATGTTCTAATCATTCAGGACAGATTAAAAGGACATATAGGGTGATGTTAAAAAAAAAAAAGGCAACATCATTAAAATAACTAGAACGTCAATATTTAGCCCAAGTTTCTAATCTATTGTTGTGGACTATTCTTACTAAAGTGCAGGTTCTATTTTTCCCCATGGTAATTCAATTTTATGTTACATAAATTTCAAGAAGATTAAAATATACTTTGTAAAAGAACTATATAGAAAAGGATGATTACTTTAAAAAAAGGCAATTAAAAAAAGAGTAGAAGACAGATATGGTTTTAATAGTCACCCAGATAACCCAGGAAATAGAAGAACTAATGGGAAAAAAGAGTTAATAGGAAAAATAAATGTCTTTCTGGTCCAGTGGGATGTTGCACTTGGGAGTCTGGGGAAACCTGGAGTGGATCTATAAATATATGTGACCATACATACTACAATTCCTAAGTTTCCTCAACTGATGGCATCTACCTCACAGAGTTACTGTGAAGATATTGTCCTCCTTCAACATATCCCTTCTTCCTCTTCCCAGAAGGTTTGTTTATGCTTCCCTTTACTTTGTTTATAAATAAGTAGCTTAGTATCAAATTACACTTTGAAAACTGCTAGACCAGATGGTGTCTTGATTTAACATTGGAAGGTTCAATTTAACATTGGATGGCTCTCTTACAAATAAAGAGTGTGAATTCTGGCATACTAAGATTGTCTGTGAAATGGTTGACTTCCACCCTTACCCCTTACACAATAGAATTTGGAATAGAATTCTAGATTATACCCAATATTTGCAACAAAACCGACTGAACTGAACCCAGACATGATAAACACAATGAAGCAAATCTATTTTGCGTGCTCTTACCTTGACAGCTGACTCTGATGATTTGTCAGATACTCATTCTGTTTCTTTAACTTGCTAATCTCTCTCTCGAGCCTCACACGGTCTGCTTTCAAGATCAGTGCTTTTGTGCTCTGTATGATACCACTACCACCTCCACAAGTCAGTGGGGCGTGTGAAGCCTGAGCATGACCAGATGGCTCTAATACTAGTGAGGGAAACAAAAACATTGAGCCAGAAATGAGAGATGCTTTGTGTTGTGCAAAGATAGGATTCAAAGAAATCACTGGTGGAGTTGAATTCCACTATGGAAGCATAAGAGACTTTTCCTGCTCTCAAAGACTTGACAGTCTAGTAAAAATACATATAAGAACATACAAGGTCTTTCCAAGATTCACTGGGGCTAATCTCGGGAGGAAAGCACTACTATTAAAAAAGGATTGAGTAAAGGGTTTTTTGGTTTTGTTTTTCAGGTGAGAATTTTGCTTGGATCTGAAGAAAGTCGGGAAGTAAAGATAAGGGGTGGAGAGAGTTCCAGGCAATGGGAGATAGAAAAGGAAAATGCCCAGAGCTGGGGAATGAAGGGTAAGGGTAATGTCAATGTGTCATAGAGTACACAAGGAATAAGAAGACTGGAAGGGAAGAAAAGGGTCAAGGTATGAAGAACTTTCAAAACTAAAAAGAGGAATTGATATTTGATCTTGGAGTGACCACTGGAGGACCACTTGGAGGAAGCCATTGGAGGTGACATGGTCAGATCTACCTTTAGGAAGAACAAATTTTCAGCTGAGTGAAAGATGGATTGGCATGGATAGACACTCATGGCAGGGAAATCAACCAGCAAGTTACTGTTATAGGTTAGAGAGGAGGTGATGAGGGCCTAAAAGTAGCTGAAATATGGCAAAGAGTATACAAAAGATGTTCCTAATGTGGAGCAACATGGGGAAGGAAGGAGAGTTTGAGATTTCTTACCTGCCAAATCTGAAAGTCTTTTTTTTAACTCCAATATTTCACAACTTACCTGCTGAATGCAACACTGTTGACCCACCCCCTCCTCCTGGATTTTTATACTGCTTTTCCCTCATTTGCCTTCTACCTGTCTGACTAACTCTTCTCAGCCTCTTTTGTTGGTCACCAATAAAAGGGTTACACACTTAACTATGAATATTCCCCAAAGTTCTGTCCTGGGGCCTTTTCTCTTTCTATATTCTCTCTCATGATAACCTTGTGAGTTTCCAAGAGTTTAATTATCATTTTTATGCAGATGACTTTCAGAACCAGTCCCAGCTTTTCTCCTGAACTACAGTCCTGTATCACCAACCATTTATTGGACATTTCAAAGTAGTTATTCCATAGATCTTAAAATCAACAAATCTAAAACAGAACTTCCTTACCTCTGAAGCCCTCCACTTTATTATTTCTGTCAAAGAAGGTGCCACCATTTGCTGGGCATTATGCTGGATTCTTCAAGGTTCTAATTAATACCTTTTTAACCTCTTTTGCATCTGAGCCATTTCTCCACATACTTTAGCTCAATTATCCTTACTTCTGGCCTAGATTATTATAATAGCTTCAAATCTCTCTATTCTAATCCACATTATGCACTGCAGCTGAAATAATTTTTAAGCATAAATCGATGTAGCCTTTCCTACTTAACAACTCTAATGGCCTCCTAATTACTGTCTTTAGGACAAAATATAAACTTCTCTATTTAAGTTCTATACAATCTTTTCAGCCTTGTTTGACACGACTTCTCCCTTCTTTCACTATGAGATAAAAACTAGCTTGGCTTTCTCTGTTCCTTAACATAAGACCCTTATTTCCTCTCTCATGACTTTATACTTGGCATCTTAGCAGACTGGAATGAAAGCCCTCCTTACCTCCACCTTATAGAGTCCCTGTCTTTGTTGAAGATATAGCTGAGGCTGCATTAAGCTTTTATTGATCTTTCCCAAAGTACCATGGATTTAACTATTCTGAACATGTGCATACTAACTTTATATTTATGCTTTATGTTTTTATATGTACCTGTATCTCCCAAGTAGGGATTATTTTCATTCTTTGTACTTCCCAAATCCACAATGAGAGGTGCTTAATAAATACTTGATTGCTCAAATGTACTTAAATTTCATAAGAATCTTATTAAATAGGCAGTAAAGCTATAATAAACTAAGGAAAACAATACCAATTCAAAAGTTCAAATAGAGATGACAACAGAATGGTATAGATTACCTTATTGTTGGCCATTTAGAGAAATTAATGCAATTTTTAAACTTTAGCATTTTTCAGTATCATAGCAGCCTCCTGAAGTAGACATAAAAATCTAACCACATGAAGGATATAAGCACAACAGAGAAGTGATCAAAATATTCTGTACTTACTTGAGGTATTATTGCATTGTTGTGCTCTTCTAAGATTTTCCTTCAGTTGGCTTATAATTTCTTCCATGTGCTCTATTATAGCAGTTTTAGAAGCAATTCTAATAAAAGATCATAAAAGAAAACAAATAATAAGTAAAAACACCAGTCCAAAAAATTGTCAGTAAAACAGCAGCAATGAACTATGATGGTAGTAACCCTGTGCTGATTACATGAAATCTTTTTAATATTATGGGACAAATTCTTTTGATATGCTTCCTGATATGGTTTTCTATTGGCTCTTTTCCCCCCCCTAGCCAAAGGATATTGTGGGTTAGTGGAAAGTGAGCTGGTCTTGAAGCCAAGAAGACGAATCTCTGATGACACTTATTCTTTGTGTGAACTTAGCCAAAAATCACTTATGTTCTAGGCAACTCATTAGAACTATTAGTTCTAAAGAGGGTGTTGCATTGGTAGAGAAAGTTCCTCATAGAAAAGTTCTCCACACTAAGTCATAAGAACAGTCTTTTATTATGCCTTTTTCAGCCCAATTCCTAGTAAAGTACAATCTGCACTTGTATGCTCGACCTTTTCTTCTCACTTGAAAAGAAAATTCAAAATACCTTAGTTTTAAAAAATTTTTAAAAACTAGTACCAATGCCAAAATTTACAAAATTATACGCTTTATGTAAAGAAAAGAAAGACACGAAGAATGACATCTAATTGACATTAAGCACATTAATCATTAGCTCTTAGCAAATGGTGGCTAGGATAATCAATCCTACATTTGAGTACATTTGAGAATTACAAAAAAGATTTTTCTGTTTAACCTGCTGGATCTCTTTAAACTAGGGAATGGCATATTTTTTTACTTCTTCTATATCACATTAACTAACCGGTATGCCCCCAAGTGTTGCCCTGGGCAATCACTAGTGTAATTATTAGTTACAATGGATTCAATCAACATCTTTATGAAGATAAGTCCCATATCCCACCATCTTCTTTTTATTTTTTGAAGGTACTCAGCTGATCTAATCAGTTGCTGGACCTTGTCATTTCTACTTCCAGATCTTCTCTTGAATACTTTCTACATTTTGTTGCTGTTGAATTGTTTCAGTCATGTTCAGTTCTTTATGACCCCATTTAGGGTTTCTTTGGCAAAGATAATACAATGCTTTGCTATTTCGTTCTCCAGCTCACTTAACTGAAGCAGAGTTAAATGACTTGCCTGGTGACACTCAGCTAATAAGTGTCTGAGGCCAGATTTGATAAGTCTACTTCAGGTCCAGTATTCTACCCATTAAACCACCATACTGCCCCATCCTGACCTAGAGTACTGTTACAGTACTCTACTTGGTAGAGTAGTAACAGCCTCCCAGTTGATCATTCTGACTCAAGTCTTCCCACTCCAAGTTATCCATAGCGGGAGTGACTTTCCTAAAGTATGGGTCTGCTCACATCACTCTACTACTCAATAAATGCCAGCAGTTTCCTATCACATCTAAAATCAAAAAGTTCAAAGTTCTTTATATCATGGCTTAGACCAGGGATCCTCAAACTATGGCCCATGGACTAGATGCGGCAGCTGAGGACGTTTATCTCCCTCACCCAGGGCTATGAAGTTTCTTTAAAGGCCCACAAAACAAAGTTTTTGTTTTTACTATAGTCCGGCCCTCCAACAGTCTGAGGGACAGTGAACTGGTCCCCTATTTAAAAAGTTTTGAGGACCCCTGGCTTAGACTGACCTTTCCATTATTATTCCATGTCATTTCCATTTATATTCTACAGTTCAGATATTTTAGCCTTCCTGCTGTTCTTCATACGTGGCATTCCTTCTGTACTCAATGTGCTTTTGCAATGACTACCTCTATGACTGAAATATTTTATCCTCATCCTTGCCTCTTGAGTTCCTAGTACACTACAAAGTTCAATTATAGCACAATATGCTACATGCAACCTTTCTTGACCCTCTTAGTTGATGGTTCTCTCCTGATATCCTCCATTATCTTTATCTATTTTTTGTATATAGCCGAATAAACACAAATTTTTTTTTCTGATAGCATATATTATATACAAGCTCTTGAGTGCTGGGATTATTTAACTTTTTTTTTTTTTTTTTGGTATTAGTCATCTAATATGCATCTGGCAATATACCAAGCAAGTACTTAATAAATGCTTGCTGACTGATATTTTGGAAAATCAAGTAATTCTAACTTGGATGACTGGGCTAAAATACCCTTTGAGAGAGAGATTTAATCTCTAAAAATAAAGGGATACACAACAATCAAGGGAAAAAAAAAACTTCTGAAAGGGAAGAACTAAAGGCAGCAGCATAAATATCTAGGCTTAATAACATGACACATTCTAGAAAAAATTTTAAAATACCAGAAGTGATAAGAAGATGAGACTATCTCCAAAAATAAGAAGGCAAATTCTACCTATGACTTGGTCTAAGGTAAATATGTATTATAGCCAAAATCAGAATTAGTCATTGTCCACAGTACAAAACTAGTAATTCATGAATTGCTAGCTAGTACTTAATGATAGAGCAAATAAGGTGATTGTCACCAGCTTTTATTATAGAAGGACATGAAAATGTAGTAGATGTAGTTCTTGAAGTGATTTGCAAATCAGATGAAAGTCATCAGTAAAACTTTCTAGGTATTTTAAAGATAGAATTAAAGCTTCTAACTTTAAAGAAAAATATGATTGTGCTCCATGAAGAATGTGAACAAACTAGTATTAAAACATGATTTTTGTGCCTCTAGGATTATGATAATCCAAAAAGAGACAATCATGATACAAATACATGTAGTTGGAAAAAAGTATGAAGTATTTAAAAAAAGCTCTACAACCTAAAATTGAAGATGTATAGCTAATGATATATACCTGGGCAGCTCAGAGGTTCAGCTACAAGAGGACTGGGCCTGGAGTCAGGAAGACTCCTCTTCCTGAGTCCAAATCCAGGCTCAGACACTTCCTAGCTGTGTGACCATGGGCATCTCACTTAAGCCTGCATGCCTCAGTTTCCTCATCTGTAAAATGAGTTAGAGAAGGAAATGGCGAACCTGTCCAGTATCTTTGCCAAGAAAAACCCAAATGACAGGACTGAAAAAAATCACTGAACAATATATGGATACATACACTGAACAATGACATATAATTTCAGATGTTAAGACTAGCTTCCTTATGTAAAATAAAGCAAGTTATGACCAACATTACTTATATTGGCCTGAAGATTTGTTTAGGACTCATATTCTTTATTAAGGTATAAAGCATTTTTTTTTTTTTTTTAAATAAGCCACATCTCTTTATACAATCAATAAAAAATACTTAATGGTTCCCTTTTCTTTTACCAGTTATGAGAGGTTAATCCTTGTGTCTAAAAATGAAAGACCATTAAGACAATTTTAAGTCAAGAGAAAAAAACAAAAACATACTCTTTTTCAAGTTTCTTGGACTCATTCAATTTTTCCATGTTTAACTTCACGAGTTGCATCTTGAGATCATCAATTTCTTTGCTGGATACAGCTTTGATGTCCTTTTAAGAAATTTAAGGTGGAATAGAAATTAAAACACAGAATTTAGGAATAGCTAAAATTTCAAACATCACTAAATAATAGATGTCCTGCTACTTCACTGAAATTATTAATTATTTAAATGAACATTTTAGTTGAATCTATAACAGGTATTTAAAAAAAGAAAACACTCCATTAAGATTCACATGGAACAGGAATAGTTATTTTTGGAACTAGTAGTAATATCAATGTATAATAGATATAATACTTTTTTTTCCTTTTCCCCAAGTGAAAATGTAATTGGAGATGGGAAAAGGTGGGGAAGAGAAACACACAATGGAGGAGGAAAATTAAATGATGCAAATGGGATGTCCAAGTAGAAATCTATACAGCAAGGAGGCAATAGAGGTGGATCAGGTGATACTTGAATCTCCTTTGCATCTGAAGTGGTTGAAGGAATCAAAAAAACATACCCACTATCACTCTCCCCTCCCACATACTTATACATCCCTATATCCACACATCCTTACTCCCACATATACCCTCCCATACTTTATCCAACAGAAAATAGGAGGAAAAACACTTAAGGGAAATTCCCAATAGAAAAAGAGGATTTGGAAATGAAAATACAGTTGATTTTTAAAGAAAACTGTTTCTGGCCTTTCATGGAAAAGGACATTTTAAAAATAGAGCTGCACACCCTCCGAAAAGTTGGCTATGCGTGGAGACAGCTCACCTGACTTTGCACTGTTGGTTGTTGACTTCGAAGTTGTTTGTTACTCCCAACTTTAGACACTTCAAGATTTTTCTGCATTGCCTTTATTTTCTGCTTGTTTTCTTTGTCTTCATGAAATGCAGTTTCTTGAATTTCCTATTTTAAAGAGTTTAAATAGTAAACTTTACCTTATACCTCTTAAGAAACATTTTAATGTCAAGTTTACTATTTAAACTTAACCTGACAATATGTTCCATTTGGTAAGTATTTTTAAATAACTTTTTGGCATCAGTTCAAGAGACCAAATTTAATCTATCTGGACTCCATTATTCTTTTTCATATAAAGAAGTCATTTTTAAAAATTAGAAGCAAATAATTGTACAATATTTCAAAGTCTGATTCTTTTTGTACAGCAAAATAACGTTTTGGTCATGTATACTTATTGTGTATCTAATTTATATTTTAATGTATTTAACATCTACTAGTCATCTTGCTATCTAGGGGAGGGGGTGGGGGGGGTAAGAGGTGAAAAATTGGAACAAGAGGTTTGGCAATTGTTAATGCTGTAAAGTTACCCATGCATATAACCTGTAAATAAAAGGCTATTAAATAAATTAAAAAAAAAAGTATACCTTAACCCCTAAAAAAAAAAAAAAATTAGAAGCAAAAATGCAGGAATATAAATTTCTATTACATGATTTAATATATGAATAAGACATAGTATAGCTATATATACCATAGGTACATATTTGTTAATAAGAGTATAAATTTCCCTTAAAAAGTGGCTTTCTATCTAATAGAATATTGTAGCTAATTCCATTTATTTTATATATGCTGTTAACCAAAAACCAGTATCAGAAGTCCATAAGGCAATGTATTGCAACTACTATAACTTTAGTACTATAACTATAACTATAACCAGTTTAGTAAACTGGTATACTAGAGTTGTCACGATCAAAAATGATATTAATTTTTATATTTACTCTTTCTCCCCCACAAAATTACAGTGCATTTAAAAAAACCTCTAAATCTCAACTTGTTTTAAAACCCACTTGTTTTACATAAATTTCAAGGGCAGTGAAATAAAGGAGTAATTAGATTAAGAAGTATAAATCCAGGAAAAATCAAGTTAATTTATTGGCTGTTGGTTGACATCAACTGTGATATGTAATACTGGTTCATTAGCATAAGATTTATTATTTTTTCCCTCAGGCTAATTCTTGCCCATAAGATTATAGTATATAAAGACCAGTTCATTCTATTCAATAGGCCAATTCCTTTATGTTAAAAAAAAAAAAAAAAAAGCAATTCTCAAGACTAATTCAAAATAAGTTTAGGTTTTAGAAAAGTTTAAACATAGACCTCTCTGTGCTATTAAGCAGGAAGCACAATGGTACATACATACATGCACACATACATATATACACACACATTTATATTATAAGAAAATATTAAGGGGTCTCCTAAACTTGTCTTTTTGAGTTGCCATATTTTGCAGGAAAACTAGATCCATTATTTGTAGTAGGTCCTGAGTGTGTCAAGGTTGAAGCTCCCCTGCACTGATATAATGTGTTGTCTACATGTTCAGCTGGACTCCCTGTGTATGCTTAAGAATGAAGACAGCCAGCCAGTCAGTCTGCACTAGGTGAAGTTGCTGCTTGTGCAGCAGGGATCTTTGTAGATAAGAAGACCATCCTATCTTCATAGTTCCCAAGGAAAAAGAATGTGGCTTTTGCCATCATCTTGCTCCTCTCTTTTTTGGAAAGGATTCTGCTCTTTTCCTATCTTTACTGCACCTTCCCACCTTTACTCCGTCCCATGCCACGTCCCTTTAGGTGGAGTTCTGTTTCCTTTTCTTTCCTTTGTTCTACTATCATAAATATGAAAACTTCTGAATGGATCATGAACTCTTTGGGTTCCACATGCATGTTCATTTCTCTTGTAAGAAAACTAGTTTTCACCTAATTTTTAGAAAGTTGCGACTGCCTGTTGACCATGTAAACATATAAATACTATATACATACATACATACAATTGCTTATATATTTTAAAGAAAATCGTGTAGGAATATCACTCTCAAAGTTTGTTTTTTAAAATACCTTTGTGGTTTGTCTTGTGTGACTCAATTTAAGATCACGTTTCATATTTTCTCCTATAGTAAGAGTATCCAGACCATCCAGTGTTAGATGGGTAGTTTGGACCACCTTTAACATTTCTTCATTCTTGTCCTTCATTTGTCTCAGTTCAAGTTCCCATTCTTTACATGCAGCAGCACTTCTGTCTTCAAATTCAGATGATTCATTCATCATAGCCTATTCAACACAGTTCAACAAATGTTTGTTAAGTGCATTTTGTTAAGTGTATATTATTAAAAGTTCAACAACACTGTGTGATGATCTACTTTGAAACTTTGCTCTTCTCAGAAATACAATGATCTAAGACAATTCCAAAATTGAACATGATAAACAATGTTTCTCCACATCCAGAGAAAGAACTATATACTCTTAATGCAGATTAATTAAAACGTGCTATTTTTATTTTTTTTCCTTTCAAATGGTTTGTTCTGATTCTTCTTTCACAATATGATTAATGTGGAAATATGTTTAATGTGATTGTGCCTGTACAACCTATATCAGATGGCTTGCCATCTTGGGGAGGGATGAAAAAAAAAATGGAAACCAAAATTTTACAAAAGTAAATGTAACTATATCTATATATAAGTGGAAAAAACAAAACAATCATTTGTAAAGACTGAGTTAGCATCCTGGATGCCTTAGAATCAGCTGGAGTCAGGATAAGCAAAAATCTTTGGTCTTTAGAGGTAGAAGTGAAGGGAATGGACACAGGAATCTCCACACCTTTTTTCTCTTCCTCTACTGCCAAAAGTTAACTCTGGCTTGTATTACTCCACCCTCTAATACCTCCTACAATTCTCTGTATACACCAACAGGTGGAGCCAGCACAGAATAGTGGGAAGGGCCATTTTCCAAGCATATGCTAATAGAGTATTGTCCAATTGGTAACTGGCCTCAAGGGCTCAGTTGTCTGACCCCAGTGCATCAACTCAAGAGTTTTAGCCCTTTACAACTATTAAGGGGAAAAAAATTCAAGACATTTTCTCCTGAACATACACAACAAAACAAAAGAATTTCTACCCCAGAAAGCTTATCATTAAGGAAGTCAGATGCATACAACTGTACTGATAAAATAAAATATTAAAATAATCAATGAAAGAAATTGATAGATGAGATCTGCAGAGTGATGTGGATATCAGTAAGAAGACAGTACAAAAAAATGGATCCTGAAGTAAAATGGATCCTGAAATAAATGTCAGTAAGGGAGTTAGGGTGGATAGTGGAGTCCACTTCGGGGGGATGAACAATATATACAAAGGAACCAAGAAAGAGATTAGGGAATAGTAAGGGTCTTGAAAACAAGGCTAATGAATTTGCATTTTATTTAGAGGATGATTAGGGAGGTTGAACAATTTTTATAAGTTAACAGCAAAGACAAAATCTGAACCCATGTTCTTTGCTTTCAAACCCAAAACTTCCCATATTGTTTCATCATTGAAGCCAGAAAATTATCAGCCATTCATATTTCAGGTCCTTGCTGCAAGGAACTGAAATATGAATGGCTGATAATTCTTTCTAAGATTTTCAACAGTGAAGGAGACAAAAGAAAGATTTCCACAAAATATGTGGAACTACAACCACGATCTTTCTTTAAGGGACACATGAGCAGAGAAAACATCTACACTTGCATGTATGAGGATGTGACCAAGTGTTTCAAGTGGCCATATCCATATATGGGTCACTTTAGCTGCTGCTAAGGGGATCATAATGCCATCTCAATAACCATCTCAACTAGTAGGATTCAAGAGGGCTAGAAAGGACTAATTACTGTGTACATGGTTAATGACAAGCTAAGTCTTAAGTGAAGTATAGTATTGTATTGTAGCCAGTGCCAGAGTATGGACAAGCAGCACTAATGAAACTAAATTTCTAATCCAATCCTGTAAAGAACCAAACTCATGGATGGTGGTGATTCTGTCAAGGCAGACCAATTCAGGAATCTGGACCTTTCTTCTTATTTTCCCGTATACCTTAATTCATAATGAGAGTGCTATATACTCTTGTTACACCATTGTACCATTAAGCTTTGTGGGTAATGGAAGAGGTATGGTATAAAAAGAAGAAATCTGGATCTGGAATCAGAGACTTGGGTTTGATCCCTGGTTTTGTCACCTTTGGGTAGTTAACCTCTCGGTTTCCTCTTCTTGTGAAATAAAGGGGTAGTACAAGGTAATCATTAATGTTCTATAAGTCAATGCTCCAACAAGCTTCAGGCACCAAAAAAAGGGGGGGAGGGGAGAAACATTAAGAGAAAATGAGATTTATCCTCAATAGTTTGTACATGTGGAATTTGTTCCCTATTTTTAAAGACCATTAACTGCATTTATAATTGTTATACAACAAGCGATCATCTTCACTGTATTACACAGAAGCATATGTTGAACATAAGGCAAATTTTTAATTAGATATAAAGAAAAATGGGAAAAAATCATACTTACCTTTATTTTATTGTGATAAAAGTTATTCACATGAACAATCCTATCACTGTCCTCTTGTATTATTTTTTTAAGATTTTCCACATCAAGATGTGTGCTTAAGCACATTTCCAGGAACAAGATAATGTCTTTCTTTGCATTTAAAAGTTGTTGGAATTCAACTACCATGCTGTGGATATCATTTTGAGTCTCTGAAACATCCTTGAGAATTTGCTGTGTGGAGAAGAGTATTAATTTCTTAAGTTTTGAGAAGTCTTTGTAAACATGCCATCAAATTTCATCACTGTTCTAAATTATAAAAATGTAGGCAAATATCAAATGCCAATCTCTCAGACATTTTACTATTTTAAGATAAATTAAGAATATAATTCTATTTGGAAAAACTTAATTTAGTAATTTATAATACATATTTTTGGCAGACAATGTAGGTTATATTAAAGCTGTCTCCCCCCCAAACTCTAGTTGTTCAATTTTAAATCTGCCAGAAATGAGCTATTATAATGAACCAGTGAAATGATGAGGCAGATTGGAGAGTGAGCAATGAAAACTTCTATTTTTCATAAATACACAAAGCATTAAAAAATCCTTTTTAACAATTTATACCTCAATATGTAGATCCATCTTTTGGCTTAATTTTTTGTAGCTACTTAATTCCTGGGATCCTCTCTCAGCATGTAGTTGAAGATGCTGTATTTTAATAAACAAATCATTCTGCTTTTCTGCCTCCTCAATTAAGTTCTTTTCAAATTTGTTGATGGTGTTATGATGTTCTTTTCTTATGTCTATAACACGCTTTAACACACCCTAGCAGAAAGAAAAGGAAACAAATTAAGAAATGTGCTTCAGAAAAGATGTAATAAAAGCTTGTGACCATAGTGAAGTGGAGACCTTGTCACAGTTCTGGAGCAGAAAACAGTGCTTGTGGTCACTCACAGACCAGAGCACAAACCAGGAGAGTAGTAAACACCTCTCATTAGATCATATAATCTTGGGAGAATTGAAAACTTACATATCCCTAGAAATATCTCTGAAAGTAGCTTGCACAAATGTCTTGAAGCTTGAGACACTGTGCCCTTTATCCTGGAAGCAGAACACTTTAACAAAGAATTAAAAGTCAAGAAATAGACTGGAAAAATCATCAGACACAAGAAAAACTTCTGACCACAGAAAGTTACCATGGTAACAAGGAAGCTTGAAATACTCATTTAGAAAAATGTTTTGATAAAGTCAAAACACCAACATCCAAAGACTGAAAGAAAATTACAAACTGATCTCAGGCTCAAAAAAGATTTTTAAAATCAAGAAAGTGATGTTGAGGAAAATAGGGAAGACAAATGAGAGTGATACAAGAAAATCATGAAAAAAAAAGTTAACATCTTGGTAAAGTAGACACAAAAAATATTGAAGACAATAACACCTCAAAAACAGATTAGGCCAAATGATTAAAAGGGTACAAAAATCCAGTGAGGAGAAGATTGCCTTGAAAAGCAGACTTGACAAATGGAAAAAGACAAAATAGAAAAAGTAGAATTGGCCAAAAAGAAAAAAGGGGTACAAAAGTTCACTGAAAAAAATAATTCCTTAAAATTTTAGAGTTGAGCAAATGGAAGCTACTGACTTTATGAGAAATGAAAAATACAATAAAACGAAATCAAAAGAGTGAAAAAAAATAGAAGAAAATGTGAACTATCTCATTGGAAAATAGTTGAGAAAACTGACATGGAAAATAGATCTAGGAGAAATAATAAGAATTATTGTAGGATTTGAAATCCATGATCCAAAAAATAGTCTAGAAATTATCTTTCAAGAAATGATTAAAGAACCTGCCCTGACAGTCTAGAACTAGAAGATAAAATAGAAACTAAAATGAATATACTGATCACCTCCTGAAAGATATCCCAAAATGAAAACTCCCAGAAAAATTACAGCCAAATTCCAGAGCTCTCAGGCCAAGGAGAAAAGACTGCAAGAAGCTATAAAGAATCAATTCAGCTATGGTGGAGTCATAGGGTAATACAAGATCAAGCAGCTTCTACATTAAAGGATCAGAGGGCTTGATATGATATTCTGGAGGGCAAGAGAGCCAGAATTATAACCAAGAATCAGTTATCTAACAAAACTGAGTACAATCCTTCAGGGAAAAATAATGGATATTAAAAGAAATAGAATACTTCTTTGAAATATTCATGATGAAAAGACGAGAGCTGAATAGAAAATTGGACTTTTATATACAAGTTTCAAAAGAAACATAAAAAGGTAAACAGGAAAGGGAAATCATAAGGGCCTTAATATGGTTAAAATGTTTACATTCCTACATGGAAAGATGACACTTGTAACTCATAGCAATTTTATATTAGGGCAATTAGGAGTATTTATAAACAAAGGGTAAAGATTTGAATTGAATATGAAGGGATCATTTCTTAAATCTAACTACCCTACAGCAAAGCATGAGAGGAAAAGGATCAGAGAAGGGTGTGTGTGTATGTGTAACAGTAGGGAGTGCAGATTAGTGGAAAAATAGTCAGAAGCAAAGCACTTTCGAGGAGGGACATGCTATAAGAGGAGAGAGAGAGAAGTGTGAAGAAATAGGATGGAGGGAATACATTTAGCAATCATAGCTGTGAAAAAAAAATTGAAGCATGTTTCACTGATAAAGACCTTGTGTTTCAAAAGAGAATTGAATCAAATTTATAAATAATGAGTCATTCCCCAAATGATAAATGATAAAAATATATGAAGTTTTCAGATGAATTAACCAAAGCTATCTACAGACGTAAGAAAAATGCCCTAAATCATTACTGATTGGAGAAATGCAAATCAAAACGATTCTGAGGTACTACCTCATATCTATTAGATTGGCTAATAGGACAGAAAAGGAAAATGATCAATATTGGAGGGGATGTGAGGGAAAAAAATGAAACATTAGTGAATACACTGTTGGTGGAGTTGTGAACTGATTCAACCATTATGTAGAACATTTGGAACTATGTCCAGGTTTTATAGTATATCCTTTGCCTTACATTTTGTACTGAAAAAAGGGATTAAAAAACAAAAAGGAAAGGACCTTTATGTCCAAAAATATTTATAGAAGATCTTTTCTGTGGCAAAGAATTAAAAATTGAGGGAAAGCCTATTAATATGGGAATGACTGAACAAATTTGGTATGTGATTATGATGGGATACTATTGTGCTATAAGAAATGATAAGAAGGATTCTCTCAGAAAAATCTGGAAAGACTACATGGAATGATGCAAAGTGAAATGTATTGTGTAAAAAATAACATTTATGTAAGATAATTGATAAGCTGCGAATGACAGTTATTTTCTACAATATAATGATTCAAGACAACCATGAGGAGAATTGCTAACCATTCCCAGAGAAAAAGTTGGTGTCTTGAATACAGATTGAACCATACTTTTAAAATTTTCTTTCTTTCTTTCTTTTTGAAGGGTCCTATGTTTTTACATAACACCATTAATATGGAAATATGTTTTGTATAACTATACATGTATAATCTATATCGAATTGTTTGTCTCTCAATAAGCATATAGGGAGGGAAGGAAAGAATCTGGAATTCAGAGATTTAAAAACGAGTACTAAAAAATTGTTTTTAAATGTAATTAGGGAAAAATAAAATACCTAATAAATGTTTTAAAATTCTTTTAAAAAGAATTGTGTGATAAGGAGAACCTCCCCTTTTTTCTCCCCCACCTCCCAGCCTGAAAAGCTTTAATGTGAAAAGAAAAGAAAATAGGAGAGAGGGAAATCCTGATGGTTGAATGAATAGGGAAGAAGGAACATAACCTATAGGAGTATACAAAAGAAAAGAGTTGGGTCCTCTAAGAGAAGCAATTACTTTTTTTTCCTCCTCCAAGGAAAAATTTAATCCAAATCACCATTTGAATCTACAAACACTATCAGGTCAGAAGCCACTGAGGAAGTGTCAGAGGAAGAAGAGATGACTAACAGTTGTTGGCGATTCCCTTTTGAAGAGAAGTCTTTTCTCTTTGTGGTGCATATTGCTACATTATGACAAGAAGACCTGCCAATCTAGATGACAGTCATCTATTTCGCCAGAGGAATATAGAAAGCACTGCTAAAGATCACGAAGCATTTGAGTAGGAACCTGAAGAGTACCATTCCCTAAAAGTCAAGAAACTAAAGACCTTGGTGACACAAACTATATTTTCATTACTGCTAGACATTGAAAGCAAAAACTTTAGAAGAGGAGGGCAACTTTAGCAGGTGAACAATTAATAACACATAAGAATAGGATTTAGTCTCTTGAAATATATCAATGACTGGCTTCTAGCCAGTGACTGAATGGGCCTAATAAAGGCTGGAAAGAATGTATTGGTCTAGATGAGTCTTGCATTTTTCATCAAATGACTAAACTGAAAAGGAAAGAGGAGAGAGAAAACTATTTGTCTAAGAGAACCATGTGCGATACCATATGATAAAAGCAGCATAGGAAGAACAGTTGTAGGGTTTCAGGAATACCCAAAAGACAAAATTTGGGAAAGGAACCAACAATGAAACTTGGAAATGGAAAAAGGAACCAGCAGTGCCTCAGATGTCTTAACAAAATAGACAAAAATTAACAAGCCTGGTGAACTAGAAATTTTAATGCAAGGAATTGACATTGACTCCCAAACTACTAATTGGAACTTAATGGAATTAGAGCCATGATTAGAATATGGTTCTGGGAAGGCTATGCCTTATTTAAAAGAAACAGGTAAAGAGGTGGGGAGAAGGGAATGGGCAAATAACAATCTTTATCAAGAAGATAAACAAATTTGAGCCAAGAGAATGGGTAAAGACCAGTGGAAGATAGGAACAATATTATAATTGCAGCACACTACAAAAAAGAATGTAGAAATAGATGAGGAATTTAGGAAATCAACCACAAATCTTCCATGGAAGCACGATATAGTAGAAATGAAGGCATTTTCTGGACATCTGTTGGAGTGCTCTGACAAAACCAGAGTACCTAGTAACTTCTTGATTAAATGCCAATTTTCAATAATATGGAATAAGGGTATTACAAGAGTCACATTTTTTAGGAGGTTTTTACTGACTCCTTTTTTTGTTTGTGCTCTCTCCCAATCACCTTTTATTTTCTAGATTATGTACTTAAAACACAGCTTTAGCCCCAGACTTCATCTCAGAATGAAGAAGAACTAAGTTCAAGTCCTATTTGAGTGATACTGGCTGTGCGGGCCTAGACAGGTTTTTTTTTTTTTTTTTTTTTTAATTGAGTAACTTGATTTTAATTAAGTAACAAGCATTTATTAAGCATCAATTACGTGCAAAGCATTATGATGAACACTAGGAATACAAAGTCAAAAAGCAATATTAAAGGTTTTCATGAAAACACTTTTCAAATACCCAGGGGTATTGAATAATTTATTGCTGGGGTGAAAATTTGAGGAATGATTAGATTATTCCATTTCAAAATTGGTTGCTGAGGAGACAAAAGCTTGGGAATATGTTGGCATACAACCTGAATTTTGAGAAAGCAGATTTTAAGAGTTTGAGAAAAGGACAGAATTGGTATAAATTCTGTAGGGAATTATCACCTCAAGGATGGTAAGCCTACATAAAAAAACTTGGAATACAAAAAGAGAAACAATTCCAGTAAGAAAAAGGATGAATTACTTCAAGTGATGCTCAATTAAAATGTCACTAATAAACAACATAAGATAAAAAAAGAGAGATGTGTAAGGAAAACTGAAGCAAATGTTGGTAACAGCATGGTATGCCAAGTCAAATCAACAAGTATTCATTAAGCTCCTAAAAACCCAGTCCCTGCCTTCAAAAAGCTCACATTTTAAGGGAGAGAACATGAAAACAACTATTCCACAAAGGTCTTACTGCAGTTTTAAACTATTAAAATAAGACTTTTGGGACACCCTCCATACAGAAACAAGATATGTCTACAATAAATTGGAGATAATCACAGAGGGAAGGCACTTGGCATTAGGTGGGATCAAGAAATTCTGGAATTATAAAGTCTGGAAAATATAAGAATATATAAGATTTATATAATTATATAAGTCTGAAAAATAAGATTGAAGAAGAAAGTTCAGAACAACAAAAAGGGCTTTAAAGTGATACTGAAGAAGAGAAGATTCAAAGAAACATAGAACAGCTGTTGCTGATATTATATGGAATGATAAATAAAAGCAGAATTATTCAGATCTTTTTTTTTTTTTCCCCCACCAAGGAGAATATTTCTGGACTGGAAAGGGCAGAATAAAAAGTCAAATAAAGAGTTGATACCCAAGATAAACAGAAATAGGACGCTAAGAGAGTAACTAACAACTGTAGACATATAAGTCCTGAGAGAGCTGAAGGTAGTGAATGCTCGGTTAGTCAAAAACTCTGAAAGATTAGGGAGAAGAGAGAAGAAGATATGGAGAACTGTGAATTTTGAGAAGGGCAAATACTATCTTTATCAAAAATTTTCAAGGTGAAGAAAATGGAACCTGAAAACTATTAACCAGAAAGTGAACTTGACTTCGAGTTAGTAAAGTCTAGAACATAATTTTGGATGATTAGAACATCTAGAAAGGAAGCACTGATGACAAAAGTTTTCATGATACTAGATTTGTTGCCCACTCTAAAAAACACCCTTATTTATTATAAAATTATGACATATAGCAGATACCTCCAGTTTTTTCAGTATGCAAATGTTGCATGAGTGGAGATCATTATTACATCTCCGGTTACTTGCTAGAAGTTTTCCAATAACTTTTTTCTGCTGAGGCGTATGAGAAAGGCTTGTCTGAATTTTGACCTGAAGTTCATTTTGGCTTTCAAATGTCTTTTTCAAGTCAAGAGAAAGTCTGCTCAGAAACCCATAGCGATTTTCCATCATGGTATATTTCTTCAGAAGCTCCTAAAAAAATCAGAATCACTTAGTTAAGATATGAGTTTTATTTCAAGCAAATACAGTAAAGACTTTATAAACACTGGTTTTAATTTTTTCTGCAGGAGAAAAGTTATTAAAAAAACCATTCTTATTTTGAATCAACAAACAAAATTATGGAAAAGAAAATATCAGTTAGGTGTCAATGAATATAAACTCATTAAGTATCTCTCATGACCAAAAATTTAATATCGGTCAATGTAACTCCAGCACTGAAAAAAAAAATTAAAAATTTATCCCTCAAGCAACAAACTGGGAAAACATTTTCACAGTTAAAGGTTCTGATAAAGGCCTCATTTCCAAAATATATAGAGAATTGACTCTATAAGAAACCAAGCCATTCTCCAATTGATAAATGGTCAAAGGATATGAACAGACAATTTTCAAATGATGAATTGAAACTATTACCACTCATATGAAAGAGTGTTCCAAATCACTATTAATCAGAGAAATGCAGAGTTATTAAGACAACTCTGAGATACCACTACACACCTGTCAGATTGGCTAAGATGACAGGAAAAAATAACGACGAATGTTGGAGGGGATGCGGGAAAACTGGGACATTGATGCATTGTTGGTGGAGTTGTGAACGAATCCAGCCATTCTGGAGAGCAATTTGGAATTATGCCCCAAAAGTTATCAAACTGTGCATACCTCTTGACCCAGCAGTGCTACTACTGGGCTTATACCCCAAAGAGATACTAAAGAAGGGAAAGGGATCTGTATGTGCCAAAATGTTTGTGGCAGCCCTGTTTGTAGTGGCCAGAAACTGGAAAATGAATGTTATGGAATATTATTGCTCTGTAAGAAAAAGACCAGCAGGATGAATACAGAGAGGCTTGGAGAGACTTAGATGAGCAGAACCAGGAGATCATTATATACTTCAACAACGATACTGTATGAGGATGTATTCTGATGGAAGTGGATTTCTTTGACAAAGAGACTTAATTCAGTTTCAATTGATCAATGACGGACAGAAGAAGCTACAGCCAAAGAAAGAACACTGGGAAATGAATGTAAATTGTTTGCATTTTTGTTTTTTCTTCCCAGGTTATTTTTTACCTTCTGAATCCAATTCTCCCTGTGCAACAAGAGAATTGTTTGGTTCTGCACACATATTGTATCTAGGATATACTGTATAGGACTGCTTGCCATCTAGGGGAGGGAGTGGAGGGAGAGAGGGGAACAGAAGTGAGTGCAAGGGATAATGTTGTAAAAAATTATCCTGGCATGGGTTCTGTCAATAAAAAGTTATAATAATAAAAATAATAAAATTATCCCTCTATTTCTTAAGACAGTTTGTCTTCTGGCTTTGTATAAGTATCTTGCTAGTGGCAGATATAAGACTAATGAAATAGTGCAAATTATTTCTTTTACTGAGAGAAATCTAAGGCAGAGATTTTATTTGGGTAAATACTGTCAGAATAGATGCAAGGACAAATGTCATTTAGAATATTCTAGTTTTTTAAAACAACAATAGATATTACCAAGTACTTAGCAATGACATTATTATGTAACCTATGTACAATTAAACTATTAAACAAGGAAATTACTAAAGTGAATCAGCAAAGATTTTGACTAAGTTTCACATGACAGCCTTGGAGAATAAGGACTGGATGAAATGAATGACAATACAACAGAAGATGGAGGAAAACTGACCCAACTTAGTTTAATGAAAGCAGATTGAATTGAGTTTTAACTAATCATAAGCACAAAGCAAGTCAAGAGTTGCTGGGGATACTTAAAAACAAAGCAGAGTCAACACAAACTTGGACTGAAGAGACAGATATACAAGGAATAAATGGTTTGTCTGTATTCTTTATTATTTAGACGGCATCTGGAGTATTGGGTCTTGGTGTTATGTCTTATTTCTTTCCCTTAGTTTTTGCAAAGAAATATTTACTTCAAATATACAAACAGCTTAGTCTAGTTCCTATAGACAAATTAGTTGGCTTAAATGCCAAAGAACAATATGAACATTTCTACTAAATGTTTAGTGATTGCATTTTTCTCACATTAAATTTGAGTTCAGTACTTCTGTAGGGCTCAGTGATAGTGAATATATCAATATTTAAACACAGAATTCAAGAAAACAAAAAGTTTTCAAAACTACACCAATGAAAGTGAGTTGTGAAGATGTAGCAACGGAACTCTGGAAGGGTACACTTGCATCTAGGATAGCAGGGTGCTTGTAGTTAAATACCTACTCAGTGTACATACTTGATGTAATGATGTGGTCAATCTAGCTGGCATATACTTAGGGTAATGGGGTGATGTGATGCTCTACAGATGCACATGCCCAGTGTGGTGTGGAGATATAGTTGTGCTGGGGTATTTAAGGGAGTCCCAGAGAGAAAGGGCTCATGCTCAGCCGCAGCTCTTAGCAGCAGCTCTCAGCCACAAAAGACTTCAGGTTCCAGACTCCAGACTCCATATCTTGGACCAGTTGAGTGGCAACTTTCCTGTCTCGTTCACTTTTCCACCTAAGACCAAGGACTTGGGCTGTTCCCAAGGCCCTCCTGAGAGTTAGCCTGGACTTTACAGAAGGAACACACTCAGTGGAAAAAAATAACTGACTATATCTTTAAAAAATTGCCAGATTTTTCCAGGATCTCAACAGTCTAAATTATCTAAATTAAATTTGTGGGTTATCTAAATTAAATATCGTGGTTAAGTAATTTTTCCAGGGATCCTCAGAAAACCAAAGGGTCCAATTTTATCTCAGATCATGCCATACATGTCAGATTAGCCACCATATCCCTTGTTGTCTCAAGACCAGAGTTCTCTGGGTTCTTCTTAAAGGGATTAGGAGTTGTCTAGCCTCCCTGCTAAAATTGAGGAGAATAGGATTATTTGTTTTCAAATATTTAGAAGTGAGCCAAATGGGAGAGGATTTAAAATTTAAAAGGGCAAGATTAGTAAATTGCAGGAAAACAGTTTTTGGTTCAGTAAAAGGAAGAAATCAGTAATAATAAGCATTATATAACAAGAAAATGCAGGTTCATGAGGCAGGTAATTTTTGAGAAAGTCTAGCAAAAGCTAGATTGAAAAATTTTATAATAATCAATAAAATATGCCAAACAATAGCTCTGAGTGATTAATGAGATAGCTGTCCAACTTTTTTTTCCATGTTCATTTGCTCAAAAATAGCATTAAAAAAAAGTGATAGCTTTCATTTACATATATAGATAGTTCTTAGACCACAGTCGTCAAACTTACTGCCTCCTGAGCCTAAGTCATCTTAAATAAAAATACAATACAACATAGATAAGATTTGTGGCACAGTGACTCATCTTCCTGAGTTTAAATCTGGGTTCAGACACTATCCTATTTCCCTCAGTTCCTTAACTGTCAAATAAGTTGGAGAAGGAAATGGGAAACTACTCTAGTATCTTTGCCAAGAAAATCCCAAATAGGGTCAAAGAGAGTTGGACATGACTGAACAAAAACAACACAACATGGAGTAATTTTTGGTTTTCTAAGACAATAAATGGTTGCAGGGATCCACTGACTTAGACTATAGTTTCAGTTTCTGTATGTACCCCTTTAGAGGTAAACTAAAGTTACTCAAAAGGAAAATACTGTCTTAGTAGTTTAAATTGTTGACACTTACGTTTATCTGTAAGTATTTTTCTTTAAGACTTTCAATAGAATGTTGTTTGATGTTCTCTCCTGTATTTGCTTCAATGTTTACTACCTCCTTTGGCTTCTGTTGATCCTGTGGGTGAAATTTCAAGAAAATAAATTTTATTCATGTATTCATCAAGTCCTCCCAGTAATTGAATCCAATGTGGACTTTGTAAACTATCATTTTTTGGAACACAGACATACATGGGAGTTTCACAAAACAGAAAAAAAAAAAAAAAAAATTAAACCTGATTGTTCCCAGTATCTGTCAACAGTTGAAGCTCTTGGGAAATAATTAGTTAGAAATCCATGCATTTGCTTGTAACTAAATTCTATGATTTCTTATAATAGTTGTAGACAGGCTATAAATAATTATCTGCCAGGCACTGTGAAAAGCATTTTTAAAATATCTGATTTGACAGATGAAATAGGAAATCTATGAGATCAGAAAAGGCTTTCTGGAGGAAGTGAGTGGTATCTGATATGAGCAAATTGAAGGCAAAGCAAACATTTAAATAGAGAAGAAGAAGGGAATAGAAGGAGGAGGGAGGAAATAGAAGGAAATTCGAATAAAGTTAGTAGTCTGGTTTGGTTAGAATGTGTGGTGTGGAACGGGGAGTGGTATGAATCTAGTCTTTTTTAAATTAAATTTTTAAAGAGTTAATTCATTTTATTTTATTTCCAATTATATGTAAAGATTTTTTTCAACACTCACTTTTGCATGATTTTTGAGTTCCAATTTTTTTTTTTTCTTTCTCCCTCCCTGATTTACCCCCCTCCTGATGTATTTGCAGGTTAAATTCAAGTACTTAGGTAAAAGATGGACAGAAGAGTAGAAGAAATATTAGACAGGGAGGCCTTTTGGGATTATTATTTCAACATTCCAGATGAGAAGTGATAAGGCCAGGTCTGGAGTGGAGGAGATCCTATAAAAAGTGAGAGAGAAGTACAAAATATTATAGAGACAGACAATGACAGGACCTAGCAAATAATCATTTGACAAGTGAGGATGGCAGATATGGCAGAGTTAAAGATGACTCTGAAGTTTCAAAGCTGGGTACCTAGGAAGATGTAAGAAACCTCGGGCAAGTCTGAGGTTCTAAATATTAGAACTTTTGTGTCTGAAGTGCCAGGGGAATCCCTGAGTAGACGTCCAACAGGCATTCTGAAATTCAGGCCTGGAGTTCAGAGGAGGTTTGGGGGTTAGAAATCTGAATTTAATAGTATAAAAGCTAAAGTTACAGGAGTGAATGAAATCATGAAGGAAATGAACACAGAGATGAGATGAGAGCCTAGAACAAATCTTGGGAGAGACAGACACTTAAGGGGAAGGAGGAGAAAAAAAGACTAATAAAGGAATCTGAGTAACATCCAGATAAGAGTGAAAACCATGGAGTGTCATAGAAGACAAGAAATGAAGAGTAACCGCAGAAAAGTAGGGGGCAGGGTAAGCAGGAGGGAGAAAAAGAGGCCTAATAGAAAAAGTAGGTAAGAAGTGGCTGGACACTTTCATTCAGAGTGAATGACCTGGAGAAGCAGCATGGTAGAATAGATTTACCAGGGGAACCAAAAGTTACAAAATCTGGGTTGAAATCTCTCTTCAGATACTTAATAGCAATGTGGTCCTGATCAAAACACTTAACCCCTCTCAGCCTCATTTGTAAAATGGAGGTAATAATAACATCTAACTCATGGAGTTGTGAGGAACAAATTATGAGATTCATAAACCTTGAAGTATTACATAATGTCAGCAACTAAATGTTGTCTTCTCTCTTCTCTTGGGTAGCCATTTTTACTATACTGTTTTAAATATAAGGCTATTCTCGTCAACTCCATACAAAAGTCCCATTTATTCTTTGATCATTGCTTTAACATAGCCTTTCCTGTTAGCTCAGTTCATTTTGGAATTTTTTCTATTCTGACATATTTTTTAAAAAACTTGAAGTCACAATCACATTATGCTCTGCCTTCCATCTTTTGTTTGTATCTTTCCTAAAATGGTTCTCTAATTGATCTCTTAAGAGGATTTGATCCTCTTGAAGTTTCTTCAGAATTTTACTCTACACTCAAAAATCTGCTTTAGTTATTTCCCCTGTAGGATTTTAGGCCAAGGAAGCCTATTGATTTATTGTCTTTCTTCCAAACTCTCTGAATTCTGGTCTTCCCAAGTCTAGGCTGCATATCAAATTCAGCCTAATTGTCCCCTCTCTATTAACAAACTTTAGGAGACAGTTGATCCCTCCTATTCCTCTCAGCATCCTAGGGTTCTCATCATTTCCACCCATGTACTTATTTCTTCCTTATTGCTCAGATCAGTTTTTTCTCACATCAGAGTTCAGCATTTAAGACCCAGAATAATTCAGAGCTTAGTAATATCCAAGGAAGATCACCTTCTATAAGTAAAATAAAGCCCTTCTATAGGTAGGTGAGAGAGAGTGGAGATAAAGAATATGGAAGGTCAGGTTGCTGATTTACTGGGACATGAAGATGCTAGAAGAATCATTAAGATGAATACATAATTTGTCACAAAGATGGTAGATGTTGGGCTAGAGAAATATATATCAGAGTTAATCTGGAAGGAAGGAAAGTGATTTGGAGGTTCATAGCATAATAATAGGGATCTGAACAGCATGATATAATTGGATAATACTTTCTATGCATAGCAAGTTCTTCACAAATGCTTAATTGATTGATTTGATTATTATATTACCACTATGCATATTGATAGAGCTTTATACTTAAATAAAGCAGTCACAAGACTTGTGAGTGACAAGTAGTGAGAAACCTGAATTCTAGTCTTAGGACCCAAAGTTTTATTAGTTCTAAGACTTTAGGCTACTCACTTAATCTGAGCATGAGTTTTTTTCTTTTGCAAAAAGAGATTGGCCAGGCTATCTAACAAGTTTGTGAGGAATAAATGGAAGTAAGGGAATGGAACACAATATTATCATTCTACTCTGCGTTCCTTTCTGAAAGTCTTGGTTCACAGCTTCACAACATATCCTTTGTGTTAAGCCAAGAACAGTTTATCAACAAGGGTAAAACACTGCTTACCACCACTCTACTCTTCTTTAGACTTTCTTTCAATTGGTTTATTTCCATTTGGAGAGCCTTGTCTGCCTCCTGGAGGGCATCTCTTTCTTTGATGACAGTATTCATTTTACTGAGGCTTGCATCAAGTTTCTGAGTCAAGTCCATTTTTTCTGTCTCTACCAAGGACAAGGTGTGATTCATCTTCTTTAACTGCTCCTCTAACTGACACAGCAATTGTCTTTCTAGTTTAGTCTCATTCACCTCCTTTCTCATACTAAGAAGCACCTCTTCTGTTTCTTGAAGCTTTAGAATCTTGAGATATAGATTAAAAAAAATTTATATGGTACGTGGCTATATGTGAAAATGTAATTTTTTAAATACTTCTACACAGAAAACGTCTTATAGTAAGCCTCAATTAACATGTAGCTATTACCTTTTGTTGTAATTCATTATTTGTTTTCTCTAGATCTCCTTGAATACTGAAGATCTGAGCTTCCTTTTCTGACAAATCCTCTTTCAATTTATCAGTAATCATTTGCATCTAAATACAAAAAGTCATATATGTGAATATATATGTATATAATAAATACGTACTGAACATAAGAAATTTAGAGAAACATAAAACAAACTAAGTTTAAGAGAACAGTACACACACACACACACACACACACACACACACACACACAATGACTATAACAGTAACTGGAAAGTTCACTAAAAGGAAACTGAATGCAGAGTAAACAAATTATTTCATTTTGAATCCTCAAAAAAAAGTTTACTACTTTTAAAATTATAGGAAGGGGAAAAAAATCCTAACTAAAAAAGGGTACAATAGAGGCAAAAACCCCTCAAATATAAATATATTTCTGTGTCAATACAATAAAAATGACAGTATTACTTAAATCGCCTAAATTATAATTTTAGGCTTTGTACAATCAAATTACCAGAAGAATACTTTGTAGAGCTAAACCATATTAATTTTGAGGAATAAAAATTTTGGAATATCATGCTCTATGGAAAAAAGGGAGCTGGATGCTAACAGATCTCAGCTGAAGTTACTGAAATTATATGCAGATCAGTGAAAAAGCCTAGAGAGACAAGCCTTAGACCATAATTGTTATAAATGTCATGAAATAAAAAATGCAATGAAATTGCAATAAAAGTAGTTGATCATGGAAATAAATTTGGAGTTATTCAAGAAAAGTTACTGAATTCTTTATTCTCTTTGCCAAAAAATATTTCTACTCCTGAGATGCTATCTCTCAGGAGAAGGGAAGCAGTACTAACAAAAAAGGAAAGACCTATAGGTACTTGAATGTGTGACAACAAAGAACAGGAAATGAAAAATATGTCCAATAAATGTGGAACTGATGAACAAATTACCTATATAATGGTATTCCTTACTAAGAGATAAGTAATGATGAATATGAAGAATTTAGAAAAGCATGGGAAAGCAGAACCAAAGACAATATACACACACATAAAATGCAAACAGAGAAATAAAGTCAACATGGAGATGCAATGAAAATCTGGTTAAACATAATGGTCATTATTACTACCACAATGTCAAAGTTAAAGGATATACACCACTGCTCTCTCTTTTCTATTAATACTTAATAATCTGCATTCTCTAAATGGGTTTGCTTGTTTGTCTAACCCAAATGTTTCAATTTATTAGCAATTCTTTAGTGCTTTATCAAGGATTGATAGATGTTTTTGTTCCTTTAATTTTTTCTAGATTCTGCTAATGGATGAGAGAATATTATTTCATTTAATGAATATATTTATATTTACATATATTTATAGCACTTAAAAACTAATTTTTTTTTTTTTAACAAGTATGCACATAAGGAATATGAGTTCAAGTGTCTTACTCGGGTATCTTTCTTAGTTCAGTTTGATTGAATACAAGAAACATTTTTTAGGCACCTTACATGTTGAAGTGGACTAGGTGTAGGGAATACAAAGATGAAATGCATAACAGTCCCTGCCCTTACCGAGTTTATATTCCTATTATGGTACTACAACATGTACAAAGATAAATACAAGATAATTTGAAGAGGACATGAAAAAGTATAAGGAATCAGGAAAATTTAATGACAGGAAATGATATATAGCTATATCTTACAGTAAGTTGAGGATTCAAAGTAACAGAGATGAGAAAAGTATGCATTCTGGGCATTAAGAACAATCTACACTGTAAGAGATGGATTGATCAATTTTGGAAGAATAGATAAGCCAGGATGGCTGTAATGTAGCGTAAAGGTAGTTACATGAAACTTTGGAAAAATGAAAATTACTTGAGTAAGGCATGTCTAGATTTGGTCTTTAGGGATATTAGTTTGGAAGCCCTCAAAAAAAATGGAATGGGAAAGGAGAAGCAAGAAGACCAATCAGAAAGCTATAGTAGTAGTTAGAATGAGAAGATAACAGGTATACTAAGTGCTACAAAGGAAGCATGTCAAAAGCATGTTCACTAACTGGATATGGAAGGTAGGGAAGATGAGGAACAAGAAAAAAAATGACTACAAACTTGTGAACCTGGGAAATAACAATACCAGTCTCAACAGATAAACTTTATTTTGGAGAAGATAGAGGAGAAAGGAATTTAAGTGGGGAAAGGAGCTCTGTTTCCAAATATGTCGAGTATCGATCTAACCAGATAAAGCTTTCCAGATGAGGAGGCAGAATGTATTTGTTAATTTGCTTAGAGAATGCTAGGGAATCAGCAAAGAAATTACCTGAGACAATAGCTTAAACAAAATAACAGTTTACAAAGTAAAACCACAAAAACTTGGCAGTCTTTCTATATAGTAGTAAAAAAAAAAATCACTAAGGGAAAAATTGAAATGAAGTCCATACAAAGTAACTACAAAATAAAAAATAGTTTGTCTACTGTGTCAAAGGGAACTAAAAAAAGAGATTCATATTTCCTTTAATACCATCACAAAGCTTACTTTGGAAAGGTCCACTATGCTTTACAATATTAAAGCAACAGGTACAAAATACCCAAACCTACCTTTTCCTGCAGTTCTGAATTGTTTTTCTGTAAAACTTCTTGACTCTTTAATGCTTGACTTGTCTTCTCTGAAATGCATTCTTTTAGTTTATCAATTGTCATCTCAGCAAATTTTAGTTCTTCTTGTATTTTTTGATCCTTTAATATTAAAAGAAAATCCATTTATAATACTATTATCCTAACATTTCTTTGGCTTTTCAAAAAGACTTGGTACTCAGAAGAACACATTTAACTAGACAGTGAAGCTTACCTCAGCTAGGAGGTCCCTTATGGTTTCTTTCAGTTGGTCCCTCTCTATCTGAAGAGCCTCTTGTGTCTTTGTTAATCCATCTCTCTCCTCAGTTACTGATGCTGTTTCTTCAAGACTGGCTTGGAGTTTCTGAGCCAGCTCTAGGTTTTCTATCTCTATCCTTTCCAGAGTAAAATTTTTGGATTTTAATTGCTCTTTCAAATGTTCCACCTCATTCATTTTTTCCCGAGCTTCAGTAACTTCTTTTCTGACATTAAAAACTTGCTCCTTTTCCTCCTGAAGCTCTTGTATCTTGTTTTGGAAAAAAAAAAAAAAATTAATTTTAACAGTTATGTCCTGCAAGGCCCTCTGGGCTACTCAAAACAATTAAGACAGGTTATTCACAACCTTATTTTTACCTAGTTACAAAAAAACCCTAAATCCAAAAAAACATCATACTACCTTCTCTTGCCCTCTTGTTTTTTTCCTCTGCTCTCCTAAAATCCTCACCCAGACTCCAATTTTCTCACCTCTCTATGTGTATAGAAGACCTTTCAGATGTTCATGCTATTTCCTCTTCAACTCAGAAGAGAGCAAGATTAGTTCTTTCTTTTATGCCACCATTTTATAATTGGTTCCTTTTATTTTTTTACTTTTCTTAGAATTATCCCATCACACACAACTCAGCCCCAATCTTTCTTTCAAACTACCTTAGTAATGATTATGTGAATACTTATTTTATGTATATGAATGTTTTTAATGTATTTTTTGTATTTTGTGTATATGAAATGCCTATGAAAGTGTTATTATAAACACTCATATTAATGAGTGACTTACAATTAATTTTTAATGTTCTGTGGAGGAGAAAATGAGATTGGTGATTTTGCAAAACCCTTTCTCATTTAAATTCAATTCATGAACAAAGGCCAAACAAAAAACAAACAATAATATTTTTTCTGGATCTTTTATGTATAATTTGTCAGTTTGTTCTGATCTTTCTGTTGCAAATACTGAAAGTCTTTCAGTTCATCAAATGTCCACTTTTTTTCATTCGCTATTATATTTAACTTTGCTGTGTAAGTTATTCTTTGAGGCAATCCCAGATCTTTTACTCTTTGAAATATGCCATAAAACTTAGGATCTTTTAGAGTAGAAGCTGTGAGGTTTGTGAAATCCTGACTGTATTTCTGCTGTATTTCAATTGTTTTTTCTTGTTGATTGCAGTATTTACTTCATAACCTGGTAATTTTGAAATTTGGCTATAAAATTCCTGCAAGTTTCCCTCCAAGGATCTCTAGTAGATTTTGAAAAAAAAATTCTCTTTTTTCTATAATTCCAGGGCTATCTTCCTTCATAATTTTTAGTTATTACTTGTCCAGATTCTCTTTTTGGTTATAATTTTCACAGAGTCTGACAATTCTTTTATTGATATTTTCTCCAGGTAAATGTCTAATGAGATGTTTTAGAGTCTCTGTTTTTTACCTTTCCTCTTGAATATGAACCCAGATCTTCTTTTATACTAAAATATTGATTGGATTCTTTTTGAGCAGTTTATTTTTTGTCCTAGGCCTCAGTTCCTCCTTACTGTCATTTTAAAAATTGTGTCCAGGAATTTAGAAGGGATGTGAGGATTCTTGGAGAGATGGTTAAAATGGAGGGGTAAAAGATAGGGGAAGAAGATAAAAGTAACAGGGACAGGGTAAAAAGAGAATCTGAGAAAAAAATAATAAAAATGAGATGAGAGGAATTCACAAATAGAAATTATAACTTTGAATGCGAATGAGATGTTTATTGCAGCTATCTTTGTGGTGGAAAAGAACTAGAAAGTACAGGTAGACCCATCAACTGGGGAAAGGCTGACCAAATTGTGTATATGGTTGTGATGGAATGCTATTGTACTATGAGAAATGATGAACTCAATGATCTCAGAAAGATCTTTTCATGGAAAGACTTGCACGAAATGATGAAGAATGAAATGAGCAGAACCCAAACACTATATTCAAATAACAGCAATATTGTTTTTAAAATGACTTCAAGCAAGGAAGTCATTTTGATAATCATGAATAAATTAAAATTAAAGGACATATGAAGATGCTTTCTGCATCCAGAAAAAGAACTGAAAAACTGAGGTATGTATAGAATAATTTTATATTATATACCTATATTATGTTTAATGGTAGTCACCTCTAGGTCAGTATGGAAAAAGGGAAAGAAAAAAAGGAAAAAAATTTACAAGGTAGCTTTGTTGTATATTTGGAGGGAATAGCAACTTGTTTGTAGGAGATTTGCGGTTTCATCTACAATCATCTTTTTTTAATACTACTGTTATGGAAATGCTTGTTTTGTTCTGTGATTTGAAAATTAAATAAATCTATAAAACAAAAAACAAAAGAGAAAGAAACCTACCCTTTCCTTCAATTCAGCATTAGTTTTCTCTAAAGCTTCTTGAGTCTCTGACACTTGAGCTGTCTTCTCTGAAACGCATTCTTTTAGTTTATCAATTGTCTCTTGGTGTTCCTTCAGATTCATTTGAACAATTTTTAGTTCTTTTTGTGTTTCTATATCCTTTTGAAGTTGGAGAGGAAAAAAGAAAAATATTTATAATAAGATTGTACAGACATGACTGTCTCTTTTTTGGAATTCTGGTTTCTCATAAAATCATAGTTATGAGAAATGAGATAAGATGATGCTTACCTTATCTACAAGGTCTCTTATGGTTTCTTTTAGTTGATCCCTCTCTATGTAAAGAACCTCTTGTGTCTTTGTTAATTCATCTCTCTCCTCAGTGACAGATGTTGCTTCTTCAAGACTTGCCTGGAGTTTCTGAGCTAGCTCTAGGTTTTCCATCACTATCCTCTCCAGAGTACAATCTTTGGATTTTAATTGCTCCTTTAAATGTTCTACTTCCTTCATTTTCTCTTGAGTCTCAGTGACTTCTTCTCTGACATTCAACACTTGCTCCTTATTCTCTTGAAGCTCCTGAATCTTGTTTCAAATTTAGAAAAAATACTAATTTAGTATAAACAGTTATATCCTGAAAGGTCCACTGGGCTACTCAAAAAAGATTAAGGCATATATTCATAATTACATTAGTTACTAGTCACAAATAAAGAAACCTACCCTTTCCTTCAATTCAGCATTAGTTTTCTCTAAAGCGTCTTGCATCTCTGACACTTGAGCTGTCTTCTCTGAAACACATTCTTTTAGTTTATCAATTGTCTCTTGGTGTTCCTTCAGATTCATTTGAGCAATTTTTAGTTCTTTTTGTGTTTCCATATCCTTTTGAAGTTGGAGAGGAAAAAAGAAAAATATTTATAATAAGATTGTACAGACATGACTGTCTCTTTTTTGGAATTCTGGTTTCTCATAAAATCATAGTCATGAGAAATGAGATAAGATGATGCTTACCTTATCTACAAGGTCTCTTATGGTTTCTTTTAGTTGATCCCTCTCTATGTAAAGAACCTCTTGTGTCTTTGTTAATTCATCTCTCTCCTCAGTGACAGATGTTGCTTCTTCAAGACTTGCCTGGAGTTTCTGAGCTAGCTCTAGGTTTTCCATCACTATCCTCTCCAGAGTACAATCTTTGGATTTTAATTGCTCCTTTAAATGTTCCACTTCCTTCATTTTCTCTTGAGTCTCAGTGACTTCTTCTCTGACATTCAACACTTGTTCCTTATTCTCTTGAAGCTCCTGAATCTTGTTTCAAATTTAGAAAAAAATACTAATTTAGTATAAACAGTTATATCCTGAAAGGTCCACTGGGCTACTCAAAAAAGATTAAGGCATATATTCATAATTACATTAGTTACTAGTCACAAATAAAGAAACCTACCCTTTCCTTCAATTCAGCATTAGTTTTCTCTAAAGCGTCTTGCATCTCTGACACTTGAGCTGTCTTATCTGAAACACATTCTTTCAGTTTATCAATTGTCTCTTGGTAGTTCCTTCAGATTCATTTGAGCAATTTTAGTTCTTTTTGTGTTTCCAGATCCTTTTGAAGTTGGAAGGAAAAAGAAAAAATATTTATAATAAGATTGTACAGACATGACTGTTTTTTTTTGAATTCTGGTTTCTCATAAAATCATAGTCATGAGAAATGAGATAAGATGATGCTTACCTTATCTACAAGGTCTCTTATGGTTTCTTTTAGTTGATCCCTCTCTATGTAAAGAACCTCTTGTGTCTTTGTTAATTCATCTCTCTCCTCAGTGACAGATGTTGCTTCTTCAAGACTTGCCTGGAGTTTCTGAGCCAGCTCTAGGTTTTCCATCACTATCCTCTCCAGAGTACAATCTTTGGATTTTAATTGCTCCTTTAAATGTTCCACTTCCTTCATTTTCTCTTGAGTCTCAGTGACTTCTTCTCTGACATTCAACACTTGTTCCTTATTCTCTTGAAGCTCCTGAATCTTGTTTCAAATTTAGAAAAAAATACTAATTTAGTATAAACAGTTATATCCTGAAAGGTCCACTGGGCTACTCAAAAAAGATTAAGGCATATATTCATAATTACATTAGTTACTAGTCACAAATAAAGAAACCTACCCTTTCCTTCAATTCAGCATTAGTTTTCTCTAAAGCGTCTTGCATCTCTGACACTTGAGCTGTCTTATCTGAAACACATTCTTTCAGTTTATCAATTGTCTCTTGGTATTCCTTCAGATTCATCTGCACAAATTTTAGTTTTTCTTGTGTTTCCAGATCCTTTTGGGGTTGGAAAGGAAAAGAAGATTCAAGAAAAATATTTGTAATAAGATTGTACAGACATGACTTTTTTTTCTTTAAATTCTGGTTTCTTACAAAACCATAATTATTAGAAGTGAGATAAGATGATGCTTACCTTAGCTACAAGGTCTCTTATAGTTTCTTTTAGTTGGTCCCTTTCTATGTGAAGAGCCTCTTGCGCCTTTGTTAATCCATCTCTCTCCTCAGTGACAGATGTTGCTTTTTCAAGAATTGCCTGGAATTTCTGAGTCAGCTCCATGTTTTCTATCTCTATTCTTTCCAGAGTATAATCTTTCAATTTTAACTGTTCCTTTAAATGTTCCACTTCCTTTACTTTTTCCTGAGCCTCAGTGACTTCTTCTTTGACGTTAAAAACTTGCTCTGTTTTCTCCTGAAGCTCCTGTATTTTATTTCAAATTAAAATTGTTTAAAAATTTGTTTAGTTACATCCTGAAAGGCCCACTGGGTTCCTCAAAAAAGATTAAGAAATGGTATATACAATTTTTATCAGTTAGTCATGAATAAAGAACTCTTTATAAATACATACATCAAATATTTATAGCAGCCTCTTTGGGGAATGGCTGAATAAATTGTGGCCTATGATTATGATGGAATAATACTGTTCTATAAAGAAATGAGCAGAATATTCTTTTTTTTTTTTTTTTTTTTTAAATTTAATAGCCTTTTATTTACAGGTTATATGCATGGGTAACTTTACAGCATTAACAATTGCCAAACCTCTTGTTCCATTTTTTCACCTCTTACCCCTCACCCCCTCCCCCAGATGGCAGGATGACCAGTAGATGTTAAGTACATTAAAATATAAATTAGATACACAATAAGTATACATGACCAAAACGTTATTTTGCTGTACAAAAAGAATCAGACTCTGAAATATTGTACAATTAGCTTGTGAAGGAAATCAAAAATGCATGTGGGCATAAATATAAGGATTGGGAATTCAATGTAATGGTTTTTAGTCATCTCCCAGAGTTCTTTTTCTGGGCATAGCTGGTTCAGTTCATTACTGCTCCATTGGAAATGATTTGGTTGATCTCGTGAGCAGAATATTCTTAAAAAAAACCTTGAAAGTCCTCCATGAACTTATGCAAAGTGAAATATATTGTGCACAAAATAGTAGCAATGTTGTGGGATGATCAGCTGTGAATGACTTTGCTATTCTTAGCAATACTATGATTCAAAACTATTCTATGATGAAAAAATGATATCCATATTGATTATGTCTGAATACATAATCAAGCAGTTTTTTTTTTTTAAAATCGGTTTTTTGGGAGAGAAGGAAGAGGTAAACGTTTGTTTTCTTCCTCAACATGACTTTTTGGAAATGTTTTACATAGATTTACATAAGTCTTTCTCAATTGGGATAGTGGGGATGGGGAGGAAGGAAGAGAATCTGGAACTCAAAAGTTTTTTTTTTAAATGTAAAAAATTATTTTACAGGGGAAATTAAAATATTTTTAAAAGGGAAAAGAAACCTACCCTTTTCTTCAGTTCAGTATTAGTTTTCGCTAAAGCTTCTTGCATCTCTGATACTTGAGTTGTCTTCTCTGAAATACATTCTTTTAATTTATCAATTGTCTGTTGGTGCTCCTTCAGATGCATCTGAACAATTTTTAGTTTTCCTTGTGTTTCCAGATCCTTTTGGGATTGAAGAGGAAGATTCAAGAAAAATATTTATAAGGAGACAGAGCCAAGATAGTATATAAATGCTTACCTAGCTCCCCCAAACCACTCCAAATTCCTTTAAATAATGACGCTAAACAAATTTTAGAGCATTAGAACACACAAAAGTATGAAACGGAGTATTTTCCAGCTGAAGACAACTTGAAAGGTCCGAGAGTCTAGTGTGCAGTCATGATGGTTTCTAGACCTCTCAGCACAAAGATAACAAAGATGACTTAGAAGATCAGTTGCCAATGTCTGTCAGTAGGATGAGAGGCCTTGGGAAATCAGAAAATCAGGAGTGGGCATGGGTGGTAGTGGCAGCTGTAGCTTCCTGGAGATCTCAGTTCAAAGGAAGTATCTTTACACTGAGGAAAGATCCTGTTGCTTCAGCACACTAGAACTTACAGCCACAGTAGAGTGGGGTCACTCCTCATAGTTCTAGGGCACAAGTTATCACTTCTGATGCCTAGAAGGATCTCTGAAAATAGCTTGGGGCAGTACACTTTGGAAATAGGGCCCTACTTTAACAGAGTTAAAAGCCAAGATAATAGGCTAGGAGAATGAGCAGAAAATAGAAAAAGATTCTGACCACAGAAATTTACTATGGTGACTAGGAAGATCAAAACACACTCAGAAGTTCCTACATCCAAGAAAAAAAAAAAACTGATTTCAAAGAATGGAAGAGCTCAAAAGGATTTTGAAAATCAAGTAAAAGAGAGAGGAAAAACTGGAAGGAGAATTGAGAATGGTGCAAAAGGAAATACAAAAAAGGTAAGGAGGAGAAGAATGCCTTAAAAAGCAAAATTGTCCACTTGGGAAAGAAGGTACAAAAACTCACTAAGTAAAATAAGTCCTTGAAAATTAGAATTGAGAAAATGAAAGCTAATAACTTTATGAAAAATCAAAAAACTATAAAACAAAACCAAAAGAATAAAAAAATAGAAAACAATGTGAAATATTTTATTGGAAGAACAAGTGACCTGGAATCTAGGAGAAGTAATTTTAAAAATTATTGTTCTACCTGAAAACCTTGATCAAAAAAGGAGCCTAGATATCATCTTTCAAGAAGTTATCAAGGAAAAGGGGCAGCTAGGTGGTGCAGTAGATAGAGTAGCAGCACTGAAGTCAGGCTTGAACAAGCGTTCAAATCTGATCTCAGACACCTAACACTTCCTAGCTGTGTAACACTGGGCAAGTCACTTAACCCCATTTGTTTCAGGAAAAAAAAAATTATCAAGGAAATCATATATGATTATAATGGAATATTACAGACTTGGAAAGTCCTCCATGAACTCAAGCAAAATGAAATGTCCTGTATACAAAGTAATAGCAATGTTGTGAGAAGATCAGCTGTGAATGAACTTGCTATTCTAAGCAATACAATGATCCAAAACTATTTTGAAGGACTTAATGATGAAAAATGCAGTCCATACCCAGAAAAAGAACTGATTTGCTTGTGAATACAGATTTAATTATCCTTTTTTTTTTTTTCTTGAGAGTTTTTTTGGGGCTAGGGATAAGAAGAGATTTCTTTTCTTTCTTAGCATGACTTTTGTGGAAATGTTTTGCATAACTTCACATGTGCCTTCCTAAAGGGCAGTGCGGGTATTGAGTAAAGGAGAGAATCTGGAAGTTTTAAAAACAAATGTGAAAAATTATTTTACATGTAAATGGGGAAAATAAAAATATTAAGTAAAAATATTTATAGTAAATTTATATGGATATTTCTGTCTCTTTTTGGGAATTCTGGTTTCTCATAAAATCATAGTTATGAGAAATGAGATAAGATGATGCTTACCTTATCTACAAGGTCTCTTATGGTTTCTTTTAGTTGGTCCCTCTCTATGTGAAGAGTCTCTTGTGTTTTTGTTAACTTATCTCTCTCCTCAGTGACAGATGTTACTTCTTCAAGACTTGCCTGGAGTTTCTGAGCCAGCTCTAGGTTTTCCATCACTATCCTCTCCTTCAAATGTTCCACTTCATTCAGTTTTTCCTGAGCCTCAGTGATTTCTTCTCTGACAGTCAATACTTGCTCCTTTTTCTCTTGAAGCTCCTGAATCTTATTTCAAATTAAAACAAAACAAACTTATTTAGTATAAACAGTTATATCGTGAAAGACCCACTCAAAAAAGATTAAGGCATGTATACATAATCACATCGGTTACCTAGTCACAAATAAAGAAACCTACCCTTTCCTGCAGTTCAGTATTAGTTTTCTCTAAAGCTTCTTGAATCTCTGACACTTCAGCTATCTTCTCTGAAATGCATTCTTTTAATTTATCAATTGTTTCTTGTTGCTGCTTCAGATTCACTTGAGCAATTTTCAATTCTTCTTCAGTGCCCAGATCCTTTGGTATAAGAGGTAAAAATCCAAATATATATTTACAATAAGAATATGCTAAGATGTCTTAATTCTTATAAGCACATATTTATTAGACAATAAAATTTACCTTAGCTTCAAATTCTCTTATGTTTTGCTTCAGTTGGTGGCTCTCCTCTTTAAGAGCTATCAGTGTTTTTGTCAACTTGTCTCTTTCTTCAGTTATAGATGCTTTTTCTTCAACACTGGCTTGGAGTTTCTGAATCAACTCCTGATTTTTCAAATTTATACTCTTCAGGGCAGAATCTTTGGATATTAATTGCTCTTTTAATTGTTCCATTTCATTGATTTTTTCTTGAGCTTCCTCTCTGACAATAACAATTTGTTCTTGTTTTGCCTGAAGTTCCTGAATCTTTTGAGAAAAAAATGTTAAGTTGGCTTACAGAGCTCTTTAGGAAAAGTTCATGTTTTCCAACAAAATAAATGCAGTATACTCCAAATCTAGTTAGTCAGTTACTCAGCCCCCTCCCTCCCCTACCCCCTAACTCCAAATCAACTCACCTTTTCCTGTAGTTCAACATTAATTTTCTTTAAATCTCCTTGATCATTTAATCCTTGAGATGCCTGGTCTGAAATGCATTCTTTCAATTTATCAATTGTCTCCTGGTGTTCCTTCAGACACAGTTGAGCAATTTTTAGGTCTTCTTGTGTTTCTAGACCCTTTATTATTAGAAGAAATACCAAGAAAACATTTATAATAACTGTATATAAACACTACTGTTTCTTTCTAAAATATTAGTTTTTCATTTTGGAAAACAACTTAATATGATACCAGAAATATCAATAAATTATACATAGTTTTTGATTCAATGATATTCTTTATTAGCATATACTCTGAATGGAAAAAATGCACATAGAAAAAACTACATATGCTGTATTATTTTTTTTTGGTAGTCAAGGTCTGGAAACAAAGTGGGTACTCATTGATTGGGTAATGACTGCACAAACTGTGATGCTACAAGTAAGATTATATAATACTATACAACCATTTTATTTTTAAGATATGAGAAATGAAGAATATGAGGAATTTGGAAAAACGTAGGAGCTCTATTATGGAACTATACAGAAAAACACAATGAAAGATCAGAGCTCTGATTAATACTATAAATAAAAATGATACTGATTGATTGTTGCAATGTTGGATCGTTGTTATAGTTTTTCAGATAAGCTAAGGGCCATAAGTGTAGAATAAGATATATTTTGATAGATATGACTAATGTTTTGATTTAGAGTAACCCAGTGTTTGATAAATCCAAAGACTCCAGCTTCTTGGGACAAGAACTCACTATATGACAAAAATTGCTGGAAAAATAAAATGGCAGAAACTAGGCGCTAATCAACAGCTTATATCAAGATAAGGTCAAAATGGGTTCATAATTTAGATAGGGTGATATTGTAAAAAAATTAGTAGAACCAGGAATAGTCTACTTCTCAGATATATGGAGACAGAAGGAATTTATGGCCAAAGAATAACTGGAGAATATCATGAAATGCAAAATGGATAATTTTGATTCTATTAAATTAAAAAGATTTTGTACAAACAAAACCAATATAGATTAGAATGGAAGCAGAAAACTGGAAAAAAAATTTTATACCCACAAGTTCATCCAAAGTCTCATTTCTAAAACTGATAGAGAACTGATTTAAATTTATAAGAATACAAGCCATTCTCCAATTGATAAATGGTCAAAGAATATGAACAGACAATTTTCAGATGAAGAAATTAAAATCATTTCTAGTCATATGAAAAAATGCTCTAAATCATTCTTGATCAGAGAAATTCAAATTAAGACAATTCTGAGGTACCAGTATACACCTCTCAGATTGGCTAAGACAACAGGAAAAGATAATGATAAATGTAGCCTACCCTTTGATTCAGCAGTGTCTCTACTGGGTCTGTATCCAAACAACATCAAGAAAAAAAAAAAAGGGAAAAGGATCTACATGTGCAAAAATGTTTATAGCAACTCTTTTTGTAGTGGCAAGGAACTAGAAACTGAGTGGATGCCCATCATTTGAGAAATGGCTGAATAAATTATGGTATGTGAATGTTACGGAATATTATTGTTCAATAAGAAATGATCAGTAGGATGTTTTCAGAAAGGCCTGGAGAGACTTACATGAAGTAAGAGAACATTGTGATCAACTCTGATAGATGTGGCTCTTTTCAACAATAAGGTGATTCAGATCAATTCCAATACACCTGTGATGAAGAGAGCCATCTGCATTCAGAGAGAAGACTATGGGGACTGAATGTGGAGCACAACATAGTATTTTCACCTTTTTTTTGTCTTTTTTTTTTTTTTAATTGTTTCCTTGCTTTTTTTTTTCCCTTTCTCATTTTCCCCTGATCTGATTTTTGGTTTGATTTTTCTTGTGCAGCAAGATAAATGCAGAAATATGTATAGAAGAATTGCACGTTTAACATAAATTATATTACTTGCTGACTAGGGCAGGAATGTGGAGGGAAGGCACAAAAATTTGAAACACAAGGTTTTGCAAGCGTAAATGTTGCAAACTATCTTTTTATGTATTTTGAAATTAAAAAGCTATTATTAATGACTTGAGTCTCATAAAAGAATACTTAATGTACAAAAAAATGGCAGTGTTTGAAGGGTTGTGAAAAGAGTGGCTTCCAAACTGTGTAACTGTGAATTGTTCCAGTCATTCTGAATATTGATTTTGAATGATATAGAAAACCACTAAACTCTGACCAAGTGATATCTCAAGGAGGTAAAAAACAGAAAAAAATAAGATGTCAAAATATTAGTAGCAGAGAGAACTAGAAATAAGTAATCAATAGCCATTAATTGGGGAATGACAAAATAAAAAATACACAAGACTCCAATTCTTTTTGAGGGGGGCAATAATTTACTAATAATGTGCTTTAAGAAATAAAGATGAATTTGGAGAATATGAAGAGATTTTTGTGAACTACTGAAGAATAAAATAAAAATATATTCTTTTAGTTTGAATATATGGAATAACAACAGTGAAAATGAAAAAGGTGCTAAAAGGAATTTGAACTCTTAGAAAATCTTGGAAAGATTCTTATACACACGTGTGTGTGTGTGTGTGTGTGTATGTGTACTGTTACTGTTTCTCATAAACAAAGTGTCAATCTAGAATGGAAAATGCTTTTTTTCCTCTAAAAATCACAGAGATGTAATTAATAAACATTTATTAAGTGCCTAAAATGCCTATTCTGCTAAACCCTGGGAAACACTAACTTAAAGTGCTGTAAAGTCAAAATATTATTAAAAACAAAACACATTTACCAAGTGGAGAAAAACTTACCTTAGTTACAACTTCTTTAATATTTTGTTCAAGTTGGTCTTTCTCTAACTGGAGAGCCATCTGTATTTTCTTCAATTCACTTATTTCTTTGGTTATTGATGTTGTTTCTTCTAGACTTGCTTGGAGTTTCTGAGCCATCTCCAGGTTCTCCATTTTTATTCTCTCAAGAGTGGAATTTCTGGATTTTAACTGCTCTCTTAACTCTTCCATCTTATTCACTTTCTCCTGAGCCTCAGTGACTTCTTTTCTAACATTCAACAGTTGCTCTTCTTTTTCTTGAAGTTCTTGGATCTTTAAACAGAAATCTACTCATTAAGATTCTTATTTTACTTTTATTTTCTCAAGAAAAATTTCAAAATAAAGGCAATTATAAAACTCATGGTTTTTAAATAGAACTAGTGAAAAGAGTCAACTCTTAATCAGAGAGCAGCAGATCAGAAAAAGTAGAAGTTGAGTAAGTTGAAAAGAATGTTGGAAAAACAAGGAAAGACTTCATTAGTTTCTCATTCCTAGACATTAAGTTTGTTTAAGTGTTTGAGTTTATATAACTGCTATGCCTATATCTTCAAAAAACCTTTTCAAATAGCTATGGAAAAGGAAAACTTTCAATAGGTAATGGAATATACATACATTTTATGCTACTATGTTTGGATTAACAAGGGTTTAATAAATATTATTTGGAGATTATTCAGAAGAGAACTAAAAGAGCTCATACTCCCACTCCTATCAATAGATTTTATGTGAATAAAATACTCCCTTTAATAGAATACAAGGTTGTTAAGGACAGGTACTCTTTCATTTTAATGTCCATTGACTGATTGACAGAAATAGTTTTAAAAACATATAAAATATACAGATATTTAAGTACTTGGGAACTTATTAAAATACTAGAGGTAAAGTGAAATGTAACTTCAACACTCCCTCTCTATCTCTGGCATTTCTGTAAGGAACTTCTGACCTTCTTCTGTTGCTGCTTTCTTGGGGTATTAAGGATTGCTTTATTGTAGAATCTCAGGGACATGGTGGGGATCTGCAAGCATTCAGTGCTCCCAAAGGGATCTGATTCAATGTCTGGGTCTGAGTTCTCTAAGTTTTTGGCCTGGTTTGAATAAACTATGGACTCAGATCTTCTCAGCTAGATGAGTCTGGGCTCTGGTGGTGCTCCATATCACAAATATTCTGCTTCTTCATCTCTGCCTTTTAGTTTTCCTGGCTTCTTTCAGTGTTAAAATTTCAACTTCTCCATTTCCTTCTCAGACCTCCCATCTATTCTATATATACTTAGTTGCTTATAAATTTTTCTTCTACTGGAATGTAAACTTCGGAATAGAGATAATTTCTTGGCCTTTTGTTGCCTCCCCTCGTACCTAACACAAGTATCATTATCTTAAGCAGCTGTTTCTACTGTTGCCTTGACTTCAGGGGCCAATTGTTGAGTTGTTTCAGTCAAATCTGAGATTTTCCTGGCAAAGATACTAGAATAGTTTACCATCTATTTCTCCAGTTTATTTTACAGATGAAAAAATAGTGGCAAACTGGGTAAAAGCGACTTGCCCAGGGTCACACAACAACTAAGTGTCAGAGGCTGGTTTTGAACTCAGATCCTCCTGTCTCCTAGCTAAATACTCTATCTGCTGTCCCACCTTGTCTGCTTTAAAATAACTAAGGAATATGAATAATTACAGAATGTATAAAATATCTGCCAAGACACACAAAAATATGAATATGATAAGAAAACACTATTTGCTATCTAAATAATTGTCTTATTTATTCAGAGACATACTAATCATGTCAACAAAAGATTATTTTATAAAACTAGAAAAAAAATCACCTGGAGAAAAAAAGTTAAGGGAAACAATGAATGTCAGATTTATGAACTGGTCTAACCATTATGGAAAGCAATTTGGGACAGTGCCCTCAAAATTATTAAATTCTACATACATACTTTTCATTCAGTGATACCACTACTAGGCTCATATTCTAAAGAGATCAAGTAAAGAAGAAAAGAACTCATCTAGACCAAAATATTTATAGCAGTTCTTTTTGTGGTAGCAATTGGAAAATGAGGGGATGATCATCAATTGGGGAATGGCTAAATAAGTTATGATAAAAAAATGTGATTATTAAGGTACCATAAGAAATAATTATAGAAGTCATAAAACTTAATAATTAAATGATTAAAAGTTGAAATATTAAATGCATCTTTTTCACATCACAAAACAGTAATAATTATATTCAATAAGGGACTATGAAGATACAGATTAAAAACTAATTGAAGACTAAACAACTAAAGAATGAGTGAGTTAAAGAACAAATCACACAATCAATTTCATTAAAGAAAATGACAATGAGATAACATATGAAAACCTACTAGATGCAGCATGAGCAGCAATCAGAAGAAAATTCATACTTTTACTGCTTATATCAATAAAATAGAGAAATGAATTAAATATGCATTTTAAAAAGTTAAAAAAAAGAACAAACTAAAAATTCCCAATTAAACATCAAATTAGAGATTTCCCAAAATTAAAGCTGAAACTAATGAAATTGAGTACAAGAAAACCATTGAATAAGTAAACCTAGGAGATGGTTTTGTGAAAAAACAGTAATAATAAAGAGAAAAAACCCAAATCTTAGTATTAAAAATCAAAAGGGTGAATATACCACTAATAAAAAGGAAATCAAAATTAACAGGAGTTTTTTTGCCCAGTTATATGCCAATAAATTTAACATTTAAATTGAAATGGAGGAAAATTTACAAAAAACAAACTGCCTAGATTAACAGCAGAGTAAATAGAATATATAAACTCTTTTAGAAAAAAATTCTTAAGAGATTATAAATAAGTTTCCTAAAACAAAAAGCATCAGGAACAGATGGATATATAAGTGAATCCTATCAAACGTTCAAATATAAGTAATTCTAATATTAAATAATAATTTTGAAAAGCAGGCAAAAGAACCTTACAAATCTCCTTTTATAAAACAAATATGATACTGATACCTAACCAAAAAAGGAAAAAAAAAATTATAATCCAATTTCATGAATAAACATGGATACAAAAATCTTAAATTAAAACACTAGCTAAGATTACAACAATACATTACAAAGTTTATACATTATGGTCATATGGAATTTATGCCAGAAATGATGGAATAGTTTAATATAATTGATTACATCAGTAACAAAAATCACATGACTACATCAAGAGATGCAGAAAAAGCTTTTGACAAAATACAACAGTTGCTCTTATTGAAAACATAAGTATAAAGGAATCTTTCTTTAAAATATTAAGAATCTAAAACCTAAAATCATCAGCAAGTACTATTTGTAATAGGGCTCAGCAAGAAGCCTTTTTAATCAAAGTAGGAGTAACACAAAGATGCTCATATAATCAATGAAAGAAGACTTAGAAGGAAGGAAAAACAGGGGAACTTTGAAAATGAAGTGTAATATTTTATTTTATTACATAGTTTATCAAACAAAAGTGAAGATGGGAAATGGGAATTTATGGTTTTATACTGAACCTGTTATGCTCTATTCACATGGAAATGTTCTTATTTTTTAATGACAAATCATGATCCCAAAGGATGAAATATGAAACATATTACCTCTGTCCTAAAAGAGGTGATAGACTCAGGATGCAACAGCATGAGACTTTATTCTTTTTTGGATATGGTCAATTCAGGAATTTGTTTTGCTTGACTACACTTAATATTGTTTCAAGTTTTTCTTTTTCAGGTGGAGAGGTGGAAAGGAAGGAAGGTAGATTTTCATTAATTGAAAAAAATTCTTAAAAAATTCACCTTTTCACTGAGTTTCTTTTCGGTGTCTTCCAACATTTCCTGAGTCCTCAAAAGTTCTTCTTCTTTCTCTGCAGTTTTCTTCCTTTCTTTGAAGACTGCCTCTTGTTGCTTTTTAAGTGCTGCTCCAATATTTCTTAATTCCTCTTGATTTTCAATACTCTAGAACAAATCCCCCAAATGAAATAATAATCAACATTTCCTGTATTATATCTATAGAAAAAAAATAGGACAACCTATGACAAATTTAAAACAAATAATTTCACAGGAAAACTATTGAGAATACTTTTTTGCTCTTTTTTCCCCTGGCCACATTTTTCCAGTCTTTCAGGTCCTGACACAAGTCAGGAAATCTCCTTTATTTCTTTAGATCCTTGTTCTTTTTTACTTCTATTAAAAAAAAGGTTTTTTTTATGATTCTAAAAATAGGCCCTTTTAATTAAAAAAAGGTAACATTTCATTTTTGTTTATAATCTAGAAATAAAGGCGCATTCTTCAAGCCCTTCTGGCTTCTTTTCTGAACGAGCTCAGTCTGCACTTCAAAATTTATCAAACTTGCTTGTCAAATTAGAGAAGCATCTTGAACTCTCTAAAGTTATCAAACTGTGCATACCCTTTGACCCAGCAGTGCTACTACTGGGCTTATACCCCAAGGAGATACTAAAGAAGGGAAAGGGACCTCTTCTTTTTTCTTTATAAAACTTCAGCACCTCAGCACAGTGACTTTTTAATAACAGGCAATAACAGATACTGACTAAACTGAATTGAATTGAAATGCTGGCCCAGGTTATGTGACAGGTTATTGGCACAGATAAAATGAAAGTTCATCCTTGAGAGCCAGCCTTTGTCCTGCATATTGTATAACCAACACATCTCCATGAGGCAGCTGGTGGCTCAGTGGATTGAGAAGTGGGCCTGGAGTCAGGGAGACTCGAGTTCAAATGCAGTCTCAGACACTTCCTAGCTATGTGACCTGGATGAGTCACTTACTCTGTTTCCTGACAAAAGGATCACTGGAGAAGAAAATGCTAACTCTGTCCTGTTTCTTTGTCAAGGCAACTTCATGAACACTACTGGCATGCTGTTGTATGGGGTCACAACTGAACAACAACAAACTCCCTCCAAAGTGGGAACTTTACTTCCTATGAGTCAAAAAAAGCTCAGTCTCCAATTAACCACTGTTCATAATAAATTTCTTCTACTCAGTTCAAAATACTACTGTCCCAAAATGCATTGTTATATACTTCAGAAGAAAAATAAACAGGAACAACATATTTTGAGATATTGAAAAGCACATACTTTGCGCTAAATAAACATTACCATTTCAATATTTTCCTCTAGATCAGTTTTCAATTGATTTTTTTCATTTGTAACATACTCCAACATTTGTTGTAGTTGATTTTTTTCCTGTAGTAAGGAGGAAATCTGTCTTTGTTGTTGAAGTAATTCATTGTCTTTTTCATAGTCTGTTAGAGAAAGAAGATTTCTTGGAGTGTCCAAATTTTGTCCTTCACTTAGCTTGATGGCCTATGAAGACATTAAGGGATTTTTAGCATGATAAAGTGCTATTTTTTAAAATAATAAATTATGAAGGTGTTTGTTCATCTATAAGTAACATTTAGCATGCTGCTGATAAGAAACAAATATAAAATGATTCACATTATTGAATACACATCCACACATACAAGGGCACACAGAGCTATTCACATATATAGATATACCCTTGATGTTTTATAGAACAAATTCCTTACAATAAGGTGGTAACAAAGATGGTACTCCTAAAATCGAAAATTTTGATGTTATTGCACAAGGTTCCAGTGTCAAATGAGAAGCTTTAGTAGTTTTTTTTTAGTTTTAAGTACAATGTACTCTCTAGTAAGCCATACTGGTCACAATCTGTTTTAGTGCACAGTTCATGTTTTCTGTTATTTACTTTCCAACTATACAATTAATTTAAAATTTTTGACCTTAGATGCTTCTAATAAAGACACTTTTGAGGTTTTTTGCAGGTGTCTTCTTGCCCCTTACCAGCTAAGTCACAGCAAATAAAACATTCTTTGAACTCCCTAACTCAAAAAGACTTCTTAAATATTTTAATATAGGAGCCATTAGTACCAATAATACCATTAAGACTTAGTTTTTATATCTCTCTGTAGGCTTATCAGCATATATTTTATGGACAGAATGCAAAACCAATACAGGGCCAATCTTATTCAAAAATTCTGCTTCCAACTTACAAATTCTGCTAAATATTTAGAGAAATAGTTTAAGCATTTAAATGAAATCTCCCAGGAAAGGGAATTTAACTTAATGATTTCTTTTGTTTGTGCTTTTTATGAGAACTATCTAAGCTAGGGATTGTGGAAGAATCAGATACTCCAGATCAGTATTAAATAGAAGGGTAAGAATGATTGAATTCCATTGGAGGAACTGAATAGCATTTTCAATGATCATAAGATACCTGATAAAAAAAGATTCCATTTTAGAAATGCCATTTTTAAACGGTTTGGTCATGTATACTTATTGTGTATCTAATTTATACTTTAATATATTTAACATCTACTGGCCATCCTGCCATCTGGGGGAGAGGGTAGGGGGAAGGAGGGAAAAATTGGAACAAGAGGTTTGGCAATTGTCAATGCTATAAAGTTACCCATACATATAACTTGTAAATAAAAGGCTATTAAAAAAAAAAAAAAAGAAAGGAAATGCCATTTTTCTTCTGGGAATGCAAATCCTAGGATCAACATTTATGGAATATTCAACATTGCAGGTGACTGAAACAATGGATGGCTGGTCTAAGTAGGCTAAAGCATATTACCGATGGTGATTTTCATGCAAGAGAAATGTAGGAAATGAAGAGGAGAGGAGAGATTTACACAAATTTGACTAATTTTAATCTCTTCCTTTCTCTAAGAGATGGTACAGGGGAAAACCAAATTCACATACACACATATATTATACAAAGGCAGAATTATCCTTAATATTTGTTACATGCTAAGAGTAGTTGATTACAATGAAAAAATATGATGTGATAAATCCTTTGGTTCACATAATTTTCTAGAGTTATATCGATTCTGGAGTAAGACACAGCTATAAAATGTCCATAAGCAAGCTCTGGTCAGAAAAAATGTTTCCTAAGTCCTTATCATCCAAGGCTAAATTAAGAATTGACATAATAACTCCAGGTAAACTCAGTGACTGGCTGTATAGTCAAATACTAAAAAAATGAAGCATATTAACTCTATACTGGCCAGATGTAAACTTATAACAATATTCAGCAGATATAATCAATGAACTTATTTCTCTGATAGCCACAAGTAGTGACAGACTACTATATAAATGAATGCAATTTCGCTTCATTTATTTTTACTATAAGCAAAACCATTCACAAAGGATGAATCCACATTATCAATGGAAAAATTTGATCTTAAAAATATTTATCAATATCAAATAAATACTTATCTTAAGGAGTTTATAATCTGTGCTGGAAAAGATAGCATATAAATGTATAAATATGAGCTGAGTTTTGAAGAAAACTTTCTAAAGGCCCCAAATTTTCCTCTTCAGAGGTTAAGAGGAAAGGAATACATTCTAGGAATGAGGGGCAATCACTGAGTCATTTATAAAGAACAGAAAGACACATTTTTAAAATAAAATAAATAAAAAAAACAAAACCCAAAGAATTTTGACTAAGTAAAGATGATATTACCCCATAGTATAGAAGTATAGTTAAATGGACAGGGACTTTAAGGGCAGGGACTGTTTTGTTTTTTTAATCTCTGTATCATCAGACCCATAGTATAGAAGTATAGTCAAATGGACAGGGACTTTAAGGGCAGGGACTGTTTTGTTTTTTTAATCTCTGTATCATCAGACCCATAGTATAGAAGTATAGTTAAATGGACAGGGACTTTAAGGACAGGGACTGTTCTGTTTTTTTAATCTCTATATCATCAGAACCTACCACCATGTTTGGCACAAGGAAGGAACTTAATAAAGCAAACACCTGTAACAAATTCTGATCTAATGAATTTAAATGAGGATTCTCTATCTAAATGGACAAAAAATGCACAAGAATAATGTGTTCAACTTTTCCCTGAATTTCATGAAGTATTTCTTTTTGGGTTCCCTGAACATCATGCTCTTTTGAGGAAATGCTGGAGGTATTCATAATTTCCCAACATTTCAGAGATTTAAAAGCTTTACTAAGTCCCTACTGGGTACCTGTGTTATTTATCAAAAGATTACAAAAACAATTTCTACAAGAAAAATGTAAAACAATTTTATGTCTTATGTACCTGCTTCCATTTGGGACAGAATGGAGATCCCAATATTTCATTTCTTAGTGCAAAACAAATCCTTCCTCTTACCATGTCTGTGGCATCCTGAGAATCATTCCTGAACTGGTCTCTCTCGCTCTGCAAGATCTCTTGAGGTTGTTTTAGATCACCTTTTTCATATGTATCAGGTCTTCCTTCAAGATTCTCATGAAGTTCCTCAGTAAGTAACTGTTTCTCCATCTCTACAGTCCTCAGCCCAGAAATTCCACTGTTTAGTTGCTTTTCCAATTTCTGCGGAGCCTTACAAAGTTCTTCTCTCACTTCAAGAAGTTTTTCTGGTTCAAGGGTTTTGTGTTGGGTTTTTTCAGAAAGCTTTACAAAAGGAATTAAAAAGCATGAAGGAGATCAATAAAATAGTAGAAGTATACAACATGAATTCAAATTCATTTATTCTCCTAACATCCCTGATTCTGGAGGTTCTGCCTCCATCAACAAAGACTACAAATCTTTCCACAGCTTAAATAACCTTTAAGAGTTGCACCAGAGTCAAAAAATGTTATTCCTCTGGGCTTAGTCTAAAGTTGAGCCTTTAAATGTATCTAGGTTATTCAACAATACTTCTATTACTGAGATATAGTTGAAGCCTTTTCAATCTCGTTGACTTGATTGTTTGTGCAGTACTTTCATGGTCTTTGAGAATCTAAGGTCATCATATGTCCTAACCAGGAAGCAACAAAATTCCTTACAAAAGAAGAGAATCCACTCACCTCAATGCTTCGTTCACTAACCAAATCATCAAAATCTAAAACAACTTCATGAGCTTCTTCTGATAGTTAAAATTTGATGTTTATTTTATTTTTTTATTTTCTCAATTTCCTCAAGCATAATAATAAAATAAATTTGTTCCAACTCTCCATGGTATTGTTTGAAATATTGATATTTCAGAGTGGTAATTTTATGATTTGATTGGACAGCTATTAGCTCTTCTTTGGTTTTCTCAATTTCACCAACTAGTTCTTGAAGTATATTGTCCTTATCAACTACTTCAGCTAGAAGTTTATCCTTTTCAGCCATTATCAAATCTATCTCTTTGGATCTTTCAAGTCTCTTATTAAAATAAGATTAAGGATTATTAAATTACACTATACCCATTTCAGAAAAATTAGATACACATAACTCACCAGTGTTCAGTGTATGTTGGGACCCAGTAAAAATTAAAACAAAAAAGTCCCATTACCCAAATTGTGTTTCTTTGTTACAAGCCTGGCGAATTGTTTACTGTTAGCAAGATATATTTTAGAATATAGCACTTTACATGGAATATTTCCCTTTTACCTCCCCTTAACTCCATTAGCTGAAGAATTAAAAGTTAAAACAAAGCCTAAATACAAAAAATTGAAAACTATGCAGAAAATAATATTCAGTAGGAATCTGTTAAATGTACTAGTAAAACATTTCTCTACATCAGCTGACAATATCAGTCCTACATATATAAAAACCAGAGGATAAATTATGGACATTTGTGTAGGCAACATTCATTTCTAGATTCACTAATACCTGCTTATTACTATAATAAGCCATTATATCAAATGCTTTCATTTGATAGTCAAAGCACTAATGTTAAAGGACTTCAAATAAATCTTTAGAAAAATTATCCCTTTTTTGAAATGTTTACCTCTTTTCTCAGAATTTCTAGTTCAGTAGGTAAAGACTTCAATTCAGACAGTACATTAATTTCTTTTCGCAAAGCTTCATTTTCTTCAATCTCTTTATCCAAGTCTTTTTGGAGATCTTTAACCTTTCTTTCCAATTCCACTGCAAGAAGCAAATCTAAAAAGGTTTTGCTGAATTAAATATTAAAAGTAAACTTTTTTTTGATGGAATGAGTTTTGGAAATAAAAATATTTAAAAGATTTTTTCCCATCACAACCATATTAATATCATATTTATTTTTCATTTTCATTTTTTGTTTCAAAATCTTTCCCTTTCTGTATTCCATTCCCTTTTCCATTGAGAAGAAATATAATATCCATATATCAGATTTTTTTAAGGAAAAGTTCAACATGGGTTGTTTATTTACAATTTAGTTTTTCAACAATTATGAAATCAATATTTTCTAGATTGTCTGATCATTACATACTATCATTAATTTTATTGTCATTTATTATATTATTATTATATTATCATTATATAATCCTCACTCTAAGCCATAATACCTCATAATGTTAAGTCATATAATTGTTTCATTAAAATACCATGAAAGTCTAAAAATGGGGTGGAATATTTTTTCAGTTAAAAAAAAAATCACTAATATAGCAGTTGAACACAACATATACTTGTTTACAAATTTCCCTTTTATAAAGAAAAGCATAAAATATAATGATTAGTTTAAAAATACCTTTTGGATATTTGCCATCAATAATGGAAGTCAGTTTTGTGATTTCATTAAAAGCAGACTGTAATTCTCTCTCTAGATCAGCCTGTCTTCTTTCAGAAATATTTCTTCTTTCTTTCAACTGACTTTGATACAGATGGTTTTCCTTTTCTAATTGTGAGCACCTATTTAAAAGTTCCTCCTATTAAACAGAACATCAATGGTCATAACAATATTAATGATCATTAAACCATGATGCTGTAATTGCCAATGGAAAAAAAAATCAATTACCATATTTTCTTTCAGCTCCTGATTCTCACTTTTAAGAAATGCGTTTTCCTTCTTGGCATCTAAGGCTATAGTTTCAGTATCACAAAGAGACTGCTTTAAATGCTTTAGTTCTTCATATAATTTCTCCCCATTTTCCTGGAAGAAGAGATATTAAGTATGCACATATACTGACAAAATAATAGATTGCATTTATTTGGTAATTTAAAGTTTTGAAGGGTTTTATGGACATTATCTCATTTAATAATAATAATGATAATATTTTATAGTGCTAATAATATTTTGTATTATTTATATCATATAATTATATTATATTATAATTTATATTATATAACATAATAATATTTTTATAGTGCTCCCTTGTAGAGGATCTGAACTCTGGAGAAATATGCTTGAAACAAGGTGTTAACTCAGTGATATAGATGAGATAATTTAATAGATATAGAGGAGATAATTTTCATGATCACCTCCTTTTTTTGGCATTTTCACCTCCCTTCCTAAGAAGTCAGGTAATTCTTCTTCATTAGAGAAATGTGAACTTCTCTAAGTTCACACATAATCAGTATGCTATAACAATGTAATTACAATAAAGTATATAAGGGCTAAGGGCTGGAAGAGAGACATTCTATCTTTGGCCAGCCTCCTGATGACTCTCCTGTCTTCATCCCTTCTTCAACTAAAGACCAAGGCCTGTCCAGAAATCCTCTAGAAAGCTGGCCCGGACATTACAACAGAGTAGTTGATCAGTAGAATAGGTTAGGTTCATAGGACAGAATGGTCAATGACTATAGCAATCTAGTGTTTGACAGAAATTGCTGGGAAAATTAAAAACGAATATGGCAGAAACTAGGCATTGACCCACACCTAACACCATATACCAAGATAAGGTCGAAATAGGTTCATGATCTAGACATAAAGAATGATATTGTAAACAAAGAACAGGATAGTTTACCTCTCAGATCAATGTCCTCACCCCATAGCTGGGATTTGGAGGTTTACAAAACCCTATGCTATGTTAGAATTCTTCTATATATTGTATACCTGTAATCTGTTCTGATTTAACTTCTCGTATTTTTTTTAAACTAGTTCTAAATAATTTTGAAGATTATATTGTTTGTAGCATATATTGAGAAATAGTACTATTTACATCCTCTTTCTTCCCATTTTTTCATTATTTCCCCGGAAATTCTTAACCTTTTGTTCATCTAGAGTCCAGTTTCTTAAACTGTGTTTTGTAAGCTCATATGGTATCTTATAAATGAATAGGGGGGTGTTGCAAAATTATGATTTATTATCAGTAAATGTTTGATTTGTAGATGTATTTTATATATCTATGTACCCTGGGTCATGTTAAAAAAATCCTGTGTGGAAAAAGTCTAATAAGGCATGGTAAAGGGAATTAAATATGACCTATTCCACACTCACAGCCTCAAAAAAGAAATTAGATTTTTCTGATTTCAAAAAGAAGTGAAATTTACATATATATTAGTGACAAAGTAAAAAACTGACTTTCAAACTAATCCTGAAAAGTAACATTAGTAAATAAGTAAAGCATTAGTAAATCCTAATCCTTTTTTAAAAAAAGGAAAAAAAATTCTAATCCTAGAAATTATATTTCATTGATAAATCATGTACATCTATTGCTATACAATCATACGTTAATTTTTCTTTTTTTACCACTGAACTAGAGAAGTCCATTTTCATATTTTCTATCCTTTGTAATTCTAAAAGTTTCTGTAGCTCCTTGATTTGTTCTTCCTTTTCTTTGAGCAGCTGTGATTTTAAATTTAATTCATTCTGAAAGAATCACAAGAAAATAAAATTTAAAAAAATAATTTAAGCACATAATATACAAACAAGTAAACTAAAGCAAACACAATATTAGTAAATACTTTAAGTATTAGCTTAGATTAAGAAGCTTTCTTCCCTCTCTTCTCTTCCTCTATTCTGTCTCTGTCTCAGGCAGTTATGTATCAGTTAAGAGTTCCAGGCCTGTAGTCAGGAAGAATCATCTCTGTGAGTTCAAATCTGGCTTCAGATACTTACTGGCTATGTGACCCTGGGCAAGCCACTTAGCCCTGTTACTCTTAGTTTCTTCATCTGGAAAATGAGTTGGAGAAGGAAATGGCAAACCAATGCAAAAAAAAAAAAAAAACAAAAAAAAAAAAACAAAAAAAAACAAACAAACTATCTAACTATAGCGGGGAAATGTCATTATTTAATTGTATCTGTACAGCAATTGAATAAGCAAAAATGAAACAATGAGACTATGGAATATTAAACAATAGTCATCATTAATTAAGAATTATAGGATATAAAAGCTAAAAGTACAATAATGATTTCACCTAGTTTTGTCTTTAAATAGGTCTGAATTATAGGGGGAAACCCCAAGTCAGCAAGATATGCCCCTAATAAAGCCACAATATTGATAGTATGTAGCAAATTAGTATAACTCTGTCTGGAGAGTGGAAAAATGATAGTTAACTAGGATTTTAACTTCAATTTCAACATCTTTTCTTTGGATAAACTTATGATACATGTTATTTTGTAAGAGAGTAATTTAGTCCAAATCTATGCTTTTAACAGTATAGAGAACTCTTGGTATACAAGTTCCATTCACAAATGTAGATCAACAAATCATGTAATTTATGGTCCACTATTCTTAATCTATAGAAAGTTGCTTGGGGTACTTGGAGGACTTGCCCGAAAACAAACTACTTGTATGTGTTTGAGATTGGACTTGAACTGATGTATCTGACTCTTAAGTCAAGTTTTATATATTAAAAAAAAAAAAAAAAAAAAAAAAAAAAACCTTTTGTAAAAAACTTGTTTGTTTTTTTTGTTTGGAGGGGTGGGGGGAGAATGGGGAAAACAACAGGTAAAGGTTGTCTAGCCTCTTGGCTCTTTGCACTTGATGCCACACATTTACAGTAGCAGAAGAATTCAGCAAATAGAAAAGCCACTCATACTGTAAGTCTGAGTTCTATATTCATCTATAGTATTTTGACTTTTCATTTCCCAAAATTCCTGAATTAATAACATGGTACCTCAGAGATTCTGGAAGAATATATGTTGGCTTGTTTTTGTCGTATGAAATGCACAGCAAAGATGTCATTATTTAACGTAATGGTCATTATTTCTCTTTCTACATACATCACAGATGTAAAAATTTTTTTATCATATTCAAAATATAACAAACTCAAATATTTTATCATTTCAAGTTTATATTCCAATCTGGGCAATTTTTATGCACTAAAAATATTGCTATATAAAGGACATATCAAAGAGTTTGAGGACTTTTTCTCTTATTAAATGCTCATTAGCAACAAATCATTACAACAGTTTTTGTAAAGACAAGAAAATTAGTTTGAAGATATCAATACCAATTAATGTATTTTTTAAAGAATATATTTGTTACTAGTTTCTATTCATATGAACAACTGTTATTCAGATATTTTTAGTTGGATTTAACTCAGAGGGGCAATTTACTTCAAGTAGGCTCCAAGCAAAATCTTGGCAAGTTAAAATATTGATGGGAAAAGTTTTCTTTTTGAGTTATTTGGCAAAATACATTAAAACTCAAAAGTGAACTACTACATTAAGAACCAATATGAAATTTTGTTTTTCCCTGGATTCTTTAAATAGTATCCTTATATGCAGAAAGATCACTAGTGCCTCAATTCCCTTTAAGAACAATGAATGATAGATATCTCCATGTTTCATTATATTTAATATTTTGTTATTTCTTACCTCCTGTTCCTTTATAGTTTGCATTTCTAGAGTCACAAATTCATCTAACTCAAGCTTTTCATTTAATTTCAATTCCATTTCTGTCTTTTTTCTTTGTAGTTGTTCATAATCTAATACCAGATTATCGAAGTTAGCACGCAGTAAATTCAGCTCATTCTGCACAGTCTCCTATGGGGGGGAAAATTAAGACTTTTACTGTAAAGTGAGGGTTGGGTTGACAATCTCACAAAGGCATAACTGTCACCTGCTTCTACCACGATCTATAGTTTCACTGTAAGCTAATTTGTATCTCCTACCTAGATCTCCAACTCTAACATTTTGCTTTTCATCTCGAATCCTAGCTTTATGGATCACTTCCTTTCTTGCTCTGTCATATTTCTTCCATTCCTCTAAATGGGTTTTTTTGTCTACCACTAATATGAATTACTGAAGCATAAATCAAAATTTTAGGTTAACATTAACATTATGATAAAAATGTTAGTGGTTTTATTATGTAGATGTTCTATAATTATCTATTAAACCCCTAAGTCAATAATTATATATTAAACCCCTGTTCTAAGGAGTCAGCAAGTCCTGAATTAAATTCAGCCTCAGACACTTACTAGCTGTGTGACCTTGAGCAAGACACTTGAAATCTATTGTGTGGGAAGTATTTAGGTAGGTGAGAAGATAGTATGGAGTCTGGATGGCTCGAGTTCAAATCTAGCCTCAGATATTAGTTATATGACCCTGGGCAGGGCAAGATATTTTAATCTCTGTTTGCCTTAGTCCACTGGAGTCAGAAATAGTATATCACTCCAGTGTCTTTGCCAAGAAAACTCCCTTAATAGCAGGGTCTATAGGGTCACAGAGTCAAAAATGATTGATTGACTGAACAACAACAGCAACAAACAGGTACTGTGCTAGGTGCTGGGGACACGTCTAAAAAAGAATAAAATAATCCCTACTTACATGAGCTTACATTCAAATGGATAGACAAAGAGTTAATACAAAAGGCATACTGCATAAATATAAACTTAATGAATACACACATAAACATACACATATATACAAAGTAATAAAATACATGTTAGTTTGCAAAGAAGAGCACTAGCAACTGGAGTGAGAGAAATTTCGTTGACCAACAATTGTTAAATTAGGATGTACGTTTTTTTTCCTTTATTTTCTCATTTAGGGCACAGGTCCAGTAAAGTCCCTGTAAGTTTCTGAAAGACATGACTAATTGATGAGATTGCCCTAACCCTCAGTTTTGAGCCAGACTCCACCTAATTAGGAGACCTTACTTCTTACTTATAGAATTCACTATGGCCAGGTTCTTGCCCCAAGGAGAACAACTCCTGTCCTTGTATCTCTCCATGAGAATTTAGGGTGATTCAGATCATGATGAAAGAAACCAAGCAGAATGATCTAGAGAGAGATGGAGTTTGGATTCCCCTGACTAGATTGTTGGAGATGGCTGAAGCTGAAGACTTTTAGCCCACCTCTTCATTAAATGTCCCACCAATTAGGGTTAGTTTTCATTTTCAGAACATTCCTTTTATGAAAGTATTTACAACTTTCAGCTTCTCTATATTTTTGCCTTAAATATTCTGAGAAATCTCCAATTTATTAATTATTGGCTAGTCTAATTAAAACATTGATTATTAATTTCTCAGAAACTGTCTTTGGGGTTTTTATTTGTCACATCAAGCATAAAAAAAAAAGTGTTGGCAGCAGTAGGTAGATGAATGAGTAGGGACATACATGAAGCAGGGGGGCTAATCTGGAGATTGCTGACATAACTTAAGTGAAAGATGATGAGGGTCTAAACTTAAGGTGGTTATTGTGTTGACAGTGGAAAGGGATGCTGTAGTGTTAGAAATTAAAAGATTGGCAACTGCTTAGATATGTAAAATAAAGCAGATGAGGAACCCAGTATAACGTCCAGGTTATGTATTTAAGAGAATGAAAGAAGGTATCTTCATCAGATGAAATCCTCCTTTTTTTTTTTTAAAGCTCAGTTTAAAGATCACCCCTTTCACAAAGTTTTTTCTTCTGTTACTTCTCCTCAAATTTCCTTGTAGTACTTTGCACTTTGCATAGATAGATGTTCTATCTCCTAAATTACCTTATAAGCTTTTTGTCCCAAAAATATCATTAAGAACTAAATGTTTATGGAACTGAATTGTTTCAAAGATGAAAGTTTGTTTAATAATAATTCTATAAACTGAATCATAATAAAATTCTTTGAATATTGGTAGTCCAATGCACTCAAAATGTTTCAGTCAAACCTGAATATTAACTCGGATAACACATTTCTAAAGCATTTTGAATCACATAAAATATAGGAGATCACAACTTTTCCCCTCAGTTACTTCCTATTAATGGTACATCAACATAATACTTCATCTTTTGCCTATTCTACTGAAAATCTGTACTGTTTCTTAAGACTTATCTCTATTCATCCCAAATTTTTTGCTTATTCAAAATTCTATTAATTCTAACAATCATCTAAGTTTCTTGAAATCAGAATGTGTTATCTAATATATCTTTGTATTTAGAGCACTAATACTAATAACATAATAGGCTCTTAGTGTTAATGAAGCTGATAGAGCTTTTCTTATGTATATGGTATGTTAAATGAAGCTCATTGTCAGAGGAATGAGTAAAGTTGTACTTAAAAATTCAAAAACAATTCACACAAAATATAAAACTTTACAAAGCAAACTGTTAAACCTACCTTTTCTGATATTATTGTTTCACAAAGTTGAACTGAATCCAATAAATCTTGTTCTTGAATCTAGAAAAATACTGTTTGATAAGTACCATAAAATATCTTAATACAATTAAATGAAATTGACACTGTTTTCCTTAGACACTCAAAGGGATCTAATATTTTTTTTTTTAACTGAGAACTTAATAAGGTAATAGTTTACTTATCAGGAAAATAATGTTCACTATATTATGTTGTTATTCATGATTACTCACAATTCCAATGGCCAAGCCTTTTAATCTAATTTCCTCCTCTTTTACATTACTTTCACTGCCTAACTTAGATTACATAAAATGCTACTAAGGAATTGTTATTTTACAATGAACTAGCATATGGCAGAACCTAATTTTCTTACCATAAAATTCTGATCACATATTCAAACAAGTTTGAACTGCAATCAATAATGAAGAACTGATGATAAGCTAACATTTATAACATAATAAAGCTAATTTTATAACAATCTTCCAGGTACATTTGTAATAAAAAATGGAAGCAGCTACATGTGATGGTGGATAGACTGCCAGACATTTAATAAGGAAGACGAGAGTTCAAATCCTATCTCAGAAACTTACTGGCTAAGTTGCAATAGACAAATTATTTAACCTATAAGCCTCAGTATCCTTGTCTGTAAAATAAGAATAATAATAGCACCAACTTCACAAAGTTTTTGTGAATATCAAATGAGACTATCTATAAAGCACTTTTTAATAAACCTTAAGGCAATATATTCATGCTATTATTAGAATGAGTACATTTTACAAATTCAAACAAGAAAACAAAAATTCAGAAAAAACTTTCTGTAATCTACATTACTTATAATAAAGAATTTTCCTTTATTTACTATGTTACACCAAGTTACTGATAGTAAAGAATATTCAAAAAAGTGTTATATAGATCAAGAAAGAATGGTCTATTTCTAGATTTAGAATTGAAAATCCTTCCAAAGGTCAAAATGATTACACTTAATAGCAAGCCAGGGATAATAGATTTAATTAGCAAAAGTCCTTTTTTTTGGGAGGAGGGGAAATAATTGAGAAAAGGGACAGAAGGGGAGATATATAATTAGGGAGCTTAACTAGTATATCACATGGTCTTTGCAAACTAAAGAACCACTAGGTGACAGGTCTACATGCAGTTCTACCCTTGCTGAATTTAATTGGCTTTGATTTGGTTGTCAAATAACAAAATTATAATCAATAATTAATTAGAAGCTGGATTTTTGAAATCACATGCCAATAATATGCTTATAAAACAATACAATACAGTAATATAAAGCTGTTGTTCATATTATTTAATTTACCTGATTTAGCTTTGTTGCTGGATTCCATTCCGATTCAGATATTGTTTCAAGAGTATTACTGAAAACATCAAATTCTGAACATAAAGCTAAAATTAGAGAAAGAAAAAGTTCCCACATGAAAAATCTCTAATAGTTTCTTTTTCCAAATCATCTTCAAGATGACCCAGGATTATACGACATAATTATGACTTTAGATAGCAAATCAAACTATGCCTCTTACAACTTTAACACTGACTGAATCAACCCCCTCATATCTTAGGGAAATAATTCAATAGAATCTTTCAAATGAATATGGGAGGGGTTGGATTCAGAAGGAAAGTATGTTAGAGAAGGTAGATAATGATTTCTATGTGATGTGATGGCAAGAAGGCATCTAAAATAACTACTGAACAATTAATTTTGTCAATTTTCTGCACCTTCTATGCATACGTTATTTCCTTACTTTATTCAGTATCTGTCTTATAAATTTCTATGAGCAGAAAGGAAGGGATGAAAATATTGGTGATGGTTAGCTTTTAGATTTTTATGCTAATTAATTGGGGCTCTTTGAACTAGAGTAAAAGACAAATTCCATTTGTGTCTTATGTTCTTACTATCCAGTTATTTTATTATGCTAAGCATTTTTATAATTTAAATATAAAATTTCCACATTTGAAAATATATGTAGCTTAATTTTCAATTTAAATCATAATGTTAAAACTTTGGACTTGTGCCTAATTTGCCAGTCATCTCTGAAAATTTACCTTTCAAGTCTTTCTTCCATCACCTGGAATGACTAAGAACCTTATTTAACGTGAAGTGGTGGATCTCCAGGAGAGTCAAAAGTATATCAACATATAGAAAAAACTAATTTTGAAATCCCAGATAACATGATGTACATATGAGTGTTTCAATGAAATGTGTTAATTAATAGGTGGTCATTGAGAGACATTATGGTGTAAAGAGTCAAGGACGTGGAGACAAGCAGATGATCTGGGTTTGAAACCATGTCAGACTCTTGTCAGTCTCACATGTCAGACTTGTGAACACACTTGTTCAGTGTGACTGAACTGTACTTACCATATGGATTACTGAGAAGAACAAATGACATAACAGAGAGCACAATGTAAATGTCAGCAATACTAATTTCAAATGTATAGAGGTTGATGGCAAGCACATATGGTGAGGACATTCTGGAGACAGAACTAGAAGCAACTCTACCCTTACTGATTATACTTAGTTTTAAATCCTTGTTTTGCTTGTCAAAATAGCAATAATTTTGTTGGTATTGAGATAAGGCTTAACCAGAATCCAGATTTATGCTTCAAATTACTTGTCATTTAAAATTTCATTTGTTCCTTTGGTTATGTCATAATATCCTACCATGATTCTCATTACAAAGCAATATTGCTTAATGAAGTACATAACACTGTACTGAACTGATATAATGTATATTTGAATTGGTTTTTGAAAAAGTTCTGATATAATTAGAATGACAGCACAAACAAAGTTGTTTCACCAATATTACTTACATTCATCAGTTTCAACTATGGAAGGTATAGTAGGCTTGATTGACATGGGCACAATGGCTTTTGTTGTATCAAAGTCATCTATGTAGCCAATATCTTTCATTTTATTCATTTTGCCAGGGCACCAAGTAACTCTTCGTTTTCTTTTGGCCTAAATTGCAGACAGAGATAAAGTGCAGGACAAAGAGAATGCTTTCAACTTTTATAAGCAGTTTTATTATTCTGATTTCAATAAGCAAAACTCAGCACTTTAAAATCAATAGTGATATTCTGAATGAGATGAGCTTTTTTCCCCTAAATGTTTTTGCAATGATCATTTTCTTAATGTTTGATGGAACTGCCATTTAACTATGTCAATTGAAACAAGATAAATTTGAATTATTCTTAGCTATGCTTATTGTACCAGAAAATTGGCAACAAATTTCCAGTACTTTAGTCAAAACGGCCCTGTATATGTTAAGAAAACACTTTGGGGCATAAGCAGGGGTACAAGTTGAGAGAAGGACAAGGTAATGTGTTTAGGAGTCATGCACATTGTTTTTATCCAAGTGCTACACAAATCTATGACAGAAGGAGTAATAATTTGAGTATTTTTTTTTATCCCAATGTCACATTAGAAGAAAACATTGAACCTTGAGAGTAGCATATTGACTTAGAAATGGACAAATTAACATTTTGAAGGTTGTATTTTTATTTCTGTTTAGTTAAACATTTCCCAGTACATTTTAATCTAGTTAGAGCCAATTTGACAAGCACCCTCTGAGAGAGTATTGAGGGATGGTGTTGGAGTAAGATGTCTAGCTTCTGCCTCTGAGATAATTATTGGATGACCACAAACATGTCCCTGAACTTCCCAGATCTGGACCAGAAAAGAAAAGGAAATAGTATTCTGAGCTGCTTGAATATACTCTACAGATACTTTTTATGTACCCAGAAAATTTCACATGAAAGTAGGATTGTATATTTTATTCAATATTACATAATATGTATTTATATATTCTTGTATTCTCTCTATACAAATGGTGAACATACTTATATATTTAACTCATGATTATATACCTATATGATATGAATTATGCAATTTAATAAATTTTAATAAATAAATATAAGTATATTACTATAAAATGTGTCCTAAACATTATATTAGAAAACTAATATATTTATGTCAACATAATTGCACTAAAATAATATAATTAAATCAGTATGGAATACTGATACAACATAACATAAAGATTATATAATAACATGCAATAATTATTTCAATTTTACCTTCAGGTCCTGCTGTAATGTGATGGAAGAAGAGGTCACCAACATCTGTGTTAAATTCTGAATCTTGTCATTTTGTACTTTTTGAAGCAAGTCTTTCTCTTCCAAAAGTTGAGCTAATTGATCTTTCTCCATTGCTTGGACACGAGTCTCTGAAGAAACCTGAAAAATATTTATTTTACATTATAATTTTGATGGTTATAATTTTTAGCAAGACTACATTTGAAAGACTAAAAAGTAATTAAGAAGGATGAGAGTTTACATATAAACAAGAATATATTTTACATATTTCAGTGCTTCAAATACAATAAAAATTATAAAATAATTTTCTAAAGAATTTAGTAAAAATAAACACATTTTCCCTCAAAATACCAGTGCCATGAATAACTAATAGTTACCTAACATGTCTGGGTAAAAAGAGAATATAATTTAAGCGATTTTGATGAATGAGAACTTCTAGGATACAAACAACAGGCAACTAGGAATAGAGGCATAGTAATTGTAGATTGTAGAGTATTTATAGGTATAACACTGGAAGATCAACAGAGAGGATGAGTAATTAACAATGAACATCACAGGATCCAACAACAACAACAAAACCTATGGTGTCATATTTATATGCAAAATTCAAAAAATATAAACATCTAGGCTGAAAGTTATCTTAAAGGATGGAAATTCTACCTCAATATCACTGAGTTTTATTGGGATAGGACATTTGCCTACAATCAAGTTCTTGAAAGGTATACCTTATCTAAAAAGGAAAAAAAAAAAGTAGTAGAGTAATGCATTATCTCAATAAGACACATTGATGTAAGAAAATTTAGAAATCCAAGGCAAGAAACATGGAGAGCAAATGGGTGAGAATAAACAAAAGAGAAACAAAATATTGTGAGTGGATTACACTATAATTACCTGGCCAGAAATGAAATTAGATGAAATAATTTTGGAAACAGATCATAAATCTGACTTCAATGATAAGGATATCTATTGGCATTCTTTTTCTTCTAAAAACAAAGCAATAGATGAAACGAGAAATGGAAACAAATAGTTTAAAGTTTTCCATGAAAGTCAGACCAATCAATAGATTTGGAAAATTTCAAGAATAAAATTTTCAATTTAAACAAAAATCATGTTGATGAGCAGAAGAGGTCACACTACTTGGTGACTTCAGTGAGAAAAATTTTAAAACTCAGATTAAAAAAAAAATATATATATATATATAATAGAAAGCAAATGTCTATAATCAGGATGAATACAAAAGAATAGCCCAGTTCTTTATAGCACAGTGATAGGAGTACACAAGTGGGTCAAAGAAGGATTAGGAGCATTCTACCATGAACGTTTGCTAAAAGAATTCTGATAATATATGAGCTGTTCTCATATATATGTAAAATGTTCTCAGTCATAAGTAAAATTGGATTCACAAATGTGAGTTTAAGTGTATCCTATTTTAATGAACAATAACTAGGAAATTTTTGAAGGCTTTTCTAGCTAATTTTTATGTGTGTGTGTGTGCATGTGCACACAGCATATGGATGAGCAACAAGATATATTCATGGTCTGACTAATGATTTTAAAAATCTTAATGAAGATTTGAGAACAAGGTAGGTATAGATCTAGTAATCTGGACTTTGAGCATTCTTGTCAAAATGTTGCTCTCTCATGTTAGACCAGTGGTTCTCAAAGTATGGTCTAGAGAATCCTGAGGTCTCTGAAATCCTTTTAGAGGGTCTACAAATTCAAAAATAGTTTTTATTTCCAATATGGTAAATGTCTATAAATATAATCTAGATAAACAAAAACTCTTTGGAGAGATCCTCGATAATTTTTAATAGTATAAAGATACTGAAAACAAAAGTTTGAGAACCACTGTGTAAGACTATACAATGGTTGGCTTGCAAGGAGGGGTAAGGAATTGCATCCAGGAAAATCTTTGGGTTTGGTTCAATTCATTAGACAAAAAGATAAGTCAATAGATTTGTGACCTCACTGATAAAAAAATATTCAGTCCAATAAAAATCCATCTGAGACTTCTCTTCTGAAGTGACTCTTGTTTATGTCTTCCCATCCATTTTTCACAGAAATTCACCAAAGGTACTGAGGGCCTTACTGTGGATTTCTTGACACTGAAGAGCTACCCATGACCACACAGTGGGGTGGTCTATCAGTTTTCCCTCTAATTCACAACCCAATTACCCCAATTGCTATAGGTCTTTTTGGAGCTATCTACCCAATCTATTGCAATAGACTCTTAAAATATTTTCCAGGATTCATTTTGTCCTCCTCTAATTTGTCTTTTATACCATTTTTTGGCATATTCTTTCTTGGTAATAAACCTATTTATGACAATGACAGAGAAATGTAAACTTGGCAAGTACTTAATAAATGCTAGTTCAATGAATGCTTGGTAACTTCTCGAAAATCACTAGTGACTGCTCCTTTTTACCTACTTTTTATTGTTGTTCAATTGGTTCAATAGTGTCCAACTCTTTCTGATTCCATTTCGGACTTTCTTAGCAAAGACACTGGAGTGATTTGCCATTGTCTTCTCTAGCTCATTTTTTACAAAGGAGGAAATGAGGCAAACAGGGCTTGTGTGACTTGCCCTGGATCACAAAGCTAGTTAAGTGTCTGAAGCTGGATTTGAAATCAAGAATACGAATCTGATTGACTACATGCCCAGCAATCTATACACTGTATCTAGCTGCCCTTTGGTCTCCTTAGTGAAGTTTAAATTCTTTTAATGATCTTTTACATCTCACATCAGTTTACCTTCTCAGTTTTATAAAGACTATCCTCATTGCCAGATAATCTATGCTCCAGCTAAATTGGGGAACTTTTCTGTTCTTAAGAGACGCCTTTTGGCTTCTAAGTTTTTGCTCAGAGTTCCATAAAGCTGGAATATCCCTATTCAAGTATCATATATCCCAGGAAGTATTTCTCAATTCTCATATTACGGCATAGGACTTTCTCCACTCAGACTTCATATGATATTTTGTTTAGGGTTTTGTTTAACAACTATAAACTAATTGTGTCCTCAACATTAATGATATCTTTGTTGGCATTTTATTCCCCATTAGACAATAAACTCTGTTAAGGCAGCAATCATGTATTATTCCTACTTTTTCCTCTTCAGAAGCACTTAATATAGTTGGTACTTAAAGCATTTTTTAAATGAGTGAATGTTGAATATATTAATGAAACAAAGTGTTTATGATAAAATCATATATATTATTATATATCATAATTATCAGTAGAGGAAGAGATTAAAAAAACAAAACACAACACACTAAAGTCCAGTGAAAAGATACTATTATTTCAGGAACACTTTCTATAATTACTACCAATTTCCTCTGTATCATTCCATATTTTCTAAGATTAAAATATCTTAGATCAGGCATTTTGCAAATGAAAAAAAAAAAACCAAAATTTCAAAATTGTATCTCTTGGGGAAAAAATCCTCAAAGGCAATATATCTAATACTTTGTTGTAAATTTAGTTTATCGATTCATTTTTAAAGTTTATTTCATTATTTTCATTCTGGATCAAGCATCTTTCTATACTTGGACAAATCATCACTCAATTTATATTCTATGTGGTTCGTACTTACCTCCTCTAGTTGCTTTTTCAAATCTATTATTTCCTTCCGGTATCTTTTCAAGAGAGCTTCATCATCCAATACTTCATTAACATGAGGTGTATTTTTCATATATTTAGCAGTGCTGGCAAACTGATTAGGAAAAAAAGAACAGTACCTTTGTAAACAGTAACTTTTAATAATAATCATATCTATATATCTTGATCAATTCAGTCCTGAAACTATAACCTCTATCAGTTGACAATAATTTTCTAGAAAGTAAAATGTTAATTTCAAGATGAGTATGAAAAGATGTACAACTGACCTTATACTGTTACAAAAGTATGTTAGGTCTCATCCTAGAAATAATCACTGCTGCATATAAACATAGGAACTCTAAATAAACCAAATATTAGTAGAAATGTAACAAATAATCAACACGAGGCACACAATCATTAAAAATGAAATGCTAAGTTACTTGATTTTAGCAGTTGTGATGATCAAATGTACATGATTATACTCTCCAAACTAGTCCCTTTAATCAGGCTAATTCTCTTGACTGCCTCAGAATCATCTTTGATTCTTCCTTCCCTCTGCACATTGAATTGGTTGCCAAAAACCAACAACTACATCTCAAATCCAAAACCTTCCTTTCCTTTCCCACTCCTATTATATCTCCACGCAGGAGGCATGTGGTACATTCAGGTACCAAAAGCTTGCTGGCAATGTGAGATGAATTTTATGATAATTTCCCCAGCACTCAAAGTGGTAACAATAGCTTTTGACAATCAATGATGTGAAAAATATGTATTGAAAAGGATTTTTACTGATATACCATCACCAGAGTCATTTCATTTTGGTATCCATTAAACATTCATAAATACTGCCACAAATAGGCAGAATCCTAGCAAACCTTCACATTTATTCTGCATGTGATATAACCATAAAATCATTTAAGTGAATTACTTAAGCCTTACCTTCCTCTTGATTATTATCATATAGCTTCATTCCTTTTTACCCTCCCCTACTTCAGTTTCTTAGTTTTCAATTCCTTACCATACATTCTCTGAAACATGATTATTGCCCCACCCTCACTTCTACTGAAACTGTCAATGATGCCTTTTCCCCCAGTAGGCATACTCCACAACCTCTCTATTATCTGTAACACTCCTAGCCAAAGAAACCTTTCTGTTTCCTTGGCTTCCATGACAATCTCCAATCTTTTCTCTGGATAGCTCCTTTTCTCTTCTGCTGTCATTCAGGGTACTCACTAGTCTTATACCTACCTTTCTTATCTCTCTTTTCCTTTGATTCCCCTGTACCATATACATATACTCTGAGCTCTAAACAAACTGGTCTATTTATATATTCTATATATATAATACACTGCATTATCAGAAGAGATTTCCTATCCCAGCAGATCCTGTTTTTTCCTTCTTCAATATATATATTACTTTTTATATGCTCATATGTCCACTTATCACATAACTTTCTAGTTTTTTGAACATACCTTATATTCTGTACTAGAAAAGGAAATGCCTTACATTCTCCACTAGATACCAGATTCTATCTCTTATAAATCTTTGTATTCCATGTGGTCACATCTAGTATACAGTAGAGAATCCCATAGCACTTGAACAATATTGAATGAAAAGCATGTAAACTTGACATCAAATTTTTACTCTAAGAATGAAATCAACTCTCGTAGCTCAGAACACAATACCAACATGCTACTTACACTTAGTCATCTGCCTGCCCATCCCTCACTCTTTGCCTTCTTCTTTTGTGTGTTAGATTCTGAGCTCCCTGAAGGCAGAGACTTTGTATCCTTAGTGATGAGCATAGTGCCTGTTACATAGTAGGAGCTTAATAAATGTTTTCTGAACTGAACTGCTTAATCTTGATAATCTTTTTTTCCCCCTAAAAATAACTTCCAGTAGTAATTTTGCTTTTTACAAAGTAAAAAATAAAACCCAATAAAAAAAAAATCTACTTACTTGCAGAGTACTAAGTGTTTCATCAAAAGATACAGGAGTAATAGTGCAGATAATAAGAGTTTTTGCATTTCCTCCCAAAGAATTCTGAAGAATTCGAGTCAATTTGCTGTCTCGATAGTTTATGAAACCTCTTGCAATGAGAAATGGGGTGAGGAAGAAAAAAATTAATAATTTATATGAAATTCAATGAAAGGGCATTTATTAAAATATTTTTTCTTTCTTTCTTTTGCAATTGGGGCTAAGTGACTTGCCCAGGTTCACACAGTTAGGAAGTATTAAGTATCTGAGGGCAGATTTGAACTCAGGTCCTCCTGACTTTAGGGCTGGTGCTCTATTTACTGTGCCACCTATCTGCCCTGTAAAGATTGTTTCTTAAGCATTAACGGGAACCGTATAATATTTATATTTAACCATCTTTTATCTTTACAATATTATATCACATATCACACAATTAAGTAAGCAATCTGTCTTTATTAATCTCCATCAAGCAAAATAAGTAGGCCAAAATTATTACTACTGTATAACCTAATAAGTGGAATATATGAAATGATATAATTTTACCCAGCTTGTCCATCACTAAGTTTCTTGATCACTTGTCCCAATATGAACAAACTCCTATTAATATTGCAGCCTTCTTTAAGTCGAACACCTGCAATTAGAAAAAAAAATAATATACATCTACATGTATATATTAAAATAAATGTCAATTTTGAGTAAGCTAATTTATTCATCTATCCAATAATAGGAAAACATAGTATGAAACCAAAATTTTTTGATTAGCTATAGTGGCACCCTTACTTCACTCCAGATCTTATGGGGAATCATTATGGTTAATAATGGCTTATTCCCATTACAAATAATACTTGTTGATAGTCATTTTAAAGAAAACTCCATTTATTCTTATGCTTTTTAATAGGAATGAGTATTATATTTTGTCAAAAGCTTTTTCTGAATCTATTTAGATAATCATATGTTTTTGATGGTTTTATTGATATGCTCTATTATGCTCGTACTTTTCCTAATATTGAAACAGCCCTGTATTCCTTATATAATCCCACTTGGTCATAGTATATGAACTTTGTGACATATTATAACCTCCTTGATGGTGCTTTATTTAAAATTTTTATATCGATCTATAAGTGATCTATATTTTTATTTCTATGTTTTTGCTCTTCCCAGTGTAGATATCAAATTCATATTTGTGTTGTAAAAGAAATTTGCAAGGGTTGTTCTTTTACCTATTTTCCCAAATAGTTTATATAATACTGTTTCTTAATGTTGGGTAGATTTAACCCATAAGTTCACCTGGTCCTGCTTGTTTACATTATTTTTCTGACAGGTTCATTTACATATTCTATTTTCTCTTCTGTTAATCTGCTCAATTTATATTTTTGTAAAAATTCATCCAGGTCACTTAGATTGTTATTGGCATAAAATTTGGCAAAGTAGCTCCTAATAATTGATATAATATATACAATACAGATATAATAATTTTTTAAAAAAATTTCCTTTTCATTGGTGAATTCATCCTTTTCTTTTTTGATACTGGTAATTTAATTTCTTAACCAAAGGTTTGTCTATTCCCCCATTCCTCACACACATATCTTGCCCCTCATGAAATCAGCTCTTAGTTTTATTTATTAGTTCAATGGTTTTATTTCAGTTTTATTAATCTCCCCTTCCATTTTCAAGATTTCTAATTTGGTGCTTAATTGGAAAATCTTAATTTATTCTTTTTCTAATTAACTTAGTTGCATATTCAATTTACTGATCTACTTTGCTCTTCATTTTATTGATGTGAGAGTAAGGTTGAAGAATTACCTGCTACCATCCTCACATCTTTGTTTCCCCTTGTAAAAGTTCCTCTTTTTGCTCCCCCTCCCCCTTTTTTGCTGAGGCAATTAGGATTAAGTGACTGAACACAAAGTGTTCAGTGTCTGAGGCCAGATTTGAACTCCTGATGTCAGGGCTCGTGCTCTATCTACTATACCAACTAGCTGTCTCTTTTTGCCCTTTTTAATGAGAATATATCTCATTTTATCTCCCCCTTTTCTCCCAGTTTATTTCTCTTCTCCTTAATCTTTTTTTTTTTTTTTTTAAACCATCCTGTCATAGTCAAACTCATCCCTCTACCCTGTGTATGTATATTCTTTCCTAGGAAGGAATAATTCCTTCTTAGGAGTTACAAGTATTATCTTTCCATCTATGTATATAAACAGTTTAACCCGATTTCTCTTTCCTGTTTATCTTTTTTTATGATTCAGTCTTTGAAAGCCACATTTTTTATTTAGCTTTGGTCTTTTCATCATCTATGTCATTGAAAAAACACTTTCTCCCCTTCAAGAAATATACTAGGTGGGTTATTCTTGGTTGTAATCCCAGCTCCTTTATCTTTCCAAATATCACATTCCAAGTGCTCTGATCCTTTAAAATTGAAGCTCCTAAATTGTGTTACAAGACTTGACTCCATGGTATTTGAATTGTTTCTTTCTAGATGCTTATAACATTTTCTCCTTGACCTAAGAACTCTAGAATTTGGCCATAATATTTCTGATAGTTTTCATCTTTTTCAGGTGATTAGTAGAAAATTTACACTTCTATTTTACACTCCCCTCCCCTTTTAGGATAGATAGTTTTCCTTGTTAATTTATTGAAATATGATTAGGCTCTTTATTTGATCATGAATTTCAAGTAGTCCAATAGATTAGACTATTTCTCCTTGAGCTATTTTCAAGGTCTGTTGTTGAAATATTACTCATTTTCTTCTATTTCCCCCTCATTCTTTTGATTTGTTTCTGGATGGTCTCCTACTATCATTGGCTTCTACTTGGCCAATTTTAATTTTAAAGAGTTTTTGTACCTCCTACATGCAAAGGCTCTGCATGTACTTGCTTTGATTTCATTGTCTTCTGAGTTTTTCTTTTGGACATCCCTAGCACTACAATAGATATGATAGTTTTTGTTTAATCATTTTTCCAGATTATTTTTATTATTTTTCCCCCAGCTGCATGCCAAAATTTTTTAACATTAATTTTTTACAAGATTTTGTGTTCCAGTTTTGCATTTTATTATAGTGCTTTTATTATATAAAATATTTTTATATTAATCACAGTTGTGAAAAAAGCAGATAAAAATGGGGGAAGAAAATAGAAAAAAAAAATGCTTTGATCTGTATTCAGAGTCCCATAAGTTTTTTATCTGGTTATGGATAGCAATGCTAACTATCTTACTGAAAAGAGCTGAGTCAATTACAATTGCTCATCACACAATATTGCTGATACTGTATATAAACTTATCCTGGTTCTGCTCATTTTGCTTTGCATCAGTTTGTACATGTTTTTCTAAAATCTACCTTTTCATTATTTCTCTTGTATAATATTATCCCATTACACTCATATAACACTGCTTGTTCAGCCATTCTTCAATTGATGGACATCCCCTCATCTTCCAATATTTTGTAACCATAAAACCTTGATAGTTCCTTTGTGCCAGGACTTGTCCTATGGTATTATTTTATGGTTGTCAAAAGGTAAACCAAGAAGACTTACAGTGATTCATGCTGACTTCATTCCTAGCCTATATCTTGACTTTTAACTTGATATTAAAGTTGGGCCAGTTTTGATTTACAAATTTTTTTTAAAGCTGATGTGGCTCAAATGGATTATACAATAAGTTTTTCATAGAAACTTTTTTCTGCACTGCTTTTGATTGAAATAAGGCAATGCTATAATCTTCTACCACCTTCGACTAAATTGTTTCACAAATAACTTTGTATTTTATGTGGAGGTTGCTAATTGTTGCCATATATCTTTAACTGGCAAGAATATCAAATGTTCTTGGTGCCTAATGAGATAGCTGGGTGTCACAGTGGCTAGAGAGTTGGACCTGATGTTAGGAAGGCCCAAGCTCAAGTCTGATCTTAGACACTATCTGTGCGATTTTGGGCAAGTCACTTAACCTCTGCTTCTTCAGTTTCCATAGTTGTAAAATGAAGACCAGATTTGTTATCTCAGGATCAAATAACATTTGTAAGTGATAGCTAATATTATTATTCATCTTTATTAATATTGCTGCAGAAGTATTAATCATTTTCATGGTGGTTTTGTTCATGTTCAATATAAAGTCTACAAGATGAGTTAAGCAAGTACTTAATGAGACAATTACTGTTTCAGGTACAAGATGAAACCAATTTGTCATCTTCTTTGTCTTTTCAAGGACAACATGTGAGCTATTCTTTCAATTAGTTGTAACTTCCTTTTTTTTGGTTTTTAATTTTGAGAATATCAACATGGAGATGGTTCAGTTTCTTCAGTAGTCTATCCTCTTATTGGTCACTTATAGATATCCATCTTAAGTGTACTCAGAGTCAATATTTATAGGTAGTTTGACAACAGTATCATTCTAAGCTTCTTTCTACCTATTTCCAACATCACAGTGAATGAAAAAAAATTTACATAGGATCAAAAGTTATTTTTCCTCCACCCTTTGTTTCATGGATTGATGTGGTTGTGCTTGCTAGTGACAAGTCTCTCCACAGTTAGCTTGGTCCTTAGAGAACAGGCTCATTCTGGGGTCAGAAACATCCTACTATACCTTTCCATGATGGTAGAGCCTGCAAGAGTTTAAGATTTGCCTTTTCAAATATATAGTCCCCACCTCCATGACACAATAATGAATGAGAATAGGTTTCTGTAGAAGTTCAATTCTAATGCTTCATTGTAGCATCATGATGATTCTGACAGTGTCTTCTTAAAAGAATTTTGATATGATCTTTGAGAAGAAATCATATCTTGCTGCCAGAATTCATACAAGAAAGAATATAACTTTAAAACAGGGGTGTCAAACTTGTGGTCCTCATTATGGCCTACGTCACTTTCAAGAACAGTTTGAACCAGACTAAAATATAATCGGCAAATATTTAATAAAATAAAAACATTCTAAGAACATAGATACTATTAAAATATGGTTTTCTAAGTGAATATGTGGCCCATAGGGATTGTTATGGATAATTATGTAGAGTTTAATGGTCCCTATTTCTATTTCATTTTGATACCATTGCCTTAGAGAACATGAAGAAACAGGATAAAAAACATAATTCAAAAATATTTCAAGGATTTTTTTTTTACCTTCAGCTCCTGTCTGACTAGCTCTTTCACTGCCTGCAAGATCAACCAGATTCTGCAAATTCAATGTAAAAAAAAAAAAAATTGAATTTTGAAAAAAGTTAAAAATATTTTAAACACACAAAAAAAGAAAAGACATTCCATCAACTTATTTCTACAGTATCTTTCTCTCTTTATGCTATTTTCTTCTGGACAAGTAATTTAAAGCCCAGGTAAGGTCAGGAAAACTGGGTCTCCTGGCTTAGGCTCCCTTTTCCCACAATTACCAAAACATATACATATGTGCCTTATTTGAACCCCCATTAATTCAGTAGTTAAAAGTTCTAGGAGTAGATAGATACCTACTCCCTTAGGGAAAGGGATTTCCCTGGGGATAAAGAGAAAGGACAGAAGCAAATGTTTAAAGGGATAATAAAGAGAAACAAACACACACAAAATACCCAATAATCAATTTAAGATGAGAGGCTAGCATGTGGAGAAAACAGAGAAGAATCTCAATAATCATTTGTTCTGTGGAGTAATGAACTGCCAAAGGGGTTTAAACAGAGGTTATATTATCTGTCATTAATGCTACAGAAATAAATCTTACTACTGCATAGGAGGTTATACTAGGTAATCTTAACCTTTCTGTCCAATTCAGTTCAATCTCAATATTTGAGCATCTATGGCTATGGAGACAAGGATAAACTAGAAATGATCCTTAACCTTGAGCTTACCATTTACAAATGAGAATAAAATATATCTATAAATAAATTATGACTTGCCTCAGGTCATATGCATCTTGTATAAGACTGGATTTGAATTCAAATTTTCTCAACTCCAAGCCCAGCACTCACTCTATTACATCGCTGGCTACCTCTAATTTGCATTATTCAAAATCCATATATTTATGGAGGTAAAATTGACAAAATTTAGCATTTGATTGGATATGGGGATATGCAGAATGTGGGTGTTAAGGATGATTATAAAACCAAATGATTAGAAAGATGGGAATTGAAATCTTTGCATAAGAAAATTCATTGGGGTATTGGGGGAAGGGGTACTTCCCTATGTACTATCCCTATAGCATCCCTATGTGCTTACAAATCATTCTTTTAGTGAAATTTATATGAAAAAATTATAGCTAAGATCAACTTCTCTCAACTATGATGTTTCTGAAGAAACCTCAAAAATCCACAAGGAACTACAGCATGGATTTGGGGTGGTCAGACTCAGACCCAGGTAAAGGTGGGAAGGTGACATCTGTTTTTAGCATCCATCCATTTTTCTTTCTACTGTTTACCTCCACTAGTCTATTCAACTTATTCTGCATTCCATTTTATGAGCTGGTGAATCAATTAATTTTCATAAGATGTCAATTGATAAGAGCTTAAGGTGCTATCCCTTCTCAACCATATTTGTGAGTTAAAGGGGAACTCAAAGACAAAATAACAAAGATATGAATGCATAGGTGATCAAGGTATTGAATATTTAATGTTAATGAAATGAAATGATAATTCAAATGTTACTGCTACAATAAGTTCATATACAAAGTCACCTTTAAAAAATTTTTAGTTACATTTATAATGAAAAGAATTGTTTCAGAAATAATTTAATTCTATTGTTTTGCTTTGTATGGAAGAAATTGTTCTTAAGTAAGACTTACCAAATGAGACACCATGACAGCTCCATCACAGTTAGAAGGGTCACCCTTTTCTCTACTTTCCAATATCTAGGTAGAAAAGGCAACTTGTAAGAAAATAAAAGTAGTCTTAATTGGAAAATTAAAAAAAAAAAAATAAAAAAGAAAAGACTACCTACCATTCTGAAAATTGTATGGGAACGACTACTTCTCTGATTCATTTTTGTTTTCCCATAGTGTCTGTTTCCTGCAAAATGAGTCATATTTCAACTTAAAGTAGTGAAATCAGAAATACCACACTAAATTTATTCAATTTAAAAACTTGTATAAGGCACTGAATTTATTAAAATAAATATATTGTAAAGAGCTTAATTTCCTTAATTTTTTCCTTATTTTATTTATTTATTTTTTAATATAGTAAGAAGTCTTACTCTCTCCTTTCTTGATCCACTGCAGAGCCAGTTCTGGTGTGGAGACCACTTCTTCTGTAAGATCAGCTACATACACATTTCTCTATAACAAGTTTAAGATAGAAGGAAATTTGAGAAGTGTAACATTGAAGTTTTTCAAGGTAAAAAAAAAAAAGGTAAAAAAATAAGCACATGATTACAGAACCCATGTTAAATTCACTGAAATAGAAAGTAAACATTACATTTTAAAATGATGGAATAGATGAGAAAAATGAAATTATTATGCCAAACTATGATCCAAACTTCGCCAAATATATAAAGCTATATATCCAAATACGATGCTCTCATGTAAATGTACTTCATATATTTTTAAGGACTGCTTTTTTAGAGGGACAAAAAAATAGTGACATATAAAGTAAAGTTAAATGTTAAAGGGTGAAAAATATAATTCCAACTTTCACTTACATTGAAATCTTCCCGAATTTCTAAAGGTTTCATTTTCCTGGTGTCACAAAGTAAATCTGTTATGGTTTCATTGTAAATTTCCATGTAGGACACACGTAATAGAAATTCTCTTTCAGGAATCTAAAAGGGGGAAAAAATGTTAAGAAAATGCTATCAGAAAGCATTTAGGCAAGAGACTCTAAATACTGACTGTTCATAAGGATTATAGGCAATTTTCTATAAAAGACTATAGGGTACATGCTCAAAAACTTTAAATATTATAGAAACATTACATTTATGACTTTATTTAAAAGGGAATAAAACAAATTCAAAGATTTAAACCCTAGGTAAATAGCTGCACAATCAACTAATGGTCATTTCTATGATGCATATCTATGTAGTATTTGTTAAGGGGCTTCCTGAACTTGTTTTCTTGAGTTGCCCTATTTTCCAGAGATGAAGTAACTTAACAGTGATCTTTTGTATTGAACTCTAAATTCTCAGGGCTATTGCAGCCAAGTCAAGCTACTGATAAGCTATGTAATTGAAACCTTTGTAGATAGGCACACCATCATATTTTCATAGCTTGGCAGTTCTAAAGGACTACTTTTACCATCTTATTTATTCAAGTTTCTCTCTCTTTTCTCTACCTTTCTCCTTTTCTTTGGGATGGAATTAGTTCTTTTTCCTTCATGCTGCTCATTTACTTTCCCATGTCACTCCCGTTTGGGAAGGGATTATCTGTCTGAGATGTTTCCTTTTGTTGTTCCCTCAAAATATCCTGAGCTCTGTCTGTGGGGTTGAATTCCTTAGCATGAGGAGTTTTTACATGCATGTGCCTTTCTCTTGTAATAAATCAAATTATTACCCATATCCCATGTTTTAATTATTGGCTAACAGACTTCACAACTTATAACAAGCTTGGCTTCTTGGAATAATGTACTAGTAAATGTTTAATAACTAGCTATCCAAAAAAACAAAGTATGCACCCCCCCCATACAAATGTAGTATAAATTTTACAAATTCCATACAGCCAATTGATTCTCACAGAATGTTTTTGTTGATCTGTAGCTAACCTACGCTTGTAATTGCAATATGATTTCAGAAATGGAGTCAAATCACAATCTGCAAATTCTTTTCTTCATAAATCTACTGCCATGAAATATGATATTATACAGCCAGAAGTCAGGAAGACCCGAGTTCCAATCAGCCCTCAGACATTTACCATCTGTGAGATCTTGAACAAATCACACCATCTTGTTTAACTCAGTAAACTCATCTTCTAGACCTGCTTTTGTTGTCTGATATTTAGCTCTTTTATAGCTAATGGTCACCAGAGGAAAATTAGAAGTTCATATTTATTTTTGCCACTGAAAAGTGGGAGTTTGTTGGAATTTATTCAGGTAATGGTAAGGAGTGTAGTCAAGTAGACAGATAGGAAAGGACAGGGAAGAAACAAAATGTGAATCTGTGCTCTTTCTATTCTAGGGCAGCAATGATGATAAGCTATAACTGAAATAAACTATGATATGGTTTTTGTGTTTAATAAAGAGGGATGATTATTATTCTGTTAATACTATCTATATCCTTCATCTGTTGCTAATTTAGCTAAGTAACTTACCTCCTTAATCTTTTTGAAAATATCATTAACTGCTTTGGGGATTACACCTAAACCATCTGCTGAACCCATCATTGTATAGGTTTTTCCTGAGGCAGTCTGTCCATATGCAAATATTGTACCTGGGAAAAGGAACAAAACCCTCAACTAAATGTCCAAGGTTTAAAATAAGAGAAATAATTATTGAAACTTGAGAAATAATTGAGAAAACTTGAGAAATAATTATTAAATAATCAAAAGCAATCACAAAGTTTAGACAGCATATACTAAAACCTTACCATTGTAGCCCTGTATGGCAGAACATATAATTGGTACTGCTATTTCTTCATATACCTTTTCTGTAGTTTCATTGGAATGAAACACACGATCTAAAGAGAAGTAAGTAAGAGTTAATTGAATAGATGCTACCCTGTAAGTCAACAGTGTTTACAACAAAATCAATGTCAAACTCAAAAAGAAATAGAGGCCACTAAACCATACATAAGGATTCCTGTAGGTCTCGTGTTGATTTAGTTACAATGAAATATTATCTATTTTGTTTTTTAAATAATTTAAAATATTTAAAAATATTAAAATATTTTTAAATTATAAATTTTGTATTATATCTTAATTCTGTTCAGGTTACACTTGGGCCCCCCCCCCCCCCCCCCCCCACAAGTGTATTTAATACTCCCAGCTTGCAATGTTATATGATGGCTGAAAACATAGAAAACTAAAGGCTTAAAAGTAGAATCAAATATTTTAACATCACAGCTAAAACAATACCACAGGTTCAAAGACATAGGAACTGGAGGAATGTTGGATCTTAAGTCTACATGCTCATGTTACAGAGGAGGAGAATGATTTGCCCAAGATCATAAAGGTATTACGAGGCAGAACCAGGAATCAAACTGATGTTCTGCTATTTCAAATCCATTCCTCTTTTCCATTACACACAGTGCCAACAGACTATAATAAAATTCAATTTAATAAACACTTATTAAGCACCCGTTACATGCCAGACAATAGTCCAGTAATATTATAGATTCAAATAATTCTAACAGTTTTGCAAATGTCTGGATCTTCTATAAGTTGCATCACACCTTTATATGATCCTAAAGTTAGGGAGGGTTTGGTTAATGATTGGTCATGATTTTACCCTATAAATGGATCTGGGTGGCACAGTGGATGAAGCTCTGGGCCCGGAGTCAGGAAAACTTGAGCTCAAAATCAGCCTCAGATACTAGCTGTTGAAATCTGGGCAAGTCATTAATGTCTGTCTGCCTTGGTCTCTTCAATTGTAAAATAAATAGCACTTAAATCCTAGATTATTGTGAAGATTTAATAAAATAACTGTAAAGCACTTAGCATGGTGCCTAACATATAGTAAGGTCTATGTAAATATTAGCTGTTGTAATTATTATCATCCTTGACTTGTTTAGTTATATAAATACTGTCCTTGATTTGCAACTTTAATATGAGGTAGTGGAATCAAACTTGATATAGAAAGAACCATTAAACTACACACGGACAACAAGATGGTACAGTAGATAAGAGTGACAGCTCTAGAGTCAGGAAGAGTTGAGTTCAACTTTGGTCTGATATAAATTAAATGTGTTATTCCGAGCAAGGGACTTAACCTGGTTTGCTTCAGTTTACTCATCTGGAAAATAAGTTGGAAAAGAAAATAACCAACCACACTAGGTTTTTTGAATGATATTTATACAATCTGAATTGCAATTGTTACACTTGAATTTTACTGTGCCTTAAGTGAAATAAATAATGCTATCACACCACTGACCTATGTTTAAAAAAAAAAAAAAAGCCGATTTAACTATGTTCAAAGTGCTTTGCTGGCACTGGAAATCTCAGCTTTTGTAAAGTAAAAACAAAAACTTGGTGTACGGAAATCTTGGTGTAAAATCCAACAAAGCCCCCCTGAGAATTCCTAAATAAAATCAACAGATGGACAGTCAAGCAAATTTGCCAGTGTTTCCATATGGGTCTGATTTTAATATTAATTCCAGGGAACATATTTGAACCCTAACAGTTCAGTGTCAGATATGCTGTCAGAATAAGTTCAAAGAGCATTTAAAAATATAAAGACAAAAGAAGTAGCCTGGATGATACCAAGTACACAAAAAGAAACTCATAAAAATGAAAACACAATTTTGAAAATATGGAAAAATTATTTTTATGAGATATCTGAGTGAAAGGGAAGATACCAGGTTTTTCCTGAATGGAAAATGGAAAAATCTCAGGTTTTACTAAATCTACTTTTGCCATTTACTATTTCTCTGGGCTTTATATGGACTAGAAAACTTCTAAGGGCTCTTTCAGTTATAAATCTATCATCTGTAGAGGGCCACAGATAGTGGGGGACTCTGGATGAGGTATAAGACCCTTCAGCCCAGAGGGAATCTGCTAATAATGTCTAGTTTGGCTCTCCATCTCCCCTAAGGACTCTCAGTTTTCCTGAGAAGTCAGGGAGCGATGACAACCTATGTTGACATACAATAGAAAGCTGTTTATGTGGTCCCATGTGTGCAGTATATACTTAGCGCATGAGCAGTGTTGCTTTGGTTATACAAGTGTATGAGGATATATAAGGGCGAAAGAATTTGGAATAAATGGACTCCATATTTTAACCAGCCTTGGGAGTCTTGCCTCATCACTTCTCCACTAAAATGGTATGTTTTAACCATCTCAGCATGGGGGCCCTAGAAAGCACACAACACCCCAGAGTGCGGGCTCTAGAAAGCATAGTAAGTTTTATCAACCCCAACTTGGGAGCTCTAGAAAGCAAGACTCAATATTTTAATCACCCCAGCATGGGGGCTCTAAAAAGCACAGTATGTTTTGCCATCCCAGCTTGAGGGCTCTAAAAGGCAGGACGCATTAATCATTCTATAATATTTTATTCATGGCTATTATACTCTCCAGTGGATATTCTGAAGTTTCCTTACTCTGGAGAAGATTTTACTTCTTAAATGAGGACATCCATTTTAAGTTTTCTTTCTATCCTCTCCATGGTTCACACAACTCTGTCTCTTTCCTTCTTTTATTGATTCTCAATTGATAAGCTATATTTATTAAACACTTATTATGTACCAGGCATGGTATAAGGATGTAAGAGATGTTGTGAAGATAGAATTGTGGCAACCTATTATATATATTGGGAAGACGTAGAGAGGAGCAAGTTAGGAGTCCAGCATATTGTCAAATTTATAAACTTGGGAGAGAAGGAAGAGGCGATACCTTCAAGAGAAATAGGGAAGCTTGGAAAAGGTTGAAAATTTAGGGAAAAGACATTGAGTACAGTTTTGGATATGTTGAGTTTTATCAGATGTCTGTTCAGTTGAAATGTCCAGAAGCAATTGGTAATCAGGGACTAGAGGTCCAGGGAAAGATAAGCCTAGACATGTCTATCTTGGAATCATCTGCACAGAAGAGACAGTACAGGAGCTGGTGAGGTTACAAAGAGAGATGATATAGAGGGTGACTAAGTGATGTCATCAAAATCCAGAGATAGTAAAATACACAGGACGGTGGTTTAACAATGTCAAATGGAGCAAATAAGTCAACAAGAATTAGAAATGAGGAAAGATCATCATGGCAACTCAGAGCTCTCTGGTAATCAGTGCAAGCAATCTTCCTTGAAAGCCCCAACTGAGTTAGATGAGTGGAATGGCAGTAGACAATAGGGATCAGCCCAATTTAATTCCTTTCTCCAGAAGTATTTAAAAGAATGAATGATAAATATTCCAATAGATTTGTGACAGAGAGAACCAACTGTATCCAGAAAGATTATGAAGCCTGAATGTGGATCACAACATAGTATTTTCACCTTTTTGATCTGATTTTTCTTGTGCAGCATAAAAAATGTGTAAATATGTTTAGAAGGATTGCACATGTTTAACCAATATTGGATTGCTTGCTGTTAGGGGTGGGGGAGAGGGAAAGGAGGGAGAAAAATATGGACTATAAGGTTTTGCAAGGGTGAATATTGAAAACTAAATTTGCATGTATTTTGAAAAATCAAAAGCTATTATTAAAAAAAAAAAGAATGGATACTAAAATAGAAAAGTCAAATGATAGACAAGAGGTTAAATGTAAGTTTTACTCACAGAACAACAACAATAGTATACAAGTATTTAAATCAAAGGTTGTTACCCACCTCTTAAGCTTGCAACCAAGTCATACCAGGAGGAAAAACATTTATATATTTGCTTTATTCCAGTGAACTATAACCTATTTGTACTCACATATTGTCACATTTCAAAGTTTAAAATTTTAAAGCCATGATAAATCCTTAGAAATTGCTTAAAAATCTTACCAAAACTAAAGGATTTTGTTCCATCGATTTGAGAAATGAGTCTATTTTCAGTTTTCCAGTAAAGCTGTGTAGCATCTCCAAGATCTTGTTCTCTAAAAAAAAATTCCCCATTTAATATAATAATTTTCATCTTTATTAATATTTACAGAGTGAGTTAAGGTTTACAAAGGACTTTTTTTTCCTTGTGAGGTAATCAGAGTTAGGCAATCAGAATTAAGTGTCACACAGCTATTAATTGTCAAAGGTCTGGGGTTGCCTTTGAACTCAGGTTCTCCCAATTCCAGGGCTGATGCTCTATCATTGTATCTTTTCATTGCCCCCTCCCAGGACTTTGGAAAAGCGAGTTCAGTTCAGTGGACAAAATAATGCATTTGGAGTCAGGACCCTAGATTCCTATTTATCTGTTTTTTTTTTTGTTTATAAAATGGGAGGGGAGGGGAGATGATGATGATAAGTTAATCTTACTGATGTGATCGTGATCAAGCATCCTAATATTCTATGAACCCTATGAAGTATGTAGGATCGGCGTTACCTCTATTTTTCCAAATGAGAAATACGAGGTTCAGAGGTGTCCAATAACAATACCTATAGTCCTATAAGCAGGAAGTGTTGAGCTTGGTTCCTACTCTTCTTTCCTTTATTAATAAATATGGTTTATTTCTTCAGATAACACCAGAATCATTTTTTAATATATAGCCCCCCTGAATCCTTCCCTGTAACAAAGGATCATTTGAGCAAAAAGCAACTGAGAGTATATCAGTTTTTCCATTTTCAGTGTCATATAATGATATAGGTCTAGAACATGAAAGTCTAGAGCCTTTCCTTACTGTGTTTCTTCCTCTTTTCGCTGGGACCAAGACAGTTTACTGTAACTAAAGTAAGTTGGGAAGCCAAGTGTTTTTGTTTATATTACTGCAGTAATAGTGCATATTGCTCTCCTGGTCTTATTCTCTTTTTGCCCTATCAGTTCACAGATGCTAGCTACCAGACTTTTCTGAATATACCACACTCCTTCTGAAAAATCTTATGCTACAGAGAAGATTGGGAGATGAGTGAAATCAGTGATAATCATTTTTAAATAGAAAAGGTCACATCTTTACAACTGGAAAAGAGCTTAAAGGCCATCTAATCTAATCCATTTGAATTACTCACAATAAAGCTTAAGCTGAGAAATCAAATGACTTGTTTAAGGTCCCATAGGCACTGAATTTTAATCCAGTCTCTCTGATTACAGATATTAATCACAGCACCAACGTGAAAGGCTGGTACAACAGAAATTGTATAGTACCTATGACTATTTTCTCTGTGATTATAAGCTCTTTAAGGAAGGGACTATTTATTTTTGCCTTTGTGTTAGCACTTATTGTGGCATATAGCACATGGTAGGTACTTAATATTGCTTACAGAATGAATGCATGGGTTTGCATGGCTACTGACGATCAATGGGCAAAAATTATGGGTAAATAATATTCATGGGTAAAAAAAGAAGGCAAATATCTATCCAATTATATTCATCCAAAATATATCTATATATTTGGAGCGGATTATCTTCTTCCCATCCAAGCAGACAATATATGAATTTTGCAAACATTTTGTTAAGGAGATTCAGCCACAGGTTGAGAGGACAGATTAGACTAATGGGGGAGTCTCCAAAATTGGGAAGGGGTCATGGTATCACACCAAGGGATGTGTGATCAACCAATAGGGATACAGAAAGATGAGTTGCATTCCACTTTCCTCAAGATGCATTGTGGAGCAGGTAGTCCTACTCTTCACTCATTACCAGACAACACTTACCACTTTGCCTTTTCCCTCATGCTCTAGGCCTATGATGCTATGACACCGAGTATGGAAAAGCTTAAATAGTTTCAGTTACTTTTTGCTCAAACTATTCTTTGTTAAAGGGAAAGATTCAGGGGGGCTTCCAAGCTTTCTGTTTTTGAGATGGCATGGGACCCTCAGGACTACTGTAACAATCCTAACTTGGGCGACTGCAGCAAAAGTTGTCATGAAGAATATCCTCCCATCCCGACCCCAGCATACATATTCTGTCTCCTAATCATGTTGTGGACAGGAGGGAGTGAACTCTATTTAATCCCTTCCAGGAAAAGAACTGCATAGAAAAAAACAGAATGAGCTTTGATAGAGAAATTACCATTTGATTCATTCTAAAATCCAATGCTTTTAAAAACTTTCCTATTCCATCTTAGCCATCTAAATTTAAAAAAAAAAAAAAAAATTTGGGTTTCTGTCTCAACTCACTACACCTAAGGAATGACCAAATGTTTTCACATCTTTGCCACTAGTTTATTTTTGGCTCTTTTCTTCTTTCTTTTTATAGTGCTTTTAAGGGTTTGCTAAGCACTTTACAAATATTATTTCATTTTATCCTTATAACCACTTTGGGACGTCCCAAAGTGTGTACAAGGATAAAATGAAATAATATTTGTAATCATTGCCCTTTTACAGATGAGTAAGCTGAGGGAGACAGATGTCAAGTGATTTTTCCCAAGTTCACACCTGATCTGAATCTAGGTCTTCCTGTCTCTTGTCCTATCCACTCTACCTCATGGCCTAAACTCCTTAAACTACAGCCCGCGGGCCAGATGCTGCAGCTGAGGACATTTCTCCCCCTCACCCAGGGCTATGAAGTTTCTTTATTTAAAGGCCCACAAAACAAAGTTTCTGTTTTTACTATAGTCCTGCCCTCCGACAGTCTGAGGGACAGTGAACTGGCCCCCTATTTAAAAAGTCTGAGGACCCCTAGCCTTAGATCTTAATTGATCTCCCTGCTTCTAGTCTTTCCACACAACCACTAAGTCGACAAGAATTAATTATGTGTTTACTATGAGTGCTAAGAGCTGGAGATACAACACGGTACCCTGTATTCAAGGTAACTGGAGAGAACATTATAGAGAAGGAACTAGCAATAAAGTGGAATAGGAAGAAAACCAGGAGGCAGATTTTTTTTGCCTGTGATATAACACATCTACATAGGTGTCCGTCTCAGGGCGTGGAGGAAAGGAGGGGTCTCCCTCACAGCTGCAGGCAGGGCGGAAAAGAGTGAGTTTTAATACTCATTCACCCGAGCACACTGCAGGAGAACCACGAGCAGCATACTTTCGGACCACTAAGTTAGAACTGAAAACTCAGAGCCCCCTTCCCCACCCCTCCCCACCCCCCGAGCTAGAACAGCAACAGGAAAGTGTAGGGGTCCAGCCCCCGAGTCTGTCTCCGGCCCGGGCCCGGGCCCGGCCCAGGCCCAGGCCCCGACCGCTACGCTGCTCTGAAAACCTAGCTCTTTAGCGGGCTCACCTCCTAATGAGAGGCCGGACTCGCACGCAGACCTTGACAGCGCTTTCCTCCGCCATGGTCCACGGTGCCAGAAGTCAGGATTGAATCGACCAGAACCAACAGCCGCCAACCCGTTTGAAATATCCCCGACGGCTCGTCTGATTGGCCCTGGAGCGGCGTGACGTCACGGGAACTGCTAGGGCCGATCCATTTCAGAGGTCGGTGGGGGTGGAGCTAGGAGAGGGAGAGCTCATTTTCACCCGGAGCTGGGAGGGAGCCAGAGTTTTAAAGATCCTGGAGTGACTGCTGAGCATCCAGCTGGGCAGGTGTGACAGGTCAGGGGACTGAATGGTCAGCGCTCTCTCTGCGGCGGAGGCGAACGGAGCTGAGCTTTACGGGCACAGAGCCCTAAACCGGTTACGTCACCGATTAAGACCCAGAGTCCTTTTGTTTTCTAGGAGACATAGAATCAATGGATTATTATTTAAAACGGGCTAACCTTGGATTTTTTTTTTTCTGTACCTTCCTTCTGGGACTCATGGAAGTCTTTTATTTATTTATTTATTTAATAACTTTTTATTGACAGAACCCATGCCAGGGTAGTTTTTCACAACATTATCCCTTGCACTCACTTCTGTTCCGATTTTTCCCCTCCCTCCCTCCAACCCCTCCCCAAGATGGCAAGCAGCCCTGTACATGTTAAATATAACCTTGGATTTTCTAACAAAGGAGGGAAAGGGGTTAGTACCTTGGTGGGGACCAAATATTGCATCCTCCTAGATAATTTTCCCACCAATATTACTTGCTGTGTAGCCCAGCCATCCTGTCACTCTGGGTCAGAGTCTTTCTGAAGTAGAAAAGCAATTTTTGGTCTTGATTTCGTTTTGCGCTCTCAATCTCATTCTCATTCTGAACACTAGATTTGCCTGAGTCATGTCCATCCCTGGACAGATGGCATCAACCTAAAAGGAAAGGAGAGTTTTGGATAAAGACAGTTGAGCAGCGACATCAACCTAAAAGGAAAGGAGGTTATTGAATAAAGACAGTTGAGCAGCGACATCAACCTAAAAGGAAAGGAGGTTATTGAATAAAGACAGTTGAGCAGCGACAGCAACCTAAAAGGAAAGGAGGTTGTTGAATAAAGACAGTTGAGCAGCGACAGCAACCTAAAAGGAAAGGAGGTTGTTGAATAAAGATAGTTGAGCAGCGACATCAACCTAAAAGGAAAGGAGGTTGTTGAATAAAGATAGTTGAACAGCGACATCAACCTAAAAGGAAAGGAGGTTGTTGAATAAAGATAGTTGAGCAGCGACATAGAAGTAAAATTTTTGAGTAAGAAAGACAATGTTCCGTTTCTCAATCTCTTATGATTTGGGGGGTGGGAGTGGGGTGGGGAGTAATGGAAGAAATATTCTCTTTTGAAGAAGGTCTGAGATGGTAGACAAAAAGGAGTAAATATAGTAAATAGTAAAAGTAGATAAAGAAGTGCGGAACTAGGATTTATGGTCCTGCCTGGAATATATAGGGTAGTTCTTATCTCTAGCTTTATTTGCTTCCTATTCTCCAAAAAACATCATAAGAGTTGGGGGGGAATAATGTTGTGAAGGAGGACTAGTGCCCTCAAATTCTTTTTAAGTTCTGGGGGTCAAGTCCTCAAAACTAGTTTTGAGAATAAAAATTTATAGGATTATAAATTTGAATTTGGAAGGGTATCTTCAAGACCCCTGAGTCTAATGCTTCATTTCATAGACTAAAATGAGGCTGAGGCTCTGACTCAAGGTCTGGGGGGGTGAGGGGAGAACAATAAACTCCTTCCAAAGCCTTTCTTTATAGAAAGCTAAGAACTTTTAGGCCTTTTAGCTAATTTTGCATTAAATAAATATTTAGTATTTTATTTTTCCCTGATTACATGTAAAAACAACTTTTAATATTTCTATTTAAGATTTTGAGGTCCAAATATTCTCCCTCCTTCTGGAGTCCCTCATTGAGAAAACAAGTAATATGATTTAGATTATATGTATGTATGTAGTTAACCAAAACACATTTCCATATTAATCATATTGTAAAAGAAAATAAAGATAAAAGAAAAAACAAGAAAAAGTTAAAAAACAAGTATGCTTCAACAAAAAACTGTGGAAAAAATTTTCAAGGGTTCTGATAAAGGTTTCATTTCTAATATGGAAAACTGACTCAAATTTATAAAAATACAATCCATTCTCCAATTGGTCAAATGACCAATTTTTTTTTCATATAAAAAAGGCTCTAAATCACTATTGAGCAGAGAAATGCAAATTAAGACAACTCTGAGGTACCACTACACACTTTTCAGATTGGTTAAGATGACAGGAAAAAAATAATGATAAATGTTGGAGGGGTGTGGGAAAACTGGGACACATTAATACATTGTTGGTGAAGTTGTGAACTGATCCAACCATTCTGGAGAGCTATTTGGAGTTATGCTCAAAGAACTATCAAACTGTGTATACCCTTTGATCCAGCAGTGTTTCTACTAGGGCTATATCCCAAAAAAATCATAAAAAAGGGAAAAGGATCAAGGTGAGCAAAAATGCTTATAGCATCCCTTTTTGTAGTGTCAAGGAACTAGAAACTGAGTGGATGCTTATCAGTTGGAGAATGGCTTAATAAGTTATGATATATGAATGTAATGATTATTGTTGTGGTATAGGAAACAATCAGCAGGAATTTCAAAAAGGCCTAGAAAGACTTGCATGAAATGATGCTAAGTGAGTAGAACCAAGAGAACATTCATTGTATACTATAACAACAAGATTATGTGATGATTAATTCTGATGGACATGGCTCTTTTCAACAATAAGATGATTCAGGTCAATTCCAATAGACTTGTGATGGAGAGAACCATCTGCATCTTTTCTGTGGGAATTGAATTTGGATCACAACATAGTATTTTTACCTGAATTTGTTATTATTTGCTTGCTTTTTTCTTTCTCATTTTTTTTTCTTTTTAGATTAGATTTTTTTTTTTTTTTTTTTTTTTTTTTGTGCAGCATGATTGTAGAAATATGTATAGAAGAATTGTACATGCTTAAACTATATTGGATTACTTGCTGTCTAGGGGAAGGAGAGGAAGAAGGGAGAAGAAAAAAATTTGGAACACAAAGTTTTGCAAGGGTGAATTTTGAAAACTATCTTTGCATATATTTTGAAAATAAAAAGCTATTATTTTAAAAAAAAAGTATGCTTCAATCTGCATTCAGATTCCATCAGCTGTTTCTCTGGGGATGGGCAATATTTTTCATCATATAGCCTTCAGTTATGTTGAAACATTGTACTGCTTAGAGTAGCTAAGTCATTCAAAGTTGATCATGATGATCATTGTTCTTATTCATAGTTGATCATGATAATCATTGTTCTTTTTGTGTACAATGTTGTGGTTCTACTTATTTTACTTTGTATCAGTTCGTGTAAATCTTTCCAGTTTTTTTTCTTTTGAGAGCATCCTGCACATTTCTTAGAGTACAATAGAATTTCATCATAATCTTATACCTAGTTGATGGGCATCTCCTCAGTTTCCCATTCTTCGCTCCCAGAAAAGAACTGTTATTATATATATATATATATATATATATATATATATATATCCTTTTGCTTTTTGTTTTTTTATTTCTTTTGAGATACAGAATTAGTAATGGTTTTGCTGGGTCAGAGCATATGATTTCCCTTTTCTGTTTATCTTTTTATGATTTTCTTGAGTTTTATATTTGAAAGTTAAATTTTGTATTCAACTTTCAAGGAGATGATCAGTGAATTCTTTCAATTTTTATTTTGTCCTCTGGTTTTAGAATGTCATGACCATTTTTCTTGATAATTTCTTGAAAGAAGATGTTTAGTTTCTTGTTTGGGTCAATGTCTGATAATTTAAAAAGTATTTCTCCTTGATCTATTTTCCAAACTTTTTTTCCAGTGAAATATTTTGTATTTTCTTTTATTTTTCATTCTTTTGATTTTCTTGTATTGTTTCCTTATGACTCAGCATCCTTAGCTTTCACTTTCTCAGGCCTAATTTTTAAGAAATTATTATTTTTTTTAATATGGCAAAAATTATACCTGGAGCCTACACTTACATCTGACCAACATCTAATACCCTATATACTAAGATAAGATCAAAATGTGTTCATTATTTAGACATAAAGGGAGATATTATAACAAATTAGGAGAACAAGGAATGGTCTACTTCTCAGATGTATGGAGAAAGAAGGAATTTATGGCCAAAGGAGAACTAGAGAACATCATGAAATCCAATATGGATAATTTTGATTATATTAAATAAAAGTTTTTGTACAAATAAAACCAATGCAGCCAAAATTAGAAGGGAAGCAGAAAACTTGAGAAAAAAATTTAACATCTAACATCTCATTTCAAAAACATTTAGAGAATTGGCTCAAATTTATGAGAATAAACCATTCTCCAATTGATAAATGATCAATTTTCAGATGAAGAAATTAAAGCCATTTCTAGTCATGTGAAAAAATATGCTCTAAGTCATTATTGAGCAGAGAAATGCAAATTAAGATAACTCTGAGGTTCCACTTCACATCTCAGATTGGAAAATGATGGGAAAAGAAAATGATAAATGTTGGAGGTGATATAGGAAAACTGAGACATTAATACATTGTTGGTGGAGTTGTGAACTGATCCAACCATTCTGGAGAGCAATTTGGAACTATGCTCAAAGGGCTATAAAATTGTGTATATCATTTGATCCAACAGTGTCTCTACTGGATCTGTATCCCAAAGAGATCATTAAAAAAAGGGAAAAAACACACATGTGCAAAAATGTTTATGGTAGCAAGAAACTGAAAACTGAGTACATGCCTATCAATTGGAAAATGGCTGAATAAATTATGATATATGAATGTAATGGAATATTATTGTTCTGTAAGAAATAATCAACAGGATGATTTCAGAAAGGCCTGGAGAGACTCACATGAACTGATCTTAAATGAAGTGAATAGAACCCAGAGAACCTTGTAGACAGAAACAAGATTATGTGGTGATCACCTGTGATGGACTTGACTCTTCAACACTGAGATAATTCAGGCCAGTTTCAATAGATTTGTGTTGGAGAAAGCCATCTGCACCCAGACAAAGTTCTATGGAGAATGAATATGGATTATAGCATAGTATTTTCACCTGGATTTATTGTTGTTCTTGATTTGCTTCTTTTTTTCTTTCTCATTATTTTCACCTTTTTGATCTGATTTTTCTTGTGTAGCATGATGAATGTGGAAATATGTTTAGAAGAATTGTACATGTTTAATCTATCTTGGATTACTTGCTGTCTAGGGGAGAAGGAAAGGGGAAAGGGAAGGAGAAAAATTTGAAGCAAAAGGTTTTGCAAGGGTGAATGTTGAAAACTCTCTTTGGATGTATTTTGAAAAATAAAAACCTATTTAAAAATAAAAAAAATTAATTAAAATTATTTATTTCAATGAGTACTTCCTTTTCTATTTGGCCAATTCTACTTTTTAAGGAATTATTTTCTTCAATTCTTTCTTTGCATATCTTTTTCTATTTGGCCAATTCTGCTTTTCAAGGCATTCTTCTTCTCACTGAATTGTATCTTTTTACCATTTGGCCTAGTCTGTATTTTTAAAGTGTTATTTTCTTCCGTATTTTGTTTGTGTCTACTTTCTCTTTTAATTCCTTTTTTTATTATTTTTTTGCATCACTCTTGATTTCTTTTCTCAATTTTTCCTCTATCTCTCTTACTTAAGTTTAAAAATTCTTTTCTGAGCTCTTTCATGACCTGAAGTCAATTCATATTTTTTTTTGAGGTTTTGGATTGTAGGTATTTTGATTTTGAAGTTTTCATTTGAGTGTGTTTTTATCTTCCTTGCCACCATAGTAACTTTCTATAGTTAGAATTTTGTTTCTTCTGTCTACTCATTTTTTACATCTATTTTGCTAAATTGGGCTCTGCTTCCAGGGTAGAAGATGCATTGTTCTAAGCTTCAGGGGTTCTGTGCAACTGTTTTCAAAGATACTTTTAAGAACTTGTAAGTTTTCATTTCTTCTAAGGTGATGTGATTTAAGGAGAAGTGTATTTACTACTCTCCTAAATCCATGCTCTGGTCTGTGAGCAATCACAAGCACTCTATACTGTCCTGAAACTAGGAGGAAAGACCCTGCTCTCCACTGGTCACAAGATATTCTGGGTTACTGCTCCTCTTTACCCTAGGATTGTCACCTAGAACTGTGATCCAAATGTGAGCATGAACAATGCAACAGAGTCCAGTCCACAGAGCCAGCAAAAAGAATCCTATAATTTTCCTTCAGGACACCTTCAGGCTATGGGATGAGAGGTCTGTAAACCACTACTGCTGTGACTGATTCAGTAACTTCCACAACCTGTGCTAGGGGTACAATTTGCACTGAAATGTGTTCCACTCTCACTCAGGTGCAACAGATCTTTCCTGTAAATCTTTTAAATTGTCTTGGGATGGAAAAATGTTTCATCCCATCCTTTTGTGGTTCTATCATGGCAGAATTTGTTTTGAGGCAAAATTTAAATTTGTTTGCAGGGTTTTAGAAGAAAGCTGGGGTGAGTCCTTGCCTTTCTCTACCATCTTGGCTCTGCCTTCACCAAAGTTCTAATTCTTCATTTTTCATTAATAATTCTGCTTGGTTTCAACCTTTTGTAATACTATGTCCCCAGCCTGGTACTCTCAGATACCCTGTTTTCCTTTATTAGATTATACACTCCTTGAAGGCAGGGACCCTCTTTCTTTTTTCTTATCTATATCCCTAACACTTAGCACAGTTCCCACCTACTCTAAACCCCAAATGTATATAGGTGGCTCTTAATAAATGTTTTTTTGTTTGTTTGTTTGTTTTAATTGAATCAAATTGCACTCATTTCTAGTGAGGGTCTGAAGCAGGATTTGAACTCAGAAGATGGGAGATGGAATATCATGCAAATTTAGGGTGCAATGTGGGTGAATGATATATGGAAACAACATATTAGGGTAGATTGAATACTATATTGATATACACAATATCACAATATCACTGATACAGTGTATTAGTGCGAAATGTGGCATAGGAGGATAGGAATGGATGAAATCACATAGTTGTATATAACTTCATTTACCTTCCAGTGTCTCATGATGTAGTATATTATGACTTCATTGAGTCTGGAGGCCTGGATTTATAGAATTTTCCGACAAAGCTCGTATATTTGTGAAGCAAGGAAGTTAGGGAACATGAACTAGTAGCAAAAAAAGGGAGTCTTTAAAAAATTAATCAGGAAGACCTGCTCAGGATTACAGAATTATAGCTACATGATATCAGGAAGCTTACTAGAGAGTTTCAGTAATCGGTTCTTATTAGAACTGAGTGTAGTTTAAATCTTAAGTATACCAGAGTTGTGTGACAGTCCTGAGGGAACTAGGCCGTGGGCTCCTCCAGCTATTCAATTTGGGATTGCAAATAGAGAAATTTACCTGGGTATGAAGAAGAGAGAGAGAGATAAAGGTAGTTTCTAACCTCTGCTTTGGAGGAAGCTAGGAATCTAATAGATTAAGATGAGAAGGAAATGCATTACAAATGTGGGGAGCCATCTTACAAAGTGATCAGTGTGGAATGTGGTATGTCATATTACAGAGAGCAACGAGCAAGACTGACTGATCTACTGGTTTAGTTGTTTTAATTGTGTGTGACTCTTCATGAATCCATTTGGAGTTTTCATGGCAGAGTGATTTGACATTTTTTTCTCCAGCTCATTTTACAAAGATAGTGTCCAAGGCCAGATTATAACGTTGGTCTTCTTGATTCCAGGCCTGGAACTCTATTCACTGGGCCACTTGGGTATATCATGAACTAAGGGGAATGTTATGAGGGGTCAGGTTGAATACTTTATATTTTGTTCTAGAGTCACTGAAGAAGTATGGGAATAATATGTTTGTATCTGTGTGGTAAGATATTGAAGAATGAGTGGAGAAGTGTCTGTGAGGGATGGGGCCTTCAATTGTATTACTTTCAGTTTCATAAATATGTTGTAATGATTGCTACTTTTCCATGTTTCCTTTCTGATTCAGATTGAGAAGAAAGTAAATCAAGTGCAATCAACTTTTTATTACAGGTATTGAACTCAATTCAAATCCTGTCAGTCATTGTGAAAAATCCCTTTATAAAAGCCCTCCCCAGTGATTGAAGTTTCCAGGAATAATTGATGCAAGAACATTAGTATAACAAAAGATTTTGTATAGTTCCCTATACTTAGTTTTGAAGTAATTTGGCATATAAAATAGATTGACTCTGAGGGGGTTTTCATTATCCTATAATGTATGTCCAAGAGCTGATACAGCACTTTTCTTTCTATGCTGTAGAAAAAAACATGTCTTGTATGTATGATAGTATGATAGTCTAGAGAAGATTTGAAGCTTACATGTAGCCACGTAATTTTGATGGAATGAAAAACAATGCTCATATTTAGATGAATTTTTTTCATCCCAGGTTTCTTTTAAATATTTTGCTTAAAGAATGCTAAACAGGACATGCTGATTGTGGGGTCCACAGAGTATGTGACTGAATCTAAGGGAGGTCTCCTCGTTGGTTATCCTCAGGGGTGTGCTTGGATTCACACAGCCAGAAGGCAGCACACAATGTAGCAAGAAAGTATATTTTGAAAAGAGCTATCTAGAAATTTTGATTATGAGATCTCAGCTTCACTATATACTACTTTGAGAATAGACTTGGACAAGTCACTTAAGCTTTTCTTCTTTAAATCTGATGAAAAAAAAAAATCCAGTGACTGACTTTTAGAACTCCCTTCTCTCCTTTAGTTTACTTCTGATCATTCAGGTGGTTAGGATAGAATTTAGTCTCCCTAGGGAAGGAATTGAATCATAGAATTGCAGCATACTTTCTTCTGTCTGCCTGTCTCTTTGGTTGGATGAACTTTTGGTTTTGGGGAGAGACGAAGTTTGCAAAAGGAATCAATGAGTAGGCAGCAAAAGAGTCACCGATGAAGAAAAGGTTTGAGGTTAGTAAGAAATACCAGGGTGACATAAGAGAGTAAGGGGATGAGTGAACTTAAGAGAAATATTCTTTAATAAAAATTTAAGTTATTTCATGTTGTTTGAGCCTCAGTTTCCTTATCTATAAAACGAATTTTAAGGCTGATTTATTCTATGTTTAACCTTTAATGACTTTTGCAAGTTTTAAGTATCCATGCTATAATTGTAGAAGGCAGTAGAGGGCAGTAAAATACTTCCAGAGGTATAGCCTGCTTAGGTTTTTTTCTGAAGTAGCATTAAGAGAAGCTTAAAAATCTTAAAAGTCTATAAATATCATGTTTTGGAATGTTAAAGAGTATTTTAAAACACTAAATTAAATTGACCAAACACTCAGAGAGTTCTCTGAGTAGCTTTATGGACATATAGGATAGGGAGCCTTTGGTTTTCTGATTATATCCCCTTTTTTGTGCTTTGTGTTGAATTAGTTATATCTGACTCTTTGTGACTACATTTGGAGTTTTCTTGGCTAATATACTAGAATTGTTTGCCATTTTCTTCACCTTTTTTTTTTTAAGGCCCCCATAAAAGACCATTTTCTTTCAGGTCAGAAGACCTCTGGATTCAACCTTGGTTGTTGTGTTTATTCTGACTTTAGTTGTCTTTTTGTGTGTAATAGGGAATTGGAATTGATGAGCTGTGATATGTAATCATGGAGAGTAATTATCATGACTTTCTTCTCCCTAAGTAGTATTTCTACTAAAGATGAAAGACTGGGCCAGACAGGAAAATTTATCCAAAAATCTCTTATCTCTGATAAGAGAGAAATAATATTCTTGTGGGAAAAGGCACACTCAATTTTTTTCATTTTAAAACCTTTATTAAATGATATTGATGTGGGAAAGATTCCTATCTTTGATTCCCAAACCCCTCTAGTTAATGTAATTACCCTTTGATTCACAAATCCTGGTCCCTTTGAATTTCAATAGAAGATCCAGACCTGTCCCAGCCCCATCCGGATCTGAGCCAAATTTGGGGCTATACCCAAAAGCCCCTCGAGCTAAATCTCCCATTATAAAAAGGAGACGCTGGGACCCCCTCTTTGGCAGAGATTCCAAACATGCTAGCCATGTGAGGATCCTCTGTCCACTGAACCCACTGTCCAGTGCCCTCCTTATTTCTAACCTTCACCTAGATCCTTACTTCCAAACCCAATAATAAACCTCTTTTATCAGTCTACCTCTCTGACCAATAAATGCTTTTATTGGGGACTCACGCTGCTACTAGACCTCATTTACTGCCGTATCCTTGCACCGAATCCAAGAAACTTGCAGGGGAGCTTTGCTCGACTTCCTGTACCCCAAAACTGCCACTAGACCTCAATTAAATCCTAATTTCATTTAGGTACCTCAAATCTAGACTTCAACAATATGAACAGCAATATCTTTACACAGATTTTCCCCCATGACAAAATTTTCAAATATTATGCTGAAAATGATGGAACATTAATAGCTAATGTTTTTGAACATTTTAAGATTTGGATAATTTTAACCACTTAGCTTGTAATATGTGTATTTTTAGTGAATATTGTTCAGATTTGTTTTCAAATATGCAAATGATCTATGATCTCATCTATATAAATGCTTCTTCCAGTGATGAAGATCCCAACCAATCCATGCTAGATCAGCCTGTGCCTGGAATGTACATCATTCTTGCTTATACTTAGAATCTGTGGCCTCCTTCAAAGCTCAATTTAAAATCTTCCCACTTTTCCTTCCTCCTCACTATCCTGATCTAGTAAAGAGTTGCCTCCTGGGAACTTGCTAACAAGTATCCTGTTCCCAATTCCTATGATACTCACTCTTTTTTTCTAACTCTCCACTAATGTTTCCAAGAGACTTTCCTGTAGGATCTCCTCTTCACACACCTACAGGCCTACACCTACAGAAGGTCTGGGAGAGTTTGTATTAAGAAGGTGCTTCCACTCTGAATGTTTTTTTCAGGAGACCGAAGTTGCCCTGAGAAGAAAAGAGCTGAGAGTCTCAGGTTAGAGAGTTAAGGGGAAACCAACAGGTGTAAGCAGCAGAATGGAAGAAACAGTTCTTTTTCGGGTGAAGAAACCCAGAAAAAGTTGAGGAGGTGGGTGGGTCCTAGGTTTCATTAGGTTGAGTTTTTCAGCTTTAAAAATTTAGAAACAAGTGTACTGGATGTGTTTTGGCTCATTTGCCTGAGGACACAAGTGTTAATCAGTCCCAGGATTTAAAAGAAAAAAAAGCACTTTATAGGATGGACTTGTATAGAGAGTTGGTGGGTGGAGAGAGAGATTGAAATTCAGCTAATCTATTTGGAGTTCAGGTTTTGAGATTGAGGCATTTTTCTCAAGCCCAGTGTTGGTCTTTGCATTAAAAGACAGCTTAAAGGAGAATCTCTAGGGATGAAGGAGGGAAGCTGACTTAGACATCTCTAGGAAGGTACCGCAAAGGCCCCCTCAGAGCCATTTGCCAAAATACAGGATTTCGTCTATGTGACGTCCCTACTACAGACGAGTCCTCCAGAGCTCCTAGCTCTCAACTGGTCAATAATTCCCAGGAATTTGAACTGTCCCCCCTTCCTTCTCACCCTTCCCCCAAAGAAATATGATGTGATGGGTTTGCCTCAGTGAAAACCTCCTGGGAGGGCCAGCAATATTGAGGGCAGGGTAGCGAAGTAGAGGTGTGATAGGAAGGGGTGTGTTGTCCATTCAATAGCTCCTCACCTAACTCTAGACAGTATTCATATTCTATAGCCTCTGGGCTCCTTGAGCCGTAGTGCCAGAGAAACTGAGGTGGAAACATGACAGACCAAGGGAGAATTTGTCAGGGACCAAGTATAGAACAGAGAACAATTCTAGAGAGCTTGAGAAAAGGATAACAGGAAAGACAGACTTCTTTTTGTACTGCCAAAGAAACTGAGCAAGACAGAGGTTAGAGACCAATTCAATAGTTTATTAAGTGGAGAGAGATACTGGGACCAGATGGATCTTGGTCCTAGGGCTGGATGAGACTGTCATCTCAAAGAATCCAACCCTGAGTACTGGGACAGCATGCTTTTTTATAGTATAACAAGAACAGTGACATAATAGACGAAGTACCTAGGTGGGGATAACCTAATGGTGTGGGAGGCCCCTAGGATGACACAATGGAGGGAAGTTACTGCTATTCTAATGACATTTAAAATGGATAAACCTTTATCCTGTCAAACATTAAGAAGGATTGTCTATAACCTAAAGATATAAAACCTTCATCTCATCAACCATTTAAGAGGAAATGATTATAGCCTGGGGTTTTGGGGCAGAGCAACTGAGGTAGACCTTTATCTCATCAAACATTAAGAGGGAAAGGTTGTAACCTTCCAAAATAACTAAATAGGACAATTGGAGAAACTGGGTCATGACATTAAAAAGGGAACTTTGGCACAACAGGAATTGGTGAGGTTTGGATAGTCTACATAGGACTATTGGGTTTTTTTATGTACAATCTACAAAAGAGAGCTGAGTGTAGAGGTTTTAAGAATTTTTTTGTACAATTTACAAAAGAGAGCTAAGTGTAGAGGTTTTAAGATTTGGTGCTATTTTAGAAATGGTTATTAAGAGCATCAACCCTGGAATGTGTCATTTCATGAAGGAATTACTTTTTGATAAAAATGCTATAGAATTAAAAGTGAATTGGGATACAGGGAGGATGAGAGAAGGCTTCACATTCGTAATAGAGCTCAAGAGCTAAAATCATGTTGGCATGGTGGCAGTATTGTTGGACGGAGGCTATAAATGGAACTACTAGTTCTTGATGTACATGTTACAAGGATATTTTTCAGCATTTAATGGAAAAGGCAATACAGTTAAGAATTTGGGGTTAGATGGTAGGACACAAAGGTTCAATCTTAAAGGATCATTTACTAGACTGTTCTATTTGTTCACCTCTAGTCAGTTACATCTATCACCTACACTCACTAACCATTGTATCGGTGAGTAAAACACCAGAGAGAGAACCATATAGTATAACAGAATAGTAGTATAACCCAGTAAGAGTCTCCATAAAAACTAAAATTCAGGTCACTGAACAAGAGTGACTGCAGATGTTTAAGAGTTAAAAGAGGACAGAAATTCAGGGAGAAGAACCCATTCTCTCAAAGTTTGAAGGCTTCTTTGCAATTTTTGCTAGCAAGCTTAATACTTTCAAGATTTAAGCTTTCTGGGCACTTCTCTTTGGAAGCAATCCTTACTAAAGTGGCTGTAGACTTCAGCCCTTTGATAAATTGGCTTCTTAGGATATACATCTCTGATAATAACCATAGATCAGAGTTCAAAGTTCTTTGAAAATATCTAGTAGTTCTTTCTTGCGCTTCTGAGAAGTGCATAAGAAACCTGAACTAGTACCTTGTGACATGGATCACTTTTATTTTTTAAATAGATTTTTATTTTTCTAAATATATACAAATATAGTTTTCAAAATTCATCTTTGCAAAACCTTGTGTTCCAAATTTTTCTCCCTCTCCCGAAACCCCTTCCATAAATAGCAAGCAACCCAATAATGATTAACCATGTACAATTTTTCCAAATATATTTCCATATTCATCATGCTGTGCAATGAAAATTAGATCAAAAGGTGAAAGAAAAAAAAAACATGAGGAAAAAACCCAAGCAAACAACAGAAAGGGAAAAATACTATGGTTCAATCCACTTTCAGTCTCCATAGTTCTTTCTCTAGATAAAGATGGCTCTTTTCATCACAAGTGTATTGGAATTGTCTTGAATCACCTCATTGTTGAAAAGAACTAAGTCTATCATGGTTGAATATCATATAATCTTTTTTTTTTTTTTAAGTAAGTCTTTTATTTTCAAAATACATGCAAAGATAGTTTTCAACATTCATCCTTACAAAACCTTGTATTTCAAAATTTTCTCTCTCCCTTCCACCCCCCTCTGCTAGATGGCAAGTAATCCAATGTAGATTAAACATGTGCAATTCTTCTAAACACACTTATGCTGCACAAGAAAAATCAGATCAAAAAGGAAAAAAAAAATGAGAGAAAAAAGCAAGCTAGCCACAATAAAAATTATATGAAAATGTTATATTGTGATCCATATTCAGTCTCCACAGTCCTCTTTCTGGATGCAGATGGCTCTCTCCATCACTAATCCATTGGAATTGGCCTGAATCACCTCATTGTTGAAAAGAGTTAAGTCCATCACAGTTGATCATTACATAATCTTCTTGTTGCTATGTGCAGGTTCTCTTTACTATTTACTTCACTTAGCATCAACTCATGCAAGTCTCTCCAGACCTTTCTAAAATCATCTTGTAGGTCATTTCTTATAGAACAATATTCCATTACATTCCTATACTATAATTTATTCAGGCATCCCCCATTTTATGGATATTCAGTTCCTTGCCACTACAAAAAGGGCTGCTACAAACATTTTTGTATCTGTAGGTCCTCTCCCCTTTTTTATGATCTCTGGGATACAGAGACACTGCTGGATCAAAAGATATGCCCCTTTTGGGCATAGTTCCAAATTGCTCTCCAAAATGGTTGGATCAATTCAAAACTACACCAACAATGTGTTAGTGTCCTGGTTTTCCCACATCCCCTCCAACATTTCTCATTATTTTTTCATGTCAGCCAATCTGAGAGTTGTCTTAATTTGCCTTTCTCTGCTCAATAGTGATTTAGAACATTTTTTCATATGGCTAGAAGTAACTTTAATTTTTTTGTCTGTTCATCTTCTTTGACCATTTATAAACTGGGGAATAGCTTGTATTTTTACAAATTTGAGTCAATTCTCTATATATTTTAGAAATGAGGCTTTTTTTTTTTTTAAAGAAACACTGGATGTAAATATCTCTCCCTAGCTTTCTGCTTCCTTTCTAATCCCAACTGCATTGGTTTTGTTTGTACAAACTCTTTTTAATTTAATATAATCAAAATTACCCATTTTGCATTTCATAATGTTCTCTACTTCTTCTGTGGCCATAAATTCCTCCCTTCCCCATGGATCTGAGAGGTAGACTATCCCTTGTTCTCCTAATTTATTTATAGTATCATTCTTTATGTCTGAATCATGAACACATTTTCACCTTCTCTTGGCATAGGGTGTTGCTCAATGCCTAGTTTCTTCCATACTATTTTCCAGTTTTCCCAGATATATTTTTTGACAAAAAATGACTTCTTATTCCAGAATCTAAAGTCTTTGAGTTTATCAAACACTAGTTTACTATAATCATTGACTATTGTGTCATTTGAATCAACTGATCCACTATTCTATTTCTTAGGCAATACCAAATAGTTTTGATGATGGCCACTTTATAATATAGTTTTAGTTCTGGTACAGCAAATCTATCTTTCTTTGTATTTTTTTTCCCCACTAATTCCCTTGAAATTCTTGAACTTTTGTTTTTCCAGATGAATTTTGCTACTTTTTTTTTAGATCTTCAAAGTAATTTTTTGATGGTTTGATTGGTATGGCACCAAGTAGATTAGGGAAAATTATTGTTTTTATTATATTAGCTTGATTTGTACTATATTAGCTTGATATATATCAAGCTATTTAGGCACTTGATATTTTTCCCATTGTTTATAGATCTAACTTTATTTGTGTGGAAATTGTTTTGTAATTATGTTCATATAATTCTTGGCTTTGTTTTGGCAGGTAGACTTCCAAATATTTTATATTATCTGTAGTTATTTTAAATAGGATTTCTCTATCTCTTGCTACTAGCCTTTGTTGTTAACATGGAAACACAACATAGATGACTTATGTGTGTTTATTTTATAAGCTGCAACTTAGGTAAATTTGTTAATTGTTTCTAGTAGTATTTTAGTTGATTGTCTAGGATTCTCTAAATATACCATCATGTCATCTGCAAAGAATGATAATTTTGTTTTCTCATTACCTACTCTACATGGACCACTTTTTATTAGGGGTTTTGTGACCAAAAGAGCAGCATAAGCAGCTGAATGGTCCACTTTAGCATAATCTTTTTCTAGCACTCTCCCTCCGCCCCCCCCCCCCCCCCCCCCCCCCCCCCCCCCCCCCCCCCCCCCCCGAATTCCCCAGGTACCATAGGTAAATGATTTTCTATCCAATGATGTCCACCAATGATTAATCTTTAACTAGGTTGCAGATGGTAAATTATAGCTGCATCCAAGTATTTTGTATGAACAACAGATTACCTTTTCCTTTAGAGCAGCCTTCATATCATCAATATGAATACACACATCTTCACTGTAATGAACAGATGTCACAATTCCGTCAACCTTGATTGTGAGAACAACACCATGATCTTGCCTCTACTTTACTGTGACTTGAATTTTGGAATCCCTTCATAACCAAGGTAAAGTTCTATCGCATGACAATGCAGCAAGTTTGGTGCTGAGCTTGTGAACTAAGATAATAAATAGTTAGGGGCATGTACTCTTTGGTTTCCTCTACAGCTTAATCAAATATTAATTTCTGTTCTCCTCGACCAATAAATTCTTCATTGTATTCTAGATGAACCCCTTGAGCAATGTCTGCTGTCTATTGCTCCAAGTATATCAGAACATTGCAGATCTTGTATTTAAATACTTTAGAAGAATTATCATACCCACATGCTTAATTGTTTACCACATCACTTTATGATAGCAGCAGCTCTGGATGTGATCTCACCTGCAAGTCATATCATTCCAGTCTTAGCAACTGTTTCATAAGCAATTTTGGCATCAAGATCCTGCTGAAAATGAGCATCAAGAAATGAATCACTAATCTGATCACAGATTTTATTTGCATGCTGGCCCCTCAGACTCCCTAGTCTGGGAAGTAAGATTCCTTCCTTGATGAAGGTCTAGTTGAAATTGTGGAGGTGGCCACTGCTGTGGGAAAGGGGCACCAAGCATTGGGAAATGGATCTTCACAGCATAGGTCGAACCCATAATTTAAAAAAGAATGTTTATCTTTTGTTTGTACATCACCTTTAGGAAAACATAATGGATAGAAAGTTGTCTGCAGTGCCATAAAAACCTAGGTGTAAACCCCATTTCTGACACAAATGATCTTACTTAACTTCTTAGTGTTCTAGGCAACTCTCTAAAAATATAAATTGCCAAGAAAGTGCTGAACTACTTTGGTGGAGGGAGTTTCCTCATTAGGGAATTCCCCATGACAAGGAAATTTACAGGTATAGTCCCTATTCCTATCTCTCCATTTCTAAATATATTATTCTCCCACTTCTAATCCAGCCATCTCTTAAACAAAGTTTAAAAAGGAAAAAGGAAAAAAAAACACATTCAAAAAACCCATCAACAAATCAGTTAAATCTGAATGCATATGATATTGCACACTAGTAGCCTTCCAGCTTGGAAGGACTGTGATTTTTAAGAAATATGTTCTGTTTTTTCTCTCTCTCTCACTGGAAATGGTAACAGTAAAAAGCTAATCCTTTGGCAAGAACCCAGTTCAGGATGCTCTGTGGGCATTTGAACTTTATAATCACTATATTTTTGGTGTGTGTGGAGTGGAGGAGTGAAGGGATCACTAAGTTGGTCATATAGAAAGCAACTCAAAGAAACCCAGATGTGATAATAGTGAGGGTGAGAGTAAAGTGGGAAAAAATTTTCTGTGGTTGATGGGAAGCTTAATTTCTAAACTTGTATTTTTGACATAGATCCAAATCAATCACTCTGATTTGGGGACCTTCTAATGAGTATATTCCAAATATATTATTATTATTAATAAAATGTCTATTCTTGTGTCCATCAAGAATGAACATTAATTTCTATTAGTATAGGAGCACAGGAACAATAAGGTGTATGATGAATAGCTTCTCAATTGTCCACTGAAGCAATTTTTATCATTATTAGAACCTTTTTTTAGCAGATGATGATAGACCTTCTCTCTTTGATAATTAGAAATCACAGGACACATTTTTAAATAAAAAAATGTAGGTTCTTAAATGTTTTGGTGGAATAGAAAATGCTGATATTCAGTGCAACATGGGCTATATCCCCTGCTGCAAAGGTGAGTGGATGGAGTCCACTTACTCATAATTACTTTTCATTACAGGCCTAGCTCTGCTAAATGAAAAAATACCACTTTCCTCTGCTAAAGAACAGAACCATGACCTTTTCCAAGATGAAAAATAAGAGTTTGCTTTTTCTTTTGGGAATGAGAATCCTTTTGCTTCCAGATGTGCCCTAAGCTACTTCAAACTTGGGCATACAAATAGATTACTTCTAAAATTGCATTTCCTTGGTTCACAGTGGAAAGAAGATCAAGTTGTTTCATGAGAGGAATACAAGGAATTTCTGGAATGAAATGTAGTATTTTGAAAGACTGTGGTGGATTTTGAAAAGAAACAAACAAATAGGCTTTTTACTAAATTTCATGAACTTATTTTACTTCTTTCTATAGTATTTTCAGGTATATCCTCTTGTAGCTACTAAGCTTAAGAGACGATATTCTTTTTTGTTATTGTTTCAATGAATGAAACATATAAACAGAGTGTTCCAAAAATCTTAGTGCAGTAGCAAGTCATTAAAGCTTAAAAGTACTAAGATTTTTGGGACACCTTGTATATAATACTTCATTAACAAAAAAATTAGCAAATTAGCAGTTAGCAAAAACATAGATAGTTTGATTAGGGTTCTGGATTTGGATTTAGAGGAGCTGGGTTCAAAAACCAGGTAAGTCAAACCTCTCTGAGCCTTGATTTCCTCCCTATGAAAATTAGGGAGTTGAACTACATTGTCTTTAAAGTTCTTTTCAGCTCTAAGTCTATGATTTTTGACCTCATGATTTATTTCATGGGGAGATTCCACATTTCCAATTTTAGAGTTCATTCTTATATTTAGTCAAACAACAACAAAATCAAAAGAAATGGTTGAAAACTCAAATTTGCATAGCATTTTAAAGTTTGCAAAATGCTTTTGTTGTGTTATCCGTTTTAATCCTCAACCCTGAGAGTAGGGGCTATTATTTGAGGAAATTGAGGTTTATTAATTGAGATTGTATGATCCACACATCTAGTAAGTGATTGAGGTAGGATTGAACTCAGGTCCTTCTAAATGTTTACAATGTGTTTTCCTCATATCAATCCTGTAGGAAGTACAAGTATTATTATCCTCATTTTTTTGATGAGGAAATTGACTCAGATATATTATGACATGCTCATGATCAAATAAGAAAGATTAGAGCTATTCTCTGGGTCCAGGTCTTTTGGTTCCCAGACCAGTACTCTTTCAACTACACATCTACTTGAGTGTCATTCTACCTTTTCTTTTTACAAATACTATTTCATCTATGCTGTTATAAAACATGAACTATTATCACTTAGTTGTACTTTGGTCATATTTGCTATCTTTGTATGTCAAAATTAAATGAAATGGCTTTCATTCTGACCAAATGCCAATGATTATACATGTTGCTGATAAGGACCTTTTGTCCAGAATGCAAAAGTTTTTAGAGCAGGGATTATTTAATTTTTTTTCTTATTTTCCTAATGTCTAGTGCAATGCCTCACACATAATAGGGACTTAATGTTTAATTGAAATGAACTGGAAAATAGTTATAATGCTGGGTGCACAGTGGAGCTGGAGTCAAGAAGGTCTGAGTTCAAATCTTATCTTAAATGTTTGCTAGTTGAATGGCCAAGTTATGTGATGATAATTAAGTGACAACTTTAGCCCTTTTTGTCTCAGTTTTCTCATCTGTAAAATAAGCTGGAGAAAAAAAAATAGCAAACTACTTCAGTATCTTTGCCAGAAGAACCTTAAATGGGGTTATAAAGAGTGAGACAGGATTGAAAACGACTAAATAAGTTATGTGAGCAGTATCTTAAACACTGACTGCCTCAGTTTCCTTATCTATAGAATACGGATGATAATAATAACCACTTCTCAGGGCTGCTGTGAGGATAAAATGAGATAAATATTTGTAAAATACTTTATAAAACTTTAAGTGATTATATACATATGTATATGTATACACACACATATATATATGCTAGCTGTGTATATATATGTGTGTGTGTGTGTGTGTGTGTGTGTATATGTATGTATACATGTATCTTTTTTTTAGGAGAATCCTGGAATAAGATGCAATTCTATAAAAACAAACTAAAAGGGAGCTGCATTTAGGAAAAACAAAATCTAAACATAGTAATATTTCAGTTACTCAGAATAATTATTAAGCAAATATGTAAATAGACTAGCTGAGGACCAAAAAAAGGAAGTAAAAGCAAAATCAAAATTAAATACAATGTTTTGTACCTCTAAAAGAGTTATAAAGTCTGTGCTTTAAAGCTTATATACTTTGTGCATAAAATCATCTCCAACACCCCAGTCATTCTGAGTCTGTTCACTTTTATTTTACCTATAATTCTTTTCTTGTTTCCAAACTAATTTTAGATTCATACCAATAAAGTAGAGATGAGAGATGCTTCTTTTTGAAGGAGACAGCAAGAATGGATGGTTGAGAAAGTGATGGCAAGTAATCTTTGAAGACTTAAAACCTACAGCAATTCAAGGCCATTTATTATAAATAGTCTACTATATTCCATAAGATCTTGGAGACCATCATTTTATTAAAGTATTAGAAAATACTTAATATTCCTAATGATAGTTCTGAGTTTTCAAAAGTTTTCAAAAGAATTATAAAATGAATTCAGTGTGTTTTCTTTCATAAAGTGTTATTGGCCAGAACTCTGAACTTGAAACAAAGAATGCTTACAAGGTACTAAGTGGAATTGATAGAGACAATGGTTATCTGGTTTAGCATGGTTCAGTGTGATTAATTTAATCCTACAACAAATAATGGTTTCCTAGTGATACAATGATTGGTGTATACTCAGTGTGGAGCATATAAGCAGGGACTGAGAGCCACAGAGGAGAAGCTCTCAGGGCCAGAGAAGACAAGCACACTAGAAGCTCTCGGAAGCTGAGACAGATTCATTCCATTGTCCACCTTTGTGGTGGCTGGAGGTTGAAGCAAGAACCTTTGGATTCAGAGAGATTCTTAGGGCAGAGAGGTCACATGAGACCTCAAGCTCTCAGAACCAAGGAAAGAGGTAGGTCTCTAAGAAAACTAGCCAAGCCCCAAGTGAAGGAGATAAGACTTTGAAGGAGATAATAAAGGATTTGGACTTTAACACCTGGCTGAACTTGTGGTGATTACTGAACTGAAATGAAAGCTGCTCCCAGAGACCCCAGGAAAACCGAAACCAGAGAACATTACAATAAAGCATAAAAACATCTAAATATATTTTTAGTAAGATTTCAGTCTCAAAGGTAAATTAAAAATAAATTTGTGATTAAGGTGGGGAGGGGCTTCATTTCTTTACTTTTTGGATACTTAGTACTTAATATTCAATTTAGAGACAACAGACATCACATTTCATGAAAGTCAAACTACTGTCATTACCTTGGCCACCATTTCTTCTGATACTAATGGAGATAGCCCAGATCCCTGAACCCAAGAGCTTTTGCAATAACAATATTTTTCAGCCTCATTTTAAATGGTCTGATATCATAAACTTTAAGTTCATTATATAAAAGGTATTATAATTTGTTTTGTTGCTGTACTTTAAGGACCATAAGACTTTTCTATCTGACCTGAAGTTGAAACTTTCATATGTGTTATTTTTTACATTAGAATGTGTTTCTTATGAATACGCAGTGTCTATTTGTATCTCTAGTGTAAAGGCACAATGCCTTGCACATAGAAAATATTAATACATAGGTCATTGATTAATTTGCAATCTTTGTTCAATGAAAAACAATTTTGTTGGCTGAGTACAGAGGACATGGGTTCAAAGGACTACAGTCTTGCATTCATATAAAGAAATAAACCATTCTGAAGTACACAATTTGATATAGCTGAAGTAGTGCCTAATACAAAAATATAAAAATCTAGAAATTCAGAGTTCAAGCCAATATAGGTCATAATGCTAGGCCATCATATAACAACTACATTTATTTGTCTTGAAAGTTCCTAAATTTTTTAAAGAAAAAAACAAAACAAAACAGGTGATAGAGTTAATATCAAAGTGTACCCAGATTCATGTATAATCAAAACCTCCCTTAACCTTAAGCATCCATTGAATCCTCTCTTTTGTTTTCATTTCATGTGACTACCTTCTTTGTCTTTCTTTTTATATCTGTCTTCCCTATGTCTTTCTTTCCTTTTTTTCTTTTCCCCTGCCCATTTCAAAGAGATACAATACTGAAATAAAATATATTTGTACTTTGAAAGTAAGATCCATTACTTTTCATCCGTAGATGACATTCCCAGTTTATACAAGTGCTACACTAGACTCCCAAGTGCCCTTGTGTTCCAAGTTGGCCCTGATTCTGGCTTTTCTTACCTCCTAATTAAATCAGTTGTCAAATTTTGTTAATTTCATTTTAAAACTACCTCTCACTATCATTTCCCTAGACTGAGAGGATAAAAGGGATGGGAAATTCTGAAAAATGCTATAATAGTGGCTTTCTATAGTCAAGGTTCAAGGTTCTTTTCTGTTTCTTACTCATTTTCTTTTCTTTTCTTTTGGTATTTCCTTTTTTTTTTTTTTTTTTTTTTTTTTTTTTTTTTTTTTTTTTTTTTTTTTTTTTTTTTTTTTTTTTTTTTTTTTTTTTTTTTACTTTTATGATTGAGCTCTGCTCCTGGGATAAAGGGAGTGCTGTCCCAAGCTTCCTCTGCAACTCTTAGCCTTGGCTTTGAGCACAATAGCTTTTGAGAACCCTTTTGTTTGTAAGTGATAGGTTTGTCTGCTCTGTTCAGAAAACAGCCTCATTTCCCAAGTTTGCCTTCTGAGCTGGGATTGGAAGCTGCCCCACTGATTTGCTCATTTATTGAGCCAGGACTGAGGGTCTTAGCTGCTGATTTGCTGTGGTTAAGACCCTTTTACTGGCTTTCCCAGAGTCTGTCTGAGTTGAACTGAACATCCTTTTTACCCCAGTGAGACTGATCTTTCTTGCAGTCTTTGCAGTCTGTCTTGAGCCTGAGAGGGATTTCATTTTGTCACTCTCTGTTCAGAAGCTTGATTTCATGTTGTTTTCAAGGGAAATGGAGAGAGATTGAGTTGATTCCTGGTTTTACTAAAAAATGCTATTGTGGATAAATCAATAGAAATGATTAGGAAGAAGAAGAAAAGTGGACTGTTTCAGAGTATTAATATACCTATTTCTCACCGGCCAACTTATATTCTTTTTTTTCCGTGACTCAGTTGGGGTTAAATGACTTGCCCAGGGTCACAGAACCAGGAAGTGTTAAGTGTCTGAGAACAGATTTGAACTCAGGTCCTCCTGACTTTAGGGCCGGTGCTCTATCCACTGTGCTATCCCTGGCTAACTTATATTTATTTTAGGAAATATTATTTTTTTCTAAAAAAATTTTAAAAGACAAAAATAGAAGATGGATTCTTGCAAAGTCAGGAGAACTGGAGCTGAATGTAAAGAGTGATATGTTCCTATAAACAGAACTGAAGTTCAGAATCAATTTAAGTTGATGATGAATGCCAAAGACACCACACACATGTGCATATTTATTTATTTATTTTAATAATTTTTTATTGACAGAACCCATGCCAGGGTAATTTTTATAACATTATCCCTTGCATTCACTTCTGTTCCGATTTTTCCCCTCCCTCCTTCCACCTTCTCCCCCAGATGGCAAGCAGTACTATACATGTTAAATAGGTTACAGTAGATCTTGGATACAATATATGTGTGCAGAACCGAACAGTTCTCTTGTTGCTCAGGGAGAATTGGATTTAGAAGGTATAAATAACCCGGGAAGAAGAACAAAAATGCAAGCAGTTTACATTCATTTCCTAGTGTTCTTTCTTTGGGTGTAGCTGCTTCTGTCCATCCTTGATCAATTGAAACTAAGTTAGATCTTCTCTTTGTTGAAGAAATCCACTTCCATCAGAGTACATCCTCATACAGTATCGTTGTTGAAGTATATAATGATCTCCTGGTTCTGCTCATTTCACTCAGCATCAGTTCATGTAAGTCTCACCAATCCTCTCTGTATTTGTCCTGCTGGTCATTTCTTACAGAACAATAATATTCCATAACATTCATATTGTGTGTGTATATTTATGTATGTATGTGTATATAAGTGTGTATATATGTAATATTCTTCTCTAAATTATAATGTTCTCTGGGAGCAAGTTTTTCAGGGGGCTTCTGGAGGCAGCCTTAGTTTCAGTTCAAAGTGATAATCACCTCAAATGCAGTCAGGAGTTAAAGTCCAGCCCTTTATCTTCTCCTTCCAAATCTTGTCTCTTTCCTTGGGCCCGGTTAGCTTTCTTAGAGGCTGATCTCTCTCCTTGGTTCCAAGAGCTCTTGTCACTAGTTCTTTGCCTTTCCAGCTTCAGCTTCTAGCTCCCTCCGAATCTCTCCAGCCAGCACAAAGGTGGAAGAAGGAATGAATCTGACTCTGCCTCTGAGAGTGGGCTTGTCTCTTAGACTTGCGAATTTCCTGGACTGAATCCTGCCTTGTGAATCTCCCCAAGTGCATCCTGGTTGAGGCTCCTAGCTTATATATGTTCTCTTAAAGGTGTGAACTCTAATAAGTACTAAGTACATGTAGAGAACTGTTAAGCACCCTGCTAAACAACCATTGTCTCTATCAATTCCATTCACTTAGCACCTTGTAAGAATTCTAACATCTCCAGATTTCTTTTGATTTAGAATATAGGTGGCTCACACTCTCCCTGACATCTCAGGAAGGGAGATGAAAACACCAAAGGAAATGGGAAGTCAAATCAGATTAGTGGGTTTCTGAAGGGCCTCACTCTTAAAACAGGTATACATAAATCCATCAATATGGGAAGGATTACACATAATTACATAAATTACATAAGCACATGGCAATATAACACAGGCTAGTAGTGATGTAACAAATAACATGAATCAACATGAGAATTTACACATGTCCATAAGTCCTAGAAATAGTCCAAAAGAAATCTATTGTCCATTAGTTCATGTGCCAGGAATCCAATAATTCCCACAAGCTTTGAAGTCCTGCAATAGTCTCATCTTGCATTAGGAAATCCAGTGATACCTGATGGTTTTCAAGTCCTGAAACAGTCTCATCTTGTTTTAGGGAATCAAATGATTCCTGCAGATTTTGTTCTTAGGTCTTCTCCCTTGTTTCCAGATTTTTCTCTTTTTCTGTCTCTCTCTGATGGACAAGGCAAATATGCCTTATTGCCACCCATCTGTTTCCTTCTCCATCTGTAGGAATACAAGCAAACCCTCTCTCCCAGGCAGTTAACCTATCTAGTCCCTTCTATGTACTGCTTTTGGGATTTCTCCTCATTACCTGGCAATTATATTGAAGCTGCACTGGACACTGCCCTGTTGGTTTAAAAAGCCTGTATTCTCCCCAATTGTAATCCCTTTCTGCTATCTGATTGCTTTTTGGCTGACTGATCATGTAATCCCTTTCTGCCACGTGATTGCTTTTTGGCTGATAGATCACATCAGAGTCCTGAATTTCTCTGAGTGTAAACTCAGCTGCCATCATGCCCCACCTGTCTTTTATATGATATCTTGGAGCTGGGCCCTGCCTCTCATTTTCCTGGGTCAATCTACAGTCTGAGGCTCAGTGGAAGCCCTTGTGGCATCTTCTCACTCTTATCTCCATATCTATATTGGGCTCTCAGATGTCCTATTTTTCCACACTGAAAGCATCAGCAAATTTCTCTAGAAGTCTCTTGCCAAGAGGGACCCTGTCTTCCCATGTTCATCATAGCATGGGTATAATAAGCACTTGTGCCCACAGTGGCATAGCATCTTATGATCTTCTCTAAAGGAGCATCTTTGAGTAGTCCCACATAATTCTTTTGCAAACCTCATTAGCATTTTCCTTAGTTGTCTGATCATAATTTTTGTAGCTGCATTTTTTCAATGGTTCTTGTGATAGCTGTTTGCAAACATCCCACAAAATCAGCAAAAGGTTCATTGAGACCTTGCTCTATTTTTGTGAAAGCTTTAACTACATCTTTCTGTCTGGGGAGGGAATCCCAAGATTTTATTGCAGCCTTAGAAATTTGCTCATACACTGTTATGGGATAATTAATCTGTTCTGAATTCTCTCCATATGGGCCTTCACCTTCTAGTTGGTCAAAAGTGATTTGTATGTTAACTCCTGTTTGCCTATTTCATTGGGCTTGAATCCTACATAATTCATGATACTCTGAAAGCCACAACAAGTTTTGTCCAGGTTCTAAACATGTCCCTGCTATGGATTTCCAATCACTCAGGGTTAAGATTTCATAAAGCCAAACTATCTAGTAACATCTTAACATAAGATGATGTAGCCCCATAAAGAGTGCAACCCTTTTTCAAATCCTTAATTTTTTCCAAATCAAAAGGAGTGTATCTTCTCCTTTTTTTGACCTGAAGAGTCAAGCAATTCAATCACAGGGTATGCATTTATAAAATCAGATACATCCTGTCCTTCATTTTTTGTCTTAACCAGTGCTTTTAGTAATCTTGTCATAGGCTGCTTAATAGGTGGTTCTGTTTGTGTCACTGCCTCTCCCTCTCCTTCATCTCCCTCCACCCATGACAGGTTAATTTAGGGAAGTAGGTCAGGGGATGGGAAATGCTCCTGTTGTGAAGTGCCACACTCAGAATTGTACTTAACATCATTCTTATCTGATTCTTCATCCTTTTCACCTAGTTTATTTAGTTGGCTCCTCCCCCTCCTGCTCTTTCATCTTTTTCCTTATTCTAACACTTATATAATTTCTTAAAGCCAGTTGTATTAAATTATATATATTAAGTATATTTTTGAAATTTGAGTTTGGATTGGAATTGTAGTATTCATCTAGTTGCTCTCCTACTAATTTCCACTCGTCTGGATCCAATTCTTTTTCCATAGAGAACCAAGGAGATGTGTACTGTATAGTTTCTAAAAGTTCAGTGATCTGCTCCCAAATTATAAACAAACGTTGGCTTTTCATAAGTCTGACAATGCTCTCTAAACATTTTCCTTGAAGAGGAAAAGCAGGCTGTTTTCTAAATATTTGTCCCATTTTAGCTGAACTACTATTTTAGCCCTTTAACAGTTTCCTTGTTGTGCTCGCCCTAATTTCTGGGTCGAGGAGACTTTTCCACTGGATCAGGATCATGTCTGCTCCACGATGGGCACCAAAATGTAATATTCTTCTCTAAATTATAATGTTCTCTGGGAGCAGGTTTCTTGGGGGGCTTCTGGAGACAGTCTTAGTTTTAGTTCAAAGTGATAATCACCTCAAGTGCAGTCAGGAGTTAAAGTCCAAATCCTTTATTTTCTCCTTCCAAATCTTGTCTCTTTCCTTGGGCTCGGTTAGTTTTCTTAGAGTCCTATCTCTTTCTTTGGTTCCAAGAGCTTTTGCCACTAGTCCTTTGCCTCTCCAACTTCAGCCTCTAGTTCCCTCCAAATTTCTCCAGCCAGCACAAAGGTGGAAGAAGGAATGAATCTGCCTCTGCCTCTGAGAGTGGGCTTGTCTCTTAGACTTGTGAATTTCCTGGACTGAATCCTGCCATGTGAATCTCCCGAAGTTCATCCTAGTTAAGGCTCCTAGCTTATATATGTTCTCTTAAAGGTATGAACTCTAAAAAGTACTAAGTACATGTAGAGAACTGTTAAGCACCCTGCTAAACAACCATTGTCTCTATCAATTCCACTGACTTAGCGCCTTATAAGAATTCTAACATATATGTGTGTGCGTATATATATACACACACATGTATGTACGGAGCCAGAGGAGTATCCAAAAAAACTATTTCTTGAGAATAGATGGGCCAATGGGAATGCTGAACTACTCAACTCCCATTTTGCTTCTATTTTCTTTTTATCTTTTATCTTTAAATTTATTTATATTTATAAATATATAAATATATTTATCTTTTATCTTTGATTTGGAAAGTGTAGACCAAATATGGTTAACTGGTAGATAAAGTGGAATATATAAAAGGAGATGGTTAGATCAAACTCAACTACTCAAAATGAGTTCAGATCACCAAACCTGTATTTGAATACCAGTGTTAGTTAGAACTGCTTGATATGTTCTTGAGCCTATGTTGAAATTTCTGATAGGGATGTAGGACTATAGAAAATGTTCTAGCTTTCCAAAAAGGAAAGAGTTGGTACCTGGGAGCTATTAGTGATGACTTCAACATCTATTCTTAGCAAAATTATAAAAAAGGGATAATTTTTGAGTACTGACGGTGATAATAATGATAATAGTAACTAAAGACCAATATCAATTTATCGGGATCAGACTTAGCTGATTTTTTTGGACAGATTTACTAGAGTGGAATATTAGGAAAATTCTAAAGACACTATATATAAATTCAATACTTGGAAAAGTCTCTCATCCTACTATTGTGGACAAAACGGGGAGATATGGACTGAATTATAGTACAGTTAGGTAGATTTGAATCTAGTTGAATAATACAACTCAAAGATTAGTTATTAATGGTCTAATATAAACTTGGAGCATGGCTGTTAGTAGATTTTCCTAAAAATTAGTCTTAGACATTGTACTGTTTTCTTCCATGTTGGGCCACTTGCTTCTCTGTTCTTATGGACTCTTTTGTCTTTTTTATTGCTGAACTTTTTCCTTGGTTTTGGACTCATGGTTATATATCTCTAAGAATGTCAAATGATGCCACACTAGACTTCTGAGTACTCCTGTGCCTCAGGTCTTACCCCTGACCCTGATTCTGACTAGGTTAAATAGAATATTATCATTATGCTACTTTTTATAAACTAATTTCTTTCTCTTCTTTTGAAAAATAAGACATTTGCCTGAATTTGGTTTTCTCCAATTGTCTAACATTCTTTGAAGAAGGAAAAACCATATCCTAGTTGTATTTTATTCTTTCAAGTGAATAAATCACTCTTTCTTTATTGTTTGACACAGTGAAAACAAAAACAAAAACAAACAAAAAACCCCATATAGGACGTATCCAGTATATACAGAAAATAAAAGGAGCTGTAGGCATGTAAGAGTTACAGAGAGGGCAATTAAGATGTTTACAACATAGAAAAGCATAGAATTTTTAAGCAGAAGTGGAACCTTAGAGATTGTATAGCTCCAATTGCTCATTTCACAGATGAGGAAACCGGAGTCCAGAGAAAAAAAGTGATTTATATCTGGTCACATTGCTAGTTACTAGTAGAGCTGGAAGTAAAACTCAGGTCAGATAGGTTTTGTCCCTATCTCTCTCTCTTTGTCTCTGTCTCTGTTTCTCTTTCTCTTTCTCTATCTCTCTATCTTTATATAATCATTTCTGTAGTAGGGATAGCAAATTCTTGAGAATCTTAGTTTTACTTTTTTTGGCTTTTAATCAAAACATAATATTAATATCCATTTTAGAATATGCCATAGAAAATACAAAAGACTAGAAGTTGAAAAGTGGAGAGAGGAAGAGGAGGAAACATAAAAGAAGTGGGCTTATAGGTAGAAGCAATGAGAGTGGTAATGTCATTGTCTGGCTTATTCTAGAGAAAGGAAATAAGCATTTATTAAGTGCCTACTATGTACCTGGCCCATCACTAAGTATTTTAAAAATATCTCAATTTCTCATTGCAACAATCTAGGAGGTAGGTGCTCTTATTATTCTTATTTTACAGTTGAGGAAACTGAAGCAAACAGAGGTTAATTGACATACCAGAGGTCATACATTTAGTAATTGTCTAAGGTTGGATTTGAATTTTTATCTTTCTGGTTCCAGGTTTAGTGTGATATCCATTGCACCACCTCACTGCCTCCAGAGGGAAGGAAATTCAGGAAATTAAGAGAAGGTCTGCTGGCTTAAAGGCACTAGAGTAGTACATCTAGTAGACCATGAATTCCTGAAGTCTTAAGGGAGGGTTCTGAAAGTGAGTTCAGGAGTATAATTCAGGAGAGGGGGTGGGGAAGAAAAAGAGGCAGGACTCCTATAGGGAACAGTAGTCAGAATGCCAACATGTGGCTGGGGCTAGAGAATAAACAGTCCAATCTCCTGATGTGTTAAAGAAAAAACACAGTGATCTAGTACAAACAGACAGACATGCTTTGTGTCTGAAATATAAGGATCTTTTATTAGCTCATATGCTAACCTGCCTCAAATGTATGCTGGAGAATTGAATAAAACATATTAATTATTTAATTGGGGAAATAGTGCCTGACACATAGTAGGTACTTAATAATACTTGTTGATTCATTCATTCAACTACAATAAATCCTTTGCTTGATAATTTGCCAATAAATGTATTGCATTGAACTATGGGATAAGAAAATTTAGAGATAGAAGGGATATGGTCCAATGGAAAGAACATTGCATTTGAAGTCAGAGGACCTGGGTTTGAATCTCAATTCTGTCATTTACCCTCTCTGTGACCTTAGGCATAATTTAATGTCTCTGGGCCTGTTCTTCATCTATAAAATGAGAGAGTTGAATCATTTCCAGGTCTAAAACAATTATTGTGTAAAATTACAAATGAGTAAATCTAATTCCTTCATTTTACAAAGGAAGAAACTGAGAGAGGTTAAATTATTTGTCCATGATTATAGAAATGGTAACAGAGATGGAGTTTGAACCCATGTCTTCTTACTCTAAATCTAATGTGTTTTTTTTTTTTTTTTCTGACAATTCTTTTTGGCACAGTACATTTATAATGAAAATAAAAAAGAAATGTAGTAGAAAGTATCTCCAAAGTTCAGATTTATGAGAATTGTTTTTTTATTTGCTGTTTCAAATAAAAGTAGTAAAAAACCTGGGCTAAACGTAATCAGCACCATCTCTCCTAATCATGGAATCATTGACTTTTAGAAGTGGAAGGGACTCAAGACATCATCTAGCCCTCTTATTTTCCAGGTAAGAAAATTGAAGCCAGGAAGAGGCTTGCTCAAACTTACATGGCAACTTTTAGAAGAACTAGAATTAGAAACCCACATTTTATAGTTCATTGGGCACTGAATTTGAATCTATGAGACAAATTCCACTTCCCCAAGTTATAAAGGGCACACTACTCTGGGTTAATGAAGTGTAAAACAAAAGAAGAATGTTAATTAATATTTAATAATACTAAATTCTAGAAGAAAAATAATTTGGACAACCTTTTGGACTTGTTATAATTGGTTTAGAGCTCTGAACTCCCACCAGTTTCTCTGTGACCATATTGTACAACAGATACCAAGTAAAACATGAATGAATTTAATTAAGATATAAAATTGACAAACAAGAAGATATTCTTTTTCTGTCATATACAAATGGGTACAATTCTTTACAAATGCCAGGGATAGTACTACCTCTTTATTATTCTGGGACTCTGATAATAGCACTTGAAGAAACCTTGATTAATCTACCTATGCACACTTATAGCCCTATCAGCCATTTGTAGTAGTTTCAGTTCTGAAGTTAACTGTTTAAATAGACATGAGGGAAGATTCTGGAAATATAAGAGGAATTTTTCTAAATATATTTCCATATTCGTCATGTTGAGCAAAAAAAAAATCAGGTGAAAATGGAAAAAAAAAAACATGAGAAGGGAAAAAATAAGCAAGCAAATAAACAACAACAAAGGTGAAAACACTATGCTTTGATCCACATTCAGTTTCTATAATTCTCTCCTTGTACTTTGAATCACTTCATTGTTGAAAAGCACCAAGTCCATCACAGTTGATCATCACATAATCTTTTTATTTATTTATTTTTCTTTTAAAAATGTTCTTAAGTTAATCTAATTTTTAATAAAAAAAATGACAATTTTATTTTAAATTTACTTATTCAGTGCCATACCAAACTACCAAAATTATTATTATTTTTTAATTATAGCTTTTTATTTACAAGATATATGCATGGGTAATTTTTCAGCATTGACCCTTGCAAAACCTTCTGTTCCAACTTTTCCCCTCCTTCCCCCCACCCCATACCCCAGATGGCAGGTAGACCAATACATGTTAAATATGTTAAAGTATATGACATAATCTTTTTATTACTGTGTACACTTTTTTTTTTGGTTCTTAGCAAATTATTTTCAAACAGATTGCCTGAGAGTTAACTAGGTGTGATTGTTTTAACTCTCTTTCCTTCTCCTCTCTCTTTCCCCCTCTCCCTTTCTCCCAATACACATTTCTAATCAGTTGCTGAATTTTATTATTTCTGCTTCCACAGTGTGTCTGACATCCAACTTTTTTCCCATACTTACACAGCTACTAACTAAATTCAGACCCTCATTATCTATAGTATCATCTATTAAACTGTTGCAACAACTTTCTAAGTGACCTTCTTCAAACCTCTGTCCTCTTCATTTCATCCTCCATACTGGTGAGAAAGAAATTTTCCTTCACTACAAAGCTTTCTGTGCTGCTCTCTATCTCATTAAATTCCAGTAGCTTCCTATTGCTTCTAGAATCAACATAAACTTTTCTGTTACTCTTTTAAAGCCTTAAAGAATAATGCTCCAGCCTATTTTCTAAACTCCCTTCCCACACTCTGTGATAGAGCCAAATCCATTTTCTTTTTGTTCTTCACAAACAATATTCCATTTCCCATCTCCATGCCTTTTTACACTTGCTTAAGGTCTGGAATTTCTACAATTATTTCTCCTTTCTATTTCATAAAATCCTTCTCTTGCAACAAGACTTAGCTCAACCACTACCTTTTACATGAACCTTTTTTGATTCCCCCAATTACTAGTGCCCTTCTTCTAAAATTTCTTTGATTTAAAATACTTTACATTCTTTCTCTTTTAATTTATTCTCCATATGCCTATATAAATCCTGTTAAAACATAGGTTCTGGATGAGCAGATATTATTTAAGTTGTTATATTTGCCTCATAGTGTCTAGCACAGTGATTGTCACATATTACACTTGTTGGTTGATTGATTTTTAGGACACTAGAATTTTTTCTTGTTTACCCTTCCAGGGTCATCAGACCCCAGAGAAAATGTCTGGTCATTTGAAAACAAAACAAAAAAAAAACAGGGATATTACATAAGCTGTTTTAAAACATTTGTTCCCTTCAGTCAGAATATGGAAGAAAAAGATTTGTTGAGTGTCTGGATAATTTTTACTGCAGTTAATCAACTATTTAAACAGATTGATTTTATACCCATCTCTTTGTGTTTCTTGGACCACTGAAGACTGAGTCAAGTGGTTAGATTTATTGAGCGTCCATTGTGTATGGAGCAGTATACTGGGAGCTGTAATATCTGCAACATTGATTTATTTGTCAGTCAAGGTACAATTGTCTTCTAAGTTCAATACTGGGAATAGCTTGACAGGAATATTGGGGTTGGGAGAGAGAGAACTGTGTATTCTTAGAGACAGTAATTTTTTTTCCTTCTAAAAGCATGTTTACTAGCACACTAGTGAAAAGCATGAGAAAAAACCCAACATATTTGAAATAATATTAAAGGTGTTAAAGAGATGAAAATATAATAATATTCAATTATACAATACCGAGTAAAAAATTATAAAATACTGGATGAAACCAAACTGAACTTTGATGTCAAATGCACAATGAATTGTCATATCACTAAATTTGAACTGACTACAGATTTGTGTTTGCTTAATGCTATCCACCTTCTAGTTTATCCTACATGAAGCAGCATGATTTCCCCCTCCTCCATATGGTATTTATATGTTTATCATCTATTGCTCAGACATCTATAATAGTTTATTATTGACTTTTATGTTACTAGTAAAAGAGGAGGATCTGAGGAAACATTTTGTAAAATATTCAAAGAAAGGAAAATGAAAACAAATTTTGGTCAGGTCTCTCAACATCTAAAAGGCTTAGTTTCATCATCTGAATAAAAAATAAAAAAAGGAATAGTAGTAGTTTTACTTCCAATTTCAAAGGGTTCAAATGAGGGGAAATATTTTACAAATCTTAAAGTATCATAATACAAATTGTCATCAGCTGGATATACTAATATATAAATTGATTTCCTTGATCAATACAATGATCTGAGACAATTCCAAAGGACTAATGAGGAAAATCATTTCTCTCAGAAAAATGATGAACTCTGAATGCAAAATGAAGTACAACTTCCTTAGTTTATTTTTGTTGTTTTTTTGTAATATAGAAATATGTTTTATATGATTTCACGTATATTACTGATATGCTTTTTGCCTTCTAAATAGTACCCAAGTCTTTCACAGCTGATCATTATGATCTTACTGTTATTGTGTACAATGATCTCCTGGTTCTTCTCACTTCATTTTGCATCAGTTCATAGAAGTTTTGTGATGTTTTTTCTAAAATTATTCCCCTTGTCATTTCACAGAGTGCAATTGTACTCCACAAAGTCACCACAAAGAGAGGTAGGATAAATATTTTTGTATATATAGATGGTTTTCCTTTTTGTTAGTATGACTGGGTCAAAGGTTGTGCACAGTTTGGGTATAGTTTCAAATTGGTTTCCAGAATCATTAGACCAGTTCACTACTATACTAACAATTTATTGGTGTGCCAGTTTCCCCCTCACTCCCTCTAACATTTGTAATTTCTGATAGGTATAGGGTGCTCCTTTAGAGTTGTTTTAATTTTCCCTTTTTTCAATAGTGATTTAGACCATTTTTATATGACTATAGATAGCTTTGATTTCTTCTTCTGAAAATTGCTTTTCACCATTTATCAATTGGAGAATAGCTTTTATCTTTATAAATTTGACTCAGTTTTACACTCAATTTATATTTAAGAAATAAGACCTTTATAAACAAATTTGTAATTTTTTGATATTATTCCATTATCTCATAAACTGGGGTACCTTTTAGAATAATATAATTTCCTTGATACCTTTTAATTAGGTCTATTTTTTGTTTTTGCATTGTCTGAGATCGTGGTTGCCAATCCTGCCTTTTCTTCAGTTTAGCTGAAGCATATTAAATTCTGCTCCAGCCCTTTTTAACTCTTTGTGTGTCTTTCTATTTCAGGCATATCTCTTGTAAACAACACCTTGTTGTATTTTTTTTTCTTATTTATTCTGTGTTTACTTCAGTTTTGTGGGTGAGCTCATTCCACTCAGATTCACAGTCATGATTATTATGAATGCATGTATATATGCATATGTATGTACATATATGTAAGAGTACATATACATAAATGTTAATGTAAATACATGTATGTATTTATTATTTCCTTTTCGAACCAATGTGATAAAAGTGACGTTCAAGCATTGCCTGCATCCCTCATTTCCCTCTCCAATGTAAAAACTCTTCCTTACATGCCTTTTTTAATGTGAAAACATATTGCCTAGTCAACCTATTTGCTCTCTTCTTTCAGTAAATCCCTCTTCCTTAACCTTCATTTTTTTTTTTAAAGATAATTCTAAAATAATTGACTCATGACATCTATGTAAACTTTTAACTATCTGAATAATTATAAAGTTCTTAGGAGTTACACATAACATATAACATAAGAATGTTAACAGTTTAGTTTGCTGAGTACTTTTTAGGGCCATCCATCTACCTTTTGGGCCCATTTTTCACCCAACTCTCATCTGTGATCTGAGAAGAATCAGTTTTCCACGTCAATTGTTTTTCTAATGAGATATTTCATATTTTTCTTTTTTTTCATTCTTTTGATTTTGTTTTATTGTATGTGTATGTGTGTGTGTGTGTTTGTGTGTGTTTCCTGGAATCATTGATTTGCACTTGCTTATTCTAGTTTTTCTTCAGTGAAATTTTGTATCTCTTTTTCCATTTTTTTAAAGGAGTTCTTTTCTTCAGTGTGAATGTTTGTGCCTCTTTTTGTCATTAAGCTAATTTTGTTTTCTTTAGTATTTTTATTCTTCTTTTATAAGTTGTTAATTGCCTTTTCATAATTTTATTGAATCACTCTAATTTTTTTTCTTGAATTTTTCTCTACTACTCATGTTTTTCTTTAGCTCTTCCAGGAATTCTTGGTGGGCTTGAGTCTGATTAGCATTTTTCTTTGAAGCTTTATTTGTAGTTATTTTCACATTGTTGTCTGAGTTTATATAGTAGTCTTCCTTGCTACCATAATAGTTTTTTTGGTGATCAGATTCTCTTTTTCTGTTTGATTATTTCCCCAGACTATTTCTTTACTTTGAACTTTACAGTAAAGTTGGTGTCTATTCATCTTAGGCTGGGAAGGCACTATCTCAAGATTCAAACTTTTTTTATGCTACTGTTTTCAGAGCTAGAATTGAAGGTCTGCAAGTTTTTGGTGTTTCCAAGATGGTATGATCTTTGGAAGGCAGTAAGTGGTTCATTGCTCTTCTGATCTACATTCTGGTCTTTACCTAGGAAGAGTTCATGTCCTCTGCTACTACAAACACTAGGACTCCTCTCTACCCTGGAATTGTGACAGCTATAGTCAATGCCCCAAAAGAGTCCCCCCTGAATTCTCTTTCTGTACATATCTGCCCTGAAAACTCCCCAAACTATACTGATACAGCCACTGCTGTTTTTGGAGAAGCCTCTATCCCAATGTCACCAACTTGTCTTGCCAACCATCTAAATTTTGTTAGACTAGAAAAATGTCTCATTCTGACTTTTTTTTCCTCTGTCACTTCAAAATTTTCATCTGGGTTGTCTCTTGTAATGTTCTTTTCTAAATTATAAAGTTCTCTGGGATCAGGTTTCTTGGAGGGCTTCTGGGAGCAGCCTTTGTTTCAGTTCAGTGTAATAATCACCCCAAATGCAGCCAGGAGTTAAAGTCTAGTTTGTTATTGTCTCTTCCAAAATAGCCCAGTTAGTTTTCTTAGAGGACTATCTCTCTCCTTGGTTCTGAGAGCTCTTGCTGCTAGTCTTTTGCCTTTCCAGCTTCAGCCTCTAGCTCCCTTTGAATCCAAAGCCTCCAGCCAGCACAAAGGTGGAATATGGAATGAACTGACTTCACCTCCCAGAGAGTGGGCTTCTGGGTTTCTGACTTGTGAATCTCTCAAAGTCTCTAGTGGGGTTGTGCTTTAGTGGGCTCCTCCTTTTATATGCTCTCTAAAGGTGTGAACTCTGATGTGTGAAATAATGTGTGAACTCTCTTAAAGATGTGAACTCTAATGAGTGAACTTAATGTGTGAATTCTCTTAAAGGTGTGAACTAAGTACATAAGCATTGTCTCTATCAAATCCAGTGACATAGCACCTTGTTTCAAGTTCTGGCCCATAACAGTCTCTAATCCTACATCTCATTCCACTCCCTTTTATCAATTGAATCTTAAAATTTATGTTATGCTCTATATCAATAGTTCTCCACTTCTGGAAAGAAGTGTAAACTTGGTATGCTTTCCTGTAGAGAATTCTTAGTTTTCTCAGAACCTTATGATTTCAGCCAGAACACAAGACCTCCAGAAAGCTAACCAGAACATATTGCATGCCAAAATGTAGTGTTCTGGTTAGCTTTCTAGAGGTCTTGGGACCAGCCTTTATTTCAGCAGAATAACCACCACTAGAACAATCAGGGATAAAGTCCAAAGTCTATTATCTCCTTCACAGTCTGTCTCCTTCACTTGAGGTCTGGGCTAGCTTTCTGGAGGACCTCTAGAATGTTTTTTTGGTTTTCAGTGCAGGAGGCAGGAGAGCCACCAGGACAGCCTCTATCTTGAAGTTTGTGTCTGGCTGACTTTGTCCCAGTTTATATACTCTATTACAATTACATCATTACAGTATACTGAGTATAAACCGATCATTATATCACTAGGGAACCATTATTTGTTGTAAGATTAAATCAATCATACTGAACTTGAGAACTCACATGCTAAACTAGATAACCATTGTTTTATCAATTTCATCGAGTTAACACATTGTTGTAGAATTAAATCAATCATACTGAGTTCCTGCCCTTTACACATTTTGAATTAACATCAAAGGTACTTGTGTCAGTGAAAGGTGATAAAGGATTTTAAAAAAATAATCTATATGAAAAACATTTATTAAGCTCCTATTGATGCTGTTTGCCTGGTCTAGATTCCTGGTGGTCTAGAGGTCAGTGGCCATAAGAGAGCTGTTAAGAATCCCCTTTAAATCAGCCGAAGATTCTAGGAGTGAAAGACTTCACTCATTCCGGAATTATTTAGTTTCAAAATGAAAGTTTATTGTTAGATAGAAACCAGTTTACCAAGAGACTGACTTCTATAGCGGCAGATATATTGGAAAATGGAGTTTTGCACTGACAATTCAGTTCTCAGTGAACAGAAGGATCCTGATAACTGAGTGAGCTATCTAGGCCCATCTGAAAAAGACCTTTATTGAAGGAAGATATTATATTGGGTCTTAGTGGGAGCTGGGACAGTCCAAGCAGGTAAGACCCAGTGGAGTCTGGGACAGCCTGGATCTTCTGTTGGAATTAAAAACACTTCAAAGGGGTGCTTTTTAACCAGGATTTCTAACTGAATCAAAGGCTCTGGCATCCTGGAAAGATAACTTAACTAGGGAGGATATGCCTTCTCCAGGAATGGCTGAGACTCTGAAAGGGATCACAGATCAATAGGAAATTCAGTTTCTTAAAGGGACCACAACCTGCTTCACTATTATATGTAAACATACTAGGCATTGGTGATACATTGGTAGAGATCTTGTTCTCAAGATAATTACAACCTAAAGTACACATAAATACCCAAATTAATTGTTTTTTTTAATTTTAATTTTTATTTTAATAGCCTTTTATTTACAGGTTATGTATGGGTAACTTCACAGAATTGACAGTTGCCAAACCTCTTGTTCCAATTTTTCCCCTCCTTCTCCCTACCCCCTCCCCCAGATGGCAGGATGACCAGTAGATGTTAAATATATTAAAATATAAATTAGATACACAATAAGTATACATTGCTGTACAAAAAGAATTAGACTGAAATATTGTACAATTAGTCTGTGAAGGAAATTAAAAATGCAGGTGGGCAAAAACATAGGGATTGGGAATTCAATGTAATGGTTCTTAGTCATCTCCCAGAGTTCTTTCGCTGGGCGTAGCTGGTTCAGTTCATTACTGCTCCATTGGAACTGATTTGGTTCATCTCATTGCTGAGGATGGCCAGGTCCATCAGAATTGGTCATCATATAGTATTGTTGTTGAAATATATATAATGATCTCCTGGCACTGCTCGTTTCACTCAGCATCAGTTCGTGTAAGTCTCTCCAGTCCTTTCTGAAATCATCCTGTTGGTCATTTCTTACAGAACAATAATATTCCATAATATTCATATACCACAATGTATTCAGCCATTCTCCAATTGATGGGCATCCTCTCAGTTTCCAGTTTCTGGCCATTACAAAGAGGGCTGCCACAAACATTCTTGCACATACAGGTCCCTTTCCCTTCTTTAAGATCTCTTTGGGATATAAGCCCAGCAGTAACACTGCTGGATCAAAGATACCCAAATTAATTGTAAAGGAAATATGAAAAAAAGAGATGCTATCTGTATCAAAAGAAAGAATTGATAAATAGAAATATGGAATAATTATTTTTCTTTTTCATTCTCTCTCCCACACACACAAGTGTGTGTATGAGTGTAAGTGTATATCTATATAGCTATTTGTGTCTAATGGTGGCCATTTCTTGGGTGGGGGAGGGGAAGATGAAAGGTAAAAAAGAAAATAAATGGAAAAAAAAGAAATTTACATGATAATTTTGTTGTATATATAGCTTCACTGGTTTCCTCTTGACTGATTCTAAGTTTCAAGAAGTTATTTTCTTCTTTAAAACTCTGTATCTCCTTTTCTAATTGGTTAACTCCCCCCTCCCCCCATACTTTTCTTATTTTTCTTGGATGGTTTTTATTTTTTTTTATTTTTAGCTTTTCCTCAGTGTCTATTATTTGATTTTATTCTTCCATAAATTCATAAATTTTATTCTTCTATAAATTCTTTTTGAGCAGATGACCATTTAATGTTACTCTTTGGGTAGAAGAGGCTTTTTTTTCCCCCTTACTTCACTATCCTCCTCTGAAGATGATCCGTAGTCTTCCCTATACCTGTATTAAGGTTCTGTGGTTAGATTCTTTCTTCTTTGCCTGTTCATTTTTTTTTTAAATAAGAATTATTGGTATAAGCACCTCTAATCCTGAGTTTGGGGGGATGGTACCTCTACCTTCACTTCAGGTCTCCCCTATGAGATGGAACCTCAAACCAAAAACTCCACCCTCCTGCAAATGTTCACAGCCAGCAGTATACCCTGCGCCCCTGTTTCTGCACTCACCTGGTATGTTGGTTCTGAGTTTCTACAGCATAGCAAGATCTAGTGTTTCTAATCAACAGAAGTTCCCTTAGTCTTCCTAGACTCAGACCTCTGATTTCCTACCCTCTCTGGGAAGTATAAATTTCTGGTTCCAGCTGAGGCTCTAACCCAATCCAGCCACCCTTGGGGGTCTCCATTTGTTTTTCCTGTGGAGCTAGCCTGGAGGTTTTACCTTGGTTAATGCTTGGCCTGGGGTCTTTCTTCTACTCTTCTAGAATTAACCTAGGAAGACCCCTGTTCTGTCTCATTTTCTTTGTTTTTCACCAATCTTTGTTCACCCTGAGACACAAATTTGTTCTGTTTGTGAGGGAAATATGGAGAGTGTGAAAATTTCTGATTTACTCTGCTATCTACCCAGAATCCTTCCCCCTAATTTAAACTTTTTTAAGACTTAGTTTTTTCATTTGTAAAATGAAGCATTTGGATTAGAGTGTGAGCTCACAGACTACTGCAAGACAGTGCTTAATTCATTTGACATAAAGTAGGCATTTAATAAATGTTTATTGATCAATTGATTTCACATTCCCTAAGCATTCATTTCAAAATACTGCAGATGTTCCAATTTCCTATTTAATCACTCCCATTTCTCATGACTTTCTAACTTTGACTCTTTTTTTAGCTAGTTAAAGATCTTTGTCATGCCTTATCTTCTTTGTTAAAATGTCTTTTTTCCTTCCAGAAACACCCCTTCCTTTTCTTCTGGCCTGGGAAGTTTTTGGGTCATACTAAATGGTTGGTATTCCTAAAGAGAGACCTAATCCTACTCAGACATGAAATTAGCTAACTGTGATTTAGAGGCATCTTCTTCCCCTTTCCCCTCTCTAGTAGCTGTGTTGGTTTTGTACCTCATTAGTTTTGGGTTTTGGTGAGATTCTGTATGGCTCAATCAAGTTGGCCTTTTTCCTGTTCCTCACAAATGACACTCCACCTCTTATGTCCACCTCTTTGCAATGATTGTACAACCAAATCATTTTAATCTCTTCCTTTTAGACTCCCTAGTTTCCTTTATGACTTGGCTCAATTGTTATCTTCTGCTTGAAGTCTTTCTTGACCACTTATCCAGATAATTCCAAATAATTTCCTTTCCAAATAATTTTGTATTTATTTCTACACATTTTATACAGAGGCCATGTAGCATATAGGTTAGAGAGTTGACCTTGAAGGCAGAAAGACTTCAGCTCAAGTTTTGACTCTGAAACATGGCTCTTAGGACCTTGGGCAAATAATTTAACCTTTCAGTGCTGTAAGGAACTCTCAAAAGCTAAACATTGTAGATAAGTGCCAATGTGGCATAGATAGAAGTCCTCCCCCACCTTTTTTTTTGGGGGGGGATTTACTCTTCTAAAGAAATAACAAGTTCTATTTCTATTTCTATATTTAGTATATACATGTTTCCCCAAATAAAAAGTAGGCTTCTTGAAGGCAGACTTTTTTTTTATTGTTTCTCTCTTTGTGTCCTCTGTGCCTAGCACAATACCTAACATATAACCCAATGAACTCTTGTTGATTTATTGATTGATTCATGACTTCTTAGCTGAGAATTGTTCTCCTATTTAATCTGTCCTATTTAATCTGTAATATTAGCATTCTGCTCATATTTTTTGTTCGTGAAACATTAATACATATGTGTATTAAGTCACAGTCAATAAACATATTTATAAATATGTGTAAATGTATAAATAGATCTACCTATCTGTCTAGATAACTACTTAGGAACTAGTGGCATTAGTTTTGGAGTTTTAATGTGAGTTAGGAGTCACATTTTAACTGCTTAGAGAGCAAAGATGTAGGAAGATAATGTAATGCCAGAGAAACTGAGGCAAGATAGAGATTAGAGAGTTTTTAATATTTTATTTGAATTTCTGAAAGGAAGAGATTGTCTGGGGACAGAGTAGAATCCATTTTTTTCCCTCAGGGCTGAATGGGACTTTCATTTCAAAGAATTCAGCATGGAATGTGAGATTCTAATGGTTTTTATAGGGTTCCAGTGATCAGGGGAGACAAAGGCAAGAGATGGAGTCTGAACACTGGTGAGTGGGAATTTCAAGGAAAGGCCCATCAATCTGGTTCTAACAATTTGGGGGGTGAGGACCATAAATTATTGATAACTAAGAAGGACTTAGGAGTCAGGGTGCTTGAAACAGAAGATCTCCCCCTTATCTGAGACTAATCATTTACAGTTTATGACCCTAGAGTAGACAGCCCTAAATTATATCACTCCTAATAGTCAGGAAGGTAGGGTTACAACCGGGGTGGGGGGGGGGGTAGGGGTGGGGGTGGGGTGGGATGAGGCAGAACAATTTAGAGAAACTGTGGCATAATAATAATGGGTAAGGCAGAATCTGGATAATATCTGAGAATTTTACTTTTCCGGCTACTTATTTTGTACATTTTCAATTTTATAAGCTCATATAGTGTTTTTTATTAGTCATAAGATCTCCCATCCTCTTTATAACTTTACATATAATATTTGCCTCAATTTTTGTTTTCCTCAACTCCATTCCAAGTTCTGTTTTTACAGTTTTTTTTTCTCATCTAATCACATTACCAAAGAAATACAAAAGGACATGTAGGCTAAAAGGATACATTTTTTCATTTGGTTTTTAACTTCTATCTTTAGTTTTTCATTTCTAGGGCAATTGGTTTGGTATAATAAAACAATGAAGTGATGCTTTTATTGAAACTTGTCAAAAGAAATTACTGAACAGGAAATGTTATTATTATTATTTTTTAATAGAAAAGGATAGTGCCTTGTCCTGTAATTTCAATAGTATAATAAAGACCATCTAAGTGAAGAATTTCCCTCTACCAATTTAACCCATAATCTTAAAAAGTTGCTTAAGGCAACTCTAATCATAGACTATTAACATTTATTCTCTTTTTGCTTAGGGATCAGAACTTGAAATGTAATGTAGTAAAGCTTTTCATGAATATTAGAATATTGAAGATGAAATAAAGGGATTTTGGCTTAAACTGCATTATGAAGGAGTTAGATAAACTATAAAAAATGCCTTAAGAGGGGCTGAAGAAGGGGAAATTGAGAGTTGTGCAATCTCTTTTTCTAAAGTAGCTTCTTTTAAAGGGATTTAGGCACTTGATCTAATCTAGAGGTTGGGAGTATACTAGAAGAACCCTATTAAAAATTCTCTAAATTACCTTGTTGAGTAGAGAATTGGTTTACTATTTCTCCCATTGGTAGATAGGAACCTCAAAAATAGTCAAATCAAATCAACAATTATTTATTGAAGACTTACCATGTATTAGACCTTGGAATTGACACCGTGGAGTTTAGTATAATTTGTACATTGGCAGATTCAGGCTTTAATATTTGTTCACAATGCAGGAAAGCAGACAGCTTTTTTGTGTTGGACAAGAGTGTGTAGCTGTGGCTAATCCCATTCCCAAATGTAAATGATCATTGGCTTCTATGCGAAGTGTAACATGTCTTGGCGTGATACCTGGCTTGAGCCTTACTACTTGACCCACTCATGTTTGAATTTATTTCCTTGGTTTTTGACTGCCTAATACTTTAATAAGTTTCAAGCTTCAACTAGACTCTCATCTTTTCCTGGATTTGGTTACCCTCTTTTTCATACTTAGTGGCTTTTGTCCTACTGTATAATGCTAGTGTTTACCTTCCCAATAGTCCTAACACTCCTGGTTTTACCTTTGGCTCCATTCTTGAGATGGGATAAATGAGAGGAGACCGTACTAGAGAGGAATTGCAATGTAGCTGAGCATGATATATACTAAGGTTGAAAGTGATATTTAACTGGAAGTGATTCTGTACTGTCATTTCCTTAACTTATTTTTTTCTTCATGCTTAACTGTAAAGTATGGTCTAGTTCCCTGGAAGGCCTTAGGATCAGCCAGGGTCAGGATAAATCAAAGTCCTTGGTCTTTAGGGGGAGAAGTGAAAGAGGCAGGCAAGCTGCCTCTCAGCTTGCCAAAGATGTATGCTGGATTATGGAGTCCAGAGTCTCCAGCCTCTCTCCTCCTCATTCTGGTGCTAAGTGACTCTCACTTCTCTCCCTCCACCTTCCAATCCTTGCCTACGATTATCTTACTACCAAATATTCAGCAAGGGACCAATGATGAGGGGAGCCATCATCCAAATTTTTGCTAATAGAGCCATTGTCTTACATGGAATAGGTAGCCTTAAGTGCTCTCTTGTCTGATTCAGAGTTTCAGCCCTCTATATGTCCTGCTTTCTTTTGTTTTAGAATACAGGTGGTCACACCCTCCCTGACTTCTCAGGGAGGTGAGAACCCCAAAAAGGTGATCACACCCTCCCTGATCTCAGAAAGAGAGGTGAAAAACATCAAAGGGAAGTCAGGAGTCAAGCCAGATATTGTTAGTAGGTTTCTGGGCTTATAAGAAACAGGTACACACAAATCCATCAGCAGGGGAGGTATTACACAAGCACATAGTAATATAGCACAGGCCAGTACTGATGACTCTCCCTATAGCCGGTGCAGGCTTAATGTGGTGTAACAAACATGAATTGTACATGCAAGAAGTGATATAACAAACAATATGAATCAACATGGTATTGTAAGAGATTTCCAGAAGTCCTATAAGGAGGGTATCTAAATAACAATCACACATATGCCTCCTTCAGCAGCGAAGAGATAGTCCAAAACAAATCTATTGTCCGTTATTTTATGTATCAGGGAATCCAATGATCCCTGCAAGTTTTTGAAATCCTGCAACAGTCTTATCATGTCTGAGGGAATCCAATGAGTCCTGAGGATTTTTAAGTCCTGTATCAGTCTCATGAACAATTTTTGATGTCTGTGAGTCAGTTGCCACAATTGCCATACTTTTTCAGTGGTGAGCACAATCAGTGATGGAACCACCTGATGTTTCTTGGATCTTCTCCTTTGTTTCAAGGGTTTTCTCCATCTCTTTCCTATGGACAAGGTGAATACAGCTCATTGGCACCCATCTAATTCCTTCCCTATCTGTAGAGATACAAGCACACCCTCTCCCCCTAAGCAGTTAACATATCTGGTCCCTTCCATTCACCACTTTCTGGATCTCTCCACATCACTTGGCCATTGTCTAAAGATAGTGGAGCTGATTTTACTGGACACTGCCCTTCTGGTGGGTTATAAAACCTGTCTGCCAGAACCAATGCATCTTTGTCAAAGATCAAGAAGTTAATTATATAAAGAGCTAAATTTAGAAGTTCTCTAGGGTTACCTGTGGCTCCCCATTTCTTTTGTTTTTGGAAGAGTGTCTCGATGTCTCTGTTTCTCCTTTCTTGAGAATTAAAAGGTATGCCAGTAGTGTGTAAAATCTTATACTGTGCACAAAAATGTGCAAAATGTTTAGAAGTATATGCAGGTCCATTATCTGTTTTTATTGCTTGTAGCACACTCATAATTGCAAATGCTTGTATAAGGAATTCAGTGACCACTTGGGCTGTCTCTTTTGCTGGTAGTATTGCAAAAGTAAATCCTGAAAAGGTGTCTACCACAACATGGATAAAAGATAGACAACCAAAAGATTTATAATGGGTCACATCCATTTGCCAAATTTCATTGGGTCTCAAACCATGAGGGTTCTTCCCTGGAGGGAATGTAGGAACATGGAAAAGAAGGCTTTTACTATGCTCCTAGCTTCTTCTTTTGTTATCCCAAATTGCAAATGTAAAGCTTGAGCAGCCTGATGATATTTAGAATGAGATTCTTGGGATGCCTGAAATAAGAGTATTGACCAACATGGTTAGAAGGCTATCTGCCTTTGAATTACCATGAAAAATAGGACCTGGCAGTCCTCTATGAGAGTGGACATGCAAGATATAAATCTTACCTGAGTGCTTTCTCACTTGCTCTTGAAGTGCCTTAAAGAGCTGATATATATTATTGTAATGGACTGGGGTTTGAGTTGATGCACTGAAGTCCCAAGTACATGAGGCTAAATAGTAATTGGGCTATACTCTATTAATATACATGATTGGATAAAGAATGGCCCCCGCCCACTCTCCATGCAAGTCCTGATGTGTTGTATAGGAAATGACGATTTTGGTGGGTGGAGGCAGAGAGAGGAACAGGAAGAGAAGCTGGGAAAGATTGGGCCTGAGTTCCATACTCCTAGCTGCTGGTCGTGTGGCTGCTGGTCTAGCTAGCTTCTTGACTCAGCTACACACATTGCTATCGCCGATTCTCTTCCACCTCCGATCCTTCTTCACTGAGAATAAAGACTGACGATTTTCCCCTAACCTGAATTCCTGACTCCTGCTGATTTTAAAATACACAATATTCGCATTTGGCACCCAATGGTGGGAACCAAGGAATGAAGAAGTCTCCGGTGACCAGGAACTTGGGTGAGTATTGTTAATAGACAAACAGGGAACTTATTTTCTTAAAAACTAAACCAGTAATCTTTTTTTTTTTTCTTTTTGGCTAAAATGGGACAAATGCTAGCTAAAGACTCTCCATCCCCGCCCCCAACCCCTTCAACCCCTTCAACCCCACCCACAAGTGGTGCTATAGAAAGCATGCTGAAGCTGATAGAAGGACAAGGGCTACTTATAACTTGGGAACAGGTAGCTAGACTTCTGGGTACATTAAACTGCATCTCCCCTTGGTTCGTAGAGCAGGAGCAGATCTCTCGAGAGATCTGGTCCCTGGTTGGACAATAGATGTCTGCATATTACAATGAAAACATTCCTCATTCAATTTCCATCGAGGTATTTTATTTATACAATATAATTCAGTTAGCATTAAGAAACCCTATCCCTAGAAGAAGGAAAAAACCCATTGCTCCCGCTCGGAGTAGCCAAAGAGGGAGGCCTAATATTAAGGAGGAAGGCAATGAAGAGATTAATGACCATATCCCCACAGGGCATGGAGACTTAAGTGAGCAAGAGTGTGGTGACTTTCCACCTCAGGAAGCAGCTTCAGCCCCATCTCATGATTGAATCTCCTCTATCAACTCCACCCTCCAGGATGGAGGGAGGAGGAGCAGTGGGGGGGGGGGGGGGGCGCCCCCAGCATCCCCAGTATCCAATTATGAGTATATTACAAGAGGGCTTAATGAAGGCCAAAGAAAAGGGCGTGGAAGTCAGGGAGCTCCAGCCACATATCTTTCCTGTAATTTCCCAGTTTAATGCTTCCGGTCAACAAAGTCGAAGATACGCCCCTTTTAACATAGAAATCATCAAAGACCTAAAAAAGGCTTGCACTCTTTATGGGGCTACATCAGCTTATGTTAAGATGCTATTACAGAATTTGGCTTTTGAAATCTTGACTCCTAATGACTGGAAATCTATAGCAAGGGTATGCCTAGAACCTGGACAAAATTACATGTGGCTTTCTGAATATAGTGAGCTCTGTAGGATACAAGCCCAACAAAATAGTCAAAATGCTGTTCATGCTGCGATCACCTATGACCTACTAACAGGTGTAGGTCCATATGCAGATGTCACAGCACAGATTAATTATCCAGTAGCAGCATATGAGCAAATTGCTGCTAATGCCATCAAAGCGTGGACTTCGATTCACAATAAAAATGACAAAGGTGAGGCCTTCACAAAAATAACACAAGGGCCAGATGAGCCCTTTGCTGACTTTGTGGGACGTTTGCAGACTGCTATCACAAGAACTAATGGGGAAAATTCATCAACAGATGTTTTAATAAGGCAACTTGCTAAGGAAAATGCTAATGAGGTGTGCAGAAGGATTATACTAGGACTGCGCAAGGATGCTCCTTTAGAGGAGTTCATAAGACTCTGTGCCACAGTGGGCACAAATGCCTTTTATAGCCAGACTATGATGCAGACTTCCCAAGATCCCAACATGGGTAGACAGGGTCCCTTCCAGCAAGGGACTTCTAGAGAGACACGTCAAATGCTTTCAGTGTGGTAAAGTAGGGCATCTGAAAGCTCAGTGTTGGTATAGAGGCAGAGTGAGAAAGCAGGGTGGGAGAACAAGACCCAGTACCCCATGTCCAAAATGCAACAGAGGCTTCCATTGGGCCTCAGAATGTAGACAAGTTCAGGGAAACGGGATGAGGGGCCCAGCCCCAGGGTCCCAGGCAAAAAACACTTGGGGCATGATGGCAGCCAATGGTGCACCCAGACATGACCAATCAGCCAGGAAGCCATATGATGGGAGAAAGGGATTACACAATCAATCAGCCAGGAAGCAACCTGATGGGAGAAAGGGATTACAATTAGGGAGAATAGAGTTGTATGCAGCTGAGACAACTGAGATACCCCCTGGAGAGGTGAAATCTGTTCCTCTCCAGCCTATGGATCCCTTGCCTCCAGGCACACATTTACTAGGCCTAGGCTTAGTGTTGTATCCACTGCATAATCCTTTTCTATGTGTCCTGATAGATTATTGTTCATGAATTTCAATCTCTTATGTTGAGAAGAACAAGATTAGGTAGTGTGATGCCCTGGCAGTAGCAGTCTTGAACTTAGAGTTAGGGAAATGTTTCCTTCAATATTTCTTGAGAATTTGAGAGGTTATAAGTTTTCAAATTTGAGGTTTGTACCAGTTAGAGAGAAAGGTATAGAAGGCTGAAACTCTTGAGTTCATGTACTGAGGTCCGGACAACCAAGCACTTAAGGTTAATTACCGATTGGACAATACTCTATAAGCATATATTTGGAAAATTGCCCTTCCCACGATCCTGTGCTGCTTGATAATTGGTGTATACAGAGACTTGTAGGAGGGACAAGGGAGTAGAGTAAGACTAGCCAGGGTCACTTTGGTGGGAGATGAGGAAGAAGGAGGTCGTGGAGATTCTGCTTCCGTCCAATTCAATCCTACCTCTAAAGACCAAGAATAAAGACCAAGGACTTTTGCTTATCCTGACTCTGGCTGATTCTAAGGTATCCAGGGTCCTAATGCGGTCATCACAGACAGGGATTTCCTAATTCTGTATGCTTCTTGTGGAAGAATGAAGACTGTCATTGTAATCCCCACAATTGGAGAAAGAATTAAGGGTATCTGTAGATTGGAGATGGTAGAAGCTTGAATCTTGAAAACTCCCATAACCTGGGACTCTATTACAGAGATATGAATGGTGCAAGTGTGAAAAGATGGGATTTTGCTTGTTTGTTGACCCAGAAAAAGATGTCTTTCCGGGAAAAGTTTGTGGGTTATTTGAAGGATCCAAGTAACTCAGAGCCTAAAGTCAGAAAGACCTGAGTTCAACAGACACTTAGTAGCTGTGTGATCATGGTCAAAGCATTTAACAAGTACTTAACAAATCCTTATTCCCTATATTCCTTTTAAAAATATCTGTTTGTAGATCTTATAAGTACTTTTGTGTTTTCTTTATTTTCTCTAGGATGAAATAAAGGTCATTCCACACTTGATTTGCATTTATTAACTTGAATTCTTGTTTAGCAGCTAGGCAACATGAGATCTGCATTTGGGGGAAATCTAGTTATACCTAAGTAAAGTTTTCAACAAAGCATAATACTTTTGGTTAGCAAAGTTGGTCTACTATATACTTTGTTAACTATTTGTTGAGACTTATGCCCATTGTTGATTTTCCTTTTTTTTTTCTCTCTTCCTGCTACAAATATTAATTAAGTACATATTATGTGTAAGGTGCAAGGTATTATGCTGGGTTCTATTAAATACTTTTGGAAAAAAATGTTTTAAGAGGATTAATAAAATGTTTGCTGAATAAATGAATGAAAAATTAATCCAATGCCTTAGGCTGGTAATGTGGCCTTCTGTGATCTTTTCTAGTCTCTCTTTCTACCTTTATTTCACATATAGAGTAATGATGATGATGATGATTGCTAACTTTAATATGGCACCTTGCTTAGACTGGAAAGTGCTTTACTTAAGTAATTTGATCCTTGCAACAACTGATATAGATGATTACTGTATGCATTTTACAAATGAGAAGTGATTTGCTTGTGGTCATAGCTGCTAAATGATTAAGGAGTTTAACTTAACAGTCTTTCTGATCCTAAGTCTTATGCTTTATCCATTATTCTACCTAACTGCCTATCACATGTATCATATATCATCATACTACTTGCTACTCTCCAGATTTAATCTATACTTTTGTACATTTATGCCATCATTCATGATCCTTTCTATAATTTGGAATGTCCTCATAATTTTGCCTGATGAGATTTTATGAAGTGTCAGTGATTCCTCCTTTATGAAGCTTTTCCTGATCTCTCCAGCTAGTAGCAACTTTTTCCTTATCTGAACTCATAACACTCTTTGTCTACCTCTCTTCATCTAATTTACATTGGTTATTTAAGTATTTGTCTTATATTGCTACATCAAGAACCAGTGGTTTCATTTTTGGCACAGAAGATGGCAACTCATTTGTAAGTTACAGCATTAGACTGAGGCTCTGAGAAGTTAATTAACTTGTCTATACTCACACAATGATATTGTCTGGATTTGAACCTTGGTCTTCTTGACATCAGGTTTAGAACTCTATTATGGCATGCTGACTCATATGAATTGTGAACCTCTTAAAAGAAGGTACTATCTTTGCCTCTATGCAAAGATTTGTAAACATTTCTTAAATACTTCAGTTCTCTAATTGATCTTTGATTGTGCTCATGAAGGTAGTCCCTTCATTGACACAGATTGCAGCATCCCTAAGCCTCTACACATAGTTTTCTGCAACATTTATCCATCTGTGACTAAGCTTATGATAATTGTCCTTGAAGTTAGCTAGGCTGATCCTTAGTTAGCAGAAAGACATACAGTTCATCTCTAGATTATACACAATGTTTTTCCATCTTGGTAAACTGCTTGCGAGGTTTCCAGTCACTTAGAATCCCCTCCAAAACAGCATGTAGTACTTGAATAGGGTTTTAATGGAATGTCTTCCACAAAATTGCTGTTTAATACTTTCAGTTCAGTGAATGAATGAACTGAATTTCAGCATGAAGAATATAGTAAACTGGTTTCCAAAAATTTATGTTAAGCCCCCCAAAACAACCCCCAAACAACAACACAAATCCCCAAATCTGAAATCCAATCTCCGATTCTTCACTTCCTACTATTTTAAAACAATTCTCCAAATTTAGAACTTTAAGGACTGTTCCATGTCAAGTCCTATGATGACAGCTTTATCAGGGAGTTTGATTTAGTGCTAATGAAAAAACAGCAGTCAGCATTGGCAGTAGAAATATGTGAAGGGGAAGATTTGCAGCATGTTTTTTCTCATTTAAATTTCAGTTTTGCAGTGATTTGAAATGATGGTTAATACATTTCAAAATGAGTTTAAGAGCTAAGATGGGGTTTGGAGGGTAATATTCATGATGGTTAAAAGCAGCATATATTATTATAGCTTGTAAAAATATTTTCTTATGGGTTGGCAACTGTCCACTTCCAGATGATTCTAAGAATCTGCATTTCTTTCTTTCTTTCTTTTTTAAATTGTAGTTTAACCATAATACATCTTGGTAACTTATTATTCTTAGATAGGCCACCTCAATTAGTATATAGAATGCTTATGTAGAATCAAACTGCCTTATTGATTTATTCATTGTTCCTCAATTGTAAAAAGCTAAAATTAGTGTATGCAAAGAAATATATTATTTGTATCCATCAAGAAATGATATATGACCTTGGAAATCAACTTTTGCCATAATCCATACTTCAAAAAAGGACATAAATTTCAATTACTTCATGTTTCAAAAATATTAATTATGATATAGTTAATTTTTATGCAATTGGTAATTAAAAAACATTTTTTTTGTACTTGTCAAAAGTCAGTTAGCTTTTGGCTTCATCAGCTCAAAAAGTAAGCATTACTATGTTAATTATATCATATATATAATATAAACATATATAAGCATAAATAAATATATAAATAAGAAGAAAGAACTCCAAGGCTAATGCAATTTGCACTTGTAAATTATCTGTCAGTTATTGCCTCTTGCTCAGTGAATTTTATTGTTTTGACTAATGTATGAAAGGTCAAACATGGGCCATGTTATAGATGTTAGAATAGTTTGTTTGGAGTATTATGAAAAGACCCCAGAAGTAGGAGCCAGTAGACATACATGAGTTCAATTCAAGTTCTGAAATTAATTCATTCTGTGAAGTTGGATAATTTGTTGTACTTCTCTGCCCTCACCCTGTCTGTTTCTTTACCAATAAAACCAGGACTAAATTATATCAATAATCCATGCTGTTCTACAATTCTATGAATGAACCTTGAAATTGCTGTGAAAAGTAATATTTCTTATTTGCACTATTTAAGATAATTTAAAAATTATTTTTCATTTATTAAATACATAGCATTTCAACGGAAAGCATAACATTGTTGGCAGGTTTGCTAAATTCTGACTTTTTGTTTTAATAAATAGAAAAATTTCAATGTAATCAAAGAGTTGTTCAGTCATTTTTCAGTTTTTTTCTGACTCTTTGTGATTCCACTTGGGGTTTTCTTGGCAAAAATACTGGAGTGTATTACCATTTCCTTCTCCAACTCATTATATAGATGAGGAAATTGAGACAAATAGGATTAAATTACTTGCCCAGGATTATACCGCTACTAAGTATCTGAGGCCAGATTTGAATTCAGGAAGATGAATCCTGTCTTCAGGCCCAGTATTCTATCCTCTGTGCCACACTAGCTGATTTGATGAAACAGTGTAGTAAAACATGAATGATCTCAATGCTCTTATCAAGAAAAGACCCTAATTGCTCACTAAATATTAACAATGTCATCTTCCTTCTGTTTTTCTTATTGATTGACTGCCCAGCATTATTGATTCCTCTAAGTAAAGGTGAAGGGGATTATGAGGAGAGAGTTCCCCATTTAATTTGAACAAATCTCTCCCCTATGCCGTATGGACATGAGCATAGGGAAAATGATTCATGATAGATTTTCAGTGACTGGGGCTGCTCCCACAGTGGCTGGCTTTATGAAATTCAGAAAAATGTGTTTTTGTCAGAGGAGTAGCTTTTCTGCATTGGATTGTAAAGGAACAAGTCAGATTTGCGCTTACCTTTACATCTGATTGCCTTTCCTTGTTCAGAAGACTGATCTACTTCCAACTGGGGGGGAATCTGAATTGATTTGCTAGGATAAAGATGTCAGGGGGTGAAGTGAGGCTTATGTATTTATGCAGTCTCTTCTTCAAACAAACTATTTATGACTGCCTTAGGGGTAAGGGCATATTTTTTAAAAAGGACTTTTTTCAGCCTAAGAGAAGGCAACATTCGGGGAAATGATAAGAGTTCTTACAGAAACATATGACACAAAAAAATCTGTGACCTGAGAGTCAAGTCATTGTTATGTGCTGGGGTCTATGCTAAGTATTAAAATAGTAGTTCATGGATATTGTTCATGAACTCTAAGCTGTATGCAGGTGGGGTTGAAGTTGTTTTTATTTGTCTTAACTTGTGTATGAATTGAGTGTAGGTGAGGCAGAATTGAATAAAATCATCAGCTTCATCCTCTGTTCTAGAACCGTCAAATTCTAGTGTCAAGACAAAAGTAAAGACAACTAGGGTGAGCGGCCCAAGATGCACTGGATGATCTTGGCATATGACACATCTAACTAAGCTCTAAGCACTTCAGACAACCTGCTTCAGCCACCTTCATAGCCATTGGAACAAATTGTTCTCATCTGTCCATTCTTTGGGAAGAAGTTTTCATGTGCTTGAAGTAGACATCTCCCTAATGATTTGATACCTGGTGGTTACCCTCAATCTAGTTTAGCTTTTGTGTCAATTTGTAGAGGTGGGAGACCCTTCGTTAAAAAGAGTGATACTAGACTCTAGCCTCCTAGTCAGAGAAGGAACATTTCTCTGGCAACATCAGCATTTGAGGTTGTCTTTAGAAATTGTTTCAAATTCAAAGTTTGAAAGTTTTAGTATCAGATCCTGGAAAAGATAAGGATCACTCACATAGTTATTGGACAGAATCCAGCCTTAAAGAAAGATTGCCCACATCACTCCAGCAAATAAAAGACTAAAATAATATTATGGGATCTGGATCTCTTGCTACCCTTTGAGTTACTCAGATGGAGCAGTTTGTTAAGCATCTCCCTAAAAGGTGTTTCCATTCCAGAGAAGCCTAAGCACTTAGAGGGTTTTTGTGGGGCTCAGGAAGGACTTGCTGAAATGTTAGAAGAACTGCAAATACTTTACAATTTTTGGTATCTGTTTTTTGGGGATATTGCAAGACTTTTGTATCTTCTGAATTTTCAATAAAGTAAAGTAGTGATTGTCTTCCTGATATAAATTTTTCATATTGAACCTTTGCATGGGAGATGCAGATCTTTTCTTGCCTATTTAGTGAAATTTAGGTACTGTCTATAGACTGATGTATTATTTGGAAGCTTCCCCCCTCCAAGTAAACTCTGGGATAGAGGTATAACACTATAGAAAAACCAAAGAAAGAAAATAACTCTTTAAGTATCAATCTCTAGGATCAGTCTTTGGGATGGTCTCGAGTTGCAATCACTTTTGTCTTTATTTAGGAAGGATTTAGATTTGTTATTTAGTCTGTAGAACAAGTTAAGTGGATAATACCTCCATCATTGTATGCCAGCAGCTACTTTCCAATTTCTAATCCTAGAGAGAAATTTGGGGTTGTGAAAGGTTAAATTAATTATTCATGGCCAAGATTATTTTAATCTCCTACTAATTTATTAACTTTTATAACTGTAATTGTAAATAATAATTTATAATAATTTATCTGTGTATCATCTTATTGTTAATTTGCTGCTAAATATGGCTAATACTTATTGTTATTGCTAATTTGCATTGCTGGAGTTGACCAAATTGTCTGGTCAATTGGCCTAAAGCTTTTTTTGGTGTTGGCTAAATATTGGCATTATAGGGCAATAATTGGATAACTGGATACCTTAGATGTTATTATCACCTCTAATACTCATAAGAGGCTACTGATAGTTGAAGCAGATATGAAGGTATTTGAGAAACCTTGAAAAATAATATAACAAGACTGAGAGACTATAAGGTACTATTTATATGGATTGACTCTGCACAACCCAATAAGGGCTGATTTGGTATATTGCCAAAGTAAATTGATCACTCAAAAATACTAGACAAAATCCAAACAGGGGATAGTATATTAAGTAAAATTACAGATGAAGGAACCAGAATTAGAATCGTCTAAAAAATGGAATAAGCGCTTCTCTTGCTGAGAGATTCCCCATCAATAGAGAAATTCAAGCAGATATTGAAATTTGTCAAGGAAGATGTGGAAGGAATTGATAAATCAGAGAAATGAATAGACTACTTTTTCATGTTTCTTCCAGTTTTGAGATTCTGTGATTTTATGACTTCACATTATAGTTAAAGTCAAATTAACATGTGAAGCAATTAAATAAAAAGATATGATCACATATAATGGAAACCTAAATTGTTTCTCAATTGACACTAGATACTATAAAAATTCAATTTGGTTTGGGACATTTGGGAAAGGCTTCACAAAGAAGTTCAATAATGAGCTGGATCTTAAAGTTGCATATAGTTTATTTGTGGAGAATGAAGAAAAGGGCATTTTGGGGCATGGGAACAGTATGAGCAAAATTACAGAGGAAGGAATGAGTCTAATGTTCTTTAGGGGATAGTAAGATGATTGGAATGCTTGCAGTGGAGGATGTGCACAACAAAGTAATCAAAAATAAATTGGATAGGTAGGATGGGTTCAGATTATGGAAAGTCTTAAAAGCTAGGACATTGCTCTAGGCAGTAGAGGGCTATTATAGGTTTATAGAAAATTAAAGTACCTTACCTCTGCCTCATGCTAGCTGAATGACCATAGGCATATCACTTTTCACAGTATCAAGTGACTATCTAAGATTAGAGGAGGAGAGGAGATAATGACAGCACTGATGGAGGGAGTTTACATATAAAGAATTCACACTAAAGCACAAATCTGAATACCCCATGGTTTTGGGGACTCTGGAGTATAATCACTTTTGTCTTATTTTTTTTTTGGGGGGGGGAATTAGGGGGTTTATATTTTATGTTGTTAGCAGATTTATTAATAAGATAATTATTTTATTAACAAAACATAAACAATTTATTTATAAATAATTTATTGATAAAATATAAATAAATTACTATCAAGTTGTTATATGCCAGGTGCCACCTGGACCCTCAAGCTAGAATGGGAATATTTTAGATAACTGTTGTTTTTTGTCCTTTGTTTTGACATCATTGGGTGGTGTATTGATTTGCATATGAATTGGACTTAAGTAAGATTAAGTATTGCACAAAGCCTTACTCTTTCTTCCAGAAACTGATTAGTAACACTTTCTTTTGCACTTAAGTATAACATGTAACTTTTTTTATTTAATGTAACATATGTTACTTCTGTGTACTCAACTGGGCTTCTTGGGGAAGGGGCCCATGTCCTCTTATATTCTGTTTGAAACCTCTTGATACATATTATCATTTTTTGTAATGCTGTTTTCATGCATGTGCTGTGCTCTAAGTCCCCTAGCTTCCTCCCTCTCTCCCCATCCTGGAATGATGTACTTATTCTTCCACTGTAAACACATCAGGAACAGGGTCTACTAGAATCAGCTTGAATAGGGTCTTAATTGTTAAATTTTCATTGTGAGCATATGTGGGCAAATATATATATATTATATATAAATCAGATCTTGATTTATGTTTTGTTTATTGTCTGGGTTCAAGAAGGTGGTGGGGAAATTATAATCAAGGTTAAATTTAAAAGTGAATCTATATTTTTTGAAAACTGGCTATTAAAAGTTTATCAAAACACCCCTGCTCCAAACCATTCACATATTTTGTACAATAAAACATCTTTTTACTCCTGCTGTTTAATTTCTAATGACTAGTTAGAGGAACATTAGGATCCATAATTCAGTACCAGCTCTAGTGATAAGCCCTAGATTTTTCAGAATAGCTGCTCTTTCAATGCTGGTTAATTGTTACACAAATAGCTGATGTGTCAGATTCCGTACATGTATAAAACTACACACATTAACCTCTTCCATGTACTCTGTGGGTGGGCAGAGGTGTACATTCCTACAAATCAATTGATTTTATTATTCATTGACCTGAAATTTTTGGCACTTTTTGTGTATTAGGTAAAAAAAAAAAAAAAAATTCTAGTCAATGCTTTAAGATTATATATAAAGAATAAATCATTCTAATAATTAATACTCATATCATTAATTTTTAACATAATTAAAATATTTTTCAAATATGATTAATTCAAGGCAGCTACATGGCACAGTGGATAAAGCACCAGCCCTGAAGTAAGGAGGACCTGAGTTCAAATCTAGCCTCAGACACTTAATATTCCTACCTGTGTGACCCTGGGCAAGTCATTTAACCTCAATTGCCTTAGCAAAAAAAAAAAAAAAGAAAAAGAAAGAAAAAAAAGAAAAAAACAAATATGAATAAAATCTTTTATACACTTGTAATTTTACACAAATACATTTTGGGGGGTTTGATTTAGACACAGGAAACATGAATAAAAGAGTACAAATTTGTGACCATTACTTGGATAAAGTCCAACCAAACTTAATTTTCATTTTAAAAAAATCCACATAATTAATGAAAAAAAATTTTTCTCTATTGGATTATCCTTATAATTGTCCCTGCATGTTCTTAATATTATCTGTATTGAAAGAGAGAAATATATAGACTTAACATATTTTAGTGATTTGTAAAGATTTATGTAATCAATTATTTTGGCTAAATCTCTGAATGGAAGCTCCCCTGTTTGGCTATGGTCATCCTACCAGGTCAAGTGACACATAATATATAACTCACCTATCAAGTGGAGCAGTAAATACCTTCTTTTTTACTGCTCTCAAACAAGATTGAAAAAGCCATGGTAGATAATTTAATTTTATTTCATGGTTAAACCTATGTCTATAGGTCACTTGCTAATCTATTATTAAATGTTTACCAAGAAGGAAACTGGTAATTTTTTTTTAAACAGAAAAGTTTTGTCCATGTCAATGAGATTGCCAATAAATTGGCCCCAAACGTATACATCCTAAATTTAATTAGGAATTCCCAGCTTCTTGATTAAATTAATTCATTAATGAATAAACAACCAGTCTGCCAAATGGAATCTAATCAGAGCATCTGTATTATGTTAGTAACAAGTGTAATGTTGAGGCACTCAGTTGGGAAATGAGCTGAGAATATTAGTAATGAGCTCCAGACAGGAGCTCATCTGGGTCTCATAGTTTCAGAAAAGAGTGGAAGATTAGAAAAATAGTTAAGTTATAGACTAGGACCTTCTTGACATAGATTAGTGTTGTAAAGAAGTCATTTTAATTGAAGCTCCTTATTTTTACAGATGGGCAAATAGAGGTCCAGGAGGTGGCTTGCCCAAGGGCTCAGAGATAGTAAGCAAAAGAACTTAGGTTTAAATCCAGATTCCTTAACTCCAAATCTATTTTGTACTTTGTTATTCTAGATACAATACCCAAAAGTAGTCAGGTTGAGGTGATGTTAAACCAGTATTATACTGCCTTAAATGCTTATATAACTTGGTCTGATTGATCTAGATGTTTGAGATAATTGAAAAATCTGAGAGATAAATTTCTGGGTGATTAATAATCAATGTATTCATTAGGCTAGCAAATAATAAATTGAAATCAGTGGTTTATTTCAGTAGCCAAAAACCCCACATGAAAATTTTAAATACCTTTGGAAAAGGGGTTGTTCCTGAGGGTGAAAATCAACTCTAATTGTTTAACATGAGAAGTGAGCTTTTCTAATTAGGGGCTAGGAGACCAGATTTTGATCAAATCAGCACTCCTTAGATAATTCCACTTCCAGCAATCTATACAAAAGAATCTGTTCTTCACTTGGTCCTATTTGAGGTTTGAACAATTGAGGTTTCAGTAAGAATTTCACCAAGATAATATGGTCTGGATAGGGTAACTTTTGAGGCAAGGTCAGAAATGTCTTTGAGAGATTAGGCTTTGAGCAAGCAAAAGGAGAATATATATATATAAAATTGGTTATTAAAAATGAAAATAACCTTTTTACTCATCTTGCCTGTGGTGCAATGCTATGTATATGAATTGGGGCAAATGGATGATTGATGGCTCTGAGAATTTCACAGAGATTCCTCTGTGGTGGACTGAGGTTTCTCTTGTTTTACCTCTTATTGGTGCATGTCATCATAGTTGTGCTTCTGAGGAAAGCAAGGAGGAATTTATGAGTTACATCTGTTATCCCTTGAGAGTTTTATGTGGTTCATGGTCTTGTGCTGCTTTGAATCCCTGATATGGAGTACCTCCAAAATGAGATTAAGTGGTATGATGGGTATAGCACTGGGCCTGGAGGAAGGAAGATCTGAGCTCAATTCTAGTCTTGGATATTAGGTTTGTGACTCTGGGCAAATTATCACTATTATCTGCTTCAATTCCTGATCTGTAAAACAGCGACACAACAGAGAAGGAAATGGCAAATCCCTTTAGTATCTTTGCTAAGAAAACCTTATGGACAAAGTTCATGAAGTCATGTAAAGTTTGACACAAACTGAATAACTGAAGAACAACAAAGATGCATACAGCAGAGTTAGCCTCAGAGGCCCATGTTATTTTTTACAATGTACTCCATTATCTACATCTTGAGAAACTACAAGAGATACATCAAAATTGAAGGAGTCAAGTTAAACTTTTCTCCTTACTCTAGAAAGAGTAGTGTAGGAAGTAGACAGGTTTGAAGAGTAAGTGTAGAATTTTAGGCAGTAATCACTGAAATGAGGCCAGGGTGAGAACTGATTATGACCACTTATGCCACAGCAGGCTTCCTCCTTCTGTTAGTGTCACTTCTAATCCCTGCCTATTTTCCAGGAATCATTGTCTTTCCTCACCTAATGTGAAGTGACTTTCAAGACGTAGTTTTGCTTCTTTGCAAATGATTATGGCATTTTGTATGGCATTTGTAACAGAGTAGGAAAATTTAACTGTGAGTAAACTATCTCTCATTTCAATACTGACTTCCAGGTAATTTTTGGATGTATGAACAGAAGGAAGGATGATGTGACCCTGATATGGATTTAGGCAAGGTTACAGGCCATTAATTGCATGAATGAATGGGCTTTAGAGATTGTAGACTATCTTAGTTTGGTGCTTATCAAAATTTAAAGAAAATGATCGAATGATGGATCCAGGGAATAGTCACAGGATAGACATTTTAAATCCTATTTTATATGTACTCTTTCTTTATCTGGCTATAATTCCTGTTTTCTCATACCATATCCAGGACTCTCCTATAACATGGTTTCCCCACTACTTTTCTGATCTTCTTACAACTTACAGGTCCCTCTGACTTGTAAGTATCACACTGTAAGTGACACTAAACTCATTACAATGTACTCCTAACTATTCATTTTCACTGGCTGTCTCCCATGCCTGGAATTCTTTCTATCTTCATCTCTAACTCTTAGACTCCTTGGCTTTCTTCAAGTCCCATCTAAAATTCCACCTTTTACAAAAAGCGTATTCAGATCCTCCTTAATACCAGTCCTTTTCATCTGTTGAATATTGTCATTTTGGCCCGAATACATCCTTTTTGTACTTAAGACATTGTCTATACCATCTAAATTGTGAGTTTCTTGAGGGCAGGGATTTTTCCTTGTGTTTCTGCTTAGCATAGTGCCTGGCCCACAGTAAGCACTTAATAAATGGTTATTGATTGACTGGTCATGGAACCTGGATTTGGCAAGGATAAATGACAAGACCATAAAATTTAGTGATGATTTGGAAGTATTGAGACAGTTTTTTTCTACTGAGAAATCAGAGAATAGGCTAGGGAAGGGTAAGCATTCATACATTTAGGAATCAAGAACTCCTAGTCACTAGATTATGATTATACCTAAAAATGTATCAACTGGATTTTAGATATGATCTTGATTTAGATCTAGGGATCTGAATTCAGTGACTTGGTTCTTCAAGTAGATATCAGGTATGAGCAGTTAGTACAGAGAAAAGGTAAACAACTTAAAAGGGAATTTTATGGTGGAGGAAAAACTTTAGAAATCAGAAGAGGAACTCTGAAGAAACCAGGAACTCCCTTATCATATTTAATCTTGCACTAAAAAATTCTAGGGCCTTAGGAAGGAAAAAAAGAAAGAAAGAACATGAAAGATTCTTTTAGATCCTTGGACATTAGGAAAGGAGCATTTTATCTGGAACTTGGTGAGAAAATAAGGAGTGCCCTTCTCCCAAAAGATTTCAAAGTTTATGGCAGTTATGATGGACATTATGGTGGAGAGCTGGTGTACTATTATGCCATTTTCTTTATGTGATAAACAGATTATGATAGAAGATAAATAATTTTGAGAATTGTTGATATGAAGAAGGCTGAGATAATAATATTTGAATTGCCATGATTCCATTTTGAATAGAATATGGGTTATGTATTTTTTCCCTTCAGCTGGAATCAGGGATAGTCCTGTAAAAATTAAAGTCTTACAAAAATTAGTACTGGAGATAACTGGAAGATAATTATACTTGAATAGGACACTTTGTAAAATCTGGGATGACCCAAAAGCCAGCTAATTTTTGGTACTTCATTAGTTCTTGTTGACTTTGGATAATTTATTGTTGCAGATCTGGATAAAGCATTAATATTTCAACTACAAACAAAATGTTACTATTTTCAACTACAAACAAACAAAAACAAACAACTACTACAAAAGGAAGATGTCTCTCTGATGTTAACTCAGTGCTATAGTTTAAGAACTTATAAACTTGAAAAAATGTGCTTTTCGATAACCTTCAGTGACCTAACTGGAATTCATATTTTGCCCAGCTATAATACAAGTGAATCTAGAATATATGCAGGCCATACAGACATGGACAGACTTCCTGAAGTGAAAAACTTATGATATTCTTTTTGAATTGACAACTTTTTCTGATAATTTATATTAGGTTCTTGGCAAACCTCAAATGGGATCATGAAAAGTCAGACTAAAAACAACTGAACAACAACAGTGAAAGCCAGTTACTCCTCTTTCTCTCCCCCATCCCCAGTTTTTAAATGGTTATTAAATCAGGCTTTGTTTGAACATAAATTTATCCTTTTTTTGCAATCCAAAATAATTATTTAAAATTTATTATGTGTTTTGTTCCCTCTTGTCTTCATATTTTTATTTTTTAAATAGAAATTCATATGTTGAGGTTTTTTTTTTTTTTTTTTAAGTATATTGGGATTTATCTGAGAATGTTGAAGTTACTTAAAATGGAGGGTCCCTCCATCTCCCACAACATTTCTTCCTATTTGAAATTTGCTGTCTCTGGCAAATAGACAGGGGTGCATTAAAAAAAATACAATTCTCATCAAATTCAGGTCAGTTCTTAGTTGTGTCTGAAGAGGCATTAGCAAATGTCCTTTCATTTGCTTCCCCAGTACCCTACAGTAAAGTCTAATAACTGCTAATGTTGGCAGGATAATATATAATCCCATATGTATACACAAGAATTGTAATTATTCCCAAATACAAAGTTTTACAGATACAACAAAATAAGGAATATTTCAAAGCTTACCCAAGTATCTGTTTAGTCTTGGCCTTACAGACCCTTTCTCAATCCACAATCAATAGAAAGAGCAAAGTCAAAGAAAACTTATTTCCTTCTTTTTGTTCTCATTGAGTTTTCCAAAATACATGTAGCTCCCCCTGTAGGGATCTGGAACACAGGCTTGACTAGACATTCATCTTTTCTCAAATGAAAAAAAAAACACTACTCTAGGTAGAAACTCTTCCAATGCTTCTATCAGTGGACAAAGACATCTACCTATGTACTGCTCAAAAAAGTCATTGTTTTTACATGGGGCACACCAAACTAGAGATCATTACTGATCACAAAATAGAAAATTTCGATTATACCAAACTGAAAAGTTTTTGTACAAACAAAACTAATGCAGACAAGATTAGAAGGGAAGCAATAAATTGGGAAAATATTTTTACAGTCAAAGGTTCTGATAAAGGCCTCATTTCCAAAATATATAGAGAATTAACTCTAATTTATAAAAAATCAAGCCATTCTCCAATTGAAAAATGGTCAAAGGATATGAACAGACAATTCTCAGATGAAGAAATTGAAACTATTTCTAGTCATATGAAAAGATGCTCCAAGTCATTATTAATCAGAGAAATGCAAATTAAGACAACTCTAAGATACCACTACACACCTGTCAGATTGGCTAAGATGACAGGAAAAAATAATGATGATTGTTGGAGGGGATGTGGGAAAACTGGGACATTGATTCATTGTTGGTGGAGTTGTGAACGAATCCAACCATTTTGGAGAGTAGTTTGGAACTATGCTCAAAAAGTTATCAAACTGTGTATACCCTTTGATCCAGCAGTGTTACTACTGGGATTATATCCCAAAGAGATTATAAAGAAGGGAAAGGGACCTGTATGTGCACGAATGTTTGTGGCAGCCCTTTTTGTAGTGGCTAGAAACTGGAAACTGAATGGATGTCCATCAGTTGGAGAATGGCTGAATAAATTGTGGTATATGAAAATTATGGAATATTACTGTTCTGTAAGAAATGACCAACAGGATGATTTCAGAAAGGCCTGGAGAGACTTACACGAACTGATGCTGAGTGAAATGAGCAGGACCAGGAGATCATTATATACTTCAACAACAATACTAGATGATGACCAGTTCTGATGGATCAGGCCATCCTCAGCAACGAGACCAACCAAATCATCAAAAAAAAAAAAAAAAAAAAAAAAAAGAGTTCTTCTAGCATAGGCTTTTCTTAATGAGGCTTAGGCAATTTTCTTTGGATCTTTTATCTCAAAGGTCATCCAAAAATCCCTTCCACAACCCCCATGGGTCCTTAATATTGCTATGGTAAAACAAATGGAATTGTAAGCTCTGTCCAAGAAAAAAAAATTAAGATCAATTAGAGAAGTAGCAAAGAATTTCAGTTTTGGTTTTTAAGCACAAGCATTCTTATACCTAAAGTTGCAGAGTATTTTGCTTTTACAAAAAGGCAAATTGACTAGGTCTATTCCAATGCAAAAAAAAAAAAATAATCTGAACATCTCTATTAATTAGATTGCAGTAATAATATAGGGATTCTATATTTCTCACATTAAATTTAATATGAGCACTTATACAAGGCACAGTAATATAAAATATATCAGTATTTTAGTGCCTATACAAAATTCAATAATGCAAAAATATTAGTATTTAACAGTAACATGTTCAAAAAATTTAAAGATTTGCAATATTATACCAATGGGACTGACTTGTGAGGGGAAACAGACAAAGAAAAAAGAACTAGCCATTTTTAACCTACAAAAAAATTGCCAAATTTTTCAAATTTCTCTAGAGTCTTGTTATCTAGATTAGTGGTTACAAATACATGAATGGTAGGTCATTTCAGATTGCAACACATTTGAGTATGGCCCAAATCAGACTAAAATGTAATTGAGAAATATTTAAGAAATAAAATACAAAGAACACAAATAATGTTGCTATTAGATCTGGACTATCTTGCTGGAGGGCCTTAGGATCAGTGAGAGTCTGGATCAAAATTTTTGGTCTTTAGGGGGAGAAGGCCAACAACTTTGGCCTTTAAGGAGGAAGGCAGTTTGCCAAAGATATAGTCTGGATTCTCAAGTCCGGAGTCTCCAGGCTCTTTCCTCCTCATCCTGAAGCCAAGTGACCCCGGAATATTTGTGTGAGCAGCTTTTCCCCTCAGCCCTCCAATCCTTGCCTATGATTACCTCACCACCACACATTCAGCAATCTCCAATTATGAGGAGAGCCATCACATTACCATATCATCTAAGTATATGCTTATAGAGCCATTATCTCACATCAAATTGGTAATTAGTCTTAAGTACTCTGCTATCTAATTTGAGTACACCTTTTTCAGAGTTTCAGACCTCTAAATCTCCCACTTTCTTTTGTTTTAGACACAGGTGGTCATGATCTCCCTGACTTCTCAAGGAGGTGAGAATCCCAAAAAGGTGATCACATCCTCCCTGACTTCTCAGGAAAGGAGGTGAAAGCATAAAAAAGGAGGTGATCATACCCCCCTCCCCTTCTCAGTAAGGGAGGTGAAAACACTAAAAAAGAGATGATCACACCCTCCCTGACTTCTCAGGAAGAGAGATGAAAAACACCAAAGGGAAGTGGGGAGTCAGACCAGATATTCTTAGTGGGTTTCTGGGCTGAAGGGTCTTTCTAGAAATACATATACACAAATTCATCAACATGGGAAGTGTTACACAAGCACATAGCAATATAGCACAGGGCAGTACTGATGACTCTCCCCACAGCTGGTGCAGGCTCAATCTGGTGTAAAAAACATGAATTGTACATGCAATTAGTTATATAACAAACAATATGACTCAACATGGTATGTAAAAGATTTCCAGAAGTACTAAAAGGAAGGTATATAAATAACAATCACACATACGCTTTCTTCAGTAACCAAGAGATAGTCCAAAACCACTCTTACTTCATGTGTCAGAGAACACAATGATGCCTACTGATTTTGAAATCCTGCAACAGTCTCATTATGTATCAGGAAATCCAATGATTCCTGAGGGATTTCAAGTCCTGTATCAGTCTCATTAACAATTCTTGATGACCATGAGCCAATTGCCATAACTGCCATGCTCTTTCAGTGGTGGGCACAATCAGTGATGAAACCACCTAATGTTTTTTGGGTCTTCTCCTTCATTTCAAGGGTCTTCTCCATCTCTCTCCAATAGGCAAGGCGAATATGGCTCATTGGCACTCATCTGATTCCTTCTCCATTTGTAGAGATACGAGCAAACCCTCTCCCCCAAGCAGTTAACCTATCTGGTCCCTTCGATTCACTACTTTCTGGATCTCTCCACATCACCTGGCAATTATCTAAAGATAGTGGAGCTGCTCACACTGGACACTGCCCTTTCGGTGCATTATAAAACCTGTCTTCCAGAGCCAGTGCATCTTTGTCTAAGATCAAGAAGTTAATTGTATAAAGAGCTAAATTAAGAAGTAAGAAGTTCTCTAAGGTTACTTGTGGCTCCCCGTTTTTGTTTTTGGAAGAGTATCTTGATGTCTCTGTTTCTTCTCTCTACTATTGCCTGTCCTTGAGGATTAAAAGGTATGCCAGTAGTGTTTAAAATCTTATACTGTGCACAAAAATGTGCAAAATGTTTAGTAGTATATGCAGGTCCATTATCTGTTTTTATTGCTTGTGGCACACTCATAATTGCAAATGCTTGTATAAGGAATTCAGTGACCACTCATAGGAGCATGGAAAGGAAGGCAAAATTTATAGGTTTTTGCTATGCTCCTAGCTTCCTCTTTTGTTATCCCAAATTGCAAACATAAAGCTTGAGCAGTCTGATGATATATAGAATGAGATTTTTGGACTGCCTGAAATAAAGGATGTAAATTCTGGGCTAGCTCCCTGGAAACCTCAGGATCAGCCAGAGTCAGGATAAGCAAAAGTTCTTGGTCTTTAGGGGGAGAAGTGAAGATGGAAAAAACTGCCACAAGCTCTCCATCAACCTCCCTTCTCCTGATCTTCCTGCAAAGTGAGTCTGGCTCTTCTCACATCACCCACAGATTTATCTGTGATTTATCCTATGATTTATCTGTATACACCAAAACGTCGAGCCATCACAAAACAGTAAGAAGGACTGTTTTTCCAAACATATGCTAATAGTCATTGTCTAATTAGCCTTAAGTGCTCGGTTGTCTGATTTAAGCATACCTTTTAAGAGTTTCAGCCCTTTACAAAAGGAGTACTGGCTTACATGGTTAGAAGGCTATCTGCCTTTGAATTTCCATCAAAAATAGGACCTGGAAGTCCTCTATGAGAGTGGACATGCAAGATATAAATCTTACCTGGATGCTTTCTCACTCGCTCTTGAAGTTTCTTAAAAAGCTGGTATATATTAGAAGTTACAAATTTTATTTGGGCTGTGGCAGTTCTTTATACCACACCTATTGAATAGGCTGAATCAGATATTATATTTATATCTCCTGGATAACAAGTAAGAGGTAAAATGACTGCATATAATTCCTGTGAGTGATATAATTTCCATGTCACCAGCTAAAACAGGCCAAGACCCTTATGAAAGAATATTCATTTTGTAATTGTTTGTGAGCTGTGCCACTGAAGGATATAGGTATAAGGATAAGATTCTGTAGTCCTTGGCCCTCAGTTTCCCTCTATGTCCATGTAATTACTGTACAATGAACTATTATTCACCCCTGTTTTGCAGCTGCTGAATAATCCTGGGGACAAATATAGTTAAAAGAACACCATTCTGGGTGGATTCTGGCCAAATACACCAAGGATGCATTATCTATATTCTGGAAGTAGCCACTCCAGGAGTAAAACTTCATTCTTGACAGACTCTGACAGGACTGGTCACCTTTTTCTATTCGCTCAAGAAAGTGAAGTCAGTATTGCTGGCATTTAGCCACCTTTGTTTCCCGGGCTATTTAAGTCATGATAGATCAACACCCAAATTGGAATGTCACCCATACAGAGAATGCTCTACCTGGGACCCTCCCAGTTGGGATTTGCAGGGCTGTGATCCTGGATTCCCCAGACTGAGGTCTGCAAAGTTGGTGCTTCCTGGAATCAGTGATATAGTCTTTCTTCTCTCCTCCTCTAGTCTGTCTCTTTGTATTATACTAGTTATATTAATTATAGGATGCATTAAGTGCTTTTGTTGCAAGCACTGCACTGTCAATTCTTGTTTTCTTTTTTCTTTTTTTCTTTTTACAATTCATTGTTATTAAACATTTTCATACAACCTGGTATTTTAGGTCTTATTGTGGGAGTGAGCTATTCTGTAGGAGCCAATCATAAATCTTAACCTAACAGCCACAAAGCAAGCTTTTTTTTTCCCCCTTTAAATTCTCAAATGCTTTTGATAGTTGGATATTAAAGGAGGAGGAATTTAGCCTATAATCCCAGATGATAAGGTATTAATATGGTAACAAAATGATAACATCCTGTAAACTTGGAGGCAGAAAGATCTTGATTCAAAACCTTCCTGCCTCCTTCACATACCCTGAATAAATCATTTCATCTCTCTATGTCTCAGGCAAATCATTCAGCAAAATTTATCTATTTTATTAGTCCGTTGGGATTTCCTGTTCTAACAAAGTCACTGATGCTTTGTATGCCTTTTTCCTATACCTAACACAGTGCAGAACTGGATGAAATAGTAAATTTCTTGTTCAGGTGATATGAAGAAATTTGTCCCAAAGCATGTGGCCTTAGTGATCAGTGTCAGTGTTACTTCATCTCTGGCTGATGAAATGGGCTTATAATTTTCCACATCTCTTCTTGTACATGACTTTTTTTCTTTAATGTTGCTTCTCAGTTCAAGTCCTTTCATGGCAGTCTTTGCCTTACTCCTTAATAACTTTCAAAACAATCAAAGCTCCATTTCAGAGTTGGCTGTGGATTCTGTTGTTTTTACCATTTTATTTTTGAGATGACATCTCTATATGACATCTCTTAGCAGAAAAGAAACTTAAAACTTGAATTACAAGACACTTAAAGGAAAAGTATTATAGCAGAATGAGTAAATAAAGACAGTGAAGTCTATTGAACTTGAGTTCCCAATCCATCATTAATAATTTTTACCTGAGCTGATCCTCAAAAACTTTTATGTTAAATTAATTTAAAATAGCAACTTAAAATTATCAGAGACAGATTAATTTTTATTTGAGTTACTTCATGTCAAAGAAATGTAATCTTTTCCACTGTGGCATTACTGACTGACCATGTGTATAAGTGGAGACTGTTCCCTTGAAGTAAGCTACTAAGTTACAATAGAATTCACCTACCAATGATGTTTCGGATCTAAGCAAAGCACTCAAAACCATTTTTTGACTTTATCACCTTAATTCTCATATACAAAGAATGGTGAATAAGGTGGTATCAGTCTGCTGAGCACTTTGAATGCCAGACAAGGCACTTCAGTTTTTGTTGGATAGACAATAATATCCTATTGTTATCCTTCATGTGTGAGCAGCAAATTTTGGTGGGAATGAATGCTGACCCTTATTTTCTTTTTTTAAATCTGATTTTTTTTTTTTTTTTGCTATATCAACTTCATTTTCAAAAATAACTCACATCTTCTCTTACCAGAAATAAAGCAAAAAAAATATAGTTCAGCAATATCAAGCAAGTTATCTACTATTTTAGACTACATATGAACATTTTTCTCAGTGTTTCTCTTCCTTTCGATTATGACATGCTTGAGGGCAAGATCTGTTTCTGGTTTATCTTTTTATCACCAGCATTTATTCCATGACTTTTGTATAGATGCTTAATATATTTCAGCTGAATTATCCCTTTGCAAGAAAACATTTTATAAGCACAAGGCATTATTATTCTGTTTCTGAGTGCATGATGCAGTTTCATTAAAATATTGTATTTAGGATAAAATATTGTAAAACAGATGGCTATGGAATAGTATTTTGCAGAGCTGTCAAAATAAGACAACAGAGTACATCTATTAGTCCTGTGACATGTATCCTGCCCTGAAGCTCAAATATGGCTTTCCAGATGAGCTTACTCAACTTAAGTTGGCTTCAGAATAAAGCAGTTTTAAAAGTTAACCAATTAATTGGACCCAGAACAATGAAATGCCTTCCTTATAATTTTGTTTTTAGAAGGCTATTCTTTGAAACCCCAAGATTCATACTAGAATAGTTATTACTCTGTTATGGACCAGAACTGTGAACTTGAAAGAAAGAATTCTTACAAGGTACTAAGTCAGTGGAATTGATAGAGACAATAGTTATCTAATTTAGCATGGTTCAGTATAATTGATTTAATCCTACAAAGAGATGTTATGGACCAGACCTTGAAACAAGGTATTAAGTGGGATTGAGGAGACAATGGTTAAATCTAGTTTAGCATTGATTTAATCCTACAACAAATAATGGCTTCCTAGTGATATAATGATTGGTATATACTCAGTGTGGGGGCATATAAGCATAAAGCTCTCAGGCCCAGAAAGACAAGCACACTAGAAGCTCTCAGAGCCTCAGCCAAGATTCAGTCGGGGAGATTCAGAAGTCAGATAAGCAGGCAGGAGCTCAAGCTCTTGGAACCAAGGCCAGACTGAAAGGCCCTCCAGAAAGCTGCCCAGCCCCAGGAAGGAGATAATAAAGGATCTGGACTTTAAGAAAGCTAACTGGGCTGCAGGAAAGGAGACAAAACTTGGAAAGAGACAATAAAGGATTTGGACTTTAACCCCTGGCTACTCTTGAAGTGATTACTGAACTGAAACAAAGGCTGCCTCCAGAGACCCCAAAAAACCTCAACAAGAGAATATTACATTTTAGAAAGAATATTACATTACTCTAAACAAAAAAAAAAATGTGAGTTGCAGTGGAGAATCAGATTAATGGTTTTTGAAAGAAAAAAATCTAGGCATGTAAAAGAGATAATTCTGTTGTATGGAAAAAAATTTCTTATTTTTTAGATCAAGTCTTTCTTTGTCTCACAAACCTTCTATGCCCTAGTCATACCTTTTTCTTCCACCCTACCCCTTTTATGGAATTCTACCACCTTTTTTCCAAATTTGGATATAAAATGGTAGATAGGTAGTATTGTGGTTAGAGTGTTGTGCTTGGAATAAGAAAGACTTGAGTTTAAATCCTGCCTCAGACCGTTACTAGCTGTGCTATCTTGGGCACATTACTTAACTTCTTTTAGCCTAAGTCTCAGTTTTTTCAACTGTAAAATGAGATATCACTTAGATCACAGAGTTTTTATGAGGATTAAATGAAATAGCATAATTAAAGCACTTTGCAAATATTGAAACACTATATAAGTGTTATCTGCCATCTTCATTATCAAAATCCAATCTGATTGACACTTGCCAATTGTAGCCTCTGGGTTCATAAAGAAAGCATACCTGTATGATCAAATCCCTGAACACTCAAGATCTGCCCTAAAGCTCAGAGGAAAGATGAACCCAGGAGTCCCAAACAGCTTAGATTAGCCTCTGGCAAGACAGTCATGGATATCTTCCTCCTATGACCTGAAGACTGTTGTGGCTGAAAATCTCTTTAGACATCCCTAATTCTTTATATCTCTTCTCTGTCCTCTTTAAATCTGCTATAGCACTTTCATTTCTATCTACCCTGGGACTTTTCCTTGTGTTTTCCTGAAACCAAATACATGGTTCCTAAAGTATGCCCAGTTAAACCAATTAGTCAAATCTCAACTCAGAAAAGAGTTGACGAAATATGCCTTTATTCTCTCTTTGAATAAGTGGGGGACTAGAAATATAGGACATTCCATATGTAATCTAAATGGTAGATAGTTTGGTTGATATTACTGTACTTCATTTTTTTTTATTTTTATAATCTTTGTTAACAAAGATTTCTGGTAAGAGAGGGAGTTATTTTTGAAAATGAAATCAATATAACAACAAAGAATATTAGTTAAAAAAATCAGATTTACAAAAGAAAATGAGGGCAGGTATTGATTCCCACCAAAATCTGCTGTGTATACATAAAAGATGGCTAGTTACATGCCTTTATAATTATGGGGAGTATCTTTTTCTAAAGAATATTATGACACAACCCTGAAACATAATCAAAACCTCTTCCTAAATTGCCATATATACTAACATTAATCACACAAACAAGAATCTGATTACTTCCAGATTATCAATTATATTTTTCGGTATGGACATACATAGTAATGTGAAGAGGAGAAGAGCAAGTGGTAAACAACATAATTAGACGCTAGCCACTTTGGGCTAGCAACTGGTAGGCTCAGACTTCTGTCTTTCCTTCTATCTCATTTTCTCTGACTGAACAATGAGCATAATTAGATCAGTAGCAAATATCTCACAATTCCATTAGACACATCCCTTGGAGCTTATATACCTCCCTTCTATCTGGCACACAAAATGGAAACTCTTTCCTTGATCTCTTTTCCATAACCCTCAAGATTAAGTTCAAAAGATAACACCAAATTGGTAAGATGAACTCTGGAACAGATTGTATTTAACCATTTCAGATCCTAAACTCTATGGCAATATTTTTATAGTAATAACCCAGAAGTCAAGGGATTATATAAATTATAGATAATCAAAGTCACACTGAGTGATTATTTGTTTTATTTATTTGTACCCATTTTATAGAAGAATATGTTTGAATAATAATATAACTTAGTGAATTTGACTTAAGATTTAGAAAAGGATCAGCACAACACTTGGGCCTTGGGGACATTGTCCCATTTAATTATATCTAACTACCACAGGTACTCATCTACTAAAGCAAATAAAGAAAAAAGAAATATATCACAATGAACATATAAGTACTCTTATATGCTATACTTTGGGTATATATATATATATATATATATATATATATATATACACTCTGGGTCATATTCTGCCACTAATGCATGTATTGTCTTTGGGGAAGAATGAATACACTTTTACATAAATTTTGCTGGGAGACATAGTTCAGGGTAACCCACAATCCTGAAACTGTAAATGGTGCCCCTATTTTTCCTCAATAGTTATTTTTTAAAATTCCTTGATTAACATAGCATTTATATTGAATGGATACTTATACTTTTAAGTTGTCAATCCATGTTATATTTGACTGACACTTCACCAAGTATGATACTTCAGTCAACTTGATCCACCGACATTACTGATTTTTGATTTCCAAGTTGTTCTACTCAGTTTCATTTTGTCTTTAATAACAATAGTAGTATGTATCACTTTCAACTTCAGACTTAGCATTTGCTTTCCATTTGCTCTAATATTCTATAACATCATTTTTAAGTGAGCATCTGCTAGTCTAGTACTCTGAGTCAGACTTAACTTTAATAATGGATTCTCTTAAAATTTGGAGCCAGGGTCATTCTCCTAAATGCTTAACATCTACCTCCCTGAAAAAAAAAGTATGAAAAGAGGATTTGAGAAAGATGGTGGAGTAGGTCAGAGAATTCAGGCTTTCCAAATATCCCCCACAAAAAGGACAGAACATCAACTCAAGTAAATATATAGTAGCAGAAACAGATAGAAAAAATTAAAGCAGTTGTCTTCCTATGGCAAGTTAAGAGGACCTCAGGAAAGACCCTATTTTCAGGGTGAAGGTTCTGCTTGAGTAAAGAACAAATACCTTTAAGCAGACTGTGAATCAACAAACTAGTCCTAGGGGTAGGTCAATGGGCCTTAGAAACTTTTACCACAAAAACAGTAAGGTTGACCAGCTGAGCAGAACAGACTGAAGGATCCACCACTGTCACAGGACAGCAAGCCCAGTTATGCTGACCAGACAGTCTGGGCTGCAGCTGAGTAAGAAAAAGAGAAAGTTCTCTCCATGAGTACAATAGCAGAAAGATGGGGACTTGTGGGCACTTGCAGGAGAGTGGAGGCCCTGACTGCAGTTCCAGAATAGAGGAAAGAGCTGAAGTTACAGCTGACAGAAGGGAACTCAGGTAGCAAGGACATTTGGAGGACCATATGGTGGGGGGCCCTAGCCATGGCTTGGGGATGGAGAGGAATTTATGGGGAACTTAGAAAATAATACTAAGAAGGACTTGAGACTCGGGATATCATGACCCAGGAATAGAACTGATTACAGTAATAAACTGCTAAAAATGAAATAAAATACAATAAAAATAAGAATGAGCAAGTGAATGAGAAAGAATTCAACTATAAGCAGATACTAAGGGATTCTATAGTATAGTATAGGCAGATACTAAATATCTGGAGTCACATTCCGAGAAAGATATTAAAGTAAAAAATAAAAAATAAATCACTCTTAACTCAGTGAAAAATGACAAGTAGTCACAATCCCAAAAGATTTCTTGGAAGAATTTAGAAAGGACTTCAAAAATTAAATAAGAAAGATTGAGGAAAACTTAGGAAAAAAATTAAGAGCAATCCAGGAAAGTTGAGAAATATATGAGAAGAAGATCAACCAATTGAAAAAGAGATCCAACAACTCAAGAAAGAAAAGCTCCTTGAAAATTAGAATTGGGTAATGGGAAGCTAATATCATTATAGGACACAAATAAATAATAAAATCAAAAGAACAAAAAAAAAACTGAATATAAAACATCTTATTAGAAAAACAACTGATCTGAAGAACAGATTAAGGAATGACAATACAAGAATTATTGGACTGCCTGAAAGTTATGACCAAAAAAAAGAATCAATATACTATTATAAGAAATCATTAAAGAAAATTACTCTGAATGAGAGGGTAAAGTAGAAATAGAAACAGTCTACTGATCATCACTTTAAAGAAATCCAGGAGGAAAACTTATAGGAAGATAACAGTAGAGTTTCAAAGCTCCCAGGGTAAGGAGAGAATACTGAAAGAAACAAGAAAAAAACAAAACACAATTTAAATACCATGGAGATACAATTAAGATCACACAAGACTTCAACTTCTTCATCAAAAGATTTTAGGTCTTGGAACATAATATTGTATTTTGAAGAGCAAAAAAGCTGGGGTTGCAATCAAAAATGACTTAAAAAGTTAAGTATAATCCTGATTAAAAATAAAATTGACATTAAATAAATCAAAACACTTTTAGGTATTTGTGATAAAAAGATAAGTACTTAATGGAAAATTTAACATATAAGATTTGGGAGAAACATAAGGTAACCATTAAGGACATTAAAGAAATTGGGCATATCTTAATATCTTAAACCATGTACCAAGATAAGGTCAAAATGGATGCATGACCTAAATATGAAGGGAGATATCATAAGAAAATTAGAAGAACATGGTACATATAACACAGAACATACTCTGTCACAGATGGATAGGAAAATAATTTATAAAAAAAAGAGATAAAGAGCATTGTGACATATAAGATGCATAATTTAAATTATATTAAATTATAGACTTTCCATGCAAATAAAACCAATGTAGACAAGATTATAAGGAAAACAGAAAGTTGAGAAAAAATTTTCAATGGCAGTGTATTAGATAAATGTCTCATTTCTCAAATATATAAAGAACTATGCCAAATTTATAAGTATTCTCCAATTGATAAATGGTCAAAAGATATGAATAGGTAGTTCTTTTTTTTTTAAATGTTTATTTATTTACACGTTTTATGAATCATGTTGGGAGAGAAAAATCAGAACAAAAGAGAAAAAACATGGGAGAGGGGAAAAAAACAGAAAAAAGAAGTGAACATAGCATGTGTTGACTTACATTGAAAGATCTAATTCTTTTTTTTCTGAGGCAATTGGGGTTGTGACTTGCCCAGGGTCACAGAGCTAAAAAGTATTAAGTGTCTGAGGCCAGATTTGAACTCAGGTACTTCTGATTTCAGGGCCTGTGCTCTATCATCTAGCTGTCCCTGAACAGGCAGTTTTTTGATGAAAAAAATAAAAATTATATATAGTCATATGAAAAAATGTTCTAAATCATTATTGATGAGAGAAATGCAAATCAATTCAATGTTGAGATATCATTTTTATACCTAACAAGCTTAGTTAAAATAATAGATTCCCTTCAATTAGGAAATAACTAAACAAGTTGTGTTATATGATTGTGTTGGAGTATCATTGTGCTATAAGATATGATGAGTTCATTGATTTTAGAAAAATATGGAAACATTTGTACCTTTGAAGGAAGAGGTATAATTTGTAGCCTTCTCTAAGGTAAGATAGAGAGGGAGAGAGAAAAAAAAAATGGAAGTACACCAAAGAGGACCAAAGAAAACTTAGAAGGAAGCACAGAAAAGCTGGGTAATCAAGTAAACAAACTGAAATGGAAATCTATGGTTTTATATTGAATCCTCTTATGTTGTACTGTGTACACGGAACTGTTTCTCTTTCCCCCACATTTTGTATTTAAATTAAAAATATTTTCACAACATCTTTTTGAGTTTAATACACATTATTAATACTTTTGGGTTAAACAACATATCAAGTCTTTATATGTAGTGTTAATTGACTTCTAAGGTGTAATTGCTCATGTTGAAAACTTAGCAATGGTCATTCTTAAATTTTTAGGAGTTGGCTCCATTTTCTTTTTCTTTCTTTTTTTTTTTCCTGAGGCAATTGGGGTTAAGTGATTTGCCCAGGGACACATAGCTAAGAAGTATTAAATATCTGAGACCACATTTGAACTAAAGTCCTCCTGACTTCAGAACTGGTGCTCTATTCACTGTGCCATTTAGCTGCCCCAAGTTGGCTCCATTTTCAATGTCATCTATTAAAATTGTCTTGAATCTACTGTAATGCTGAGGAGAATTAAGTCTATCATAGCTGATCATCAGAAAATCTTATTGTACAATGCTCTCCTGGTTCTCCTCACTTCACTCAGCATCAATACATCTAAGTCTTTCCAGGCTTTTCTGAAATCAACTTGCTCATCATGCTTTATAGAACAATAACATTCCATTACATTCATATGCCATAACTTATTCATAATGTTGTACCACAGTTCTCTTTTATTGTCCCAACCCAGTTTCCCTAATTGTCCTACTCAGTTACTCTGCCTCAGGTTATAACCATTCCCTCTTAATATTTGATAGAATAAAGGTCTTATATCTTAGACATCATTAGAATATCAGGAGCCTCTCTGGTACCTCTCACTATTATGTCATTCTCGGTCCCTGCCTCCATCTGTCATCCTCATCCTAACTGCCTGCCCCAATTAGGTCATGCCCATTCCAGGTACCTCCCCTATTATGTCACCATTCTTGTCATCCTATGAAAGAATCTTGTATCTGACATTCACTGCTGGATTCTTGGAGACGATAGTCTCATTCAGCCCTAGGACCAAACCATGAATCCCTTTCAAATAAAATATTAAATTGTTCTCTAAAATATTAAATTAGAGAACAAAAAAGAAACAAAAAAAGAAAGAAAAAGAAAATGGAGCCAACTCCTAAAAATTTAAGAATGACTATTGCTACCTCAGTTGCCCCAGCATTACAATATCCCCAGTTGATGGACATTCATTCAATTTCCAATTCCTTACCATCATTAAAAGAGCTGCTACAAACATTTTTGCACATATGGATCCTTTTGGAATACAGACCTAATAATAGTACTGTTGGATATGCACAGTTTGATAGCCTTTTGGTTAGAATTCTAAATTGCTCTCTAGGACAAATGGATCAGTTCATAAGAGTAGCAGAATTATAAAATGCATAAAAGGGAAACAAAATATAAGTAGGCTGGAAAAGTAGAAAGAGGTCAGGAGAACTTTAGGTTTTAAACAGAGGAGTTTATGTTAAATCCTTCAGGTAATAATGAGGTACAGGAACTCCTTGAAGATAGAAGTAAATGGACAGACTTACATTTTAGGAAAATCATTTGAGTAACTAACTGGATGATCATTTAGAGTGCATAAAGACTTGAACCAAAAGAAATAAATTAGAAAGCTTTTGCAGTATAGATAGATCCCTATTAGTGTGAAAAATAAATTATCATTTGAATTTACATTATATATTTCATTGGGGTAAACCCAGTTGCCATAATTTACATAATTATAATTTCAATAACACTAATTCATACATATGACCACTTCAGGGGATTAACTATTCACATTAATAGGACCCTGGCTGTGATCAAAGGCAGAAGTGATAAGGCCTTTATCAGAAGTGTTCCCACCTATGTGGAGACAAGGCACATAGAGGAGAAATATTTTCAAGGTAGAAAAAACAAGACTTAGCAATAGGATGGATACATTGTATGAATAAAAGTTAAAAGTCAAGAATGATCCCAAGGTTGTTTGTATGACTTGAAAGTGGTGATGCCCTTAATAGTAATGGGCAAATCAGAAAAGTAAAAGGTTTGGGGAGAAAGAAAAGAGTCAATCAGGGGAAAAGATATTGTCCCTCTCCTAATCTACCCTGATCTAATCTAACAAATTGTAAAATTGAAGAAAATACAATTTAAATTATCAAACTCTGTTCTAGATTCAATGTAACTCTCTTAATTAGAAAAATTGAAGAAGCACTATATCTTGAGAAATTATAACAATAAGTGCTACTTTGGGGACAAATAAGGTAATAAGACTTCATGAGCAAAGCAAAGAAAGGGATTTGGGGCTGGATCTTTCCCAGTCTCATTTCTATGATGATGAAAAAAATTATACAAGTATGCTCTAAACACTACTGTTACTATGGTTTGTGAAACTGCTTCCAACAATAAGAGTTTTGAAAAAGGAGCTCCATTCCTTAGAACTTAAGAAAATTAATTTGACAGCTGAATGAAGGGATAGGTTGGAATAGGGAGCAATGTGAGGTAGGAAATCCAATAAGAAAGCTACTACAACAATTCAGGTAAAAAGTCTTGAAAACATGAATTGGTATGATGGTATGTGATAATACTGAGGTTATGGGGTGTAGTCAGACTCTCCCTGTATCAGGCACCAAAATGTTGAGATTTAGCCACAAAATGATGGGATGTAGGATAATATCCCAAAAGGATATTGGGGTTACAGGTCAGTGCTGCAGGTTGTCTCAAAAGAATGTGTATGATTAGACACACTTTAAATCAAATGGCAAAGATTTTATTTTACTTCTAAGAATGGGCTAAATTCCAAGAGAAATTAGCTGAGTAACCCCAAAAAAGAACTAGTGGAGAAGGGGGATTAAGCCATTGACTGGTGGGCTAAACCTAAAAGGAATTAGCAAGGAAATTACAATAGAGTAGATCTTTTATAGAGAAAATATAATTTTGGAGATTTGACAACATAATTTGATTTTCTGATTAGATATAGTAACTAAGGAGTTATGATGGTTTTGTCAATGGAAAGAATTTAGCTAAAAATTCTAGAAATGTCAACCTGGGATGGGGCTATAAAAAAGACCTAATCAAAATCAAAATGGTCCATTTATATAAAGCAGTGCTCCTCCCTACTTATATCAGGGGGCAACTAGGCTTTCAGATTGTTTACAATAATTCAGGCTCTCTCCTGATGCCACTCCTTGCCACTAAAGACCTGAAGATCTTATTCAGTTCCCATCAATGAGATCCACTAATTTGACTATTTCATACTTAAAACACTTTAACTATTTTAATGTTATGATAATCATATTATGCATACAATTAAAGTTTTACATAGATAACAATATATTCCATAACATATGGAGAATTGCAAAGGGAAAGCAATGATGTGAAAAAAAATCTAAGAATGAAATGTCACAAAAATGTATGATGAGAAAATGTATGATTAGAAAAAAATTCAATAATGCCCTACTGAGGTGAGAGATAATAATGGACAGATTGAGTATTCCATTGTTCTCCATGATGAGGTCTTCAACATGTTGCTATGAACCCTAAACTATCTTTTTGCTAAAGGAGTCCATCTAATTCTTTTATTAAGTATAAAGTTCTCTTTGGTTGCCGGTTTCCTGGAGGTCTCTGGGAGCTGCCTTTTTTTTTTTCCAGTTCAGTAATCACCACAAGTACAACCAAGTGTTAAAGTCCAAATCCTTTATTATCTCTTTCAAAGTTTTGTCTCCTTTCCTGGGGCCCGGTTAGCTTTCTTAGAGGCCTATCTCTCTCCTTGGTTCTGAGAGCTTGAGCTCCTGCCGCCAGTCCTTTATCGCATCTGCTTCTGCCTCTAGCTCCCTCTTGCTATCCGAATCTACCTGGTTAAGACTTCTAGCTTATATCCTTTACACTGAGTATAAACCAATCATTATATCACTAGGAAACTAGGATTAAATCAATGCTAAACTAAATTTAACCATTGTCTCCTCAGTTCCACTTGTTTTAAGTTTTGGCCCATAACAATTAAGCATAACAAGGTCAGCTGTTCCAAATTATTCTGGTTATGTAGAATGATGAGAGGCAAAACAGCCTTCATTGTCTCAAATGGTGTAAGACAGAAACACCTAAATTGGATTCTACTTGGCTCCTCCTTGATCCCATATATATCTCCCCCATCTCCTCCCTGCTATCTCCCTCTTACTTCTGTAACCACATTCCTCTGCTCCTGACACTTGTTTTTTCTCAAACCCCAAATCACTTATTCAGTATGGCTGCCTTCTGTGTTGCATCTGCCTGAGCTTGTGAAGTTGTTTTTCATGTAAATAAAATAGCAACCTTTTGTAACCTATAATGAATGAATATGATATAATTTCTTTATGCAACTAACTGAATCTCTCTTATGCTATTTTTTGTATAATATTCTTTTACAACATTGCTCTCACAGATCTATTTCATATTACACTCCTGGAACTCTTATTTTGCCACTTCAAATATAATCTTTATCTGTTGTGCCATAGTTCCCTTTTAATGTCCTGATGCAATTTCCCTAATTGTTCTGACTCAGTTTCTTTGAATTGTTCTGGCTCAGTTCCTAATTGTTCTGTTCAGTCCTCAGGCTATAGTCTGTCTTAATCATCAGAATGTTTGCTGGGATAAAGGTCTTATATCCTAGAATATCAAGTGCCTCTCCCCATCCCAATTAATTAGAATATCAGGTACCTCCCCCCATCTCCAGTGCCTCTCCCCATTCTGTAATCCCAATTTATCAGAATGTCCCATACCTCCCCTCACCCTTTCAGTACCCTATTGATAGTCCTGTTCCCGCTCTCAACTCTCTGACTCTGCCCCGCCTTGATCCTCCCCTGTAGCTGAGCCACAGGTGTATATATATATATATATATATATATATATATATATATATATATATGTGCAAAGTACAAGCTAGCTCCCTGGAGGATCTCAGGATCAGCCAGAGTATAAATCAAAGTCCTTGGTCTTAGGGGGAGAAGTAAAGGAGGTAGCCAAGCTTCCACGTGGCTTGCCAAAGATGTATCCTGGATTCTGGAGTCTGGATTCTCTAGTCTCTCTTCTCCTCGTCCTGCCATCAAGCGACTCTGACTTCTCTCCCTCCACCCTCCAATCCTTGTCTACAATTATCTCATCACCAAACATTCAGCAAACACCAATGGTGAGAAGAGCCATCATCTAAATATATGCCAATAGAGCCATTATCTCACATTAAATAAGTAGCTTTAAGTGCTCTCTTGTCTGATTCAGAGTTTCAGCCCTCTACATCTCCTGCTTTGTTTTGTTTTAGAACACAGGTGCTGATGAGAACCCTCAAAAGGAGGTGATTATACCCTCCCTAACTTTTTAGGAAAGGTGGTGAAAACATCAAAAAGGAGGTGATCATGCCTCCCCAACTTCTCAGGAAGAGAGATGAAAAACACCAAAGAGAAGTGGGGAATCAAGCCAGATATTGTTAGCAGGTTCCTGGTCTTATGAGAAACAAGTACACACAAATCCATCAGCAGGGGAGGTATTACACAAACACATAGCAATATAGCGCAGGCCAGTACTGATGACTCTCCTCACAGCCAATGCAGGCTCAATGTGGTGTAACAAACATGAATTGTACATGCAATATAACAAACAATATGAATCAACCTGATATTGTAAAAGATTTCCAGATGTCCTACAATGAGGGTATGTAAATAACAACTACACATATGCCTTCTTCAGCAACCAAGAGATAGTCCAAAATCAATCTACTGTCCATTACTTCACGTGTCAGGGAACTCAATGATTCCTTAAGATTTTGAAGTCCTGCAATAGTCACATCATGTGTCAGGGAATCCAATGATTCCTGAGGGTTTTCAAGTCCTGCATCAGTCTCATTAACAATTTTTGATATCCATGAGTCAATTGCCATAACTGCCATGCTTTTTCAGTAGTGGGCACAATCAGTGATGGCACCACCCAATGTTTTTTGGGTCTTCTTCATTTCAAGGGTCTTTTCCATCTCTCTCCAATGGACAAGGCAAATATGGCTCATTGACACCCATCTGATTCCTTCTCCATCTGTAGAGATACAAGTAAACCCTCTCCCCCAAGCAGTTAACCTCTCTTGTCCCTTTGATTCACTACTTTCTGGATCTCTCCACATCACCTGGCAGTTATCTAAAGATAGTGGAGCTGCTCACACTGGACACTGCCCTTCCGGTGCGTTATAAAACCTGTCTTCTGGAGCCAGTGCATCTTTGTCTAAAATCAAGAAATTAATTGTATAAAGAGCTAAATTAAGAAGTTCTCTAGGGTTACCTGTGGCTCCCCCTCCCCCCCTTTTTTTGGAAGAGTATCTTGATGTTTCTGTTTCTCCTCTCTACTATTGCCTGTCCTTGAGGATTAAAAGGTATGCCAGTAGTGTTTAAAATCTTATACTGTGCACAAAAATGTGCAAAATGTTTAGAAGTATATGCAGGTCCATTATCTGTTTTTATTGCTTGTGGCACACCCATAATTGCAAATGCTTGTATAAGGAATTCAGTGACCACTCAGGCTGTCTCTTTTGCTAGTGATATTGCAAAAGTAAATCCTGAAAATGCGTCTACTACAACATGGATAAAAGACGACCAAAAGATTTATAATGGGTCACATCCATTTGCCAAATTTCACTGGGTCTCAAACCACGAGGATTCTTCCCTGAATGGAGTATAGGAGCATGGAAAGGAAGGCAAAATGTATAGGTTTTTGCTATGCTCCTAGCTTCCTCTTTTGTTATCCCAAATTGCAAACATAAAGCTTGAGCAGCCTGATGACATTGAGAATGAGATTCTTGGGCTGCCTGAAATAAAGGAGTATTGGCCAACATGGTTAAAAGGCTATTTGCCTTTGAATTATCATCAAAAATAGGACCTGGAAGTCTACTGTGTGAGAGGATGTGCAAAATATAAATCTTACCTGGATGCTTTCTCACTTGTTCTTGAAGTTTCTCAAAGAGCTGATGCATATTAGAGGCTACAAATTTTATTTGGGCTATGGCAATTGTTTGTACCACACCTACTGAATAGGCTGAATCTGATATTATATTTATATCTCCTGGACAATAAGTAAGAGCTAGAATGATTGCATACAATTCATTCTGTTGAGTGGATTGAAAAGGAGTTCTGACTACTCTCTTTATAGTTAAGTCATGAGAGTATACAGCACAAATATTATGTCTGGATGCATTTGTAGAGAGAGTTGGTCCTTTAAGAGGACTTTTAGAAACCTTTTCTTCAAGAATCCATTATCAATTATGTTATAGTCGGGTTATCTCTCTTTTTTTTTTTGTTTGTAATAAAATCTTTTTTTTTCTTTTCTTTTCTTTTTTTTATTAAACCTTTTTATTGACAGAACATATGCATAGGTAATTTTTCAACATTGTCCTTAGCAATTACTTCCGTTCCAACTTTTCCCTTCCTTCCCTCCATACCTTCCCCTAGGTAGCAGGCAGTCTCATACATGTTAAACATGTTAAAATATATCTGAAATACACTATATGTGAATATATTTGTACAGTTCTCTTGTTGACAAGAAAAATCAGATTCAGAAAGGTAAAAATAATCTGGGAAGAAAAACGAAAATGCAAATAGTCCACATTCATTTTCCAGTGTTCTTTCTCTGTAGCTGGTTCTTTTCATCATTGATCAATTGGAACTGAATTGCATCTTCTCATTGCTGAAGAGATTCACTTCCACCAGAATTTATTCTCATATAATATTGTTGTAGAAGTGTATAATGATCTCCTGGTTCTGCTCATTTCACTTATTATCAGTTCATGTAAGTCTCTCCAAGCCTTTCTGTATTCATCTTGGTGGTCATTTCTTACAGAACAATAATATTCCATAACATAACATATACCACAATTTACCCAGCCATTCTCCAATTGATGGGCATCCATTCAATTTCCAGTTTCTAGCCACTACAAAGAGGGCTGTCACATACATTTTTGCACATAGAGGTCCCTATCTCTTCTTTAAGATCTCTTTGGTATATAAGCCCAGTAGTAACACTTCTGAATCAAAGGGTATGCACAGTTTGATAACTTTTTTAAACATAGTTCCAAATTGCTCTCCAGAATGGTTGGATCCATTCACAACCTCACCAACAATGCATCAGTATCCCAGTTTTCCCGTATCCTCTCCAACATTCATGATTATCTTTTCCTGTCATCTTAGCCAATCTGACAGATGTGTAGTTGTATCTCAGAGTTGTCTTAATTTGCATTTCTCTGATCAATAATGATTTGGAAGACCTTTTCATATGAGTAGAAATAGTTTCAATTTCATCATCTGAAAACTGTCTGTTCATATCCTTTGACCATTTATCAATTGGAGAATGGCTTGATTTCTTATAAATTAGAGTCAATTCTTTATATATTTTGGAAATGAGGTCTTTTTCAGAACCTTGAACTATAAAAATGTTTTCCCAGTTTATTGCTTCTCTTCTAATCTTGTTTGCATTAGTTTTGTTTGTACAAAAGCTTTTTAACTTGATATAATCAAAATTTTCTATTTTGTGATCAATAATGATCTCTAGTTCTTCACTGGTCACAAATTCCTTCCTCCTTCACAGGTCTGAGAGGTAAACTATGCTATGTTCTTTTAATTTATTTATAATCTCATTCTTTATGTCTAAATCATGAACCCATTTTGATTTCTTGATGTACAGTGTTAAGTGTGGGTCCATGTCTAGTTTCTGTCATACTAATTTCCATTTTTCCCGGCAGTTTTTGTCAAATAGTGAATTCTTATCCCCAAAGTTGGGATCTTTGAGTTTGTCAAACACGAGATTGCTATAGTTATTAACTATTTTGTCCTGTGAATCTAACCTATTCCCCTGATCAACTAGTTTATTTCTTAGCTAATACCAAATGGTTTTGGTGACTGCTGCTTTGTAATGTAGTTTTAGATCAAGTACAGCTAGGCCACGTTCATTAAATTTTTTTTTTATGACTTCCCTTGAAATTCTTGACCTCTTGTTCATCCAGATGAATTTTGTTGTTATTTTTTATAGGTCATTAAAATAGTTTCTTGGGAGTCTGATTAGTATAGCACTAAATAAATAGATTAGTTTAGGTAATATTGTTATTTTTATTATATTTGCTCGGCATGTCCAAGAGCACTTAATATTTTTCCAATTGTTTAGATTTGACTTTCTTCGTGTAGAAAGTGTTTTTGTGGTTTTGCTCATATAGTTCCTGACTTTCCTTTGGCAGATAAATTCCCAAATATTTTATACTTTCAACAGTTATTTGAAATGGAATTTCTCTTTGTATCTCTTGCTATTAGATTTTGTTGGTGATGTATAAGAATGCTGATGATTTCATGTGGATTTATTTTGTATCCTACACCTTTACTAAAGTTGTGGATTATTTCTATTAGTTTTTTAGTAGAATTTCTGGGATTCTCTAAGTATACCATCATCATCTGCAATGAGCGATAATTTGGTTTCCTCATTACCTACTCTAATTCCTTTAATCTCTTTCTCAACGCTTATTATTGAAGCTAGCATTTCTAATACAATATTGAATAGTAATGGTAATAGTGGGCAACTTTGTTTCATTTCTGATCTTATTGGGAATGGTTCCATTTTATCCCCATTATCCCCATTACATATGATGCTTACTGATGGTTTTAAATAGATGCTCCTGACTATTTTAAAGAAAAGTCCATTTATTCCTATACTCTCAAATGTTTTTTATTAGGAATGAATGTTGAATTTTATCAAATTCTTTTCCTGCATCTATTGAGATGGTCATATGGTTTTTGTTAATTTGATTATTGGTATCATCAATTATGCTAATGGTTTTCCTAATATTGAACCAGCCCTGCATTCCTGGTATAAATCCTACTTGGTCATGGTGTATTATCCTGGGGATGATTTTCTGTAATCTTTTTGCTAATATTTTATTTAAGATTTTAGCATCAATATTCATGAGGGAGATTGGTCTATAATTTTCTTTCTCTGTTTTCAACCTACCTGGTTTAGGTATCAGTACCATGTCCATGTCATAAAAGGAATTTGGTAGGACTCCTTCAATCTCCACTTTTTCAAAGAGTTTATTTAGCATTGGGGCTAATTGTTCTTTAAATGTTTGGTAGAATTCACATGTAAATTCATATGGTTCTGGGAATTTTTTTCTTAGGTAGTTGATTAATAGCTTTTTCTATTTCTTTTTCTAAAATGGGACTGTTTAACCAATTTACTTCTTCATATGTTAATCTGGGCAAGCTATATTTTTGAAGGTATTCCATTTCATTTAAGCTATAGAATTTATTAGCATAAAGTTGAGCAAAATAACTCCTAATTATTGCTCTAATTTCCTCTTCATTAGTGGTGAGTTCTCCCTTTTCATTTTTAAGACTAACAATTTGATTTTTCTCTTTCCTTTTTCTAATCAAATTTACCAAGGGTTTATCTATTTTGTTAATTTTTTCATAACACCAACTCTTATTTATTAATTCAATAGTTTTTTTTTTACTTTCAATTTTATTAATCTCTTATTTTTAGAATTTCAATTTTAGTGTTTGACTGGGGGGTTTTAATTTGCTCCTTTTCTAACTTTTTTAGTTTCAAGCCCAATTCATTGATGTTCTCTTTCTCTATTTTATATAAGTAGGCCTCTAGAGATATAAAATTTCCTCTTAGTACCACTTTGGCTACATCCCACACATTTTGGTATGATGTCTCATTAGTGTCATTTTCTTGGGTGAAATTATTAATTGTGTCTATGATTTGCTTTTTCACCCAATCATTCTTTAGGATGAGATTATTTAATTTCCAATTACGTTTTAGTCTATTTTCCCCTGGCTTTTGATTGAATGTAATTTTCATTGCATTGTGATCTGAAAAGGATGCATTTACTATTTTTGCCTTTCTGCATTTGAATTTGAGATCTTTATGTCCTAATATATAGTCAATTTTTGTATAAGTTCCATGAACTGAGGAAAAGAAGGTGTACTTCTTTCTGCCTTCATTTAGTTTTCTACAAAGATCTATCATACCTAACTTTTCTAGTATGCTATTTACCTCTTTGACTTCGTATTTATTTTGTGGTTTGATTTATCTAATTCTGAGAGTGCAAGGTTGAGATCTCCCACTATTATAGTTTTACTGTCTATTTCTTCTTGCAGCTCTTTTTTTTAAATTTTTTTTTATTTTTTTATTTAATAGCCTTTTATTTACAGGATATATACATGGGTAACTTTACAGCATTAACAATTGCCAAACCTCTTGTTCATTTTTCACCTCTTACCCCCCCACCCCTCCCCTAAATGGCAGGATGACCAGTAGATGTTAAATATATTAAAATATAACTTAGATACACAATAAGTATACATGACCAAAACATTATTTTGCTGTACAAAAAGAATCAGACTCTGAATTATTGTACAATTAGCTTGTGAAGGAAGTCAAAAATGCAGGTGTGCATAAATATAGGGATTGGGAATTCAATGTAATGGTTTTTAGTCATCTCCCAGAGTTCTTTTTCTGGGTATAGCTAGTTCAGTTCATTACTGCTCCATTAGAAATGATTTGGTTGATCTCGTTGCTGAGGATGGCCTGATCCATCAGAACTGGTCATCATCTAGTATTGTTGTTGAAGTATATAATGATCTCCTGGTCCTGCTCATTTCACTCAGCATCAGTTCGTGTAAGTCTCTCCAGGCCTTTCTGAAATCATCCTGTTGGTCATTTCTTACAGAACAGTAATATTCCATAATTTTCATATACCACAATTTATTCAGCCATTCTCCAACTGATGGACATCCATTCAGTTTCCAGTTTCTAGCCACTACAAAAAGGGCTCTTGCAGCTCTTTCAACTTCTCCTTTAAGAATGTTAGATGCTGCACTACTTGGTGCATATATGTTTAATATTGGTATTGCTTCATTATCTATGCTACTCTTTAGCAAGATATAGTGCCCTTCCTTGTTTCTTTTAATTAGATCAATTTTTGTTTTTGCTTGATCTGAGAGCAGGATGGGTATTCCTGCTTTTTTAACTTCACCTGAAGTATAGTAGATTTTGCTCCAGCCTTTTACCTTTACTCTGTATGTGTCGCCCTGCTTCAAGTGTGTTTCTTGTAAACAACATAATGTAGGATTCTGGTTTTTAATCCAGTCTGCTATCTGTCTCTGATTTATGGGGGAATTTACCCTATTCACATTTATGGTTAAAAGGACTAGTTCTGTATTTCCTGCCATATTTTAAACCCCAGCTTATGCTTTTCTCCTTTCTTTCTCCCTTACCTCCCTCCCCAGTATTAAACTTGTGAGCACCACTTGCCTCATGCAGCCCTTCCTCTTTAGGATCCCTCCCCCACCTTAGAGTCTCTCCCTTTTTCTTACCCCTATTCCTCACAATTTCTGTATTCCCTTCTATTTAGCTCACTCCTTCCCTTTTCACTTTTCCCTTTCCACTTTTCAATGAGATGGGAGAAATTTCTGTGTAAATTGAATATGTCTAATATTTTTCTCTTTAAGCATGTTCTACTGAGAGTAAGATACAAACTATGTTCATCCCCTTCCCTTCTTTCCCTCAGATATAGAGGGTTTCCTTTGCCTTTTTGTAAGATATAATACCTCCACTTTCCCCTTTTTCTGGTACAATTTCCTATCTACCTCTAGTTTCTTTTTTTAATTTTTTAAAATATATTTTAACAGTAAAACCAAATTATATATGTATTCTTTATGTATACTCATAACAGAAACATAGTTCCCAAGATTTCTTTTTGCCTTTTTATGTTTCTCTTGCGTCCTATATTTGGAGATCAAACTTTTTGTTTATTTCCAGTTTTTTCATCAGAAATAGATGGAATTCACCTATTCCATTGAATGTCCATCTTTTTCTCTAGAAAAAAAATGCTCATTTTGCCTGGGTAAGTTATTCTTGTCTGCATACCAAGTTCCTTAGCCTTTTGGAATATGAGATTCCAGGCCCTTTGATCCTTTAATGTGGATATTGATAGATCATGAGTAGTCCTTATTGTGGCTCCTCTGTATTTGAATTGTTTTTTTCTACTGCTTGTAGTATTTTTTCCTTGGTCTGATAGTTCTGATAGCCACTGTGGTGTTCTCTTCTTTTTAAAAATATATGATGGTTCTCTGTGAGAGCAAGTTTCTTGGGAAGCTTTTGTGGCGGCAGCCTTAGTTTCAGAGTAATAATCACTCCAAATGCAGTCAGGTGTTAAAGTAGTTCTTTATTGTTTCTTCCAAAATAGCCCAGTTAGCTTTACTTGGTTCTGAGAGCTCTTGTTGCTAGCTTCAGCCTCTCTCTGAATCTTGGTTCTGCCCCACTGCAGATTAGCTTCTCATCTCCTGAACTGAACTCTCACTCTGTCAATCTTCTGAAGTGAATTCTGGGTCTAGCTCCACTCCGATTTGTGGCTTCTTCTGAACTGACTGATGCTTCCCTTTCAATCTTTTCAACTGAACTCTGCTGACTGAGCTCAGCTGTATTTATGCTCTCTCGAAGGTTGACTCCTCCTCTCAGAGTGGGATTATGTGAGGTGTGAATTCACAAAGTTACAAAGTTAACTTTGTGAATCTCCTATACTTGTGAACTCCAATGGGGTGCTAATGTGTGAATTCTTAAAGGTGCAAACACAAGCACACAAGCATTGCTTCCAGCAATTCCACTTAGTACCTTGTTTCAAGTTCTGGCCCATAACATCTCCTTGTAGGATCAGATCAATCATACTGAACCATGCTAAATTAGATAATTATTATCTCTATCAATTCTAATGACTTAACACTTTGTAAGGATTCCAACAAGCCACAATATTTCTTGGAGTTTTGATTTTGGGATCTCTTTCAGTAGGTGATCAATGAATTCTTTCAATGTCTGTTTTACCCTCTGTTTCTATAGTACCTGGGCAGTTCTCTTTCATGATTTCCTGAAAAATAGTGTCTAAGCTCTTTTTCTTTATCATAATTTTCAGGAAGTCCAATAATCCTCAGATTATGTCTCCTAGATCTGTTTTCCAGGTATGTTATTTTCCCAAGTAGATATTTAACATTTAAAATTTTTTTTTCATTTTTGGGGGTTTTGCTTGACTGATTCTTGGTGTCTCCTCAAGTCATTCATTTCCATTTGTTTAATTCTGATTTTTAATGAATTATTTTCTTCATTTACTTTTTAAAATTTCTTTTTGTAATTGCCTAATTGAGTTTTTAAATGAGTTGTTTTGTTCTATGAAGTTTTTTTCCATTTGCCAATTTTATTTTTTAGAGAGCTATTTTCTTTTTCCAATTCACTAATTCTGTTTTTCAGGGAGGTGATTTCTTTATCCACTGTATCTTTTAATGAGTAGGATGACTTATCCAGACTCTCTTGCCAAATTTCCCTTTTCTTTCCTCAGTTTTCTTCTAGCTCTCTTGTAAGAGCCTTTGTAATGTCTTCTATGAGAGTTTTATGTGTTGGGGACCAAATCATATCCCCTTTTGGAGTTTCATCTAGAGACAATCTGTTTTTAGTCTTCTCAGAGTTTGAAGTCTGTTCTCTATCAGTGTAGAAGCTATCTATAATTAGAGCCTGCTTTAACTTTTTAGTCATTTTGATAAAAAAGAAACAAAGAAAACAAACACATACAAAAAAACAATTGCAGTCTGCTTTTGGGGCAGCATGGCATCATCAAGCTTTCTCTATAGACAACAGGAAGTAGTCGTGAAGGAGCAATGGGACAGCAATGGATGTGCTGTGTCTGCATACCAGTTGCACTCTGAGAGCATGCTGAGTCACTCTGGGTGTTAGGTGGGTGTGGCCAGGTCCAAGAGACTCTAGCATTTTATGGTTATAGTCTTTAGTCCATGTGTTTATTGCTTCTCTGCTGATCTACTGGCTTGCTGCCAGAGCCAAGTAGCTCACACTGTGGCAAAGTTCTTCCTGCAAATTTTGTGCTGGTTGAGACCACACCCCCGTTCCCCCCTGAAGTCTGCTCAGCTTGAGCTGTCTTCCATGATCTCACTGCTAAGTTTCCTGATGCTGTGCCTGGTCTAATTGTTCCTGCCTGTGAGCAAAAACAGATCTTTTCTGGTGAATTGTGAGATTATTTTTGGTTGGTAATGTGATGTACTCCCAATAATCATGGTTTTTTTCAGTCAAGCACTAATTCCGAGGCCTTTCAAAAAAGAAGTAATCTGAGGGCAAGGAAGAATTTAGATAGATACATCCTCTGTCATCTTGACTTCACCTTCCCCCCTTCCCCCCAACCCAAGTTGGATTATCTTTAATGGAAATCTGTGAGAAAAACTTGGAGCCAGGGCCAATAAAATTTGCCACTCTGGAATGGTTTCACAGCATATATTAATTTGTGCATTAGTATAAAAGGTGTTTATCTTGTCAGGTCTTATCCCAGAAAATTGTACTGCTTGCTTAATGTCCTTTAATAAAATTCTAGCCACAAGCACTGGGTAAGGAGTAAAACTTTGTTGTGGTTGTGCTGGGAGGTTCACCCACTCTATTACAGTGCTTCCTTGATGAAGGACTGCTATAGGTGCCTCTTTTGTAGCAAAAACTGATTTTTCCAAGGGTTTTTGAGTGACTCCTTCAACCACATTGGATAAAGTCAGTTCAACTTCTCTCAAAGCCTCTTGATCTTCTTTAGTCAGTTGCCGTGGTGAGTTTAAAAGTTGCCAAAGATATAACTTGGATTCTGGAGTCCGGAGTCTCCAGCCTCTCTCCTCCTCATCCTGCTGCCAAGTGATTCTCACTTCTCTCCCTCTGCACTCCAATCCTTGCCTAGAATTATCTTACTACCAACATTCAGCAAGCACCAATGGTGAGGAGAGCCACCATCCAAATATATGCTAATAGAACCATTGTCTCACATTGAATAGGTAGCATTAAGTGCTCTCTTGTTTGATTCAGAGTTTCAGCCCTCTACATATGTCATTGAGAACTCACATTGGTTGCTGGATTCTTGGAGATTATAGTCTCATTCAGCAGCGGGGCCAAATCATGGATCCATTTGTTATCAGTAAATCTCTCCCTTTCAAATAAAATATTAAAAACTCTGTAATCTCTATCTTGTCTCAGTTTCTGCATTACATTTTGCAGCCTTCCCACTGAGATCTTAGAAAATGAGAGCAGGATTATTGATTAGAGATTTTTGGGCTCAGCCTTGGACTTTGGGGTGATTGAGGATCTGTGTTCTTGGCCTGGAGAGGCTGGCTCTGTGGATTTCTCCAGAATCTCTGGGAAAGAGAGCAGTTTTCAGCCACAACAATGCCTGATGGTGGAAACTCCATTTCGGCCACTGGAGAGTACATCTGGATGTCTTAGGACATAATCTGTTCTGTTTATCTGTTCTGTCTGTTTGTGCTAGCATCTGGATTCTCAGAATAATAAAATGCCAATGGGCATTAAATTCTGAGAATGGTATCATTCTAGGATGCTGGATGATTCCCTCTGATTTGGGTGTCTTCTAAAACATCTGTTCTGATCTGATTCTGAGTGCTTTTTTGGGCCCTATCTGGTTATACCACACCCATCCCCCTCTTTGGACTGAGGGTCTCTGCCTAGTCTCACCATGAAGCAGTTTTTGAGAGACCATCTGCCCTGCTCCTAATGTACTTTGAAATGATATGGGGCAATTTGGGAATGGTTGATAGATGACTGTTAAACCCTGACTGAGTCATCTATTACTGTGTGTTTAAGATTTGCGATGGAAATTGTTAAAACTCTGTATCTATTGCTGCTATGTTTAAGGGATTTTTAAGGAAACCCTACTGTATTAGTCTGTTATGTATGGGAATTTTGATTCACTCTTGGGATTTATATGTGGGATGGTTCTTTGATAATTCCTTTCCATGAAAAAAAAGGGGGGGGGGGAGGAAGAGATGGAAAATTGGGAAACTGGTGAATTTTTCTCAAAATAACTGTAAGAATGGGAACTCCTAGTTCCTATTCACTTAGCCTTAGGCACTCTGCCCCACACCCTATCTCACTAGTTCAGATTGAATTGGAAGTTCTTAAATTTACTGGACTATGATTTGCTGGTTATGCTTTAACTTTGAAATCCTTTATTCTGCTGGAATTGCCCTGGCAAAGTCAGTTTTTGGGATTATTTTTTAGAAACAACCAGAGATCAGACACCTGTTTTAGGACTGGCAATCTTTCTGACCTGTTTCTCCACTCCTGTAACCCCAGCATCTTAATTAGTATTTTAGCATTCTCAAAGGACTTTGTGGTTTGGTATCATATCTCTAAAAGTTTGGAATTGCCTGCCTTGGTCTAACTCTGACACTCTGCTCAGAAATCTGGATCCTTTCTGCAACCCTGTCTGTTCCTCTGGGCATGGACAGGTAGAGCTACTCCAAGCCTCACCCTTATCCCCTGGAGAGGGTTGCCCTTCTGAGTGGGCCTTGAGCCCTTGAGCCCTGCTGATCTATAAGCAGAGGCTGAGTTTAATGCACAAATGACTGCAGACCATGTAACTCACAGTGAACTGTCCATCTCAAACTGGATTCTTAGGCTGAAATGCTCTGTAACTGCAGAGGACCTGACATTTTTGCAACGGGGAGCCTTTGTATTGCTGATTGACACTGGGGTTATCATGGAGAGACTTGTCCTTGCCATAAGTCCTTGTATTTTTCTAGGTTTATTTGCTTCACATAGGGTTGGTCAAAATTTTGGTGCTAGACATGCCAGGTATCTAGAGGAAGATAATTCAATGATCTGAATATTCAGAAGAGAGAGAGAGAGAGAGAGAGAGAGAGAGAGAGAGAGAGAGAGTGGAATGTTGTGCCACAGTTCCTTTTTATTGTTCTGACTCAGTTTCCCTAATTGTCAGGTCTCAGTTTCTCTGAGTTGTTTTGAGTTAGGATAAAGGTCTTATATCTTAGAATATCAGGTACCTCTCTCCATTCCAATTAATTAGAATCAGGTGCCTCCCCGCCATCTCCAGTACCTCTCCTCATTCTGTAATCCCAATTTATCAGAATGTCCTGTGCCTCCTCCCATCCTGTCAGAACTGGATTGATAGTCCTGATCCTTCTCTCAGCAGTCTGACTCCACCCCTGGTCTACCCCTGTAGCTGAGCCACAGGTATGTATATGTCATTGAGAACTCATATTGGTTGCTGGATTCTGGGAGATGATAGTCTCATTCATCCCTGGACAAAATCAGGGGTTCATTTGGTCCCAGTAAATCTCTCCTGTTCAAACAAATGATTAAAAACTCTCTAATCTCTATCTTGCCTCAGTTTTTCCAGCATTACAATCAAAGTGGTTGTTTTCTCAAGAAGGGGAAAAAGGAGGAAGGGAGGGAGAAAATTTAGAACAAAAAATTTAAAAAACAACTTTAAAAATTTTTTTAATATAATTGAGAATAAAATAAAATAAAAGGGAAGAACTTTTTAAAAAATGGTATTATCAAGAGATGAAAATTTAAATGGCTTGCCTGGTGTTGCACAGACAGTTTGGGTCAGGAAGAAGTCCAATCTGCTGTTATTAGGCATAACCAAGTCCTACACCATACTGTTTGTAGAGAGTGATTTGTAAGGATTTCTAAAGTTAACTGATGGCATCCAGGAATTTGATTTCTTTAAAAGTGTCACTTAAAAGCATTTACTTTGACTTCGAAAACAATTGATTAAATTTAATTTAATTGAGACATGTTTAATATTTAATAGATCATTAAATAAGGTATGGAAATTCATGGTCATTAGTCAAAAATGCCTAAAGGGAACAATTATCTGAATATCAGGCAAAGTAACAGCACTATAGTTGGGATTGTTGACTAACACACCCTATTCCCACATGGTGGTAATGTATCTAAACTGGAAGGAAACTTCTTTAAGAGGTGAATAATATCCTAAGGATATGTTGTATGTAGACTGCATATCTGAAAACTTACTACATGAATGATATGAAGATTTTATCATGATTAAGGTTTTTCTTTTCTTATGTTGGAATCTTTTTCATCTTTAAATTTTGATCAATCAAATATGGAATGGTTAAGTAAGTGCTTTAGTTACATTTTTCCAAAACATCAGTTCTCAAAGTATGGTCTAGGGACCTCAAGGATCCCAAGATCCTTTCACCAAATTTGTAAGATCAAAATTATTTTCATAATAATATTATGATTTAAAAATTTTAATGTGGTAAATAGCAATAGATATAAAACATAAACAAAAACTTTTAGGGCTCTGTAATAATTTTAAGAGTGTAAGGTCACAAAGACCACAAAGTTTAAAAATTGCTAAAAAAAAAAGCTAAAAAGTTAAGATTAAAAAAATATTTTGTTGAATTTCTTTGGGGGAAAATTTATCTTGAATCAAAACAAAAGGAAGTCAGAATACAGAACAGCAGGTAGAAAACAGTTTTTGTACACAATTAACAAGGTGGTCTGAAGGTTTCTTTTAAACTTTTCTAAGGTAAGAGGAAAATTTTCTTTCTTTTTTTTGATATTGAAGGTTTATTTCAAAACATATGCAAGGATAATTATTCAATATTGACTCTTGCAAGACCTTGTGTTTTAATTCTTCCTCCCCTTTCCCCCCATCCCTTCCCCTTCATGGCAAGTAATCCAATATATGCTAAACATGGTAAAAATATATAAATTAAATATAGGCATACATATTTATATAATTATCTTGCTGCACAAGAAAAATCTGATCAAAAATGAAGAACAATGCAAAGAAAATAAGATTCAAGCAAACAACAAAAGAAATGAAAATGCTATATTGTGATTCACACTCAGTTCCCACAGTCCTCTCTCAGAGTGTAGATGGCTTTCATCATCACAAGATGATTGGAAATGGTCTCAATCACCTCATTGTTGATGAGAGCCATGTCCATCAGAATTGATCATTGAATAACCTTGCTGTTGCTGTATATAATGATCTCCTGGTTCTGCTCATTTCACTTAGCATCAGTTCATGTAAGTCTCTCCAGACCGCTCTGAAATCATCCTGCTGATCATTTCTTATAGAACAATACTATTCCATAGCATTCATATACCATAACTTATTTAAACCATTCTCCAACTGATGTGCATCCACTCAGTTTCCAGTTTCTTGTCACTCAAAAAGGGCTGCCACAAACATTTTTGCACATGCCTTTCCCTCCTTTAAGATCTCTTTGGGATATAAGTCCAGTACAAAAATGCTGGATCAAAGGGCATGCAGAGTTTGATAGCCCTTTGAGCATAGTTCCAAATTGTGCTCCAGAATGGTTGGATCAGTTCACAATTGTAGAGTATGGGCTAGCTCCCTGGAGGGCCTCAGGGTCAGCTAGAGTTAGGATAAATTAAAGGAAGCAGGCAAACTGCCATGAGGCTTGCCAAAGATGTATCGTGGATTCTGGAATCCAGAGTCACCAGCTTCTCTCCTCCTCATCCTGCTGCCAAGTGCTTCTGGCCTCTCTCCCTCCACCCTCCAATCCTTGCCTGTGATTATCTTAACATCAAACATTCAGCAAGCATCAATGGTGAGAAAAGCCATTTATCCAAATATATGATTAGAGTCATTGTCTCACATCAAATAGATAATTAGCCTTAAGTGCTTAGTTGTCAGATTCAATATACCGTTTTGGAGTTTCAGCCTTTTACACACAATTCCACCAACAATGCATTAGTGTCCTAGTTTTTCCATATCCCTTCCACCATCCATCATTATCTTTTCCTGTCATCTTAGCCAATCTGAGAGGTGTGTAGTGGCACCTCAGAATTGTCTTAATTTTCATTTCTCTGATCAATAGTGATTTAGAGCACCTTTTCATATGACTAGAAATGATTTCAATTTCTTCATCTGAAAATTGTCTGTTCATATCCTTTGACCATTTATCAATTGGAGAATGGCTTGAATTCTTATAAATTTGAGTAAATTATATATTTTAGAAATGAGGCCTTCATCAAAACTTCATCAAAACTTGAATGTAAAAATGTTTTCCCAATTTATTGTTTCCCTTTTAATCTTGTCTATATTAGTTTTGTTTGTACAAAAATTTTTTAACTTAATATAATCAAAATTATTTATGTTGTGCTCAATAATGAACTCCAGTTCTTCTTTGGTGATGAATTCCTGCCTTTTCCACAGATCTGAGAGGTAAACTATCCTATGTTCTTCTAATTTGCTTATAATATCACTGTTTATGTCTAAATCATGAATTCATTTCAACCTTATCTTGATATATGGTGTTAGGTGTGGGTCAATGCTTATTTTCTGCCATACTCATTTCCAATTTTCCCTACAATTTTTGTCAGATAGTGAGTTCTTATCCCAATATTTGGGTCTTTGGGTTTGTCAAACACTAGATTATTATAGTCATTGACTATTTTGTCTTGTGAACCTAACCTATTCCACTGATTGACTACTCTATTTCTTAGCTAATACCAAATAGTATTGATGACCACTGCTTTATAATATTGTATTAGGTCTGGAACAGTTAAGTCACCTTCATTGGCATTTTTTTCCCCATTAATTCCCTTGACATTCTTGACCTTTTGTTCTTTCAGATAAACCTTGTTATTGTTTTTTCTAGATATGTAAAATAATTTCTTGGGAGTTTGATTGGTATGGCACTAAATAAGTAGATTAATTTAGATAGTATTGTCATTTTTATTATATTCATTTGGCCTACCCATGAGCCAATTGATTAAATCTTATTTTATTTGTGTGGAAAGTGTTTTGTAGTTGTGCTCATATAGTTCCTGATTTTCCCTTGGCAGATAGTCTCCCAAATATTTTATATTATTGACAGTTATTTTAAATAGAATTTCTCTTTGTATCTCTTGCTGCTGGATTTTGTTGGTAATATATAAAAATGCTGATGATTTATGTGTATTTATTTTATATCCTGCAACTTTGCTAAAGTTGCTAGTAGTTTTTTAGTTCATTTTCTAGGGTTTTCTAAGTATACCATCATATCATCTGCAAAAAGTAATAATTTGGTTTCCTAAGAGGAAAATTTTGAATAAGAGTGTAGAGAGAACATTTTGGAAAAGGGAACTCAAAATCAACAAAGAGAAAGTATAAGTAACCTGAGAAGACCGTCCAGATGGAGGCTTATAAAACACAATGGAAACGAATAGGAGAGAAACACAAGTCATACTAAGTTGGAAAAGCATTATATTTATATCTGGGGAAGCAGCTCCTGGGAGGGAGGAGGAGTTGGGGATGAGGGTGTGGTGGAGGGTGGAAAGGAGAGAGGGGGGGAATCAGTCAATCTTTCTAATTGCATAACAATAGCTACAAAGAGGGCAAGTCTAGCTATAGGGTCAAGGCACCTTGAGAGAGAGACAAGAGGTGACATATACCAGGCAGGACAAATCATCATCATCACTTTAACTACTCCTTCTTCTTAGAAGGAAATGAAGAAATTCCAGCCCCTGTAGCCAGTGTCCCAAAAAGAAACATCTGTAGAAAAGTGGTAACTATCTGGTAATTGTGGCTACAGCTACTAAAGATCTGAAAATATATTTCTTAACACTATTGTCTCTCGCACTATTAAATCGTTTTGCATTAGAAATGGATATGATTTTATAAGTGCAATTGACATTACAAAAGATTTATTATCATCTGCTTGCTTTTGCACCAGAAGGACCATGGGACCTTTCCATCTGACTTGCAGCTGAAACTTGCCATATGTATTATTTCCTCTCTTTGAATGTGAGCTTTTGGAAAGTAAGCATTTTCTATTTGTATCCTTAGCACTTAGCATACTTCTCTGTACATAATAAGATATTAATGATTTTTTTCTCATTCATTCATTCATTCATTTATTATATATGGTGTGTGTGTGTATGTGTGTGTGTGTATCCAGAACCAGGAATAATGCTTGTTTTACAAGATATGTCTTTTTATGCTATATATTATTTTAAGTTCTGAAACTGTATTCAATTTTATTTGAAAATGTCTTGTAATTATTCATCTTTTGTGTACTGGTGGATGATTCCTTTATACTGTGACTCAATATAATCAGACAAAGAAAAAAATACTTACAGATAATATTTAATATTTACAGATAATCTTTTAATAAGAACAGACACCAATGCTCCTTTGACTTATGTAAAATTAAAATTTCCTCCAATTGCCATTTGATTGCAGAAGCAATTTTAAAAAATTCAGGCATACCATTTGACTTCCCATTGAATAGTTATGCTGGCTTTGCTCACATAGCAAAATTAAAAGCAAAAAAAAAAAAAAATAAAAAAATAAACCATAAACCAGAATTTTTCCTATTTGTAAATTTGGGCACCCATAGTGCTAAGGAATATAAAGAATTCTATTAATAATAAGCATATATATATAGCTTTACTCTTATCTTAGTAGAATCCTCTAATACCCTTAACTTCTTCCTGGCAAAGAATATGTATTTTCTGTCTCTCCTTGTCTTTGTCTCTGTCTCTGTGTCTCTGTCTCTCTCTAATTTCATTGTTGTCCATGTCAGTACCTGACAAGAAGTAGTACAACAACATGCTGCTTGTAAAGGTGGTTTTTGATGACTGGAGTGCTTTCTGATTTGTTGCTCTAGGTAACACAAAAGCAGTAGGTGAGAAGTTTTGCTCATCCCATTGCTTAATAATTTATTTGTTCTAAGACTGACATTTACAAAGGCAACTTTTTATTTCTGGATATTCCTAGATATATGAACATGTATTTATAGTAGCAAAGTGAGTTGGATAATTGAGACAATTATGCCCATTATGTGTCTACTTGAGATTAAAGTGTTTGGGGGCTTGAATTTCCCTATTGCTTTGTGCATAGCATTGTGCTAAGGAAAGTGTCCCAACTTCCAGCTCTTAGGCTTCCACTTCCTTTAAAACTCATTCAAGTACTCTCTGATCCCAGCCCCCTTCTTCCAGATTCTCATGTTATCCCCACTGAGGTTATTCTTCATCTATTTTGTATTATCTTGAATGTTCTGATTTATATGGCATTTCACACATTATAAAGTAAGCTTCTTGAGTATAAAAATGATTTTTGCTTTTTCATTGTGCTCCCAATGATTAGCATAGTTCGTTGCACAGAGTAAGCATTATATGAATGCTTGCTGATTGATTGATTGATAAACCATAGTCCTTCCTCTCAATGGAGGTTAAAAGATGTACACATATGAAACATTTAAAAACTGTAAAAACAAATTCACAATCAAGTATCAAAATAAGAATAGAGACATGAAATGGGATTCTAGTGGGACTTCAGAGAGTTCTCATTTTACAGATAAAAAATTGAGCCCCAGAAAATTATGACCTCTTCAAAACCACACAGGTAATAAATGTCAGAGGTAGGATTAGATCTGGATCTTCTGCATCCCAATCAGTGTTCTTTCCTTTGTACCAGGCTACTTCTCAGACAGCAAAGATTGGAGCTGTGAACTGATCCAATCATTCTGGAGAGCACTTTGGAACTATGCCCAATGGGCTATCAAAATGCATACCCTTTGATCCAGCAATGTTTCTACTGGGTTTATATCCCAGAGGAGGGAATGGGACCCACATGTACAAAAATGTTTTTGGGGACCCTTTCTGTAGTATCAAGAAACTAGAAACTGAATGGATGCCCATCTGTTAGGGAATGGCTGAATAAGTTATACATATGAATGTAATGGAATATTATTGTTCTATAAGAAATGATGAGCAGGTTGATTTCAGAAAAGACTGGAGGGGCAGCTAGGTGGCACAATGGATAGAGCACCAGCCCTGAAGTCAGGAGTATCTGAGTTCAAATCTGACCTCAGACACTTAACACTTCCTAGCTGTGTGACACTGGGCAAGCCACTTAACACCAATTGCCTCAGCAAAAACAAAAACGAACAAACAAAAAACAGAAAAGACTGGAAAGACTTACATGAACTGATGCCGTATGAAGTTAACAGAACCAGAAAAACATTATATGTGATGATCTACTGTGTTGGACTTGGTTCTTCTCAGCAATGTGGTAATTCAAGGCAATTTCAATAGACTTGAGAAGGAAAATGCTAATTACATCTAGAGAGACAACTATGGAGCCTGAATGTGGATCAAAGCATAGTGTTTCCACTTTTTTGTGTTGTTTGTTTTTTTCTTTCGTGTGTGTTTTTTTTTCTCCTCTTGGTTTGATTTTTCTTTCACAACATCACAAATATGGAAATATGTTTTTTAAAAGATTGTATATATTTAATCTATATCATATTGCTTACTGTTTTGGGGAGAAGGTTTGTAAGGGAGGAAGGGAGGGAGAAAAATATAGAACACAAAGCCTTATAAAATGAATGATAAATGTTATCTTTACATGTATTTGGAAAAATAAAATACTAATTTTTTTTGATTAAATTTATTTAATATCTTCTACAGTCACCGTTAAAAAATATTTAATATTTTACCCCCCCCATTACATTCGAAATGATTTTTTTTTACATTTGTTTTTAAGATTTTTTGAGTTCTAGGTTCTTTCCTTATCCTGACCATTAAGAAACCACATGTGAAGTTATGTAAAACATTTCCATAAAAGTCAAGTTGTAAAAGAAAATATACATCTCCCACTCGAATGAAAATAAAAACTCTCAAGAAAAATTGTTAAAAATAAAGAGAGAAATAGATGGAGAAATAGAGCATGCTTTGGTCTGTACATAGACACACACACTTCCTTCTCTGGACATGGATTGAATTTTTCATCACATTTTAGAATAGTTGTGGATGATTGTACTTCTGAGAATAACAAAGTCATTTACAGCTCATCATCTCAGAACATTGCTATTACTTTGTATACAATATATTTCATTTTGTCCATGGAGGACTTTCCAGATTTTTTTTTCCCTGACAGCATCCTCTCATCTTTTCTCAGAGAACAATAATATTCCATAAGAGAAACTTGTTTCAATTTTTTTAAAACATTAATTATTGCTAACGGTATTCCCCCCATTTATTCTCTATCTACTTTCACCCTGGTCCTCCTCAAAAGTGTTTTTGTTACTGACCACTCCCTTCCCCAATATACCCTCTCTTTAATCACCTTTACTACTTCCCATATTTCATTCCCCTCCTATTTTCCTTGAGGGTAAGATAGAATTCTATACCCCTAATGAGTCTCCTATTTGAGTCAATTCTGATGAGAGTAAGGTTCATGCGCTCCCCATTTTTCTTGCCTCAAAAATAAAATACTATTGAAAAACACTTACTTACATTTACTTATATGGGTGCATATGGGAACTTCATACTCTTACCTTCAGAAGATGTAAACTTTCTTAGGGTAAGAGCTGATTTGTACCCTTGTTTCTTGACATGATAGGTTTCAAATCTGTAATAAAGGTTTCAAGACTGACTGGAATTTTAGGATCAATAATTCAGAAGGATAAAAATTATCTTTAGATCCTTGTGGGTTTTGTTGCAGCTAGCTCAAAACCCCAATTCTAGAGAGTCAGTTATTAAATTTTCTGTGTCAGCACAGAATCAGTACTTGATTTATTATTGTGTTCATTGTCTAGATTTAAGAAAGTGATAGAAAATGTGAACAATAAAGATTAATTAATAAATATGTCATGGTTACATCCCCTTCCCCCTGAGAGTCATGCCAGTGTTAATATTACTGGTAAATGTTGAACATTTGTCAATTTACTCCTGCCTGAGTCTTTCAGTCCTTGCCTTGCGAAATAGAATTGAACAATTCTCCAGAATTTTAAAAGTAGAAACCTAATGTTTTCTTTCAGCCTACCTCTAAAATATTATATGCGTTCCTTTAAGAATTCAGAGGAAAAACAAAATTCCACCTTCTGCCTCAAAGGCTATGACAATCTTTAACCACTTTGAAGGCTCAGATTTAATCTCTCTATGTGTCTCTTTGTCTCTCCCTGTTTCTCTCTGTCTCTCTCTAGCTCTTCCTTTGTACCTACCTCTTTTACTCTTTCTCTCCCCTCTCTTCACATATGTATAAACACACATATATGTAAATTTAATCTCTCTTAACATTTCCCAATCACTTTCTTAACTAAGAATCCAAGATGATGTATGCTTTTCACATGATAGACGTTTAATAATTTTTTTTATCCACCCTCTAACCACTAAGGCATATTACCTCTCTATTACACCACACAGGAAAAACATTAAGAAATGTTTATATAAAGTAGTGGAGAATGAAAAAAAAAGTGGAACCAGAGAAATAATATATCCACTGATAACTTTGTAAAATATTTAATAATAATAATCATAGCAACAAATTTGATAAAAATCCAAAGAAGAAAGAGGTGAGAATGAATAGAACATAGAAGCAAAAAGGACACCATTGATATTATTTTAATAATTTAGAATCAGAAGATTTTAAAACCATAATTTACCCCTTTCTCTCATTTTACAGAAGAAGAAACTGAGGCCTAGAAAAGCAAAATTGTTTTCCATGGTCACACAGAGAGTAAGAGCCCAGATTCAAATAAAAGAGTTGGTTATGGTTCTATGCATGCTAAGTTCTTAAAATTTTGTTTATTTGAATGCTTTTGTTTATGGTTGTTAAATTCTAAATAAAACAAATTGAATTTTAAAAAAATGAAAAGGAGACAAAATCATAAAAATGGGACTTTATGTGTCATCAAGGGAGATATAGAAGGGACACCAAAGGTAGAGAAGAGATCCAAAATAAAAAAAAATAAGTTTGAACACTGAGGCTGTGTCTCATAGCTTAAAATAGGAAGATGAATGGAGAGATATTTTTCTGTTCAATGTGGGTTTAGTTTTTCAAAGAATATATTCTTGTTTCCTGGGAGATCAAGGTTAGGTATAGCCACAGGACACCATTCTTTTAATATTTAACAACTACTGGGCTAGTGCTGTTCGATTCTTTTAAAGAGAAGTTTCATGAGAGATCATACATTTTTAGATCTAAGGGAATTTTTTAGAGATTTCTACTCAAAAGTCACTCATTTTACTGATGGTCAAACTGAACAGTGTTGAAGTGTCTTTCACCATGGTCACAGAATGGGGGGGGGGAATCATAGAATTGTAGAGTTAGAGCTGGAGGGGACCATAAGAGCCATCAAGAGCAACTCCCTCATTTTACAAATGAAGCAACTGAGGCCCAGGGAGGTCAAATGAGTTATTTGCCCCAGATCACATGCAGTAAATGTTTGAGGTGGGATTTGAATCCAAGTTTTCCTTACTTCAAGTGCATATGTCATTTTCCCTACAGTACAGTATCCTTTACTTTAAAATTTTCTGGGGGAGTAAAGATGATATTTCCTCATCTCTTCTAGACTAGAAATTCAGAGATTACTCACAGTTGTGATTCCATTTTGATCAACACAGGATCTTTGACTTGTTCTGGTTTCTGACTTGAACAGGTTCATCTCATCTTGGACATAACTTCTCTTCCCTTAGCTCACCACATTACTGGTGAACTAGCTCACAATAACTCAGAATTCAGTTTAAGAGCCAGCCGTTGCCTCTTCGACTTCAGTACTATAAGCATATGACATTTATATAGGGCAATGTTCTTTCCACTACATTATATTGCTTCCCTGATAGTTGATTTATTTTTCCTTATTAAAATGGCAGAAGAACTAGGTTCAGGGGAATGTAGAGGTAAAGGTTTTCTTTTCTTTTTTTCCCCCATTTTATATTGATATTCAGATTGGAATCATCATGTGGCTTTCAGGAAAGAAAAAAGTTCATAGTCACATATGATTCACATTCATTTTGGAGATGTCATTTGAAGATCCTTTTCAATTCACATTCTTTGCATTTTCTTGGAGTAATGAAAACCAGGGCTTTTCCACTTTCCTGCAGTGGGTACTTCTTTCAAATCTCGCTCCCATAAGACTCTAGGGAAATAGGAAGAATAGTTATACTCCTTGTTTTCTCATACATTCTCTTTGCCTCCATTATTTGGTAACCCCTTCTTTCAACTTTACTCTCTCACTCTTTATCATTCAGTTCAAGTCCATCTTGACCACAAGATTGCAGGATGTATTTGAATAAAAATTTTCAAGCCACTTGAAAATTTATGTTTGATTTTCAAAAAAAAAAAAAACAAAAAACTCATGGAATCGTCTTCATTGCCATTGTCATAATTTATATTCATATAACACTTTATATTTGCTTAGAACTTTTTTCCAATTGATTTCTTCACTTCCATGATTCTTTTTTTTTTTTATCTCCACCACAACCTACTGAATTAGATAGTGCTTTAAGCATTATCATCAATTTACAGATGATGAAACTGAGTCTCAGAATAATAAATTGACTTGCCAAAAATCATACAATTAAGATAGGGGCAGAATTGGGTCTTAGGTCTTCTGACTTCTAATCTAAAATTCTACATTAATGGAAAAGGTGCTAAAAATGTTAGAAAATTGTTGTATAATTGCTACATGAAATGATAGTTTTCAGGAGACACAATATGTATACTATAAAAATTTCCTTCCTAGGATTTCGAGGACATGTTATGACACCAAAAATACCATTTCTCTGACACTTTTAATTAACACCAACTCCCAATTAATTAATTCAATTAATTTTTTGGACTTTTTGGGGGTATCACAGACCTCTTTAGCATTTTGGTGAAGTCTAAAGATCTCTTCTTAGAATAATGTTAAATGCATAAATTAAAGTAAATAATATTATAAATGGATGTATTTGAATTGCAATAATTATGAAAATATAAACAAAATACCCCCAAGATTAAAAATCCTTGCATGCAGTTTAACATATATGCAATGTTAATTTTATGATTGTATAGAGTGATATACAAAAATTTACATATTGGAAAACATTCTATCTAGAAAAACTGAAGTATAAATTGATCAATTATCAATTAAGCATTATTAATGAAGGAAGCCAATGAAGACAAATCAGGCTACACCAACTAATTAGTTTGTTTCTATTAGTGACAGATAGTTTTTGTACTATATTTTTCCATTAATTCAACTGTTATTCTGGCATTGTCCTTAGTCTCTGAGGGGCAGGGAACTGAAGAAATTTTATTCTGTATTTTTGTGTTTGTGAACTATTGTTCAGATCTTGGTATCTTAACACAAAAGACGTGGGGAACTTGAGAACACCAAAATGCAAATACATAGGAAAATGCTGCACAAATTTGGCCTCTGTTTCTGAAGATGGCTTCCTGAGGGAAGCATTAATTGTGATGGGTAGACTTTGTTAATCTTTGTGAGCTGGGTCTCTAAGTTACCATGTCCTTTGAAAGGCTATTATTTGTTTTTAGATGAACTATTATGAGCATCCCTGGCTGCTGTAACTCTCTGAAAAGATTCATTTACCCCCTGGCTTCCAGCTGGCTTGTTTATATATGTACAGGCAGGCTTTACCGCATGAGGTCCATGGATCTGATGATAAAAAAAATTGTGACAATTAAATGAGAAACACAACTACCAATGACCTTCATGGCTGACTTCTGTGGAATTAGCAAGAAAACTTTGAAAATATTGTGAAATATAATTCCTTGCACAAAAGTAACAGACATGTGGTGAGGCATGCTTTTAGGCACATATAAACATAAAGGCAAATCACAGTTGTTGCTAGGTTAGCTGTCTTTATCCACATTGACCCTATCTGACTAGACACCGATTTGTAAATTAGACAGTTGTAGGGAAGGAAAACTAACAAAGCGGAGAAGCACCTGTTTCTTTTCTTTTTTTATGAGTTGCTTTGAATGATGAATTCTTTGAAAAAAAAAATGAAATCTTGGAGCTCAGGGACCCTCCCCTTTTAGTTCATGAATAGGCTTTAATTTTAGAAGGATTCTAAAAACAGGAAGCACTCCACAAAATATTGTCAGATATCTTTAGAACATTAAGGACTTAGAAAAGATGTCACAGTTAATCAGAAGACTTCATTGCTGATTTTTATCATTAAATCAGTACCTGGTGTAGGAAAGCCATGAACTTTAGAGTCAGACCATGGAAGTATTTTAACCAGAAAATAGTTTCTCAAGGTTAACAACAAGATTTTATGCCCTACCAGTAATTTCAATAGAGATGAAATGAAGGAAAGAAACGGATTCATTTAATGAGGGCAAATTGATTTAAAAATAAAGGATAGTAAAGGAGATGGAGAAAAAGCATGGGAAGTTTCTCATTTTGTAAAAAAAAAAACAGGAAAAATTGTTCATCATATTTCATTTTTAAACTAGAATAAAATGATTTTGCTAATGGACAGTTTACAACTCATCATTATAATCTATGGCTTGAAAAAGACTTCCATCTGGCCAGGTTTCCTCTTTATTTGTTAAACCTGGCCTTTGACCTAAAGACAGAAATTCTGATAGCATTGTACTCTCAAAACTTGGTTTAAAAATGATCCTTAAAAATGATTCTATGGGTAAGAGAAGAAAAATAAAGAGGAAACCAATTCAAGAATTCATTTTCTGATGTACCACCTCACAAGGCTGATTCTTTGTAAACATTTATAGCTATGAAATATGAGCTATTAATGTTATTCTCCAAAGATAGGTATCATTTTTGCATCACTTTCCTTCACTAAACTTTATTAGGAAATGTCTTCTGGATTATTATTATTTTAAAAACAAAATCAGATTCTTCCAATACTTTTTCTTATCCCCCTGTAAATAGGAGAATTATTTGACTTTTAAATTAATTTATCCTTCACTGGATGATTCAATTTCTTGAACTCATTTTATGTGTTGAATAATGAGGACTCTAAAAAGTAGAAGAAATGCAGGAATTAATACGCAAATGATTATTTATCTAAAGACAGCTTTCATTACAAGCTATTGCATCAGTACAGACATGCAACTTGTAATTTTTTGGAGACTCATTATTTTTCATTTGTTTCAGTTACAAATGACATTTGGGAGTTTTCTTGGCAAAGATACTGAAATGGTTGCCATTTTTTTTTCTCCAGCTCATTTTACAGATAAGGAAATGGAGACAAATAGGATTAAGCGACTTGCCCAGGGTCATACAGTTAGCAAATATCTGGGGCCAGATTTGAAATCAGGTCTTTCTGACAATAGGCTTGGGGTTTTAGCCAAGTCACCTAGCTGCCCATTGCACTATAGTCTGACTGTCTAGTTTTGTAGACATATTTTCCCTACCAAAACTGACAAGTCCTTCTTTAAAATGCAACCACCAAAGTTGTGAACTGATTTAACCGTTGTAGAGAGCAATTTGAAACTGTGTCCAAAGAACAATCAAATTGTGCATATCCTTTGATACAGCTCACAACTGAGTCTGTATCCTAAAGAGATAATAAAAAAAAAGGATCCATATGTGCAAAAATGTTTGTAGCAGCTTTTTTGTTGTGGCAAGGAACTGGAAATTGAGTGGATACCCATCTGATGGGGAATAGCTGAATAAATTATATGAATATAATGAACTACTATTGTTCTATAAGAAATAATGAGTATGATGATTTCAGAAAAGCCTGGAAAGACGTACATGAGCTGATGCTGAGTAAAGTGAGCAGGGCCAGGAGAACATTGTACACAGTAACAATAATATTGTGTAATGATTGACTATGACAGGCTTAGCTCTTCTCAGCATTACAGTGATCCAAAACTATCCAAGATCCATAGACTTGGATGGAAAATGCCATTTTTTTCCCCTGAGAAAATTATGGTTAAGTGACTTGCCCAGCATCATACAAATAGGAAGTATTAAGTATCTGAGGCTGGATTTGAATTCAGGTTCTCCTGACTCCAGAGCCAGCACTCTATCCACTGCATCATCTAGCTATCCTCAAAATGCCTTTTTTATCTAGAGAGAGAACCATATAGACTGAATTTGGATCAAAGCATACTATTTCATTTTTTTCTTTGCTTTTTCTTTCTTATTTTTTTTCTCTTTTGTTCTGATTTTTCTTTCACAATATAACAAATACAAAAATATGTTAAAAATGATTGTATATGTAGAACCTATGTCAGATTGCTTGCTGTCTTGGAGAGGGAGGAGGAAAGGGAGGGAAGGAGAAAAAATTTATAATTCAAAATCTTACAAAAATGAATTCTGAACACTCTCTTAACATGTAATTGGAAAAAAATATAATACCATGGAGAACAAAAACAAACTCAACTAGTAAGCCTGGGGTACATTTCTGTCTAGGAGATGGGTAATGGAAAGTGGTCTAAAAAAGGAAAGTAAGGAAACAAAGAAATCAGCTAAAGATAGCCGGGGAGAGCAAAGTCTTGAAAAGTGAGTAAAAAGAGAATCTCAGGAAAGAGTATGGTCATCAGTGACATATGCTTTAAAGAGGACTAGAAGATGAACACTGAAAAAAAGTGATTTGGTGATTAAGAGATCTTGACTAATCTTGGAAAGAACAGTTTCACTTGAATATTATCAGAAGAATAAACAATTTTGCTAAAGAGAGGAGAGAGATATTTGATGATGACAAACAAGTACAAGGAATTAGGGAGGCAATTCCTAGCTCAATAACAAGCATGCACATTCATTAAAAATGAATTTCACAAACTGAGAATATAATCCTTAATAGAAATCTAAAAATACTTAAAATGAACTCTAAGCCAAGTTTCTAGGGTCTATTTTTCCTCCTTCCTAACTGAGATGAAAATTGTACCAGAATTCAATGCCCAGAATTTTGTTCATCATGCATGCCTGGTTCAATCCTGCCTTGAAATCAGTGACTACATTTGAAATCTCACATAAATAATATTGGGGGCTAAATTTTTGGCACTACATTTTAGGAACAACATTGATAAGATTATCCAAAGATTGACAAATAGGATGTTAATAGACCTTGAAATTATCCATTATAAGGATTTTCTGAAGGAATTGAAAATTATTTTCAGAGATGAGAAGACATGGGAAGGGAAGCCAAATATTTGAAGGGTTATGAGGAACAGGGAATTAAACTTGTTTTAAATGACTCCAGAGGGCAAAACATGAAGAAATTGTTGGAAGGTACTAAGAAGTAAAATTAGATTTGATGTCAAGGGAGATGTCCTAATGATCAGGGAAGCTTCCAGATGAAAAGGGCTATTTTTGGGAGGCAGTGGGATCTCCCTTACTCAAAAACTTTAAGCCAAGACTAGAGGATTGCTCAAAAGCTATTTTTTAGAGAAGATCCTTTTTCAAATATGGGTTGTTCTAGATGGCCTTTGATATCTTTTGAAATTCTGAAATTCAGAAAATCAGGGTAGAAAAGTAGGTTCTTTCCTATATTCTCTACTCTCATGGAGAGCCAAGTAGACATGGCTTGCTTTTTATTTGACTCAATCTCCCTAAAGATTCTCTTATTGAAGAGTTACCAAACTGATAAGCTGAAGACCAAGTTTTATGTGACAAGATATAGCATCATGGATAACTTTGATTTTTAGCATATTATAAGGACTTAAAACAACCTAATTTCATAAAGCTCATTTTTAAAAAAATTAGTTTTGAGTTCCAAATTCCATCCCTCCCTAACTCTCTTCCCTTCTTCTTCCCTTCTCAGTTAGGTTATGCAAGTGCAGTTATGTAAAACATTTGCATATTAGTCATTTTCTACAAGAATAATAAAAGACAAAATTGAAACAAAGAAAATGAAAAATGGCATGCTTCAGTTTATATTCAAATACTATCAATTCTTTCTAGGGGGCTGGATGCTTTTTCTGGAGGTGGGCAGTATGCTTTATCATTAGTCTTTTTGGATCCAAGGATCATTGTATTGCTGAAAATAGCTAAGTTGTTCACAATTCTTCATCCAGTAATATGGCTGTTACTATGTATAATGTTCTCCCAGTTCTGTTTACTTAGCTCAGCATCAGTTCATGTAAGTCTTTCCAGATTTTTTTTTTTTATGGAATCATCTTATTTGTCATTTCTTATAGCCCAATAATATTCCATTACAGGCATATACCAAAATATGGTATATTGCTTGCTAGCCATTCCCCAATTGATTGACATCCCTTTGATTTCCAATTCTTAACCATCACAAAAAGAGCTGCTATAAATATTTAATGTTTAAAATAGTCCTTTCCTTCTTTTGGGGATGTCTTTGGGATATAGAACAAGAACAGTTTGTAATATTGCTGGTATACCACAATATATTGTGGTATATGCACAGATTTATAGCCATTTGGGCATAGTTCTAATTTTTTTTTCTTCAGAATGGTTGGATTAGTTTACAACTCCACCAACAGTATGTTAGTGTTCCAGTTTTGCTAAATCCCCTCCAACATTCAACATATTACTTTTTTGTCATATTAGTCAATCTGTTTAGTATGAGGTGGTATCTCAAAGTTGTTTTAATGTGTATTTCTGTAATCAACAGTGTTTTGGAGGATTTTTAAAAATATGGCTATAAGTAGTTTTGATTTATTTGCCTGAAAACTGCCTGTATTCATTTATCAATTGAGGAATGATGTGTTTTCATAAATTTGACTTGGTTCTCTATATATTTGAGAAATGAGGTCTTTATTAGTAGATATTTGTTGCAAAATTCTCACCACCTCCCCCCAGTTTTCTGTTTTTTCTTCCGGTAATACTTTTTAACAAATTTAGAATTGAAGTTTATAGTTCTGGGTCAAATGTAGCAGTTATTACTAGACTTTTATAACATCAATGTTTATAGGTTTTTTGAATATAGCTTTAGAATGAACTGACAGTTGACTTAAGTTAGATTATCAGAGAAAATTGGAAAAAAATCAATATTTGTGCTTGTCAATTCAATGAAAGAGTTAGCCTAAATGTTGTCAAGTCCCCTTTCAGCTCCAAATATTATGATTCTGTTGACTGAATCACGAATTCTGTTAAATAAGGGGAAATCAAAGAACCCTATATACTTGGGTTTAGCTGAACCATGGCATGAATTATATCCACAATTAAAACAACTATAATAATTGATAAAAACTCAAATTTAATATAAGAAAGAACATTTTTTTTCTTGAAAATTCAAGAAGTTCAGGGACTTCTCATAAATGTAATGGAAATTGAGTATTCTGGTTTTCAAAGGTACAGGTGTTAAGAACTGACTCACTTGCTAGGCTCTAAACATCTCTTTGAGATCAGTGTTGATTGTGTGAAAAAAGATTATTCTTCACCTTCTATTAGAGTTCAAAGAATCTTAAATTTGAAGCTAGACATGACTTTAGAATTCATCTAGTCCAACACTTGTTCTGCATGTGAATAAATTGAGGTCCATGGAAGTAAACTGCCTTTGCTAAGATCACCTGGGTAATAAAAAGCAGACCTAGATTTCAAATGCAGGACTCCTGATTTCAAACCTCGTTCTTTTTCCAATGTACCACTTGAATAATATACCCATGTCATAATTAATGAATTCAACTTCTCAGCATAATGGGCAAAGAGTATGATAGAATAATGTATCCTGATGATATAGTTGTCTTTTGAGTTTTTATAGATTTCACAAGTTTGGTTGGGTACATGCATTGTTGTGATTTGTGTTACCAATGCCATAATCAGCAAATAAAATTATAGCATGTAGTTTTATGTTAAAAGCATATAAGCTGGGAGCCTCAGCCAGATTTTTTTGTCTTTCTTATCCCTGCTGACTCTTTAATTAAATTCTGCTCCATAACTTGCCTAGCTATTACTTAACCTACGCCCACCCAAGGATCCTTCTCTTGTGTTCTTCCTTCACCCTTTGCTTCCCTATCCACTCATCCCTAATCCCCTTATTTCTTTACAAATTTGGAGGGTGCTATATCCTTCATAGTATAAATGCAGTGTTGCCCATTGAACCCATTCCTGATGTGAGCAGGTTTTCCTTCTCCCTCTAAGGCCTATATGTCTATTCTTCCTCTGTACATCATATGTATAACATGATTACTATTTTTACCTTAATATAATCTTTCTTTTGAGCTATCTTATCATTGATGTGAATCTTAAACATATAATATACATTTCCCATGTAGAAAAACATCAATTTGTCCATGTTGAATTCCTTAAAATTACTCTTTAATATTGACTCTTTTATGTTAAATTTTCTGGTTTCTGGTTTTTCAGGTTTAGTTGATAGAAAGTTCTGAAAATCTGCAAGTTTATTGAATGTTCAAATTTTTCTCCTTCAAAATTATAAATAATTTTGCTGTATATTATATTTTTGGCCATAAGCCTAGTTCTTTTGATTGTCAGTAGATGTGATTCCAGGATCTGGAGTCTTTTATTGTAGTTAATGATAAGTATAGTACAATTCTAATTGTTGCTCCAGCCTATTCCAATGATTCTTTTTCCTTGTTTCTAGCAAATTTTTCTCTTTGATCTAGGGATTTCAAAATTTGGCAATACTATTCTTCTGAGTTTTCCACAAAGGATATCTTTGAAGTAGTCATTGGTGATTTTTTTCTAATTCTACTTTGCTCTCATATTCTATCACTCCAGGATAATTTTCTTGGATTATTTCCTGCATTATTTTGTCAAAGTTCTCCTTCTGGTCACAACTTTCTGACTGTTCAATTATTCTTATATTTTCTTTTCTTGATCTGTTCTCCAGATCTGTCATTTTTCTTATACGATGTTTCACATTCTGTTCTATTTTCTCATTCTTTATGATCTGTTTTGTTATTTCTTGGTCTTTCACAGCTTCACTAGCTTCTCCTTGCCCAATTCTAATTTTAAAAGAATTATTTTTATTTTTGAGATTGTGCTTCTTTTTCTAGTTGGTTAACTTTTTTTTTTTTTTTTTGAATCTTCTTATTTTTCTTGGATAATTTTTATTTATTTATTTTAGTTTTTCCTCAATGCCTCTCATTTGATTTTTGAATTCTTTTTTGAGTTCTTCTACAAATTCTCTCTGGACAGGGAACCATTTCACATTACTCTTTGGGGCAGAAGTTTTTTTTTTTTTTTTTTTAAATTTTTAACTAAAGCATCCTCCTCTGAATATGAACTTAGGTCTTCCTTATTTCCATAATAGTTTTCAATGATGGGGTTCTTACTTCTTTTTCCTTTTTTCTTTATTGCTGAGGCAATTGGGGTTAAGCTAGGAAGTGTTAAACGTCTGAGACCAGATTTGAACTCATGTCCTCCTGACTTCAGAACTCCACTGCACTATCTAGCTGCCCCAGGGGATCTCAGTTCATTTTTCTTTTTAATAAGAGATATTAGTGTCATTGTGGGATGGGGGGAATGATGTTTCAAGCTTCCCTTCAGCTCTCTCCTCTGACCAGGAACCCCAAAGCAAGAGTTCCACTCTCCTGCAAATGCCCATAGCCAACAGTGTCCCTGCTTGACTGCTTCATCACTAACTGGGTGCTAGTTCCTTCTCTCCCAGAGCCACATTCCTGCAGCACAGCTGGGCCTGGTGTTCCCAATCAGCTGAGGTTCATTCAGACCCTGACTTCACAAACAGTCCCAGACTTGAAAATGTCTGTGGTTCCTGCTAAGACTCCAGGATATCCAGCTATCCTGAAGGTTCCCACTTGGTGTTTCCATAAATTAAAAATAAAATAAATTTTAAAGAAAGAATCTCTATATACTTCATCCTTAAACTTAAAATCTAATAAGGATGAAGTATATAGAGATTCTTTCTTTAAAATTTATTTTATTTTTAAAGTTTCTTGAGAGGAGGGGCTGTCTTTTGCCTCTTTTTTATCCTTAGTGCTAGACCTAGTCTTTGGTATATAGTAGGTGTTTAACAAATGTTTATTGATCATTTAATCATTAAGCTCATTCCAATTGCTCAAATGCTTTTTCCTTTGTAATTTTGTCCATTTTTATATTTGCATTTCAAAATTTCCACCCAAATCTTCCCAATAAAAAATGTTTAAGAGGACTCTATTCCATTAAAGATTTTTTCCCCTTACAGTATATTATCAAATCTTTTTGGATAACTTATTCTTGGTTGTAAACATATACATTTGCCTTTTGAATATCATTCCAAGGTTTTCTTTTCTTCATGTTATGGTTATCACATCTTATGTGATCCTTACTATGCTTTCTTTGCACTGTAAGCTCTGTCTTTATCACTGCTTGAAGTACTTTTTTTTTCTTTGTCATGGAAACTCTTGATTTTGGTTCTGATTTTCTGGGACTTTTGAATTTGGAGTTTCTTTCAGGTGGTGATCATTGAATTGTTTCTATTTCTTCTTTGTCTTCTGATTATAATAAATCTGAGAAGTTTTGGTTTATGATTTTCAAAATATATTATCCAGGTTTTTGTCTGTTCAAAGTTTTTAGGGATCCCATGATTCTTAAAATCTCTCTCCTCAAACTATTTTCCAGATTTTTTTTTCTTTTGGATAGTATATAGCTTGGTTTTTTTCAATATTTTGGTTTTGTTCTAATAATTCTTATTGTTTTCTGGAGTCATTTTCTTAAGATTGTATTGGAAATCTCTTCTGTTTCTTATACCAAATAGTTATTCCTAGTATTTTTCTCACTACCTGAGAATTATCCCATGTAACAAATAGTATTTTTTTTTTTTAAAAAAGGGGAGAAAATAAGAACAACTGACCAATACATTAAAAAGTTCCAAAGCAATATATATCACCTCTGGATCTTCCACCTCTACAATGGGCTGTTGGGATTTTTTTCTCATATCTCTCATTGAATCATGCTTGATTTTGGGGGGGGGGGTTATTTTGTTTTATTAAATTTTGATCTCTTCTCTTTCACTTTTTAAAAGTACTCTTATAATCTTCACGACAAAGACTTTCCCTCCTGAAGCTCTCTTTGTATCTGATGGAGAATTATTATCTTCCAGATTACATGTCTATTGACCCACAATATTTTTTCATTCTGTTTGGTGTCTTTTTCTGTTTATTAGATGCCTCTGATTTGGGCTCCTGGTTTGGGATTCTATGTCAGGACCTCATCTGTTGGGTTGGATGGACACTATTTGGTCCTGACTTCAAATTTTAACTTAATTTTTATTTTCCATGTATTTTTTTCTGACTCTAACACTCCCTTTCCCCATGTCTAGAGTCAGAATATTGTAGTCTTCAACTCTTCTTGGAGCATACATAATCAGATTATTGTAGTGTTCATGTCATCTGGTCACCAATAGAGTGTTGTCAGCTTCTGACCTCCCTAGCGTTTCCTTATCAGAACATTCTGTGATTTCTAGCCTCCTGATTTCAGAAACCCCTGGTGTATTTCTTGTTAGAGAACTAGCAGGCTTATCCTCTGCGACTGTCTTGTCAAGACTCATCTCCTTGTGTTACAAATCTGTGGTTTTCTATTTCTCCAATCTTGATCTGATTGGAGGTAATCACCACTGTTTCTTTTTAGATTTCTTGAATATTATATTGATTAATTTGGTGCCTCTTTTAGATCTTTCTTGGAATATAAGTAGGAGAGCTGTATTTAATCACAGAAGAACCTGTGTTCAATCACACATGTTTGTGTGAGGAATATTATGTATCCAATCTACTTAAGTTTGATCATTCATTATATCAAATAATTTAATTATATGAATGTTCTAGAAAGATTCTTTGGTCTCATCAAATAAGTTTTGCTGCTTTAAGTCAAGAAGATCACTTGGGGAAATTTCAGGTACTATGACAGGCTGGTGGGATCATAAGATCATAGGCTTAGAGCTGAAACAAAGATATCACCTGATCTAAATCTTTATTTTATAGATGAGAGTCAGAAAGTCCTGGGAAGTTGTGAATTGACCCATGTCATAAAATTAGTTGTATCAGCTACAAATTGAAGTTCTTTGACTATCAATTCAATAGCCTATTCAGCTCATAATACTTCTTCTTTTGGGGATATTATTTAGATTTGTAGATTTGTCAGAACCAGTGGAAAAGCATGAGAACAGAAAGGCAGAAGTACAGGATAATGAACTTATTAATCTGTTTTCAGACTGTCTACACCTGGAGTTCTTAATCATTTTTGTGTCATAGATCTGTTATTTTGTTATTCCTGTTTAGATGCCTTCTCAGAATAATGTTTTTAAATTTTTAAATACATAGGGTTCAAAAAAAAACAACAGTATAATGAAATACAGAGCAACAACCACAAATATATGTATTTCAAGTTAAAAACTCATGATTATTTTATCAGAATAGAATCATATGATTTTAAAACAAGAAGGTAAGTGAGCACATGTATAATGGTAGAGAAAAGAATAATAAGCCAACATCTTTGTTCTTTAGACAAGGAGAGGAAGAGAAGGATATTTGTTTAATTCCCCAAATGGCTCTGAATCTTTAGGGTAGATTCCTTCACTCTTTGTTTTTGTTGAAAATATTTGAGTGAAGGTTCTCTTGCAACCATCTATATTCCTTTTATTTATTGATGGCTTCAGTGAAAGTTATGGTTCCCCCTTTAAGGAAAAAATGATAATGCCACTCTTTTCCTTTAAGCATATATTTGTGTTAAGATACATTTTAACAAAAAGAAAGCATGGAATAGTAACCAGAGGATTGACCTCAAAGTCTAGATAACCTTGGGCTAAGCTTTGTCTCTTGACACATATTGGTTGTGTGACCTGGGGAAACTCACATGGAACTCTTTAGAACTTTGAGTTAGTAGATGGACTTTTTTCCTGTAACATTTCTACACTATGAAATTTCAGGTATAGACAATATAAAGTACATCATACTTACAAAAGCCCTTGAAAGATCAAAATTATATAATTCAACTGTCTAGAAATATGCTGGCTATTGTATATGTTAACTACATTGCTGGCCCTCAGCAATACCATATGTGCTTCAAATTTCTGACAGAGTATGGGGATAGGATTCCACTGATCCCCCTTGTGACTAACATTTCAATTTTGTGAGATAGATGGCCAGATCACAGGTAAGTCTTAAAATGGGATTCAGTTAATTAGATTTATCAGCGTAGGACCTAATTAGCTGAACTAACCATCCCTAGACACTCTGTACTTAATGCCTTGTGGGTGTTCTGAAAACATTAATTGACTATGAGTTTTTTAATAGCAATGCCAGAATACACATAGCTTTGTTTTTCTCAGACATGAAAACTGAGCTAAAGAGGCTATGCTCCCTTGAATTCAGATATAACTCTTTGAGCACTTTCTTTCTGGCACAATTAAAGTCATTGTTATTAAGGAATGTGGAATTACTGTGATATTTGGAAATGTCAGAAGTAATTGTGATTGTGGCAGGACTGTCCAAAACCATGAAACCTTTATTAAATATTATTTATTGAAGATCTGGGTGTTCATAGCACTGTTCTAGGCATCTGTTTTTTAATTCATCTCATATAAATCTCTGGCACAGAAACAATCCACCATTATGATACAGTTGCTATCCAAAAATGTCCCTGCATAAATTGTTAGAATGAGGGTTAGGGAGGTTGGTTGCTTGATTCAGTATTAAATGACCTCATCCTAAAATCAGTGTGGGGTACTAGGATTTTGTCTTATTTCCTTTTCTTACAGATGTATTTTAAGACATTATAAAATAGAAGAATTGACTCAAAAGTATATTTGCATGATACATGTCACAATTAGGAATACAGGTATAATTGATTTAAAATCAATTTAATCTGACAAATATTTAAATACTTAGTATTTGCAGAATATTGTCAGAACTAAAGATAACAAATGAAAAGAAAAGTCAAATAAGACTTAAAAGGACAGTATGTGAAATATTGCTTAGTATACTTCTTGTATTCCAAACTAGTTATGTATAAATTGAAACATTTTAAGATAAGAAGTCAACAGTGCTTATCACATAGTAAATACTTAGCAAATGTTTGTTAACTGATTGATAACTATATCTTTATTTTTATTTATGCTAAGTGGCCCAGTAAGTATGGAGTGTACACTGAGTTTGAAAGATGTAAGTTAAAGTTGTGCCTCAGAAACTTGGATCACTTAAGTTTTATGTCCTTCAGTTTCCTCATATGAAAAATGCAGATAATAATTGTACCCATGTGAACAAGATGAGGTGAAAGATAGATATGAAAATCGAGTAAGGTTTCATCTACTTCAGAGTTGGAGTAGGCCTGAAGGTCTTTGCGTATTGACTCAAGGGCATACTTAAGTTCCCTTCCTGCTATACTCCCATGACATCATTTTCTTCCTATTTCAATCAAATATGGGCAACTATATACTTACTGGTCAAGTTCAATTTCTTGGGTAAGACCCTCAGTCAATGAGGATGATGGGCAGTGGTGGGAGGGGTATTTTCGTTAGGAATCTGTCCTAAAAGGTGTCTCCTCCCTTTGATTGCTTGCTTGATGGGAGGGGATTCTCGGGAGAACATATAATAAACTTTTGCTTTGCTCCTAGAGATCTCTCCAACTTTTTATTAAATGGTGACCCCTCACCATTCTGAGCCACACATATATAAAAGGCTTTTGTGGGGATTAAATGAGTTAATATTTTTATCACCTAGGTGGCAACAATGGTTAGAATGATGTACTTACAGTTAGAAGAAACGGACTCTAAATCTAGATTCAAATACTTACAAGTTGTGTGACCCTGGACAGGTCCCTAAATCTAAGGCTATCTCAGTTCCCCAATCTTTAAAATGGAGATTAAAACTACCTCCCAGGGTTTTTGTGAGGATCAAGTGAAGTAATATGCATAAAATACAATGCAAACCTTAAGGCACTATATCATGTTATCATTATCATCATGCCTTGGTTCCCCCTTCCCTCTCCTCCCCTCCCAAGTAAATACAGCTGTGGCAGATCAGACCAATACCAGTTCACACAAATAGTCAAATAGTCCCTATGAATATTTCAGGTGAATTCTCCAACATTGTGTACCTCGTGTTTCTCCTGAGCTAATTCAATTCTGCTTTGCTCACCTAGTCTTTGACAAACCCAAAGATCCCAGCTTTTGGGATAAGAACTTACTGTTTGATAAAAATTGCTGGGAAAATTGGAAACTAATATGGCAGAAACTAGGCATTGATCCATACTTAACGCCGTACACCAAGATAAGGTCAAAATGGGTTCATGACCTAGGCATAAAGAATGAAATTATTAATAAATTAGAGGAACATAGGATAGTTTACCTCTCAGACCTGTGGAAGGGGAAAGTCTTTATGACCAAAGCAGAACTAGAGATCATTACTGATCACAAAATAGAAAATTTTGATTATACCAAACTGAAAAGTTTTTGTACAAACAAAACTAATGCAGACAAGATTAGAAGGGAAGCAATAAACTGGGAAAATATTTTTACAGTCAAAGGTTCTGATAAAGGCCTCATTTCCAAAATATATAGAGAATTAACTCTAATTTATAAAAAATCAAGCCATTCTCCAATTGAAAAATGGTCAAAGGATATGAACAGACAATTCTCAGATGAAGAAATTGAAACTATTTCTAGTCATATGAAAAGATGCTCCAAGTCATTATTAATCAGAGAAATGCAAATTAAGACAACTCTAAGATACCACTACACACCTGTCAGATTGGCTAAGATGACAGGAAAAAATAATGATGATTGTTGGAGGGGATGCGGGAAAACTGGGACATTGATGCATTGTTGGTGGAGTTGTGAACGAATCCAACCATTTTGGAGAGTAGTTTGGAACTATGCTCAAAAAGTTATCAAACTGTGCATACCCTTTGATCCAGCAGTGTTACTACTGGGATTATATCCCAAAGAGATTATAAAGAAGGGAAAGGGACCTGTATGTGCACGAATGTTTGTGGCAGCCCTTTTTGTAGTGGCTAGAAACTGGAAACTGAATGGATGTCCATCAGTTGGAGAATGGCTGAATAAATTGTGGTATATGAAAATTATGGAATATTACTGTTCTGTAAGAAATGACCAACAGGATGATTTCAGAAAGGCCTGGAGAGACTTACACGAACTGATGCTGAGTGAAATGAGCAGGACCAGGAGATCATTATATACTTCAACAACAATACTAGATGATGACCAGTTCTGATGGATCAGGCCATCCTCAGCAACGAGATCAACCAAATCATTTCTAATGGAGCAGTAATGAACTGAACTAGCTATACCCAGAAAAAGAACTCTGGGAGATGACTAAAAACCATTACATTGAATTCCCAATCCCTATATTTATGCACACCTGCATTTTTGATTTCCTTCACAAGCTAATTGTACAATAATTCAGAGTCTGATTCTTTTTGTACAGCAAAATAATGTTTTGGTCATGTATACTTATTATGTATCTAAGTTATATTTTAATATATTTAACATCTACTGGTCATCCTGCCATTTAGGGGAGGGGGTGGGGGGGGTAAGAGGTGAAAAATTGGAACAAGAGGTTTGGCAATTGTTAATGCTGTAAAGTTACCCATGTATATATCCTGTAAATAAAAGGCTATTAAATTAAAAAAACAAACAAACAAACAAACAAAAAAAAACAATTCTGCTTTGCTCATAGAGCATAGCACCTTTTCTGATGAGGGCTGTGCCTGTGTCTTACATGTCATATAATAAATTCTAAAGTTAAAAGAGACCTTGAAAGTGTCCTTGTATCACCTTTTCTGACCATCTTGCAAGTGCTTGTCCTGTGTGAGTTCTCCATTAAAAACTCTTTTTGGCAAGTATACATTTTGCATTCGAACAGTGTGGCCAGCCCAACAAAATTGTGCTCTCTGTAGAAGAATTTGAATGCTTGGCAATTTAGTTTGCTAAAGGACCTCAGTGTCTGATATCTTATCTTATTTAACACATGATCTTCAGAATCTTCCTGAGACAATTCAAATGGAAGCAATTCAATTACTGGCTTGGCACTGGCATAATGTCCAGGTTTCACAGGCATACAACAATCATGTCAGCATGGTGGCTTTGTGGCCCTTAAGTTTGGTAGTTAGTTTAATACCTCTCCTCCCCCACACTTTCCTTTAGAATCTCCCAAATACTGAGCTAGCTCTGGCAATGCATGTGTCAATCTCATTATCAATTTGTACATTCCTAAAAAGTATACTGCTAAGATAAATGAAATTATCTACAGCATTAAAAACTTCTCCATTTGTTATAACTGATGGCTCCATATATGTATGGTGTGATGCTGGTTGGGGGGGAACCTGTGTTTTCTTTATGTTAATCATTAGATCAAGATTAGCACAAGTATCAGAGAATTAATCTACACTTTGTTGCATCAGAGACTTCAGAGGCTACATTAATTGCACAATCATCTGCAGATAAAAAATCATGTACTAACATTCCCTCCACTTCCTCAACCTAGTAACTGATTTCAATTTGAGAAAAACAGTTAATGACTTCAGCATTGATTAATGATCCTCTATTCAAAACACAATGGAAGTGCTCAACACATTTCTCTAAGATCATGTCCTTATCACTAATCAATGTACTTTCATAAGCACTGAGTACTTAAGATGCACCATAGGTCTTTGGCCTATAAATAATCTTCCGTGCATCATAAAAGAACTTTGTAATGTTACTATCAGCATAAAACTGAATTTCATTTCCTTTCTTATTGAGCCAAGAATCCTGCATCTCTCTAAATTTCGATTGTATTTTACTTTTGATGAAATTGAATGCTATCTTCTTAGAGATGGATGAATTATCTTGCTGGTACACCCTGTGGAGTTCTTGGTTTTCATTTAGCAGCTTCTAAATTTCCCCATCATTTTCCTCAAACCAGTCTTGATGTTTGTGAATGTAATGACCCAGATGGGCAAGTGCAGTGCTCTACACACAATCTCTGAAAGCTGTCCATTTCTTTTATTCTTCACTGTTGCCAATTGTGTGTTGGGCCAACTTACCCTCCAAGTTATCAACAAACTGCTCCCTCTCAGAGAAGTACTCTTATCTGTTGACATTGATTCTTCTAATAGTCTTTTTGTCTTGAGGCTGTCTATTTTATTAAATAAGAACATTCAGAATGAAGAGGATAAGTCTCTGATCAGTCCAGCACTCTGCATCACATATTGCTCTTGTCATTTCCACATCCTGTTTATCTCTTTTCCTTACAGTCACATAGTCTATTAAATGTCAATGTTTGCTGCAAAGGAGCATTCATGAAGTTTTATTATGTTTAGGTAAATGGAAGACAGTGTCACTGATGTTCTATGCACAAATCTTCAGCAGAAAGTGACTGTTACTATTGCTGTTCCCAATTCCATTCCTCCTAAGGACATGGTGTTTCTCCCCAAATGGCAATCACATTGTCATGAGACTGTCGTTCACTCTTTTTAGAAGGCATACAAACTTATTTACTAGATGAGTTTTGATTGTAAAACCTACACATGCATCATCGGAGCTAGCTTAGTGTTTGGGAGGCTCTGAAGGAAAATATGGAAGAAAAGAGATATTAGATTGACTATCAAACTGAAGGTCTACAGAATTATTATGCTGATCTTACTGTTATATACCTATGAAACTTGGACAATTTACCAGTGTCAGACTAGGAAAATTAATTGCTTCAATTTGAATTGTCTTAGGAAGATTCTGAAGATCACATAGCAGAACAAGATACCAGATGCTGAGGTCCTTTCCTGAATTAAATTGCTAGACATTCAAACTCTACTGCAGAAAGCATGATTCTGTTGGGTTAGTCACATTGTTTCAATGCCAAATGTACACTTGCCAAAAAGACTATTTAATGGAAACCTCACACAGGACAAGTGCTCACAAGGTGGTCAGAAAAAGTGATACAATGTCACTCTCAAGGTAGGCATACAAGGTCGTTACTAGATTAGTTTTGGTTACAAAACCTGTATCAGGTTCAAGGTATTCTCCTTCACTGTGTCCACTTCAGTGTTTCCAACTCCTGCATCAGTAAACTGACTTTCATTTGCCAACCTTGTTTCACTCAGGGCTGCTAGTTGGATATATACCTATTGAGTTATCTCAAAATAAGAGCTGTTTGTTTTTCACTCACATAGACGTGAGTACACATTTCATGTACTGATGGTGAGTGTAATCAACTGTTCCTTTTTTAGTGTTTTGACTGCAGGGCGTGATCTCTACCTTCTTTGTAATCAAGTCAGGGTTGAGTAAGCAAATGATTTTTAGCTCCTTTCTCATATCTCATATCTGAAGGTGATTAGTATGATCCTAAAAAGATTGCTTAGACACTTAGCAGGCTGCTGAATACCATGGCTTCTTCCAGTGAGAAGATGGCTCTTTGGCTGGGCCACCTATATGTAGGTTGTGACTACAGTTCCAAGTATATCTGCATTTGCTGTTTCATCACTTACCCATAGCCATAGAACTTTGAGGTAGGTAAAATGTTAAAGTGTTATGGGGATATCTTTTGATCGTACTTAAGAAAGGTAGAATTGTACTATCATCAGTCTCACTCTGTCTTCAAGAATTATTACAGTCCAGTGGCAGGACAGAGTCAAGATTACTGGTGATGACAGAGAGGCAGTGGATGATCTTGGTGTTTTTGATGTCTAATGATACTTATTCTAAGTGGTTCATAACACTGACTTCATCTGCCTTCATGGCTTTTGGAATTAATTGTTCTCATCTATCCATTACACCAGGGAAGTCACTTAGGGTAGACACTCCTCCCTAACTCACCCCAAGGTTTGGTTACCCTCAACTTGGTTTAATCCTTCTGCCAAAAAAGATTTACTGGGGTTTGGCAACTGTGCATGTGACATACTTCTTGGAGCTACAAGTGAGAGTTAGGAGGATCAGGTGAACATCAAAGGTACTGCCTTCAACCAGAGGTGTTAGTTTTCCCTGAACACACCCTGCATTCCAAACACCCTACATAAAAGATGTTGAATGCTTGTTGTAGTGGATCTCAATTAATTACCTGAGAAAATGACTTTTGAATCCCAGTGAAGATAGCAGGTAAAATTAAAGCAGAGGACTCAACAAGAATAGGAAAAAAGAGACACACGCAAACATAATAACAATGATCAAGAGAAGCACTCACTAAAAAAATCTCAGGTAATGTTAAAGCCAAAATAGATTTAATCAAAAAAGAAAAATAGGGAAACTATACTATGTGTTAGACATATTAATCAATTTTGTTTTAGACTATTTAGAATAACTAGATAGTATAAGGTTGAAAGATTACTGTTATGTAAGAAATGATGAGCTGGTGAGTTTAGAAAAATATGAAAAGACATGGACTTATGAAGGATGACATTATTTACTTTCAGAGAAACAGAGGACAAAAAAGCATAGTATTCTCTTACATAAATTTATATGAATGTATATGTGTATGATCACAGATATCTATGTCTATATATACATATATATATATACATACATACATATGTGCATGTAAACATATCCTTGCTTAATTGTAGCCTTCTTGGGGAAGATGAAGAGATGGAAAGGGGAACAAAAAGAATAAAGTAAAAAGTGCACAACAGAGAACAAACCAAAAAAAATCTACAAGGAAGGAAAGAAAAGATGGACAACTTTAAACACAATCTGTAATATTAATTATATAGGTTTTTTAAGATGGAAATTTCTTGTTTCATATTTTGAATACTCTCTTATTTTCCTCTGTGCACATGACAATTTAAATTTTTTTCTATTTTGTATCTTTTTTAAAAAATTAATTATTAAAAAGGAAGCTTCAGGAGGGTGCAAAAGATCACCTCTATTTGAATCTAACATAAATCTCTCTTATAACATTCTCAATAAATGGTCTTCTATCTACCCTCCATTTGAAGCTTACAGAACTGAGGAACTCACTACTTCTCACAGCAGCTTATTTTATGGCTTTAATTGTCAGCAATTTTTCCTTATATTGAACTGAAATATACCTTGTAACTTTCATTCATCATTCCTAATATTGTCCTTTGGGGCTTAGCAAACTAGGCATAATTCTTCTTCATGAAAGCACCTCTGATATTGCAGTAAAAATGCCAACTGACTTCAACAACACATTTACTAAATACTTAATGGGCAAGGCATTGAGCTAGGTATTGAGGGTATCAAGGTGGATAGGACATAGACCCCGATCTCAAAGAGCACAACAGGGTGGAAGCTCTGTGTCTAAGTAATAATAATAAGGAGGATGGATTGACAACTGCACAGGAAGTACTACAAGAAATTTGAAAAAGCAGAAGTCTTTTTTAAGCCTAGGGAGAGGGAAGTAGTATCAGGAAAATCTTCATGGAAGAAGTGGCTTCAGAGTTGAACTTTTATGGGACTTTAGGGAATGGATATAATGGGGGTAGAGTAGGATTTCATTCCAGGCTTGGAAGTTAGTGTAAACTCTAGAGAGGTAAATATAGACATGAAGGATGGAAGTGGAAGAATATATGGCAAGCCTTTAGGTTGGAAGATTTTGACAAGCCTTAAATTCTAAGATGAGAAATTTATTCTTTATTTGGTAAATAATGGATACTGAATGATGAATAAGAAATGTGATTTAGGCTTTCTGAAAACACAAATATTAACACCAAAAACAAATTACTCCTTAAGATGAACATGTTTGTTCCTCCTTGTTCTTCTCTTGTTTGGGATTAATGGACTTTTTATCTATTGACTATGTTTTGAAGGATGGATTGGAAAGAAGATGTCGTAGGCATAGGAATTAGCAAACAATTTAATCAGATGTGTGCTGGTAAATATTAAAGGTTCCTCCCCTCAAATATACATAACAAATTTTTAAGTTTAATCTAAATATTCCCTATCACTTTTTTAAGTCTAGACAAAACAATAAATCAAGTTCTGATTTGTAACTTTTGGCAATTTCCTGAGTTGTTCTGAGCTGGCTCCAGCATATCTTGCTATAATCTTTGTAAAGAAGCAGAATTTGAGCAGTTGGATGGTACAGTGGATAGAGCACCCGCCCTGAAATCAGAAGGACCTGAGTTCAAACCTAGTCTCAGACACTTAACACTTCCTGGCTATGTGACCCTGGGCAAATCATTTAACCCCAATTCCTCAGCCAAAAAAGTGAGAATGAAAAATAAGAGAGATGCAAGAGACTTTTACTTTGAGGTTCAAGTCAGCAAATATTTCTTAATTACTGTGGTATAATACCATGTGTTAGACAATGAAGGTATAAAGATGAAAATAAAGCCGTTTTTGCCTTCAAGTAACTAGTTATATTGTTCATTTACTTACAGTATCTTCTCATCAATATCTTTCCATCTTTTTCATAAAATAGTATCTCAACTTTCTTTTAGTCATTTCTATCCTATTATCCTCTTTCATAAAGAAAATGGAAACAAAGAAGGAACTGAACTCCTCTGCCTTCTCTCTGTTGTTCAATGGTCTTGACCAGAGATGTTAAACATGCAGCTATGAACAGCTGCAACATACACTTTCTGACTCCTGAATATGGTTTGAACCACGTTAAAGTGTAATTAAGAAATATTTTAAGAAATAAATAAAAATGTAATAGAATATATAAAATGTTAACATGTTATCTAAGCAAATATATAGCACACAAGGCTCCTTATGTGAAGCTTAGTGGCCTACTTCTATTTTAATTTAACACCATTGGCATAGAGAAAACTTGGGCTGTTTTTTATTTTCAATAAAAAAAATTCTCTTCTTACTTTTGCTCCCCCTTTGTGAATAATTCTCAACATAATTCTTTTTTTTAAAATAACTTTTTATTGACATTACATCTGCATGGGTAATTTTTTAAAACATTGCACTCACTTCTGCTCTGATTTTTCCCTTCCCTCCCTCCTCCCTAAATGGCAGTCAGTCTTATACATGTTAAATAATCAACATAATTCTTGTAGCAAATTGTTCAATTAGGCAAAACAAATTCCTGCATCACTTATGTCCAAAAAAATTGTTTTTGACACATGTTTGTTCTTTGCATTGAATAGAGTGTTTATGGCTTTTGAAGATGTTTTGTTTCTCTGTATATCAGTGACACCTTCTGACTTCTATCCCACCCATTATCATTCCCTCATATAACATCCTATATGTTTCCCTAGTCATGCAAATGTTGGAGGGAAAAAGGAGGAAGAGAATAGAGAAGGATTATAGCAATATTTTTGTATCAAAATGTTGAATATTTTATCTTAATTTATTAACTGTAGCTGCTTACATCCAGCAAATAAACTAAAAATTAATAAATTCCCACTTCTCTTGGTGCTATGTTAAAGTGACAATGTAAATGATAATTTAGATGAATGACTATTAAGTTAGAGACTTGTTTTTACATATGTGTGATTTAACTGCAACGAATACTTCTGTGCAGGAAATCTCTAGAGAAGTATTTGCATTAAATAGTATGCATCTATATGCCCAGATAACGGTAAAAGTACAAACATAGGAAAGTGTGGTCTGCATATGTTCTAAACTATCTCCTTAGGACTTAATTTGATCTCTCTAAAATGCCACGATATTGGAGGAGCTATTAGGAAAGTAAAAAAAAAAAAGTAATATTCTCTATCTCTATTTTTTATTTTATTTGCAAAATCATTTGGTAAATCAGTATGTATGTTTTGGGGACTTCTTGTAGTTATAAATACATGGGTCCAAGAGACTGAATAATTCAATTGAATACAATTAAATAAATATTGCTTTGGGCACTATGTGTCTAGGGACATCAATGAAAAACAAAAAGTCTGCCTTAAAAAAGCTTATATTCCATTGGGAGAATATTAATTTATTAATCAATAAACATTTATTAAGTACCCTGTGCCAAGCACTGTGTTAAGTTCTGGGGATATAAAAAGAGGTAAAACACAGTCTTTATTCTCAATGAACTTGCAATCTAATGGAGGATATAACATATAAACAAATTATACAGAGGAAGCTATATTCAGGATAAATATAAAATAATTAATAGAGGAAAGGAACTTTAATTAAGAGAATCTGTGAAAGGCTTCCTATAAAAGATAGAATTTTAGTTGGGACTTAAAGGAAGTCTGGAAAGTAGGAAGGTATTATTCAATTCAATTCTCTGTCTCTTTTCACTCTGTTCCTCCCCAAAAGTGTTTTGCTTCTGACTATCCTCCCTCCCCAATATGATCACTCTTGTATCACTCTTCCCTTTTCTCATATCCGATTCTCCTCCTACTTTCCTTCAGGATAAGATAGATCTCTACATTCATATATATATGTATTAATTTCCTCTTTGAACCAATTCTGATGAAAGTAAGGTTCACTTTCTTTCTTCCCTCCTCTTATTCCCCTTCCTGTAAAAGCTCTTTTATGGCAGATGATATACATTATTTTACCTCTCCCTTTTTCTTTCCCTCAGTTCATTCCTCTTTTGCTCCTTTATTTTATTTTTTAGATATTATCCCTTTATATTCAACTCACACCTGTGTGTAAATAATCCTTCTCACTGCCATAGTAATGAGAAAGTTCCAGATTCTATTGAAGAGCTAGATGACAGAAGTAGCTAATAGAAAGAGGAAGTTTCTCCATTGGGGAAAAATGTCTACTGAAAAGAGAGCTACCCCAGTTTGACTATTTTGTTGACAGTCTTTTACCAACAAAGGATTTGAACAGTGTATTGATAACGTGAAATGAAAAAGATCTAATGAGCGGTATATGTCCTAATGAGCTTAATTATTAGCTTCCTTACCAATTATGGCCATAATTATGTTATTAATGAATTTTGTTGGGATTTTAATAACAAACTTCTATATATATATATAGCAAGAAGGCACATAACAGCTCTCAGATATATCCTTGAGGCTGACAGATAAAAGTTGGCAACCATTGCCTGCTCTTGGAAACAAAGTCAAACCATAAATGGTAATAGTTTACATTTTATATTTCTTTCAGTTCGAAGTTTGCCCTATGCCTTCATCATGTTTGTGCATTGCCTGTCTTTTTACTTACCCTATTTTCAAAAGCCCCTAAACTTGTGAAGTAAAACTTTGCAATAATTATCAGTTTTTCACCTAAGAAATCAGAATTGGAGTTTAAGAATGGGGCTCCTAAAATCTGGTTAGGCTTCCTTAACACTGAGGCCTGGGAGATGAAACCAAGATGATGGAGTAAAGGAACTCACACAAACTCTCCTCAAATTCCTTTAAATAATTACTCTAAACAAATTTTAGAGAATCAGAATTCATAAAAAAGATGGAGTGGAACAATTTTCTAGCCAAAGACAACTTGGAAAGTCAGCAGGAAAGATTATTTTGCAGCTAGAACTAGTCACAGTGGAGCAGGGATCCTCCTCACAGTTCTAGAATAGAAAAGAATGCTTGTAGTGAGATCCCTAGAAGTATCTCAAAAAACAGTTGTACATGTATACTCTCAAGATTCTTCTTGCCTTCAAGTTTCAGCTCAGATTTTGTTCCTATAAAAATAACAAAAATAGAAAAAAAAACCCTAACATTTATATAGAGTTTTTTATGTCAGAGTCTGTGCTAAATGTTTTGTAGTTATTTTCTCACTTGGTTCTCAAAACAACCTTGGGGAACTATTATTTTGTTTTGTGTGTGAGGAAACTGAGATAGACTTACTGATTAGTGTTTAAAGTCACATTTGAACAGAAGTATTCCTTACTTCAGACCCAATGCTCTTTTTACTCTATAATTTGGCTGTCCATAAAATCTTCTCTAATTTACTTCTCTCTGCCTTCCCTCCTTAATTTTTTTTAAGCACTTTGCCTGGATTTTGACTGTTGTCATCACATTCCACGCATGTATTCCTTTCAGTAGAAGGCAAGTTTCTGGAGGTCAGGAGCTATAAATGATATCTTTATTACCTCCATTGCCTAGGATGGAATAATTCTGTTAGAATTTTTTCACTTGAGTTATAGTGAATTAAATGGAATGGAATAGATTTGAACTAAATTCAGAGTTCTGGTGAGCTTTGGAAAACAAATTTCTGCAAAGTTAAGAGACTCTAGTGATTGTTCTCATTTCCCAATCATTTTTCTTTCTTCAATCTTTCACCAATTAAAGGATTATTTAAAAAATATCAGAAGCCCCAAGATCTGACAAGGCCAGCAGGGACTGTTGAAGGATATGTATGAAGGAGAGCAGGGAAAAATCAGGCCTCAATTCCCTTAAAATGACATGAAATGTAGGGCCTATGATGAACCCAAGAGGAAAATTTAAAATGGGTTTTAATAACAAACTTCTATATATAGCAAGAAGGCACCAAAACAGCTCTCAGATATATCCCAGAGGCCTCTCCACTAGCCCTCAATGACTTTCTCTTATACATTGGCACTAGTATTGATAGATCAAGGTTGGCAACCATTGCCTGTTCCTGGGAAACATAGCCAAGCCAGGAATTGAGTAAGAACAGAAAGTAAGCTAAGCTGCTAGTTTTAACATAACACACTACTATTTCCTTCCCAAAGTGACACTCTCTTAGAGTTACAATCACATGCTTAGTGAGTATGACGCGAAGTGCCATAATAGTGTAACTGATAGATATAAAATGGCTAACATGAAACACAGATGAATCAATATTGAGCAAGAAGGGGTTTTTATATGGTTCTTTACTTCCAAATCTTCTAAAGACTAGGTGGCACAGTGTACTTGGAGTCAGGAAGACATGAGTTTAAAACTCTGCTTCAGGCACTTATAAGTGTTATAACCCCAAGGCAAATCATATAACCACTGTTTCCTCAGTTTCTTCTTCTGTAAAATGAGGTTAATGATAAAACCTGTTTAATGAAGTTGTTGTGAAGATCAAATTAGTTACCATTAGCTTGTAAACCTTAAAGCACTAATTGAATGTTATCATTTTTAATATAATTCTATTTTTTTTTTAATAGGAAAGTAAGTCTGAACTCCTAGTTTCCCCTGTGTGATAGACTTTAGTTCCTAAAACTCTATAGCCATGATAATTCTATTCTATTTGAAAAAAAAATCAATGCCTTGTCACCAACAAAGAAAAGCTCCCCCAGAATGTCAAATCTAATGCTCAGCTAGCTGAGAAGGCTCCACTTTAGGAAAAGGGGTCCCAGTGAATTATAATAAGATAAAATCCCAGAAACCCAATTGTAACTATATCTAACATTTGGGAATAAGAATCTAGTTGTACAATAGACTAATAATTCTCAAAAGACAATCCGAACTAAGAATGTACAACTTTTGTTTTTGTTGAGAAATATTGTTCCAAAATACAGAAGATTATTAGTCTACAAAAAAAGAAAAAATAATACCATCTGGAATTGAAGGATATCCCTCTATGCTTTATCATTTAGATATCTAGCTATACAGCTATATTTTGGGAATTTGGTTTTAGAAAAATCATATTATTTCTCTCAACTGCACAGAGGAAAAAGTAAAAAATTTGCAAAATTTCCTTTGAAAATAGTGTTTCTCAATTCTTCATTCAGTGAAGAAGAATATGTTAAAATTTAGGCAGTAAAAATTCAGCTTATTATCCCTTTAGTTAATTCTAAGGTATTAGAAATTCAATTGCTGAGTAATTCCCATGAAAGTTTGAAGATAAAAATTTAATCCTGCACCAGAAGACAATATCGTAGAGATTAAGGGAAAACTAACCTACATGTTTACTCTATTTTCTATAATATTGAGTTTAGTATTTTACTGTGTATTTCTGAGACTGGGTTGTAAAAGGCCAGCTGAAGAAAGTTAATAAAGAAAAAGGATTTCTTTTTAGATAGGGAAAAGAATCAGTTTCTATCATTTGTGTAACCCCTACAAGGAGCATTTTCTACTCTACTGGTTCTGCAAGCTTTTTTTGTCTTGTAAAAATTTCTAAAATATTTGTAGTCAAATGTCCTTTCCATTAAATAGAGATGCTCGGAATAATTGTAAATGGCAACAACTATATTTTAACTGGGTAGCAATTCTTCGGTCAAGATTTAAGAAAAGTATAACACTTGGGTAAGTTTGGGAAAAGGATGATAGCAGTTAGAAATTTCTTTTCAGGAAAGAACACCTTGTCAGAAATGTGACAAACAAGATTACAGTGAGTGATCTGCACCATAACTCCTAAACCTCATAATTTTAAAACAAGAAGACATGCACAAGACATACAACTTCCTCCAACCCTCAGCCCATTCTGCCTCATATAACTAACCAGACAGACTTTTGTTTTAAGTTATGCTTGCAGTAATTTTTATTTCTTCTTTCTTGGAAGTGTCTCAGTCTGATACTTCTTTATAGAGTACTGAATTTTGCTAGCTTGAAAATAGAAAGGATAAGCAACTATGTGTGAGGATAGATCTAGTAGTCTTCACTGGTAGTCTATATATATATATATATTGAAATAAGGACATTATAAATCTATAAATCTATTTTCTTGATGTTGTAAGGCGAAAATTAGTGTAAATAGCTGAGAACTGATCTATACTCTGTTGCATCTCAGCCTCAGAGCCTGCATTGAGTGAATAACCATATGAACACAAAAAGTCACATAACAACTCTCCCTCTACTTTATACTCTTAGTGAAGAGTATTTTTTGATAAAAATCTTTCCAGGTGTTATTTGGTGAAGTGAATGAAAAAAAAAATATTAAGATTAGACACGTATGAAATAGCACATCCTAAAAATCCATAAAAGAAAGAATAATGCCAAAAAGACGTTAATAGTCATCAAAGGCATACTATTCCTTTTCAGAGCTTGATACATTAAAAATAATAACAAAAGGAAAGGATATGGATGGACACACAGGAAAATTAAATTTTTTATGCTTTTGATGTAATAAAAGACTGGCACATAGAAGATGCTTAATGTCCCTTCTTCCCTCTTTTTTTCTCTCTCTCCTCCCTCCCTCCTTTCCTTACCTCTTTCTTTCCTTCTTTCCTTAGTTCCTTCCCTACTTCCTTCCTCTGAACAAGCCTAGTTGTCTAACTCTGCCCCCACCTTTTCATAGTCTTTTCTTTCTTCTCAGCATACAGTATTAATCAATACTCTGCATGAACATTATTATGTTAATAAGTTTAAATAGATCAAACAAAACACAAGCGACAGACTCATTTGTAACAGAGCAACTATTTAGATTTTCCCTGAATCTCTCTCATGGCTGAACCTCAGTCATATCAATTCTTACCTTCTATCTTAAAGCAAAAGGTATAGAAGATTGTGCGTAATGGAAAACTTCTGATGTAAACATGATATAAAGAGGGGGTGATTTTAGTCACTTACCACTTTGCCTTATCTGTGTGCTAGATTTTTTTGTTCAACATTGTAATCTATAATTTGTCTTTTTTTTTTTTTTTGTCAAGGTTTTTTTTTTTTTTTTATTTTAACCAGGTGGAAACATATTCATTCATTACTTTGCATTCAGCAGGACTCTGTATACCTTCACAGTTCACAACAAGAGGAATGTACTGCTAATGAACAGAGGTAAGGTAAGATAACAATACCTGTTGCTGCCATGACCTCACTTCCCACAAGATTTTTCTTAATTTCATCTTGTTCATGTGACAGATGAGCATTGTTGGTGGAGTTATGAATTAGCAACTTTTTGGGAATGTAATCTGTAATTACACAAGTAAAGTGATGGAGATGTCCTTTAAATCTTTGACCCAGAGAATATCTGATTAGGCATATACCTCAAGGAGGTCATGGATAAGAAGAAAAATCCTATATACATCAATATATTTATAAAAGCATTTTTTTTCAGTAGTAGCAAAGGACTGAAATTAAAAAAAAATATGCCAACAGATTGGGAAGAGATTAAACAAATTATGGCATGTGAATGTATGGGAGTATTATTATGCCAAAAACAATATGCATGAAACAATATGGTGAATACAGAGAAACATAAACTTCCATTATCTAATCTAAGTAAAGTAGGTTGAACCAAAAAACCCCAACATATATAGTGAACCAATAATATAAATGGAAAAAATGTGGGAAAAAATAAATGCCACAGAAATACAAAGAACAAAGCATGTCCCCAAAGGAAAAAATATGCAAAATACCTATATGCAGAGGTGGGATGTTCATGATGTTGACCACTAACTATATTTTTTATGCATTTCTTAGTGATTTTATTGTCTGCAGTTATTTTATTTAAAAAAATTTCCCTAGTTACATGTAAAACAACATTTTTTTTTTTTTTGGTTTATTCATATTCATTCTTTTTTTTTTTTTTTTTTTTACATATTTCCATATGAATCATGTTGGAAGACAAAAATCAGAACAGAAAAGAAAAACTTGAGGAAAAAAAATACCAGAAAAAAGTGAGCATACTATGTGTTGATTTACATTTATGCTCCATAGTTCTCTTTCTGGATGTCAATGGTGTTTTCCATTCAAAAATTGTTGTGATTGCCTTAGATCACTGAACCGCATCACACAGTTCTGCTATTACTATGTACAATGTTTTCCTGGTACTGCCTGTTTCATTCAGCATTAGTTCTTGTAAATCTTTCCAGATCTTTTTAAAATCAGTCTGTTCATTATTTTTTATAGAGCAATAATATTCCATTACTTTCATATGCCATAACTTTTTCAGCTATTCTTCAATTGATGGACATTTATGTCTATGTTGAGATTCTGATATTATTTTCCAGTGTCCAGAGCTGCAGATCAAATTTGTATATGTATGTATATGTATATACATATGTATATGTAAAAATTTAGGAGTCCTTAAGGACATTGAGTTTCCTTGATCCTTTCCAACTGTCATTCCTCTTCATTTTTTGCTCTATACCAGGTTTGGGTTTGGGTTAGAAGATAACTGTAAAGTACATCAATCAAATGACATATTTGTCATACTTAGCATAGGGCCTGGAACATAGTAGTTGCTGAAATTTTTTCCCCTTTTCCCCATCTGACCAATGCATATGATTTAAGAGGCCTAGGGATCTGGCTAAGAGATACTGTGGATTAAAGTAACTTGTTCAAGATCATAAAGCTAATAAATAACAGAGGCAGGATTTGGACTCTGTTTTTCCTTATTCCAAGTCCAACTTACTTTCCACTTTATTAGGCTATTTTTAATGACTTTTTCATTGTTAGGTACTTAATTATTAATATATATTGATTAATTCTTTTGTATAGAAGATAGAGAGGGAACGTAATTTGTATCAAAACATATAGCTTGAAAATCAGTATAAGTAACTTTACTATCCATTGAATTCTACTTACTGTTCATTTTGGCCTGTCTAAATTGTGAGCCGTATTTAGAACTATTAAACATTTTTTTGCTGATTTAAGATAAATATTATATACTGTCTAAGATTCCTCTCTCTTTGCCTAGTTCAGAAAAATACCATATGTTAAAGTCTGATTATCTTACAAGTTTTATTTTTCCTTGTGTTTACTAGAATTATACACTTTATTTCATATTGACATTATCAATTTATTAAACAGATAACTTAACGATTTCTGAGTTTTGTATTTGAAGACAGGTTCATGTATTTGCAAGTAAAGAGCCTCACTCATGTCCTTTTAACTTGGCTGAAAAACTAAAACCACACAGAAGGAGAGGAAACGTGGTCCCTAAAGAGGAGAAGGCATTAAGATAGTGCTATCCAGCTTAGTAGCCAACTGAGGACTACTACTGGAGGAAGCATGGCCTTAGACATTAGCTCCCTGAGCCAGTTACAGTTCTGACAAAGTAATACTCAGCAACATGATGGATGAGAGTTAGTGTAATTTACTCTCACTCTTTTGTGAAAATCAAGTAACACTTTCTCTTCCACATCAACCTTACTCCTGCTACTTACAGCTTACTTTCACCTCCACTATTGTAGATCAAGTACTTAAAGCTTTATCAAAAAGATCAGTGTAAGAAAGAGGGTCCATTGTTTCTACTATTATCAAGTATTATCCTAGAAGTATTAGCTGTAGCAATTAGATTTTAAAAATTAGATATGAAAGAATTAAAGAGATGAGTAGAAGCAAAGAGCACAAAAAACTATTTTCAGATGATATGATGGTTGCTTAAAATTGATGCAATATTTAATAGCTTCAATAAAGATACACAAAAATATAGGATATTTGTACATTGAAGAGAAGGAAGGAGAAAAATATAGAAATAAATTACATTAAAAAATAATTACAAAACACATGAGCGATAAACTAAGAACATATAAATTTAACTACAAAACTACAAAATTTATGCAGATTCTCATGATAATGGGACCTTTCTGACCATGGAAATAAAGAGAGGTATAATTTAGAGAGCCATTTCTTATTTATGATTAGACTATACCAATATAAAAAATAATGGTACTACTAGATTATTTGCATTCCATTCAAAGCACTAAGTGATTACTTTATTCAATTGAGATAACAAAGCCAATTCATTTGGAGGAACAAAAAGTCAAGAATTTCAAGAGGACAATTCAGGCAAGGCTCAGATAATTAACCTCAGGTGCATAGCCTTCCTTCTTATTAATTATAATGGGTTATGAGTGTTTCATTTTGTTCCAATATTGATCTTAAACCACCAGAGAAATGGTCTGAATCAGACTTTGTTCAGAATATTAAGTATGGTTGAATGGGGATCATAATAGGTGCTGTTAGTTTATATTAGTATTTTTTGTCTTCATTTTCATCTTCAAAACTCCTATAATCTCTGCCTCTATTTCATTTGACCTCATTGTTCAACTGAAACATTTTCTCTAACATTACCAAGGATTTTATTGTTGAAAAATCCAATAGCCTTTTTGATGTCTGTGCAGTTTTTGGTATTTTTAATCATTATCTAGTCCTCTTAGGTATTTTTAATTTTTAGGATAATGTTTTCTCAGATGTTTACATCTATCTTTGTGTAATTACTTCTGGTGAATCTTCATATATATTCTAGCCCCTAATTATGGTTTGTCCCTCATGGACCTATTCTGAGAACTCTTTTATTAATTTTTTCATACCCTCTACAATGGGTGTACAATCAGCTCTTATAGGTTTAATTAGTATGTCTTTTAATATAACATCTCTTTTCTGTGTTCCAGACTCAGTTTATGAACTTTATGCCAAATATCTCCATCTGGATCTTGAGCTCAATATGTCAAAAGCTCAACTCATTATAGTGACTGCATCCTCATTCAAGATTCCTATCCTCTACACTTCACTTTTTCTTTTGAGGGCACTATATGATGATAGTTGTGTGTTTCCTACCCTGATGAAATCCTTGACACTCCCCCCCTCAACCCTCCACTCCCTATTCAGCTGCCATATCCAATCAGTTTCTAATTATTGTTGATTCTACCTTCACAATATTTCTCCAATTGAAATGGAAGCTACCAGATTAACCAGAGGGACAGATAGGTGGCATAGAGAATAAAGTTCTGGACCTGAAATTAAAAGATTCATCAGCTTCCTGAGTTCATATCTGGCCTAAGTTGGGTGACCCTAAGCATGTCACTTAATGTTGCTTTCCTTAGTTTCCTTTTTTGTATTTTATATAAAATAATAAGGATATTTTTAACATTTTTATATTATATTTATATTAACAGCACTGAAAGGAATAGGAAGGACTCAAGAGGTAGATAGTCACTTTTGCTGCCTTTCTCCTTCAATAATCAGTCAATCAATCAAAAAATATTTATTGAGTAGCTATCTTGCTTGAGGTACTGTAGTAAGTCCTGGGAATACAAAAAAGGAAAAAGACATTCCCTGTCTTCAGAGAAACTTAGAATCTAATGTTTGTTATTATTTAGTGATTTTCAGTTTGTCCAATTCCTCATGAGTCTATTTGGGATTTTCTTAGTAAAGATACTAGAATGATTTTCCATTTCCTTCTCCAGTTCATTTTACTGAAGAGGAAACTGAACTGAAGAGGAACTGAATCACCATGCTAAACTAGATAACCATTATCTTATCAATTCCATTGAGTTAACATGTTGTAAGAATCCTTGTTTCAAGTACAGAATTCTGGCCCATTACAATTATACTTTAGGTATCCTTTTCCCTTTACTTCCCTTCCCTTCCTGGGGAATACCCCTAGATAAACCTCTAAACAGAGTTATTCTTCAAGAATCTGAAGTTATAGTAGAATTTAAGCCATTGGACCCTAGTTTTTCAATTGAGGAGACAGGGGAACCAAAGTAATTAGCTCAAGGCAAAATAAATTCTTTATTATTTCCTTGCCCAGGGCTGGGCAGCTTTCTGGAGAGCCTTTTAGACTGGCCTTGGTCTCAGTGGGGGAAGTGCAGGAGGCCATCCACCAAGGTGGTGTCTGAATCTGTCTCTGAGTTCCTGGGCTTGTGCTTCAGCCTCCAGCCACCACAAAGGTGGATGATGGAATGAATTTGTCTCTCCTTGACTCCAAGAGTTTGAGCTCTCACCTCCAATCCACGTGTCTTCTCTGGTTCTGACTCTGGCTGAGTTTGTCCTAGCTTATATGCTCTCCTATAATTACATTATCATAGATGTGAATCTTTTAGAACTATATTAAGTACTAAGTACATGTACTGAACTAGAGAGCTATTAATCACCATGCTAAACTAGATAATCATTGTCTCATCAATTCCGCTGACTTAATACTTTGTAAGAATCCTTGTTTTAAATATAGCGTTCTAGCCCATAAAACCTCCTTTCTTCCTTCCTTTCTCCCTTTCTTCTTTCCTTTCTTCCTTCCTTTCTTCCTTCAAGTAAAGGACTGAGACTGGCAAAATTCACCAGCCCGTAAGGCTAGTAGTACCTGGCTAGCTTCAGTGTTAAACTGTTGTCAGTCACACAAATTTTGGATGTGTACTTAATATAGAAGATGAATCACTAAAAGACTCTACTTCAAAGCTGAGCTTTAAATAGAGAACAGGTGCTCAGAATTAGATTCAATTAGCTTGCTTGCTGTTCATGCAGTTTTTCCCTCGTCAGTAGATCCAGAAACAACTAGAATCTAGCTACACAGATGCTCAAAGACCTTTGTGGAGTGAAATACCAAAGCCATTTTAGAGCCAAACTACTTTTGAAATAATGAAAAGGTGTTATTGCTTATTAAAATATTCTTCCATTTTCCAGCTATGTTGGATTTTCAACCAAAATAGAGACAGAATGAATAAGCAGATACAAGAATTTAACTGTCTTTATTATACCAACTATTAAAGAAATTTGCAAAAATATTCAAGTAATTTTTCTATGTCCCAGTAATTTTTTTTGTTTTGGGAAAATATAATGGTTTCCTTATTATTACATTAAAATGAAATTATAGATATATAAATTATCATTTTAAATTTCCAATATGGTAAATATTAATAGATATAACTTATTAAAAGCCTCATTCCCCTAGTTACTCATTCTCTTTTTCCTCTCATATGCATAAATATTAGCTTCAGTAGAGCACAGGTTCCCTGAGGGCAGGGACTATTTTTCATTTTTTATTTGCATCCTTCAAACCTACCACAGTGTTTATCACATACTAAACATTTAATAAATGTTTTTGGATTGAATTTAATTGGATTTAATCTATGTTTCTCTTTCCATATCATAACTTTCCATATCATGGTTTCAATATATTGCAGATTGGCATAAGAAATCAAATGTGAATTTTTGGGAATTTTGAGGAAGCTGAAGATTCGTGGGAAAGCTAGCAGATGACAGAAAAAGTTTAGAAATTCAGAAATGCATAAAATATATGTATGGTATGCATAATATCAACATATCTTTATCTTTTAATATCATAACAATTCAGTCTTCTTCTTCTCTGGTATGATTCAGTCTTCTTTCTGGTAGGAGGGACAAAAATTTTATGTGGATTTTCCAGATTATGCACCTTTGAGACCCTAACCCTCGGAAGCAGAAAGGATAAATGTATAGAATAAATTGCTCATCTCGAGCCTAAATATTTCCTGAGTAAACAGAAGTTAAAGAAGAGTTGGGCTCTTCAAAGGTCTGGCTTCTTTGCTTATTTTACTTGTCTTTTCCATTACTAATCACTTCACTAGATTCACCTTGTCTTCCTTAGTCCATTCCCATTTTATAGAGCAAACATTTATAACAATGGCTTTAACCCTTGAAAACATTATTTCACTGTTAAGCGAATGCAAGTCAATAAAAATTTGTTAGGTACCTACTGTGTGCCATCACCTTCCTAAGGACTTTACAAAACCCAGCTTTTCAGGACTAAATGTTTATAGGGAATGAGGGGTGCCCACATATGAAAACAATGGTTTCATTGGAGACCAAATTAGGGTAGAAACACTGATGCTTGGTTCCAAAGGTTGTGAGCCTTTTGTGGGGAACTGACATTAACAACTAGACATAGAAGGTTTCCCTGCTGAAGCTGGAGAGAAAGAAGTCCCTGGGATCTAAAGCACAGGGCATTCAGGAAGCAAGAAGATTGAGTTCAATAGTTTTTCCAACTACTGATGGAAGTTTCTCTAGTGTTGTACCAAAAGCTTGGTGTTGAGATATCCATCTTTTTAAATGTACACACAGAAAAAGACCACTCACAGAGTCCTCTTGAAATATGGAAGCTGATAGTCTACTGTCAAAAGAAATATACTTTTGATTATTTTTGAACTCAGCCCAAATGATACAAGAAAGTTTTAGCAAAATTATTTAGGATACTGCAATGAAAGACTGCCTTTATAAAAGTTCTTTACCTGTCAGTGTTTGATGGGAATCTCTAAAGACTTGACCTGACTCTCTGCTCAATCCTTCCTCATTCTTTTTTAATTTCTGAAGTCCTTTTAGGGACTGGAGTTCTTATCTTGAGAACTAGTTTTTATAGTTGTATTTCTCTGTTATATTTGTTGCCAGACCTTCCTGAAATCGATTGCCTCTCTATAAATTTATTTATTTATTTTATATATATATATATATATATATATATATATATATATATATATATTTATTTAATAGCCTTTTATTTACAGGATATATGCATGGGTAACTTTACAGCATTAACAATTGCCAAACCTCTTGTTCCAATTTTTCACCTCTTACTCCCCACCCTCCCTAGATGGCAGGATGACCAGTAGATGTTAAATATATTAAAATATAAATTAGATACACAATAAGTATACATGACCAAAACGTTATTTTGCTGTACAAAAAGAATCAGACTCTGAAATATTGTACAATTAGCTTGTGAAGGAAATCAAAAATGCAGGTGTGCATAAATATAGGGATTGGGAATTCAATGTAATGGTTTTTAGAACTCTCCCAGAGTTCTTTTTCTGGGCATAGCTGGTTCAGTTCATTACTGCTCCATTGGAAATGATTTGGTTGATCTCGTTGCTGAGGATGGCCTGGTCCATCAGAACTGGTCATCATATAGTATTGTTGTTGAAGTATATAATGATCTCCTGGTCCTGCTCATTTCACTCAGCATCAGTTCGTATAAGTCTCTCCAGGCCTTTCTGAAATCATCCTGTTGGTCATTTCCTACAGAACAGTAATATTCCATAATATTCATATACCACAATTTATTCAGCCATTCTCCAACTGATGGACATCCATTCAGTTTCCAGTTTTTAGCCACTACAAAAAGGGCTGCCACAAACATTCGTGCACATACAGGTCCCTTTCCCTTCTTTATAATCTCTTTGGGATATAAGCCCAGTAGTAACACTGCTGGATCAAAGGGTATGCACAGTTTGATAACTTTTGAGCATAGTTCCAAACTACTCTCCAAAATGGTTGGATTTGTTCACAACTCCACCAACAATGCATCAATGTCCCAGTTTTCCCGCATCCCCTCCAACAATCATCATTATTTTTTCCTGTCATCTTAGCCAATCTGACAGGTGTGTAGTGGTATCTTAGAGTTGTCTTAATTTGCATTTCTCTGATTAATAATGACTTGGAGCATCTTTTCATATGACTAGAAATAGTTTCAATTTCTTCATCTGAGAATTGTCTGTTCATATCCTTTGACCATTTTTCAATTGGAGAATGGCTTGATTTTTTATAAATTAGAGTTAATTCTCTATATATTTTGGAAATGAGACCTTTATCAGAACCTTTGACTGTAAAAATATTTTCCCAGTTTATTGCTTCCCTTCTAATCTTGTCTGCATTAGTTTTGTATGTACAAAAACTTTTCAGTTTGGTATAATCGAAATTTTCTATTTTGTGATCAGTAATGATCTCTAGTTCTTCTTTGGTCATAAAGACCTTCCCCTTCCACAGGTCTGAGAGGTAAACTATCCTGTGTTCCTCTAATTTATTAATAATTTCATTCTTTATGTCTAGGTCATGAACCCATTTTGACCTTATCTTGGTGTACGGTGTTAAGTATGGATCAATGCCTAGTTTCTTCCATATTAGGTTCCAATTTTCCCAGCAATTTTTATCAAACAGTAAGTTCTTATCCCAAAAGCTGGGGTCTTTGGGTTTGTCAAAGACTAGGTTGACTGTTTTATCCCTTGAACCTAATCTATTCCACTGATCAACTAATCTATTCCTTAGCCAATACCAAATAATTTTGGTAACTGCTACTCTATAATATAATTTTAGATCTGGTACAGCTAAGCCACCTTCATTTGATTTTTTTTTCATTAATTCCCTTGAAATTCTTGACCTTTTGTTTTTCCATATGAACTTTGTTGTTATTTTTTCTAGGTCATTAAAATAGTTTTTTGGGAGTCTGATTGGTATAGCACTAAATAAATAGATTAGTTTAGGTAATATTGTCATCTTTATTATATTTGCTTGCCCTATCCAAGAGCATTTAATATTTTCCCAATTGGTTAGATCAGACTTAATTTGTGTGAAAAGTGGTCTGTAATTTTGCTCATAAAGTTTCTGATTTTCCCTTGGCAGATAGATTCCTAAATATTTTATATTATCAGTAGTTACTTTAAATGGAATTTCTCTTTGTAACTCTGACTGTTGGATTTTGTTAGTGATATATAAGAATGCTGATGACTTATGTGGGTTTATTTTATAACCAGCAACTTTGCTAAAGTTGTGGATTATTTCTAATAACTTTTTAGTAGAATCTCTGGGGTTCTCTAAGTATACCATCATGTCATCGGCAAAGAGTGATAATTTGGTTTCCTCATTGTCTATTCTTATTCCTTTAATCTCTTTCTCAGCTCTTATTGCTAAAGCTAGCATTTCTAATACAATATTAAATAGTAACGGTGATAGTGGGCAACCTTGTTTCACTCCAGATCTTATTGGGAATGGTTGCAGTTTGTCTCCATTACATATGATGCTTACTGCTGGTTTTAAATAGATGCTGCTGATTATTTTAAGGAAAAGTCTATTTATTCCTATACTCTCAAGTGTTTTTAATAGGAATGGATGTTGGATTTTATCAAATGCTTTTTCTGCATCTATTGAGATGATCATATGGTTTTTGTTAATTTGGTTATTAACATGGCCAATTATATTGATAGTTTTCCTAATATTGAGCCAGCCCTGCATTCCTGGTATAAATCCTACTTAATCATAGTGTATTATCTTGGAGATGATTTTCTGTAGTCTTTTTGCTAATATCTTATTTAAGATTTTAGCATCAATATTCATTAGGGAGATTGGTCTATAATTTTCTTTCTCTGTTTTCAGCCTACCTGGTTTAGGTATCAGTACCATGTCTGTGTCATAGAAGGAATTTGGTAGGACTCCTTCATTCCCTATTTTATCAAATAATTTATATAGCATTGGGGCCAATTGTTCTTTAAATGTTTGGTAAAATTCACATGTAAATCCATCTGGTCCTGGGGATTTTTTCTTAGGGAGTTGTTTAATTGCCTTTTCTATTTCTTTTTCTGAAATGGGACTATTCAAGCAATTTACTTCCTCCTCTGTTAGTCTATAAATTTTTATAAGTTAACTCCCATTCATCCACACAGACTATTTAAATTTTTTTTTGGTTATCATTCATTTTATTGGAAAAACACATTTCTATGTAGAACTGAGGAAAGGAAATCGCACATTATACATTAGCAAACATTAGGGACATTAGCAAAGTCCCACTACTGTATACAATGCACTTTGGGGTGTGTAAAAGCCTATTTTCTTGATATGGGTTGGGTCTTGGACGGACTTGTGATTGAGGGCAATTTTTGTGTCAAAAGGTAAGGAAGGAGTCAGAGAGGTAAGGGGTATCCACTAATATTTTTTTTTTTCATAAAATCACACTCTAGTTCTCTCCTTATTTCAAATCAAACCAAATTTAAAAAAAAAAAACCAGATATAAATAGGCCACCAAAAGTTCTGAGAAGATGCTGGAGGCAAAGTGCACTTCAAGGAATAAACCCTTCAAAAATTGGAAAGCTTAAAGGAAAGTTATTACTTTTTTCTTCTTAAAAAAGAATATTATAAAATCTTTCTATATAAACACTTACCTTTTTGTATCCTCTATGTCTAGTACCATTTCCCTAAAGGCACTTACTACAACTTGTTTCAGCTTTCCTATTTGTTACAGATGAGCAATGTTCAGAATTGTGCTGGAGCCAGCCCATAAAGGTTCTGTCCCCTCAAAAACTGGCAAATGCTATAAATCAGGGCTTAATTTTTTTCCCTAGTCTTAAATGCCAGAGAAAAGGGATATAATGAAGATTAAATTTACCAACACACCAGTCCTCTTTCCTACTCTCTCTGTTTTTTGATGCCACTCCAAGGTGCTTCTATGAGATAGTTATAAATATATTCATTTGTTTTCTCCCACCAGTCCATCAATTACAGTACCTTGAATATCATGTTCCTATTCCAAAGAGTAGCTCTGGCCTACTCATTTCTTTGCCTACATTTCCCCCAAAGGAATTAATGAATCTTCTTGGTTTCCCTGTCCCTTCAAATATACCCTTCCATGACATTAGACTCCAGAATGCTGACTAATAGATTAGATTTCATAAAATCCTAAGATCAGAATTGGAAGAGATTTCTTTATCCAGTTCTTACATTCAGGTTGGTGAGTTATGATCATTTTTCAGATGAGTCAGCTGAGGGGGGGGGGGGAAGAGAGAGAGAGAGAGAGAGAGAGAGAGAGAGAGAGAGAGAGAAAGAGAGAGAGAGAGCAGGAATTGGTCAGATACAGAGGCCTGGGAAGAGGAAAATTTCTTTTCTTATGTCTTAAAAGATACATTTCCACCCTCTCACCTCAGTTAGAAAGTATCCACTTTGGGATAAGAAGGAGAAATAAGTGGCGACAGTGAAGATCCACTGTTTGACTACTATTTCCCATTACTATCTAGAGATGCCATGCCCTATCCTATTACTATCTAGAGATGCACAGCACCTGAGTGAACTTATTGGTAGGGATTTCTTATACATGGACTTCTTTCCTAGATCATGGCTACTTTTATTCTTCTTTTTCATTCAGTATACTTGCAGCAATAACAAATATACAACAGGTAGGAGGTCCACTGTTCTATCAACAATGGTTGCTGCCTAGACTTTGTTCTTCTCAAAGATGGTATCTCAGACAGTGTTAGACATTAACATTTTGTTGTCCTTGGAGATAATCTCATTATTTTCTGGTTTTCATAATCCTGGCTTGAAAGCTCCCCTGTCTCAAGGATGGGGTAAAGCAAAGAGTTAATTTAGTCAGAATATCTTATATGGCTTAGATTCATGTGCAGTTTCAGTGCCCAACAGTTCAAAATAATCAGATTCTTGCTCCAGGGGGTCCTTCCTACCTCCTTATCTGATAGGGTCACAGAGAAATATCAGGCTTCACACAGATCTCTGGAATCCATCACTTTTGCCTCCCAAATTAATTTAGCAATGGAACTGGCATCCATAAGCAGTAGGGTAAAAAGTATTCCAAGTAGGAGTATGGTACATGTATGTATAGCTGGTTGAAGGCTAGTGTGTGAAGTTCTGGATTAGGACCTAAAAGGAGAAGTCATCATTGTATTTCATTTGGATTGAATTGACATAAATTAAACAATGAGATGATGTCATTTTTCATTATCCCAGTTTTCTCAAAGATATTTCTTCAGGTTATTACTTTTTTTTTTCTGCTAAGAGAATGACAAATGAGTTCTCCCCCCCCCCCAACTCTTTATATTTAGTATTTCAGGATTGAAAAAAAATGTGAATATCACATATAAATTTGCTTGTGATTTTAAAAAAAATATGTAGTGTCACTGATTTTTCATTTCTTTTGGCTTATTTCCTACTCACTTTATTCATGCCTTGTTAGCCAAGAACATCTGTAATGTTCTGGAAAATGTTCTTTTCTAAGGTTTGACTTTAAGCTTGTTATAAATATCACATTCTCTCACACACAAAACTTCTTTTTAAATAATACCAAATAAGTTTTGATGAAACAGGTTTATCTTAACATGTGGATAGATAAATGAAGGAAAATTAATGACATTATGCTCTTATTAAGACATTATTATTATTATTATGAATTCAGAAGACATCTGGTACTACTCCCTAATTATACAGAAGAAGAGACTAGGGCACAGAGTGACTTGACCAGAGTAAAAAAGCTAGTAAGTAGCTAAAACATTTTATTATATGAACTTAAGTTTTTGCAGATTACCAATCTAATGCTCTATCTAATACTCATTACCTCAGAATACTAATAGTATTAGTATATTGGTATTCTAGAAATGAGCTATAGAAGCACTTTCTCTAATCCTTACTAACTTCACATATATAAATATCATGGTTTAAAACTCTTTGGAAGTATATTATAGACAACTATCAACCATCAGAGCTGAAAGTTGAAATTTTGTACTTGGGAAAATTCAGTTGAGTTTGGAGCTAGTGGTGGAGAAAGTTAGGGATGTTAGAATCTAAGGTAGGATTACTCTGGTAGTTGAGATAGACCACAGATAGAATCTTGGGGTCTGAAAATGTTGAAGAACTGGGAGACCAGAGTATTTAAAGAGGGCAGATGTTGGGGTATTGAAGAAGGTATAATCTAATTTACAATTAGATACAAAGAATATTATGGAGGAGGAAGAATCATCTGGAGGTTCATTGATGACATAAATAAGTAGATGAAGCATACTAGACTGAACTTTAATAATAGTTAATGTAAGGTAAATCATCTCTTTAAGGCCCCTTCCATATGGGGGAGTTAAGTTAATGATGAAAATGACTGAAAAAAAATTTTTTTTTTGTCTAATGGAAGAGATTTATATATATTGTTATTGAATTAGGAAAATGCTGTTATTTTAGACAAACATTTTGGTACTTACAATGAGTAGAAAAAGAAGTAGAAAGTTTTTTTTTTTAATATATACTGCTAAAATATAAGTAGAAACAATTTTCACATGGAATTTGATCATTTCTGAAGAGCAAATAATGTGTGTGATAAGAGATTTTGGGATCCCTTAACAAGGTGAAGTTAAGGAAGAGGTTTATATTAATTATAAATAGATGTAAGAAATTTCTGCTATTGTGAATGGACATTTTGATACTTAATATAAGTATAGAAAAAGCTTTAAAAACACTGATAAATCATGTATGTGGGATTTGGATAGTTTTGGGAAGCAAATGATATAAACTATGGAGTTGAGGATTTTGGGGTCTCTTAATAAGATGGAATGATGCCTTGCTTGTGAAGGAACAGTCTAACATTGCAAAGAGTCAGAAAGATCTTTTATTTATTAAAAAACATAAAATGTCATGTATTGAAACAGTTTCAAGGGTACCCAAGATTGAGAATCTTCTTGGAGACTGCAGATGGATGACGTCCTTAATTTGCAAAAAAGAGGGGAAAACTAAGAAATAAAATCTTATAAATATTTCAAAATTAGGGTATGATTAGGCACAAAAACAGCTAAATAGGAAGTAGTCTATTATGTGTCCCACAAGGATATTCATTTAGAGCTAGAAACATTAAGATCCATCCATATTAGAATTAACAATGCATATTAGAACTAAAGTGTCTGGATTTTAAGTCCAATGTCTTAAATTGTGGTGCCTGGATTTAAATTCTACCATTTACTATTTTGGACAAATTACTTTCTCAGTTTCTTCAACTGCAAAATGAAGGAGGTGGATTAAGTGGCTTTCAAAGGTCCCTTCCAAGCTCTGTGATCTATGATTGGCTGTGTAATGCTGAACATCAAGCCATGACTGACTCTTTTCTCATTTTTCTCATTCCTGAAAGGAATGGATTAGCTATGTGATCTCTAAGATAACAATTTTACACATCACCAGCACAAAGATCACAATGACATTTGCTATCACTCATGGAATTGGGAAGCCCTTTTGTAGTAACTTACCCATTATATACTTTCTCTATCCATGTTATTCCTTAGAATTATAGTGGGACTTTAGAGACCAGCTTGGGGTATGGTACATTAAGTTCATATTTGTATCATAAACTTTAGAGTTTAGTGTTTCTACTTTTCTCCCAACTACTCTTAAAGGAAGGTTTATTCTGTCTCCTTAATAATACTCCATCCCTCTTGATCTTTTCAGTTCTGTGTCCTAAATTCACAATTCATAAAGCAGTTTCAGGACAGGGTGGGGAATGAGGAGTTGGGGGTTAGCAGCACTTGGAGAGGAAATGGTACCCAGTCAGTAGCAGGTACTTTGTAGAGGATAGACCAAAACAAAATTCACACTCCATCTTTTGTTCTCTGAGGCACAGAATATGATGCCTCCAGTTACTTCTGCTTCTAGAATTTAACATGCTTATCATTACTGAAATATGAGCCACTAGAAAATTTGATTCTTCGGAGATGATGGCATTTTAAGATTTGTGACAGTACTGGAAGAATATTTTGCCTAAAAATGAATTATTGTTTTGGAGAGAAACTTGGGATAATTAACAAGACTCCACAGTTTTCCAAATGCAATCTATTGCTTTCTCTTCCTTCCATTTAATCCTGAACCCAGCTGATTAACTATATTTAATATATGTCCTAAATAAATTCATGGATAGACTAAGTAGACTGATCTTTCAATTACAAGGAGGAAGAATGCTCATGTGGTAAGAATGAGAAGGATAGACAGCTTGAGATCTGCATTGTTCACTCTGAAATAGAAAAAGATCTTCAAGAGTAGCCTCTCAAATATTGTGTGTGTATGTGTGTGTGTGTGTGTGTGTGTATAAACACAGTATATATGTATACATGCATATGTATATGTGTCTTTGTACATATTCAGCCATACATATAAACACAGATATTTGTGTACATAAATGTATATACTTTTATATGCTTGCATTACATACTTATAATTGTTAAACTCTCAAAATAAATGACCAAAAAGTCACAGAGGTTATGCAACCATTGTTGCCTTTTAAAAATACCAGAGTTCATGAAATAATACCTCAACTGTTACCTCTAAAAAATAAAAAATAAATAAAACCAAGGAGTTTGGCTATAAAGAAAAAGCATTTTTTTTTATTCCATTAAAATAGGGAAACTAAACAAGCATGCTAGGATCTGCTCTGATACTGAGGAGACCCACTTTAATAAGGCCAACCCTTGCTACACATAGCTAGACAAAGAAGCACACAATGAGCTGTAGCTGTGGCAATGATGGATTAACAGCAGGAAAACATTATAACAGCAGCATTGTGTGATGGTCAACTTAGATCTTCTTAGCAATGCAGTGATCTAAGACAATTCTAAGGGACTCATGATGAAAATGCTGATCACATTAAGAGAAAAAAAAATATGGACTCATGCCAATCAAAGTATATTATTTTCACTTTTTTATTGTTTCTTTCCCATTATTTCCCCTTTTGTTCTGAATCTTTTTTCACAATATGACTAATGTGGAAATATATTTAACATGATTATGCATGTATAACCTATATCAGATTGTTGCTGTCTTGGAGAAAAGGAAGGAAAAGGAGAGAGGGAAAAATTTAGAGCTCATGTTGAAAATTATCTTTACATGTAATTAGGAAAAAATTGCTATTAATTTAAAAATTGATGGAATGTCCATTGTTTTCTCTATCAAGTGCACATTTATTTCTAGAATATCTCTTTAATGATAAATAACTTTTAAAATAAAACCTGTTTGAATTGATCTTATCTTTGATGCTTATTATCAACCAGTTCAAATCATAATAAAGCTTAGTGTTTATGTTTCAGGAAGCTGATAACCTTGTTGCTATTACTTGGGATTTAATAAAATCTAATTGAAAACAACCACAACAACAAAATACTGGCATCTGAGACAAGAGTCTTGATTGAATGCTGTCTGTAATATTGGGTAATTTCATAATCCATGAAAAATTACTTAAGCTATTTCTATATCTATAAAATCTACATCTGTTATCTGTATACACATCATCTGAAAAGTAAGGATAAAAATACTTGTTCTAATATGAGAGGCAGTGTGGTAGAAAGAGAGCTGGACAAAAACCAGAAAGACCTGAATTCAAGTTGTATAGACTGGCTGTATAACAGTGAAGAAATCACTTATCCTTTCAGAACTATGAGACTAAAAAAGTTGAGCAAAATATACTAACTTGCATTGGAAGAAAAAAATTGCCTCATACAGGAACTCTTGAAATGAGTTCACTCCTTGATGCTGTCCCACCCAATATGATATATAGGAATGATGGAAGGATCTTGAGGCATTAGTCACAAGGTTGTTCCTACTGGGGAAGGGGATGAAGAATATAGGAAATATTCCTTAAGAAGAAGAGGACCATGGTTGGAAATTTGTTTTGAAAAGGAACATCCTCAAGATTTGCAAGATTTGCAAGAACAGAACCAGGGAAATGATTAAAAATGAAAACTTATTTTAAGCACAGATGTGCATGGAAAAAAGAGGGAAAGAAAGAACAAAGAGTTAAGTACCTCCCAATTGTCAAGCTAAGCCTTGAGGATAGGAGAAAAAAGAAAATAAAAACAGTCCTTGCAACAAAGAGATTACAATATAATATATTCATTTATGAATTCATTCTTTCTTGAACCATTGCAAAGGTTTGGACTGCTATAATGGCCTTTGGAGCATGAGGAATTTAGAGAGAGGATTAACACCTTCACTTTTGGTATCCATCCAACTCTAAATGTGACTCCAATAAACTGTAGCATGCACAGCAGCCATATCCTGATCAAAGCCTCTCAGCAGATGGATTGAACTAGATTAGGGATGACTGATAGATCTCAAACCAGTTGGTGAGTTTAGAGGGATGTTTACCTCAAGCATGTGAAGCCTTTCCATGGTAGAATGAATGGATGAGAACAATTTGTTCCAATGCCATGAAGGCATCTGAAGCTGATGTTGTGGAGTGCTTAAAGCTTGGTCAGATGTCAAAGATGCCAAGATGTATACGAGTACACTGTCAGTCTCTTAACTTTTGTCCTGCCATTGGACTTTGATGACTCTTAAAGTGAGTGTGGCTGATGACTGCAACTCTGCATCACTTAAACCCAATTCATGAGCAAGTGAAATCACTCTGTGATTGTTGGTCCTCTTCAAGATGAAGAATGGACAATGGCATTTAGACTAGTTATCCTACTTCAAGTCTTTTCTTTGCTAAGGTGATTTTTATTAAATTGTAAGTCTGACTGAGTAAATCTCCTACTTAATAAGTTCTAGTAACTCTCTATTACCTCCAGGAACAAATATAAACCCATTCTGGTATTTAAAGTTCTTCAAATCTTGTCCCTTTCTACCTTTCTGTCCATCTTATACTTTAATCCATTCTATCTCGTTCTACTGCCATGCCTTTCTATTGATTATTACCCATGACACGAATGGTTTGCACCCTTACCTTCACTTAGTTTCCCTGGCTTCCTTCAAGTCTTAGATCAAATATTACCTTTTATAAGAGGCCATATTTCTAGATGCTAATGTCTTCCCCTTTTAAATTACCTTCCAAATACTCTGAATATTCCTTGCATTTACTTATGTTTTTCCCTTCTACATGTCATCTACTCAATTAGAATTTACATTTCTTCAGAGCAGGGACTGTGGGTTTATTTACTTATGCATCTATCTATCTATCTACCCACCTATCCACCTAGTTATTCATTTATCTGTCTATTTATTTACTTAGTTATTTTAGTTTTCTTTTTATTACCAGTGCTTGGCACCATGCCTGGAACAAAGTAAGTGCTTAATAAGTTTTTGCTGATTAAATAGGTATTAGAAAATTCATTATATCTTATATCTAATGATGGTATTGCTAAGATTGCATCCCCAAAATATCAAAAGAGGAAAAAAAGACCTATCTACAGAAAAAAATTCACAAATGCTTTATTTGTGTTCACAAAATGCCCAATAATTGGAGAATAGCTGAATATGTTAGTGCAATATATTAATAGAGTAGAATGCTTTTTGGTTCATTTTCATATATATCCATGATCTGATTAGTGTGGGGGAATTTCCCTTGTGTAAATTCTTCCCACAAATGCAAATCATCAAATTATTTGTGCTTTAGTGTTTTAGAAAGTTCCCTTGGATAATTGGTTAGGGGATTTCTCCAATAAGACAGCTAATATGAATGTCATAACTTGTCCCTAATTTTTCTGATTTTAAGTTCATGTCTCTATCCACCATTCATCTCCATCTAATATTATGATGCCATTAAAATGACAAATGTGAAACTTTGGAAGAAATAAGGAAAGATCTGTGTAAGATGCTGCAGAGCAAAATCACAACTAGAATGGCATACACATTAATCAGGGCTGCATAAACATAAAAAGGGAAGGGAAGGAAAACAAAAAGAAGAAAAACAGTGAAATGTGATAGAATATACCAAGCAGGTCAAAAAGGGGGCACAAAACAAAAGGATATTCTTTTCCTATTTTTCAGTTCTTTAGTTTGTTGTTTTAAAGTTGAAGGGTTAAGACTTACATATGTAATAATAATGATTAATGATGATGATGATGATAATGATAATGGACAGCTATGTAGCACAATAGATATAGTACCAGGTCTGGAGTCAAGAACTTTCTAAATTCAAATTTGGCCTCAGATATTTGCTAGCTGTATGACCCTGGGCAAATAAATCACTTAATCTTGTTTCCCTTAGTTTGCTCGTGTGGAATGAACTGGAGAAGGAAATGGAAAACCATTCCCCAAATGGGGAGTTGGAAATGATCAAACACATCAACAATAAAATGGTTATTATGATGATGATGATCATGAGATAAGGACAGGGTCAAGAATTATGATTTCATTGACTTCCTGGATGGGGGAACTCCCTTTACCAGTTCATATTGGTGCCTTTATCTATGACTTAGAATTTTAGAAAGTTGTCTTGGGGTAGAAGGGTAGAGAAAATTGACTTTGGCATCCAAGGATTTATTTTATTTGCCTTTGATGCTTACTATTTAAAAATTTTCAAGATTGCAGATGAGTTGACTCATCTACAAAGATAAGCACAAGATGACCTCTGAAGTCCTTTTCAATGTATGGCAGTAGTTTTGAAAATGTAAATTTCTAATACAATAAATATTGATAGCTAGAACCCACATAAATCACCATTCTTTAGGGTCCTCAAAAATTTTTAAGCATGAAAAGAGATACTGAGACAAAATATTTGAGGACCACTGAGCTGGAACAACGATCCTAGGACTTGCACATGGTCAGAGAGCCCATACATAACAGAACTGTCCTCCTTCACAGCCTGCTTCTCAATCATATCTCACTGTTTCTCTGTACTATGATTATGCTGTTGTTGTTTTAGTTGTGTACCACTCTGTGACCCATTTGAGGTTTTCTTGACAAAGATTTTGGAGTGATTCGCCATTCCCTTCTCCAACCCATTTACAGTTGAAAAAGCTGGGACAAGCAGGGTTAAGTGAGTTGCCCAGGTCACACAACTAGATTTGAACTCAGGTCTTCCTGGCTTCCTTTCTTCCCTCTGGCCCTATATTGTATGGAGTCTTGAATTTAGGGAAGTAGAAGAAAACATGATCATTCTCCCACTCAGCCAGAATAAACATTTTGACTATTTTCCACGTCTAATTAGTTACTAAGTTTTGATTCTCTTATACAAATGTACTTTAAATCTCTTCCTTCTGCATTCTCATGATCCTCCCTCTAATCTTGGTATTGACTACTTCAACAGTGGGTGACTAAGATCATCTCCTGTTTTCCCCACTACTTTTTATTTTATATACCTTGGCTGATGTAATATCTCCCCACCCCACCCCCCTTCATTAAATTATTTTCACATACAAAGTAGAAGAGAAAAAGAATATTACATGTTAAACTAAAAATCTCTATTCAACATAACTTGCATATATTTAATATATATGTGTGTATGTATATATACAAATATATATAAAAACATCTTCAACATAAATTTCAGCATGCTCTTTTAAACAGGTGTCTACCAATTCCTTCATGTCACCACTTATCCCTGAAACCTGAAGTGATTTCTCATTGCCTACCATATAAAATCAGAACTCCACATTCCAGAATTTTTGCAATGTCATCTACTTCTAACCATTCAGTATTATTTTACATTATTTCCAAACACAAATCTTCTGAGCCATCTCATGATGGGGATACCAATGGGTATATTGCCTCCCAAATATGGCATTCTTTTTCTTAATCTCAAGACTTTACTTTTACTCTCCCTTCTGATTAGAATGTCCTTCTTTCTTTCCTCTATCTGTTTGCTTTCATATCTCCATTTTCTAGATTAAGCTCTGCTTCTTCCAACAATTTTTCTTCATACAATTTTTCTCCATACTTTTCTCCATATTCCTCTGCTGCAGTGTTTCTAAGAGCATTTTTGGAGGGAAAGAATTTAAGGTATAGGGGAAAAACATCTCCATAGTGAGAAAAAAGAGTCACTTATTACCCCTACAATCATAATGGGAAGTAAATCAATTAACAATTTTCCCCTTACTCTGTTATGGGAAGTAGTTAGACCAACTTCTAACTTTAGAATTCTAGAAGAAAAGTGAAAGTTGTGCTATGAATAATTTTTATTCTTTAGATAAATTCAGACAATCCTAGAGGATTAATCATCATTATATGGTTTTGGAGATTAGAAAGGTTTTCAATAGATTTCAATAGAATAGTACATGTCATTTTATAGATGAGGAAACTGAGTTTCTAAGGTCACCCAGCTCAAGCCCAAGTATCTGAGCTAGTGCTTTCCACATTATACTATTTCACCTAGAAATGAGCTAAATTCTCAACCAGCTGTTTCTACTTAAATCTTATTATTATTGCCAAAGTTATCTTTAGTAGCTTAGCTAGAGAAATCTAGGACTTCTTAACATGACAACTTCTGTCTTTCCTTTTTCTTTCTTTTTTTTTTTTACATTGATTACTCCCTCATTAATTCCCTTTTCTTCTTTCATTCAAGTGTTGCTGTCAAAAGAATCAGATTTTTTTGTCTTTCCTCTATCCAAAATTCCTGCCCCTTCCTGTGTCCAGAGATATGTATGTCATTATTAACCTTACATGAATTAGTCCCATACAATTCAGGCTAGAATTTGATGTGTCATACTTTGAATAAGATACTGACCAGTATCACCTTGATAATGTCACGGTTGTCTTTGAGAACAAAGGACAAATAGCAACAATACATTTTCATAGCAACTTGTAGATATATCTATCCATCCATCCATCAGTCCATCCATCCATTCATTTATCTGCTTATACACACATACATAAATATACGTATGTTTATTTATATGTCTCTTTTAGCTTAAGCAGGATTCTTTGAAAATTTCTATAGTATACTCTATATGTTTTTTGTTTGTACAAATTTTTATAAAAGACACTGAGGTTGAAGGACTTGCTCATGGTCAATATGTGAAATAGGTGTAATCAAGATATTTAAGAGGGGGTAAACAAAAAAGTCAGAACCTCAAAATTAAAAATTTGTTCAATTTCTGACTTTGGATTTGGCTGGCCTGCTATGACCAGCAAAGTATTGTGGCAAGAGATTTGAATGTAATTAGTGGATTTGGGCTCAAATATCAGTTCTGCTTCTGATTTGTTATGTGTTTTCATCAAAGCCTTTCCTTTCCGGGGCCTTAATTTCCTTATCTCTAAAACCAAGTATTTGGACTAGAGGATCATTAAGCACCTTCCTAGGAGTATCTTCAATTTATCCTGTAGAAATCTTGTTTGTCCAGAGTTGTTTTCATACTGTATCCTCATAAGATTCCTTGAAAGTAGGGATTGTCAATTTGCTTTTCTTTGTATTTAGTAAGTGCTTAAGAAATGTTTGTTGACTGTCTTGGGCTTCAGTTTCTTCCTCTATGATATGAATAAGGATAGACAAAATGATCTCTGAAGTGCCTTTCAGTATTATCTCTATGGATGTTATGATCCTTTGACCAGCTGCTAAAATTTCACTTGTTTATTTTTTGAGGCAATTGGGATCAAGGGACTTGCCCAGGGTCACATAAGTATTTGAAGTCATATTTGAACCCAGTTCTTCTTGACTTTAAAGCCAATGCTCTATCCAGTGCTAGCTGTACCAACTAGTTGTGTCTAAAAGCAGAGAGCTTCACTGTAATCATTTCCCAAATCTCCCCAAGCTCTCAATAGAATATTCACTCCTAGGAATGGGTAAGAAAGTGAAATACTATGTCTTCTCATAGTCTTTGGAAAGATAACCTAGTACTCCATGAATAAATAATCAGTACTCCATGAATAAATCAGTTATTTCTTTAAATCCACAATTAAGTAGTGCTGCTAAGATAAGAGAGAATAGTTATTTATTTATTTTTTTTAAATTCACTTGTCTAAAGCATCAGCAAGCTATCCATCTAAATGTACTTGATATTTTTTAGTCTACTCCAATTTCTTAGGTAACTACCAAATATATCAGGAAAGAAGTAAAATGAGAAAACTGACAGTTTCTTAACCCTTAATCATGAAATAGATTCCTTATATTAATCAGCATCCATTTGGTTTAGAATATGCCTTTCAACTTGAACAAAAATCTGTTAATTTTTTTCTTCCTCTTTTTCACACATGTCCTTTCCTCTCCTCGTATCAGAAATATGCAGAGAGAAATTGGTGTGATTGATAACCCAGCACTATAATTTCAAAGTACTCATTATTCATGCGATCCTCTTAGACACAAATCTAGTCATTATTCCCAGGTGCCCAACTCATGCTGCTGAGGTGCATGCACTAAAGTATCTCTCTAGAGAAATAGTTATTCCTGGACATAATTTTTTGATGGAAAACATTTTAATGTTCCAAGATAAGAAGAGTAGGATCTCTCCTATTTGGTTCTTAACTTTTTGTGTGTGTCCTGGACTCATTTGGCAGTCTATCAAAGCCCATAGACCCATAAAATAATATTTATAAAGGAAACCAGATATATTGAAATAATTATAAGATTTTAATATTTATTTTTAATTTGTGGAATACAATAAACATTTTCATAACACTATAATAAAAAAGATTGATTCTATATGAAACCGCAAATCTATTATGCAAAACATGATTTTCCTTCAAAATACCCAAAATTGTCTCACAAATTTCTTTTTTTCTTTCCTCTCCCTCCCAGTCTTAGAGATGTCTACCATTAGACATAAACAGGTATACAGAGCCACACACATATGTGTGTATATGTGTATATATATATATATATATATACACATGTGTGTTATATAAATTTATTCTATACATACTTCTATTTGTCAGTTCTTTGATGAAGGCAGAATCTTCATATATATTTCATAGTTAGTTTGGGTACATATAATAAACAAAATAACTTATTTGCTCAAAATCCTTCTTAAAATAACATTACTGTTATTGTATACAATGTTCTCTTACAATATTCTCCAAATATAGTTTAATAACTCATGCATAATTCCATATTGTTCTTCAGAATTTTAAACATTTTAAAATTCCATGAACAAGATATTTAAAAAAAAAATTCAGGGACTCCAAGTTAAGAATGCCTGAAAATATTGACTGTGAATTACACATGCAATTGGAAAGCTTTCTGCTTTGCTTTGGCAGCACTGACCAGGCCAGCAAATAGGAAATGAAGTCAGAGAATGGGCTCTCTTTCTTGGACCTGATGCTGCCTCATCTAATAGATACTTGCCTCCTTAGAAGAATGGTCCAAATCTATCTTTCAGTGAGAAATGAACTATTCTAGGAAGAAGCCAGCATTGTTATACTAAGGGATTCAATCACCAATTATAATAGATCCTTTGACACCTACATGAAGTGCAAATAAAATATGCGTTATTAAAGACATTAATGTATAGCGGGTACTGCTGAAACCTTTAATAATATCTGGCTTCTTAAAATGTTGCATAATAGAATTCTGAGTACAGACTAGAGAGAAATTGAACTTCAACTTATTTCATTAATCTCATTTTATGTTGTTGAATTCATCCATGTAACATAATTATGTGGTAAAAAGGCAGTGTGGTACAGTTGAATATATCAAACTTGGAATCTCAGGATCTGAGTTTGAATTTACCTCTGCCACCTAGATGACTTTGGACACAAGTAATTTTAGTTTGTTTTGTTATCTGTAAAATGAGGGGGTTGAACTCTATGATCACTAAGGTTCTTGGCAATATAGCTTCACTTCTGTTTCACATGAAGAATGACCCTTCTTTTTGTCAAGGCTACATGCCCAAGTGATCCCCATCCAATCCTATCTTCTTTAGCAGATTTTCTCCTTTATCATGTGCAAAAAAGAAGAGGATTCATGGAAGATATTTTATGACATCATTTCTTATGCATGTATGCCCTAGAGTGATATTTAATTTTATTTTGTTGTTTTGTTTACATTCTGAAGCTAGCTCCTTCAGGTCCAATTGACATTTTCTCTATTTTAATAGAAGTCTGACTTTCATTTCTCTGAATGGAGGGAGAAATTACTTTCCTTCCATTATTATTGAAGTAGAAGCTAATAATAGATAACATTAAGAAGGCATAAGACTTGTGCTAATTTTACATCAGAGTCTTCAAAAAGGTCAACTGCAATCAGATAATCAGTAAGACTCACTTATAAGGGAAAAATGGTTTTGAACTAGCAGAGGGGAGAAACCATATGTTTTCTAGTTACAGGCCCTGTTTATATGAATTCTAGAGCACTTGAGTAATTAATTGCAATTATGGAGAGCTATTATCTTCTATTACCTGAGGGGAGCTTTCAATGAGGAAAATGTAGAGTCCATTCTGAATAAAGCAGAATTGCAAAGCAGTAGTGTAAAGCCTTCCAATCTAATTTTGAAACTCAGAAAAACATTAGAAAAACTTTTGTGTCACTTTTCACATACTCAGATCAAATGGGATCCACATATATAGCTATGACTAAATCATGTTTCTTTTAAAATGGTAATACAGCTGAAAGCATGATTTATAAATTACCTCTTCCCACCAAAAAAAAAAAATCAGCTGGTATTGACATAGATGGTCTTGGATTCTAATTACCAAATTATAATTTGGTTATATAGAGTTATTCATGATATCCCTGGGGCTAGCCATATTGTAGATACTAAGATAGCATATTTTTTTTTGTAGATAATGTTTTCCAGATATATACTTCCTTTTATAAATAGAAAGAGGAAATTATGAAAGACTTTAGTTATGTTTAGCATCTAGTTCTGAATGTCCAGCCCAAGCTCAAAGTAAATACTGGACATGTAATTGCTGCAGTGATGTAAAACAAAAAATAAAAATTACTGCCTCCCATAACAAATAAAACTCTCCCAAAGTCATAAGCTAATGTTAGATCAATAGACTAGTGTTCGCTTAGGTAGTGAGGTCATGTGAAATACATTCTTCAGAGGTCTTTCTGCACTCAGATAAACATCTCTCTCTCTCTCTCTCTCTCTCTCTCTCTCTCTCTCTCTCCATTATTTTTATATCACCTAAATTCCCCCTCTGTATCCCTCCCTTGTCTTCTCCCAAAGTCATTCCCATATAACAAAGAATATTTTTAAAAGAAAAAAAATCCCACAAAGATAATCAATACTTGGGAAAAATCTGAAAATATATGCAATATTCCACATTTGTGTTCTGCAGAGGAGTGGAGGGTGGTGCCCTTTCATACCTCTTCTTTGGGGCTAAGCTTGAGCTTTATAATTTTCTGCAGCCATTCTAAATCTTTAGGTTGCTAGTTAGAGCATTAGTCAGGACAGTACACTGATGAATCACAAACTTACAGATGCCAGCTTATTCAGGTGGCATCATGGAGAGGAGGGACAAAGTAATTTCAATAATTACTGGAAAACTGACAAAAAATAGAATATTAGGTATCCCAAAAGCCATAGGGAAGTTTTATCCCTTCAATAACTTAAAACTGCTCTAATATTTTAGTGACACCCTGCCTATAAATTTGACAAATATTAGGGTATTAAAAGTTTCTATTAAGTATTTTTCAGCACCATAATGTTGAAATTAGAAAAAAAGATATTTGGGGATCCAAAGTCAGAAGACTGAAATCAAAATTGATATTTGTCACAGAATAGATTGTTAGTTTCTTGAAGACAAGAAACAAGTCTTACTCCTTTAAGCAGTTAGCACATTGCTTTTCAGAGTCAGCACTCATTAATATTTTTTGAATGCTTAGTAAGGCTCTCTCTATTTTTGAAAAGTATACAACAAAAGAGAAAAGGCTCAGAAAAATACACATATTTTAAAGACTTAAATATAAGAAAGACTTTAAAGATATAAATATAAGAAAAAGCCCAGCTAGTTTCTACCCCATATTAAGTTTTCACTGAATGTCACAAATTAACATGTGTTTCTAATACAGGAAGAGAATTGTTCTTCTACTAGTGAGCTTGAACTGATCCAATACCATCCTCTCATTAGCAACCTTTGCAGATAGCCTATATTCAAGAATGATGCAGCCTGTTGCTAGTCAGTTGTTTTCCAGTTGTGTCCGACTCTTTGTGACCCCATTTGAGGTTTTCCTGGCAGATCCCAAAATGGTTTGCCAGTTCTTTCTCCAATCACTTTGAAGTTGAAGAAATTAAGGCAAATAGAGTTAAGTGACTTATCCAGGGGTCTGAGGCTGGATTTGAACTCAGGAAGAAGAGTGAAAAAGATTCCAGACCCAGAGCTCTTTCTCTATGCCATCCAGTTACCTATGAGACATCTTGGCCACAAAACAAAGAACAGCTCGTTGGCCTTATGGTTCATTTCCTATCTGACCTTGGCCATCTCCTTGGATGATAGGATGTACTAATACTCAAACTGTGGTATGGGAATCAATAGTGATCTGAAGGGTCTTTAAGGAGTTTGATAGGAACCATAGTTTTCCTTCCCCCAAATTTTCAATATGGCAGGATATCCTTAGTCTTTTCATATAATTATTTGGTGCATCCTGCCAGCATTCCTGTGGGACTATAAAACCTTAAGACCATGTCTTGGGTAAGTTACTATGCTCAACTTTGAAACTACCATTTTGGGGCCATGCTATACTGATTTGTGAATTGGTTAGTACTAAGGCACATAATCAATTACATCTCTCATGCTGCAAACCCTAGACCTATACTTTACATCCTATCTGACAATGCACTTAAAATAACATTTTGCCATTTGCCATTTCACAGTCCATGTGTATCTCCATCTTTTAGCTTTCACCTCTTGTTTTGTGAACATTGATCAAGTCATCTAGGTGTTTCAGTGGCTAGAGGACTGGATCTGGAGTCAGGAAGATTTGAGTTCAATTTTCACCTCAATAACTCACTAGCTGGTAAACCTGGGTAAATAACATGATTTCTATCTGCCTCAGTTTCCTCATCAGCATTGTGGGGATAATAAGATATTTATAAATATAAATTTAAAGTACTATATAAATGCTACTACTTCCATCATTATAGACAATACTACCATTATTTCTCAAAATGAGTGTGTTGGTTGAATCCTTTATCACTCTACTCACCATTCCTATGATTTCTCAAAATATTCTTCTTGATTTACCACTTGCTTATATGTGCTGTCTTTCCTTGCCAGGGTGTAATATGTACATGCTCTGTCTTGCTTTTTTTATTCACAGTGTTAACACATAGTAAACATTTAATAAGTGCTTTTTATTTATTAACAAAATCAAACCCTATGGAATTGACAATTATGTTCGGCTTACTTTTTCTTTGAAGATGATCTTGTGTACATTTAAGCAAATGTAGAACTTTCTTCTATTAGTTTGACAGTATTATAAGTATACCTTTTCAGTCTTCCATATTCTCTGCTAGCTGATAGAAGCCTTCCAATTATACATATTTATTCCCTACCTAAGTTTTCTGCCTAAATCACAGTTGTGCCAAAATTAAAACAACAACAACACATTAACTTGTGAGCTGAAATTCAATCAGAGATAGGAATAAAAGCATATATTTCTCACTCTAAGCAAAAACTTTTTCTTTTTTCATGTATGGTACCTTTGGCTAGGTAATTTTCTATTCTGTTGCACACTTTGCTATCAGAAACCATTTTTGGGAAGAAGGGAATAGTAGAACATTACCATAAAGATGTTGGAACTTTTTCCTCAAGAAATTTTATTCCAGAGAAAATGTCTTCTGTTGTTAGTTGTAGTTAAGTGCAACTTATCTTTTCTCTTTGCTACCCCATAAGTACTGGGAAGCATTCTTTTATATAGTATTCTGCTAGCAGTTCAACCTTGAAGAAATTAGCTGTTTTTTCTTACTAAAAATGATACCAGCAATTGTAAAATGTCCCATTATTCTTCTTTAATAATATTTTACTAACATATCATGGGAGAAAAATGAATGATTTAATCATTTACTTATTTTTGGTCACTGGACTTAATATCATGGGAGGAAAATTAACTTATTTATTTCTCATTAGTCATTGTGCATATTGTCATGAGAAAAATGAATTCATCTATTAATTTCTCATTTATGACTGGACATATTATTACAGAGAAAAAATAACTCATCCCCCCATTTCCTTATTACTTCACATTTCTGTCTTATAATTGGCTCACTTTTCCTCCGATCCATTCTATACTTCATGACCAGGTAGGTCTTCCTAGACCTCTTACTGCCCTGGTCCAATGCTTCCTATTGCTTACCAAACTTCTGAGCGTGGCTTTTTCTTTTGATTTGACTTGTGACTTCCTACCTGCTACCTTTTAAAGGATTGTATGATCATAGATCTAGAACTGGAAGAAAACCTAAAGGTCATGTATTCCCAAACCCTTATTTTACAAAAAAGAAAACTGTGACCTAATGAGTTTAAATAATTTATCCAAGTTCATGGATGCAAGTTGTGAATGGCAGAGCTAAGGTTCATACTCAGATCATCTGACTCCAAATTCAGTATTCTTTCCTTTGCAACATGCTGCATACTGTTCCCTTCTCTCAAAATGTTTTTTTTTTTAATTAAAATTCTATTCACTTGCAAAGTTCAACTTCAATACTTCTTCCTGAGATCTTGTCTTATATAATTCTTGCTAGAAGTGATTTCTTTCTTCTTTCAATCAACATAATATTAACAATAAGCCTATATCATTTATATACTGCCTTGAAGTGTGATTATTTGTGGTCATGGCCTTTTCTGCAAATGGATTAGAAAACCCTAGAGAATAAGTGTGTTGAATGATGGTCTTTTTAAAAATCACTTGCAGAAATAAGTAGTGCCTTGAACATAGGAGGTACTCTATAACTAATGAATGAAATGAATGAATGAATGCATAAAATATCTAGTTGAATCAAGAGGGAAGATATAGTAACATATAATAACTTTGGGCAGCAATAATGAATAAAATGGGTCTAAATGAATAAAAGGGTTTGAGCTAGAAATACTTTGATATGATTGGCATGGGAGGTCCTAAATGAAAATGGGTTGTACTTTTATGTATTATGTATTTTATTTTATATTAAATGAAAATGACCTTATGACTTCTATTCTTCTATTAATGTTACTTCTATTAATAAGTTCTTCTATTAATAAGTTATGAAGAAATAGAAATATTGGGTAGTACCCTTAAGTCGTCAGTAGGGTAGATGTTCTGTTAGAAACTGACATAGTCATTTCATTTACAATCCTTTGTTTGCTCAATGTGGAATTACAAAAAAAGAAGAATAGAATTTTGAAGGTGAAGCCAGGTTTGTAGATCATCATGGAATGAGGCTTGAAACAACTTATATCCTCTGGTTAAACAATTGCTTTTTTACTTTATGAAACAATGAAATTTTTTGGTTTTTCATTTATCAAATATAATAATCAAATCACTCATATGGGAAACAAAGCTATCCATACCATGCCTTATTATGAAACTTTTTTGAATATCATTTGTAATAAAAACTTTAAAGACTTTTGAGAACACCATTCATTCTTAGGACAGTTTGAGAATTTATACATCTAAAACATCCAGGTCATCTATTCTTTTGCTACATTGTTTTTTTCCCCCCACCATTCTTTAGACAGGACCTTTAGAAATCATGTCTCCATCCCTGGAGGAGTAAATCCATTTGGCATTAGAAATCTTGCTATAGGTTGAACTATGCTGGCTGGTTAGTAAATGAATGAAAACCCATTCATCTCACTATATCTTTCTGAAACAAGATTAGACATCCCATCACCCATCCAGTCAGGTTCTCTTGCCTTTTGCTTTTCTGCTCTCATGGGTATATTATTCTCCCTTAACTTTTCTCTCTCATTCCCTTTTTTAAATCATTGCTAAATCAAAGCCATTGTTGCTACTGGAATGATTGTGGCAATGGACTGACCCTATGGGCTCCACTCACAAATCTTGAGAATCCTTATAATAAAAATCATTTTCCTAACTACTTCTCCTCTCTCTATATTGTCTCTCCCTATTAGAATGATGAGGGGATGGCTCATTTTTGCTTTCACATCACAACTGCTTAGAACAATGCTGGAACATAAGAAGTACTTAATAAATACTCTTCTTCCTTTTGCAATCCTTTTTTCCATCTCTCTCTCCTTCCTTTCCTTGCTTCCTTCCTTCCTTCCCTCCCTCCTTGTAGTTCTTGTTTGATTTTCTGGAGGTCTTGGGAGCAGCCTTCTTTTCTGAAATGAAATAGCCAGGTGTTAAAATCCAAATCCTTTATTATCTCCTTGCCCAGGGCTGGGCAGCTTTCTGGAGAGCCTTTTAGTCTGGCCTTGGTCTCAGTGAAAGAAGTGCAGGAGGCCAGCCATGAAGGTGGTATGAGATGAAGTGAATGAATCTGTCTCTGAGTTCCTGGGCTTGTGCTTCAGCCTTTAGCCACTACAAAGGTGGACAATGGAAGGAGTCTGTCTCTCCTTGACTCCAAGAGCTTGAGCTCTTGCCTCCAATCCGCTTGTCTTCTCTGACTCTGACTGAGTTTGTCCCAGCTTATATGCTCTCATATGATTACATTATCATAGATGTGAATCTTGTAGAACTATATTAAGTACTAAGTACATGTACTGAACTAGAGAACTATTAATCACCATGCTAAACTAGATAATCATTGTCTCATCAATTCCGCTGACTTAACACTTTGTAAGAATCCTTGTTTTAAGTACAGAGTTCTGGCCCATAAAACCTCCTTCCCTCCTTTCCTTCCTTCCTTCCTTCCTTCCTTCCTTCCTTCCTTCCTTCCTTCCTTCCTTCCTTCCTTCCTTCCTTCCTTCTTTTCTTCCTTCCTTCCTTCCTTCCTTCCTTCCTTCCTTCCTTCCTTCCTTCCTTCCTTCCTTCCTTCCTTCCTTCCTTCCTTCCTTTATTCCTTGATTTGTCCAAGATCACAGAAATTAAGCATCAATGACAGTATCATGAAATGTGTTATCTGGACTTTTAAATTAGTTAATTTTTTTTTTAAGTTTGTGAACTGAAATGTTTTCTACCATTTCAGTGGAATATATAAAATAAAATAGAATTTTAAAATATGGGGGTATTTTTGAGGAAGCTTTCCTATCTTAAAAAAAAGTAGAGCTTCAGATACTTATATTCAATTAAATATTAATAAATCATCTACTCTTCCAGACAATGGAAGGCATAATTTTAAAAAATTTTCAAATGTCCATGTTAATGTAATTTATCATAACATCCTTTTTAGAGAACTATATTTCCATTTAAAACAAAATAACTGGCAAATGAGAAATCTGTATTATGTGTTTATACTGAGAAGCCAAATATCTGTGAATTTATGATCAGTCTTCTGTGGAAAAAAGGAAGTGTAAGACAAATACTGTACTTTTATGGGAAAATGCTATTTGCATGATATTTAAAAAATAGGTAACATCTATCTGAACCTAAAAATATATCATCCATATCTCTGACCCATCAGGATTCATGAGGAAAAAATGAAAAAAGAAAGCTTTTACTTAATACTAAACCTGGATTTTTCTGCTTTTATTTGTTTGATTAAAATTCTGGGACACCTGAGGCCTGCCTCTCTCTCTCTCTCTCTCTCTCTCTCTCTCTCTCTCTCTCTCTCTCTCTCTCTTTCTCTGTGTCTCATTCTCTCCTCTCCCTCTGACTCTGTCTCTCTTCAGTATCTGTGAAAGAGAGAGACAGTGACACAGAGAGATACAGGGACACACACACACACACACACACACACACACACAGAGGCAGAAAGACAGAGTGAAAGCATACTGGGAGCACATATCTATTTTCTTTCCTGAGGCAAATGAGATTAAGTGATTTGCCTAAGGTCACACAGCTAGGAAACATAAAGTGTCTAAGTTCAAATTTGAATTTAGGTCCTCTTGACTTTAGGGCTGGGAACACATATCTATTTTATATTCATTTCCCTTTTATATCACATATAATTCTTTGTCCTTGACAAGCAAGTTTATCTCTAATTCTAAGAAAAGATGGGAGTGGGAGTGAAACAATATGTATTTGGATATCAGGTAGTCCTAATGTAAGATCAATGTAAGAAGGAAGGGAAAAAAATCCCCAAACAGCAACTACTGATATATCAGAGAAATGAATTGAAACTTCTTACTGCTCAAATATAATTCTAATCAATAATCAATATTTTTGTAGCAGGTACTGATAGATTTTAGGGCTGATTTGGAGACCAGAGAGACTAAATCTTTTATGGGGATCTTTAAAAAGACACTATCTATCTGAATCTAAAAAAAAAAAAAAAAATCATCCATTTCATTGACCCATCAGGATTCATGAGAAAAAAAGAAAAAAAGAAGCTTTTTAATTTTTCTAAAATGAATTATTTATCTTTTTGCACCAGCCTTTATATAAAGGCAAAAGAGCATGAGGGTAGTGAAAAAACATTAACCTTCTCTAAAGATTTTCTTAAGAGATTGTTAATCTAAATATATATGTAGTTCTACTGTCTATTTGAATTTCTTGTGAAATTTGTGCAATGAATGCAAAGGTAAAAAGGAAAACAAGCAAACTGACAATCCCTAAATCCCTAGTCACAAAATAATAGGTCTTTCCATATTTATTTTAAAAAAACAATCCATATACACCTTTAAGTTTTGATAGGAATTTATTGAGTGTTTTCCTTTTCTGATATCTATTTTCTTTAAGTCAATAAAATGCTGGGATCTATGTAATTATCCTTTCTCACCTCTCCCTCCTGTGCAGCATGTACACTCAATCACACACACACACACACACACACACACACACAAGCATAAGTTGTAGTGGTCCAGTATATGTATCTCAGTTCAAACCAAGCAATTTGGTGATGTATCAATCAATCTATCACTAATAACTTATTATATATCAAGCATTATGTTAGGGTATGGGGAAAGATAAAATGAAATGTTCTCTTCCCTTTAGAAATTTATATTCTATTAGGGAAACTTAAGGTTACCTTCTAAAGAAGGAATTTTTAATTTTAAGACCTTGGCAGTCTAGCAAAACCTATAAACACCTTCCCAGAATATTTTTAAGTGCATAAAAAATATAGAATAGAATTTTTGGAAAACCAGTTAGCATTTATTAAATGTCTATTATATGGCAAGATCTGGGCTAAGCACTGGGAATAGAAAGAAAGGCAAAAAACAGTTCCTGCTTTCCAGTAATTCATAATCTAATGTGGAAACAAATAACCAATTACATTGAAACGCAGTTAATAAAAATACTTGAAAAAAGTTAACAGATCTCAGGTTAAAAATCTCTATTCTAAAGAAATATTTATCTAATAGCATATGTTGTCTTGTGACAAATACAGCCATATCTAAATTTCTAGCTTAAAATGTTTTGTAAACCCAATACAAGATTTTAGTTCCTTCTTTGCAAAAATAAAAAGAAAGTAAAATAATATCAGGCTATTATTGGAAGAAAAGGTATAGCATCATAATTTACTCATTCATTCATTTATTCCACAGATATTTTGGATATCTACTATTTCTGCTTTTTTCTGAAGTCTTTGCCAATATACAGTTCTGGTAGAAAGACATCTCCTACTCATATATACTTAGAACATCTAGCTTTGCAACATAATAATTTGAATATTTTATGCTTCCTACTAGATTATATTGTCTGATGAAGAGCCAGACTGTACTTTCAAGCATCTTCTCTGGCCATTCAGTACCTTGTGCATAGCAGGTGCTCAGGAAATAGCTATAGAATGAATGAATGGGTGCTTCTATGATCTGAATGCAATGATATTTCTTGTGTACATGATGCTTTAAAAAATAATTACAAGTTTTCCACTTGGTGTCTCTTTCCTTTTCAACCATGCCCTTCGACATACTGATTTAAGTTATATTTTTTACAGGGGAAAATGTAGCAGTTCAGGAAATCTGATTCTTTAAAATCCACTGACCTTCTGGAAGAAAGATTAATTATTTGATCAACAAATATTTTGTGACTCTGCTGGATCCTAATCTTTGGAAAGGAAAGATGCTATATGAGTCATCAGAGACAATACAGATTTTTTAGCACTAAGGAAAAATTCAAAAGTGAAGGGTAGAATATTTTATTTTTTATTTTTTTTAATTTAATAGCCTTTTATTTACAGGTTATATGTATGGGTAACTTTACAGCATTAACAATTGCCAAACCTCTTGTTCCAATTTTTCACCTTTTACCCCCCCACCCCCTCCCCTAGATGGCAGGATGACCAGTAGATGTTAAATACATTAAAATATAAATTAGATACACAATAAGTATACATGACCAAAACGTTATTTTGCTGTACAAAAAGAATCAGACTTTGAAATATTGTACAATTAACTTGTGAAGGAAATAAAAAATGCAGGTGGGCATAAATATAGGGATTGGGAATTCAATGTAATGGTTTTTAGTCATCTCCCAGAGTTCTTTCTCTGGGCATAGCTGGTTCAGTTCATTACTGCTCCATTGGAAATGATTTGGTTGATCTCGTTGCTGAGGATGGCCAGGTCCATCAGAACTGGTCATCATATAGGGTAGAATATTTTAAAAACAATTTAATGGGTAAACAATTTTATAATCCTTTGATCAGTCTCCCTAATTATTGCCAATACCATTGAAACACATAGCTTTCTCTTACCATTTTCCCATAATGATGATAGAATACATAAAATGATCTTAAGTGAAAAAGCATTAATTCTTTCCTTCATGGACATTGTATTATATTCATTATATATATGAGTACGAGCATCTCACTTGACTATTTGGACAAATTCCTTTATAAATACAGTTTACAAAGCAGATTTAGTGTTTATCACTATGCTTTATACATCATTGAAAGAATGAGATTAATTCTGCAGTTATTATTTAACAATAATCCAACAGATTGAGTTGCAGCCTCAGTGCTGCTCTTTCATCCTGAGTACAATATAGCTTGTTGGCCTTTATTGTCAGGAAGAAAAATATTAAAGAAATAGTAAGACCCTGCTGAGGGGATATAATTAGAAACAAATATAAAGAATGATGGGGAGAAAGTAGAATTACTCAACTATTATTAAAATTCTTTTTTTCTCTACCAAGAAGAATGCATTTCTGACTGGGAAGCATAAATCAAAACAAATATTTATTAAGCACATACTATGTGCTATACACTTTACAGATATCTTACTTATTTTCATAATGACCCTGGGAAATAAATGCTAATATTATTCTCAGTTTACAATTGAACAAACAGAAGCAGGTTGAGGGTCACCCAACTAGTAAATGTTTGAGCCTGAATTTGAAAAAAGCTCTTCCTGATTGCAGACCAAACATCCACATCTATATCCACTGGGTCATTTAGCTAGCAGGGATGAGGGAATTGTGATATTGAAGGGGATGGTGTTTCAACTGAGCTCTTCTGAGGAAAACAAAGATTCTAAGAGACAGAGATGAAGAGGGAGAGTATTCTAGGCATGGGATGGGAAATAATGTAGTAGGTAAGGAGCAGCAAGAAGGCAGGATTGCTTATATTGTGGTATATGTACAGGAGTTAATGTATAAAAATTCCAGAAAGATAGATGGGAAATAGGTTGGGAAAGAATTTAAATGCCAAATTGTAGAGTTTGTATATAATCCTAGAGACTGGGGACCATTGGTTTTCATTGACCATTGATTGACATGTTTAGATTTTGACATGATCAGATTTGAGCTTTTATTCTTTGGTAGCAATGTGGAGAAGATTGGAGATGAGAAGGCCTAGAGGCAAGGAAACTAATTAGAAGCATATTTCAATAGTATCAGTGAGGCTAGTTAAATATATAATATATTATATATATGTTACATATAATAAATAAATATTCCAATTCTACATTCTCCATGAATTCATGGAGAATGAAGAATTGGAATCCAGAAGATGTACTGTGTTTTTGACTATAAAACAATGTATTTCTAAAAAAAATCACTGGAGATTTTAATAAAGCAAAAACTTAATATGTCTCAACTGTCCAATTAGGTAGGCAAAAAAGACAATGAAATCTTAGAATTCACTTGTAACAACATGCTGTCAAGAATAACAGAAGTTATTTCTGCCTTGATTCTGCCCTGATCAGATCTCATCTTGAATGTTATTGCTCAGTTTTGAGGGTTTACCATATTTTAAAAAGCCATTTGACAAATATCTAGAGGAGGTAGATGAAACTATTGCTGTAGAAAACTATCTAAAATGTTGCTATACAAAAATAACTTGATGGAATGAGGGATGTTTAATCAGGGGTAGAAAAGGATATTTAAAAGAGTATCGTATAGCAGAGCAATCAGGGTTATTTTGCTTGGCTTTAGAGAACCTGAAGAAATGATTGGGTGAAACAGCAAATCATAGACACAATTAATAATTTCACCCAAGAGAATGACAATAATGAGACTTCATACCAAAATGTGTGGGATGCAGCCAAGGTGGTAATAATCATTCTTTAGGATCTGATCATTTAGTTTCCAAGAACTTTTTGGTCTGTTTTCCCCTGGCTTTTTATTGAATGTAATTTTTATTGCATCTTGATCTGAGAAGGATGCATTTACTATTTCTGTCTTTCTGCATTTGAATTTGAGGTCTTTATGTCCTAATATATCATCAATTTTTGTATAGGTTCCATGAACTGCTGAGAAGAAAGTATACTCCTTTCTGTCTCCATTTAGTTTTATCCGAAGATCTATCATACCTAACTTTTCTAGTGTTCTATTTACCTCTTTAACTTTTCTCATTTATTTTGTGGTTTGATTTGTCTAGTTCTGAGAGTGCAAGGTGGAGATCTCCCACTATTATAGTTTTGCTGTCTATTTCTTCTTGCAGCTCTCTTAACTTCTCCTTTAGGAATTTAGATGCTATACCACTTGGTGCATATATGTTTAGTATTGATATTGCTTCATTATCTATGCTACCCTTTAGCAAGATATAGTTTCCTTCCTTATCTCTTTTAATTAGATCAATTTTTGCTTTTGCTTGATCTGAGATCAGGATGGTTACTCCTACTTTTTTTGACTTCCTCTAAAGCATAGTAGATTCTCTTCTACCCTTTTACTTTTATTCTGTATGTATCACCCTGCTTTAAGTGTATTTCTTGTAAACAACAGATTGTAGGATTCTGACTTTTAATCCAATCTGTTATCTGCCTCCGTTTTATGGGGGAGTTTACCCCATTTACATTTATGGTTAAAATGACTAATTCTGTATTTCTTGCCATCTTATTATTCCCAAATTATGCTTTTCTCTTTCCTTTCCCCCTTACCCCCCTTTCCAGTATTAGACTTAGGAGCACCACTTGCCTCTCATAGCCCTCCCTCTTTAAAATCCCTCCCTCCCTCTTGAAATCCCTTCCCTGTTCTTAAAACTTTTCCTTATTATTTCTGTATTCCCTTCTACTTATCCTAAACTTTCCCTTTTCCTTTTCTCCTTCCATTTTTCAATGAGGTGGGAGAAATTTCTATGTAAATCAAATATATCTAATATTTCCTCTTTGAGCCAAATCTGATGAGAATAAAATTCACACAATGCTCATCCCCCTTTCTTCTTTCCCTCAGATATAATTAGTTTCCTTTGCCTCTTCATGAGATGTAGTTTCCTTCTTTTTACCTCCATTTTCCCCTTTTTCTAGTACAATCTCTGTTCCACCTCTATTACCTTTTTATAACAGTAAAATCAAATTATACATGTACTCTTTATGTATACCCATAAGAGAAATGCAATTCTCAAGAGTTCTTTTTATCTTTTTAGGTTTCTCTTGAGTCCTATTTTTTTTTCCAGCAGCAATAAATGGAATTCATCTATTTCATTGAATGTTCATTTGCTTCTCTGGGAGAAAATATTCAGTTTGGCTGGGTAAGTTATTCTTGGCTGCATATCAAGTTCTTTTGTCTTTTGGAATATCAGAATCCAGGCCCTTTAATCCTTTAATATGCATGCTGCTAGATTCTGAATGATCCTTATTGTGGCTCCTCTGTATTTTAATTGTTTTTTTTTTTTTCTTTTTCTGGCTGCTTGTAGTATTTTTTCCTTGGTCTGATAGTTCTGGAATTTAGCCACAATATTTCTTGGAGTTTTGATTTTGGGATTTTTTTCAGTAGGTGATAGATAAATTCTTTCAATGTCTATTTTGCCTTCTGTTTCTATAATATCTGGGCAGTTCTCTTTGATGATTTCCTGAAAAAGAATGTCTAGGTTCTTTTTTTTAATTATGATTTTCAGGGAATCCAATAATCCTTAGATTATCTCTTCTAGATCTATTTTCCAGCTCTGTTATTTTCCCAAGTAAGTATTTAACATTTTTTCCTCTTTTTTTCTTTTTGATTTTGCTTGACTGATTCTTTTGGTCTCCTTGAGTCATTCATTTAAATGAGAAAGAATTAAGAAAGAAGAGACTGACAGGATGTGAGAGTGACAAAGGCAATGTGTGGTGCAAAGTGTGGAACAATCATAGACTTTTCCTCATCAGGTTGGACATTTGCTTTCAACAAAAGCAGTTGTCTCCAGGCAAAATGATTACCAACAGACTTAATGTCAACAGTTTAGCAAGCTTCTTTGAGAATGAAGAATTAATTGCTAATTTGAAGGAGCTGAGTCAACACATGCTTGACAAAAGTGAAGCAGAAAAAAAAAATTAGACAGTTTTGTGAGATTTGGTATACATTATTGCATTTATTCATTTGGAACAGAATACTCAAAAAATCAAGATTTGTTTGATTAAGGAGTAAGAATCAAGATGGCGGAATAAAGGCTCCCTCAAATTCCTTCAAATATCTTCAAATAATCTTTTAAGGGGAAAAGATGAATATTTAAAGAAATAGAGAATTTTCAAGCATTCATGATGAAAAAACTGGAACTGAATAGAAATTTGACTTTGAAATACAGGACACAGTAAAAGCATAAGGGGATAGTCAGGAAAGGAAAATCATAGGGGATTTAATATAGATTAATCTGTTTAAATTTGAAAGTCAAAGTTTTTTTTTTCTTTTTTTTTCCTTTTAGAAAGTTGGGGTTAAGTGACTTGCCCAGGGTCACACAGCAAATAAGTTTAAGTGTCTGAGGCCTAATTTCAACTTAGGCCCTCCTGATTCCAAGGGTGGTACTCTACCCATTGCACCATCTAGTTGCTCCTAAAACTCAAAGTTTTAAAAATAAATGTATAAAAAATGTTTTCCCATGTAACTGGGAAAACTAAAACAAAAAAAAAATGAAAAAAGAATTATTTGATAAAAATGATATAAATAGAGGGGAAACAATAAACTGGGAAAACATTTTTACAGTCAAAGGTTCTGATAAAGGTCTCATTTCCAAAATATATAGAGAATTGACTCTAATTTATAAGAAATCAAGCCATTCTCCAATTGATAAATGGTCAAAGGATATGAACAGACAATTTTCAGATGATGAAATTGAAACTATTACCACTCATATGAAAGAGTGTTCCAAATCACTATTGATCAGAGAAATGCAAATTAAGACAACTCTGAGATACCACTACACACCTGTCAGATTGGCTAGAATGACAGGGAAAGATAACGCGGAATGTTGGAGGGGATGTGGGAAAACAGGGACACTGATACATTGTTGGTGGAATTGTGAACACATCCAGCCATTCTGGAGAGCAATTTGGAACGATGCTCAAAAAGTTATCAAACTGTGCATACCCTTTGATCCTGCAGTGTTTCTACTGGGCTTATACTCCAAAGAGATACTAAAGAAGGGAAAGGCACATGTATGTGCCAAAATATTTGTGGCAGCCCTCTTTGTAGTGGCTAGAAGCTGGAAAATGAATGGATGCCCATCAATTGGAGAATGGTTGGGTAAATTGTGGTATATGAATGTTATGGAATATTATTGTTCTGTAAGAAACGACCAGCAGGATGAATACAGAGAGGATTGGCAAGACTTACATGAACTGATGCTGAGTGAAATGAGCAGAACCAGGAGATCATTATATACTTCAACAACGATACTGTATGAGGATGTATTCTGATGGAAGTGGATTTCTTTGACAAAGAGAAGATCTAACTCAGTTTCAATTGATCAAGGATGGACAGAAGCAGCTACACCCAAAGAAAGAACACTAGGAAATGAATGTAAACTGCTTGCATTTTTGTTTTTCTTCCCAGGTTATTTATACCTTCTAAATCCAATTCTCCTTGAGCAACAAGAGAACTGTTTGGTTCTGCACACATATATTGTATCTAAGATCTACTGTAACCTATTTAACATGTATAGGACTGCTTGCCACCTGGGGGAGGGGGTGGAGGGAGGGAGGGGAAAAATCAGAACAGAAGTGAGTGCAAGGGATAATGTTGTAAAAAATTACCCTGGCATGCGTTCTGTCAATAAAAAGTTATTAAAAAAAAAGAATGCTGGATACTAGGTAAAAAAAAAGATATAAAAATTCAGAAGCTGCTAAATGAAAAATGAGAACTCTACAGAATTTAACTCCAGAATAGTTTGTCTATTTCTAAGAAGGCTGTGTTTAACTCCATCAAAAAAAAGTTCAAAGGCAGCTTAGAAATAAGATACAGGATTATTGGCTCAGTAAGAAGGCAAATGGAATTCAGTTTTATGCTGATAGTAACAATCTAATGGGCTTTTATGATGGATGAAGGCTATTTATGAGCCAAACACTTTGGGTGCATCTCAGTTACTCAGAAGTGATTAAGCCACATTGATTAATGATGAAGATATGAACCTGGAGAGATGAGCTGAATACTTCCTTAGTGTTCTCAGTAATCCATCATCAATCAATGCTGAAGCTACTGACCATATATCTCAGTTTGAAGTATCTCTTTCTAGCCAAATTTCCAACTGAAGAAGAGATTTTGAATGACTCTTGACTCCTCTCTTTTGGCAAAGCACCAGGTACTGATTATATTTCAGTGTATTTTTACAAGGTAGAGAGTCTTCTGCTCATACAAAAGCTAACTAAAATTTTTTGGATTGTATGACAAGAAGAGATTATCCTGTAGGAGTTCAAGAATGCCTTCATTCAAAGGTTGTCTTCTGACAGTCACAATGGGGATCCCTCTCTTAGTAATTGCTGGCAAAATTCTTGCCCAAATCCTCCTTAAATGGTCAAGCCTTCACCTGGAAAATGGTAACTTGGAAAATGGCCAGTGTGGTTTCAGAAAGGGTCAAGGAATGGTGAATATGATGATTGCAGCTCAGCAACTCAAGAGAAATGACAGTAGCAGAATAGATGTTTATATACAATGTTCATTGAACTAATAAAGGGCTTTGATAATGTTAATTATGATGGATTATGGAAAAATATAGCAAAATTTGGCATCCAGGAGAAGTTTATTAGTATTATACGTCAATTTTATCAAAACATACTTGTCTGGGTTCTGGATAATGGACAAAATTTTCCCAGTCACCAATGGTGTGAAGCAGAGCTCTATGCTTGCTTCCATCCTTTTTTGCATGATGTAATTGGATGGCTTCAATAAAGGAAAAACATCATTAAAGCCATCCACCACTTTTTTTTTCCCTGAGGCAATTGGGGTTAAGTGATTTTCCCAGGGTCACACAACCAGGAAGTGACTGAGGCCAGATTTGAACTGAGGGACTCCTGACTTCAGGGTTGGTCCTCTATCCACTACACCAACTAGCTGTCCCATTTTGCATCACTTTTATAGTAAAGTATTTAACTTGAAAAGACTACTAGCCAAGGGAGAGTTGGTGCATAACTGGTTGTTCACAGATGATTATGCACTCAATGGAGCCTCTGAGGTTGAGATGTAGCAAAGTATGGATTGACTCTCTGCTGCTCATGCTAATTTTGGACTAACATTTATTTTTGTATATTAATGTTTTATTTTTCCCAATTCCAATTTTAACATTCTTTTTTAAAATCAAATTTTGAGTTCCAAATTCTCTCTCTCCTTCCACCCCCCCCCCCCCCCCCAATTGAGAAGGCAAGTAATTTAACATAGGTTATATGTATAGTCATGCAAAACACATTTCCATTAAGAAGGCTGTGAAAGAAAATACAGACAATACAATCCCATGAAAAATAAAGAAAAAAAATCTTTAATCTATATTCAGGTTCTACCAAATCTTTCTCTGGAGATGCACAGCATTCATTATGATAAGTCTTTCAGAAGTGTTTTGGATTATTGTTATCACTGAAAATAGCAATGTTTCTGTTACTATGCACTGTGTTCTGTTTCTGTTTGTTTTGCTTTGCATGTAGATCTTTCCAGATTTTTTTAGGGCATCCTGCTCATCATTTCTTTTAAAGCACAATTCATCACGATTACATATAACAATTTTTTTAGCCACTCCAAATAGATGGACATCCCCTCAATTACCAATTGTTTGCTACCATGAAAAGAGCTGCTATAAATAGTTTTGTATACACAGGTACTTTTAATTTTTATTTTTTATCTCTTGGGAAAATAAACTGTTAGAATCCTAGTTAGAATTCCATTAACTCAATGGAATTGATGGAAGCAATGCTTGTGTGCTTGGGTTTGCACCTCTGAGAGTTCATACATTAGCTCACACACATTAGTTCACGAGTTTGGGAGATTCACAAGTCAGAATTCAATATGAGATATACAAGAATGAGATTCACACCTCCCACAATCCCACTCTCGGAGGAGGAGTCAACCTTTGAATTTACACCTCTAAAAGAGCATAAAAAGGAACTGAGTCAGTGGAGTCAGTCAGTTCCGGAGATTGACAAGCTAGAGACTGCAGTTGGGCAGAACGAAGGATTAGGAGGAGGAGAACAGATTCAGAGGGAGCTGGAAGTGACAAAAGACAAGCTGCAAGAGCTCTTGGAACCAAGGAGGGAGAGGCCTCTAAGAAAGCTAACTGGGCCTAAGAAAAGACACAAGACTTGGAAGGAGACAATAAAAGACTGGATATTAATTCCTGGCTGTATTTGAGGTGATTGTTACTTTGAACTGAAACTAAGGCTGCCTCCAGAAACTTCCCTAGGAAACCTGTCCCAGAGAGAACCATCATATATTATATAAAAAAGAAGAGAATACGACATTTCTGGCTGTGGTATAGTATGGTTTTATTGCCCCTTGGGCATAATTCCAAATTGCTCTCTAGAATGATTGAATCAGCTATACAACTTCACCAGTAGTACATTAATGTCTTAATTTTTCACATATACACTCCAAAATTTGTCATTTTATTTTTCTGTCATTTTAGCCAATGTGTTAGATGCCTGGTGGAAGCTCAGAGTTGTTTTAATTTACATTTCTCTCATTAATAGTGTTTTAGAGCATTTTTAAAAATGTGACTATAGATAATTTTCATTGTTTATTCATATCCTTTGACCATTTATCAATTGAGAAATAGATTAACTGTAAATTTGATTCAGTTTTCTATATGTTTGAGAAATGAAATCTTTATTGCTTTAAATTTTTTCCACAGTAATAATTATTAACTAGGCATTTCTCTCCATTCTATTTTTCTCATTTATCCTACTTTATTAGTTTTTTTACTGTGCACATTCTTTTTTTACCCTCTTTTAAATTTATTTATTTTTAATACACATTGCTTTATGAATCACGTTGAAAGAGAAAAATCAGAACAAAAGGGAAAAACAATGGGAAAGAAAAAAAAGACAGAAAAAAGAAGTCAACATAGCATATGTTGATTTACATTTAATTTCCATAGTTCTTTTTTTCTGGATATAGATAACATTTTCTATCCAAATTTTGGGAATGCCTTGGATCACTGAACGACAGATGAACCAGTTCTTTCATAATTGATCATCACACATTCTTGTGTATAAGATATTCCTGGTTCTGCTTATTTCACTCTATCAGTTCCTGTAAATCTTTCAAGGTCTTTGTAAAATAAACTTATTCATCATTTTTATAGAACAATAATATTCCATTACTTTCATATACCACAATTTATTAAACCATTCCCCCACTGATGGGCATCTACTCATTTTGCAATTGTTTGCTATTGCAAAAAAGAGCTGCTACAAACATTTTTGTACATGTGGTTCATTTCCCTTCCTTTATGATTTCCTTAGGATATTAACTCAATAGTGGCACTGCTGGGACAAAGGATACGCATAGTTTTATAGCCCTTTGGGCATAGTTCCAAATTGCTTTCTCTCTGTTTGGATGTTTGGATCATTTCACAATTACACCACAGTGTCTCAATTTTCCCACATCCCCTCCAACATTTGTCATTATCTTTCCTTGTCATTTTAGCCAATCTGAGAATTATGAGATGTTTCTGAGTTGTTTTAATTTGCATTTCTCTAATCAGTAGTGATACAGAGCATTTTTTCACATAACTATAGTTTTAATTTCTTCATCTAGAAAATTGTCTCTTCAAATACTTTGACCATTTTTATCAATTGGAGAATGGCTTGTATTTTTATTAATTTCACACAGTTCTTTTGGTATTTTAGAAATGAGACCTTTATCAGAAATACTGGCTATAAAGATTTTTAAAGCTTTGTACTTCCCTTTTAATCTTGTTTCTCTTGGTTTTGTTTGTGCAAAATCTTTTTAATTTAATGTAATTGAAGTTATCCCTTTTGCCTTTCATAATTTTCTCTAGTTCTTCTTTGGTCATAAATTCCTCCCCTTTCCAAAGATCTGATAGGTAAATTATCTGTTGCTTATTTGCTTATGGTATCACTCTTTTTGCCTAAATCATGTACCATTTTGATTCTATGCCAAGTTTCTAATATATTGTTTTCCACTTTTCCCAGCAAGTTTTGTCCAATAGTGGGTTCTTATCCCAGAAAATAGAATTCGGGGGTTTATCAAATATTAGATTTCTATAGCTTTTTGTGTAGTGTGTATCTAACCTATTTCACTGATCTACCACCATGTTTCTTAGCCAGTACCAAATGGTATTGATGACTGCTGCTTTATAATATACTTTTAGATCTGGTACTGACAAGCCACCATCCTTTGTAATTTTTTCCCCCATTAATTCCCTTGATATTCTTGATCTTTTGTTATTCCAGATGGCTTTTGTTATTTATTTATTTATTTTTTAGTTCTATAAAAATATGTTTTGGCAGTTTGATTAGCATGGCACTGAACAAGTAGGCTAATTTAGGCAGAATTATCATTTTTAATACATTAGCTTGGCCAGTCATGAGCAATTGATATTTTTTCAATTTTTTAGATCTGACTTTATTTGTGTGAGAAGTGTTTTGTAATTGTGTTCATATAGTTGCTGTATTTGTCTTGACAGGTAGACACACAAATATTATATTTTGTCTACTGATATTCTAAATAGAATTTCTCTTTTTATCTTTTGCTACTGGGCTATGTCAATAAAAAATAGACACATGGATAATTTGTGTGGATTTATTTTATATTCTGCAATTTTGATAAAGCTGTTAATTTGAGTAGGTTTTTGGATGATGTTCTAGAATGTTCTAAATATAACATATCATCTGAAAAGAGGGATACTTTATTCCTTATTGTCTAATTCCTTTCTTTTCCTTTTCTTTTCTTATTCCTAAAGCCAACATTTCTGGTAAAATAATGTTGAATGATAGTAATGATAATGAGCATCCTTGTTTCACCCCTGATCTTATTGGGAATGCTTCTAGTTTCTCTCCATTACAAATAGTGCTTGCTGTTGGTTTTAGATAGATACTGCTTTTTATTTTAAGGAAAGCTCCCTTTATCCCTATTGCTCTCTAGTGATTTTAACAGGAATGGATGCTGTATTTTGTCAAATTCTTTTTCTGCACATATTGAGATTATCACATGATTTCTGTTGGTTTTGTCATTGATATGGTTGGTTATGGTAATAGTTTCCCTGATATTGAACCAGCCCTGCATTCCTAGTATAAATTCCACTTAGTCATAATGTATTATCCTGTTAATAAGTTGCTGTGATCTCTTTGGTAATATTTTTATTTAAAATTTTTCCATCAATATTCATTAGGGAGATTCATCTGTAATTTCCTTTCTCTGTTTTGGTCCTTTCTCGTTTAGGTATCTGTAGCTTATTTGAATCAGAAGGAATTTGGTGGGACTCCATCTATTTTTCCAACATATTATTGGAACTAATTATTTTTTAAATGTTTGGGAGAATCCCACGAGATCTTTGCTTAGGGATTTCATTAATGACTTGCACAATTTCTTTTTCTAAAATGGGACTATGTCAGCAATTTATTTCATCTTCTTTTAATCTGAGCAATTTATATTATTGTAAATAATCATCCATTTTTGTTAGATTGTCAGACTTGCTGCCATACAGTGGGGCAAAATAGCTCATAATTACCATTTTAATTTCTTTTTCATCAGTGTTAAATTCACCCTTTTCATGTGATGCTGGTGATTTTTTTCCCTTTCTTTTTTCTGATCAAATTAACCAAAGGTTTATCTATTTTGTTGCTTTTTTCACAAAACTGGTTTTTAGTTTTATTTATTAGTTCAATAGTTTTCTTCGTTTCAGTTTTATTAATCTCTCCTTTGAGTTTCAGAATGTCTAATTTGGTATTTAATTGGGAGTTTTTAATTTGTTGTTTTTTTCTGGATTTTCTAATGAGGTATTTTGCATTTTCTTCCACTTTTTCATTCTTTTTAGTTCATTTGACTGATTTTTTTTTTGTTTCCTAGAGTCATTTGCTTTCATTTCCCCATGTTATAGTTTTTAATGTATGATTTTTTTTCATTTGGCTTTTGTATCTCTTTTTCCAATTTTTTCAATTGATTACTTCTATTTTTGAAGGTGCTGTTTTTCTTCAGTGGATTTTTTTTTTTTTTTTGCATTTGGCCAATTGTATTTTTTAAGGAATTGCATTCCTTTTTCAAGCTGATGACCCTCTTGCATATCTTTCATTCACAAAGAGTTCATTTTTTTCTTTTATCTTTCTTATTGGCCTTTTAATGTCTTTTATGAGCACTTCCAAAAAGTCTCTTTGAGCTTGAGAACAATTCATACGATTCTTTGAAATTTCCTTTTTGGACATTTTGTCCTCATGTGAATTTAGGTATTTTGATCTTCCCTGTCATCATAGTAGCTTTCTATAGTCAAAGTTCTTTTCTGTTTTCTTTTTCTGTTTTTTGCTCATTTTTTCCTCTTTTCTTTTGGTATTTCCTCTTTATTTACTTTTATGGTTGAGCTCTGCTCCTAGTGTAAAAATGGCACTGTTCCAAGCTTTCTGTGCAGCTGTAAGTAAGCCTTCGGTTTGAGCACAGGGGCCCTTGTGTTTGCAGGCATTAGCTTAATTTTTCTTTCCAAAAAACATCCTGTTTTCCCAGAATTTGTCTGGATTAGCCTGGATTTGGATTAGTCTGAGAATGGTTTTACAGAGATAAAATTTAGCTAAATTAGAAGTACATCAAACCATCTCAGATTGGTGCAAAGCTTTCTGGAGTCATAATCTTTCTATTCTTTTCTCTAATTACTCCCAAACAAAAGATTTTAAGTTTCTGTGACTTAAGTGATTATTGACTTTATATGTTGAATTTTTCAGTGATGACTTTTTAAAAATAATAATAAAATGATAATAACAAGGAGTGCACTGATTTTGTTCACTGTAACAAAAATGACTAATTCACCTGGTTAGTGTCACACCAGTCTTTTGGTAAAATTAATTTTAACTTTGACAATTTGGTATGGATTAATTAGGAAAAAGGAGAAAGTATCCATTTAATTTTAAAATTTCATTTTTGCAAAATTAATATTTTTGAAATTTTCAGAATTGGGTATGCAGTACTCTTTTTTTCTGATGCCCATTTTTTGGTATCTCATTTTTGAGGCATCTCATTCTGAGAGTATTTTTTCACATGGGATTTTTTTTTTTTTGGGTTTGGGTGTTCCCCCACCAATGTATATTGCAGACTCTTCATGTCTGCATGACATTTATTAAACACTTGTTTTCTTCCAGGAATTGTGCTAAGCATTAGGGATACAAAGAAAGGCAAAAAAAAAAAAAATTAGTATCTTCTCTAAAGGAATTTACGGTCTAATGCAGAGTCCATATGAAAACTACATACAAACAAGATCCATATAGGACAAACTGGGAAGAAACGAGAAGGGAAACAGTATTAAAGGTGATTGATTGACTTCTTATAAAAGGTGAGATTTTTAGTGAGACTTCAAAAAATCCAGGGAGGCCAGAAGGCAGATGAAAGAGAAAGAATTCAATGTATGGGCAACCACCAATGAAAATGCATAGTATCAGGAGATGGTAGATTTTTTTTCTGTTGAAGGGGGCCAATCACTGGAATGCAGAGATTATAGGTGAGAGATCAGGGTGCAAAAACTAGAAAAATGTGTGTAGGGTATAGGTTCTGAATTGAATACCAGATGATTTTTTTGTTTGTTTGTTTATTGAGTTTATTGAAGAGAGGAATGACAAGATCAGACCTGGGCTTTAAGAAAATTAATTTGACAGCTGAGTAAAGGGTAGACTTAGTGGGGAGAGACATGAGGCAGGGAGGCCAACCAATAGACTATGATAGTGTTCCAGTGTGCTAATGAAGATATAAACTAAGTAATGATAGTGGCAGAAGAGAGAAGGTGGTGCACAGTAAAAATGTTACAAAGGCAGAATCAATGGAATCTTGCAATAGATAATATGTAGAAAGGGTATGGTTTGTGAAAGTGAGCAGTTGAATATAACATTTAGGTTGCCAGCTTGGAGACTAAGAAGATGATGGTAATCTTGACAGTAATGATAAAATTAGAGTGGAGTGCTTGAAAGGAAAGAGAATGAGTTTAGACATTCTTTAGGAATGGCTATAAATGAAATATTAAATAATTTATTAACCATATTAAAATATTTTATTACTTTCTATATATGAAGTGCTCCAGTGAGTCAACTTCTTTATCCTCATTGAATAATGGCTCAGAATTGTGATTCTATGAATGATCCACTCTGCTCTTTATGTTGTTTTGGTAAAAAATTCTTTTGGAAGAAAGTGCAGAAAGGGAAGAGAGAGATGGTTTAAAAAGGAGAGACAGAAATAGGAATTGGTGATGATGGAAAAAGGGACTAAATCTCTTCTCTTCTCCCAGGTCTGAGAAGATATGAGCACAATACATTATGTTTTAAATAGTAAAGTTGGTTGTGTATATTATTTTCCTAAAGAAAAATATCCATCATGGGTAAGAAGGAAAAATAAGAGCTTGCTTTGAAAATGTAGAGTACCACAGATTTGGCATTGTCCTCTTTAAAACTTTCTTTTAAACACAGTTTAGCACACAAGTATTCTGAACACTAAAATTCAATGGATTGACGGTTGATGGATTGACTATTGAATATGATATATTTTGGAATCCCTCACATTTGAAAGATTTAGTGTTTCAAATTTATAATGAATTCCATATTGGTAACAGTCAGTGAGAGGTTTTATATAACAATAAGAAAAAAAACAATTCTTTATATTCAAAAGCATAGAAAAATAAGTAGTTCTTTCAGTGATTGCTGAATATCATTATTAAAGGCTAGAAGGCGTCTTAAGATTTAACAGCTTCATTAACCTTTGTTATGTTAGGAGATGATCTAAATCAGAGTAATAGGGCTTCATATGGCAATATGCTAAAAGGATAAATAAAAGGATTTATGAGAACAGATGTGGTGATGTTTGCCTGGGGTCCCTCATGATGGAAAGTGTGAAGATGATGAATTGAGTTGGAGAGCTAGGAGATGTCATAAACTAAGTTGATCTAGTATTTTACATGTAAAACCAACTCAACATTCATTTAAAAATTTTTGAGTTCCAAACTCTTCCCCTCCCTCCAGAAACCCCTCATTAAGAAGGCAATAATTTGATATAGGTATACATATGTAGTCATGAAAAACATATTTCCACATTGATCATTTAAAAGAAAACATAGACCAAAGTAAAAATGCGTCAATCTGTTTTCAGATCCATCAGTTCTTTTTCTAGGGATGAATAAGTACTTTTCATCCTAAGTTTTGCAAGGTTGTCTTAAATCATTGTATTGCTGAGAAAAGCTAAATCATTCATAGTTGATCTTCCAGTATTGCTGTTAAATTTCATTGTGCATCAGTTCATGTAAAGCTTTTCAGGTATTTTTGAGAACATGCTGCACAACCATTTCTTATAGCACAATAGTATTCCATGATAATCATATACCACCAACTCATTCAGCCATTTCCCAATTGATGGGCATCCCCTCAATTTCCTTTTTTTTTTTTGCTACAGAAAAGAGGACTATAAATAGTCTTGTACATATTTCCTTTTTAAAAAATCTTATTTGGGATACAGATATAGGAGTGGTATATCTGGGTCAAAAGGTTTTATAGACTTCTGGGTATAGTCCCAAATTTCTCTCCACCAATAATGCATTGTTGTCTCAATTTTCCCATATCCACAATATCTATTATTTTCCGTTTTTTTCTTATTAGCCAATCTACTAGGCAGAGGTAGTACCTCAGAATTATTTGTTTTGTATTTCAACAATCAGAGGTGATTTAGAGCATTTTTTCTATATGGGTATAGATGACTTTGATTACTTCCCTGAAGATTAATTCTATATTTTGGTTATTTATCAATTAGGGAATGAATCTTATTTTTATAAATTTGATGCAGTTGTCTATGTATTTGAGAAATAAGGCTTTACAAACCTTTTTGCTCATACTAAAAGATTAGTACTAATGATAAATAATAAATTACAAACAATATTTTAGTGACAGTATTGCAATAGAATGTATCATATAAACATTCTTGGTTTAATTCTTTGTGATGAATGTTTGCATAAATTAATGAAAAGGCACTTATTAAGTCCTCCTATGTACCAAGTACCATACTGAGTGTTGGGGATACAGATAGAAAAATGGGGACAGACCTTGCTTTCCAGAAACTCATATTCTAACAAGATGAGAAATCATATAAAGATTTTGACTATAATACAGATGAAAAAGCCCAATGGTCCTTAGGTTATAGTGGCCAAGCAGATGGATATATCTCTTTGATGTTCTTTCCATTAATAAAATCATATCTGGTTTTGATATGGAACAATTTGACTATGCCAAATACTTTTGTGGGGAGAAATTTCTTTCCTAGGCCTTTAGTAGCTGTGGTCACTACAATTTGAAGATTGTAGCTCCCAAATGGTGGCTTCTCTGGTTTATGATAGCTGTGAGGGCAGGCGTGTGTATGTGTGTGTGTGTGTGTGTGTGTGTGTGTGTGTGTATGTTAAACATGAGTGGGCAATTATTATTCCTAACCTTAGGATTAAATTGCATGATTGTGGTAGTTGGTATAGGTGCTAGCTCTTTTTTCATTGGGGTAGTTTCCCTGGGTAATGCTTGTGACCCAGGGCTGGAAGCAGTCAGTGGTCCTTGGGCTTATCTCTTCTAGTAAAGTAGTAATATTTGTGATATAGAGATTTGGAGGTCTGGTTCTAAATTCAGATTATTTCCATTCTTCATTTTAATACCTCACAAAGATCTGTGACATACTTACTAAGCCATTTTCAATCTCATTAGTCAGTTATGCAGAGGATTTTGTTAAAATTCGTCGAGTAAATTTCTTTCTTCTTTGATATTTATCAATGATTCCTGAAAACTAATTGGAAGGTATTAGATTTCTATATTTTAAACAAACATGCTTAAAGCTTACTGAAACTCTTTGGAAAATTTTTTTAACAGGCTAGAAAATAAATTTGTGCATGAATTTCACTTTTAAAAGTCTTTTATATGTCCTGAATGATAAGGGTAGACTTGTAAATAATAATGGTTTTTAAGGATTAATTCAACTGGTGAATTTCCATCTTGAAAAAATCTCTCTCACCAAAAATGAAACTCAGGTGAGTCAAGCTCTCACCAGCTGCTACTCTGAAACACAGAATTAATCCAAGGAATTGACAACCAAATCCTTTTGCACTAGAGAAATGATGGGGGTGAATTTATGTATGCTGAGCCTGGGGTGGGATTTTCTTAGCAATGGCTTGTAATTTATGTATGTTCCTGCATCTTGGTTAGGAACTCTCCCTACCCTCTCCTTGAGGCATCTGCCTAGTGATAATGCAAAATGACTATTTTTTCTACAAGTGCTACCTAAAATATTCACAGCAAAAACTTGTAAACATCTATTAAGCAAACTATACTAATTACTAACTGTTGGTGTCTTCTGTTATCCAATTCCACTATTGCTTCAGTACATTATAAAAAAGAAAAACAACAATAATATCGATAAAAACTGGAAACTTCCATAATCTAGGAAGTCTAGTATTAAAAGAAGAGAAGAAATGAAAAGTAGGAAAAATTTAGAAAAGTTAACTGCAAGTGTAACTTCACTTTTAGATCCAGGCACTCTATCCACTGTACCACCACAACTCAGGAAGATCTGGATTCATATTTTCCTTTAGACATTTACTAGCTCTGTCACCTTGGGCATTGAACTGCTCTGGGCCTTAGTTACATTATTTATAAAATGGGTAGGGTTGGACTTGATGACCTCTGAGATCCCTTCTAGTTCAAAATCTATGACCTACCAAATAAACAAACATCAAGTGTTTATAAAGGGCCTATTATGTGTTGGACATTGTATTCTACAATGGGGATACAAAAACAAAATGAATTAAGAGTTTAAATTCCATAGAAGACCGTAGGTAGACATTTAATGCATACAAAGCATAAGAATAGGAATTAAACCTGTGATTTCCTTCCATAATTTCCCCCAACTGTCTTCTGTCCCTAACTTCCTTAAGGAAAGAAACAGAATGGGAGTTGGGTGAGTGCCAAAGATAATCTTTGCTTATTTTGACATTTGGCCTGTGGCTTGTCTTACACCAGGATTCTTTTTTATCTTCCTTCTCCTATTTTCTACCCTTCATTTACTCTTTTACTCTTCCCCAACTTCCTTTCTTCCCTCTTCATTTTTCATCTGAGGCCTCAGAAATTTGGCTTCTAAAATGAACTACTTTGTGCTTTATCTTGATGTGATCAATTATTTTCTTTTAGAGACAATGTGTGGAGAGAAAAGTGAGCGTTCTGAGACTGAGAGAGAAAGAAACATTATTTTGTGAAAAGATTGGATTCAAGGTAAAGGCTTTTAAAAGGTTCCTCCATTTTTTATTTTAGAACTCGAGGTATTACTTATGTAGGTTTCAGTTTACTCTTTCCCAGTCTAGCTCTTATAGTAGATCATTTAAATGATTTTCTGTTCTCTATTCTCAAATCTTTTGCCCTTTTGTTCTAGCAGCATGATAGGCAGCATGGTATAGTAATTGGAGACCTCAACTTGGAATGCAGAATTGGATTTAAGTATTGTCTCTAGCATGTACTACCTGTGTGACACTGGGCAAGTCACTTAACTTCTTAGTGTTTTTGGAAACTCTTTAAGACCAGAGTCTTAAAGACTCTTGCAGAGTCTTTATTGCAGAGAGATTTTGCAGAGAAAGTACCAACATGAATTGGTAGAGGGAATTTTGTCATCTGGGAAATTCTAAACCCTAATGAAAATCACAGTTCTAGTTCTAACATTTGTGTTTTGTACACATCAAATATACGCACAAGACCTTCCCCATGGAATTTAATTTCCTTAAGGGCAGGGATTGTTTCATTTTTGCTTTGTAACTTTAATGCAGAGTACAGGGACCAGCATATAGTAGGCATTTAATAAATGCTTGATATATTTGACATAATTTATTATGAAGTGAATATATTTTGGTGATTATTTTGGAAACCCAATCACCATTTATTACATAATTTATATGGGAGAACATACTGTGTATTAGGTATAATTGCTCTAAATCTTGGAGCTTTGTTTCTCCTGGCTCCATATCCATTCGTAAAATCAGAAAAAAGGACTAAGGCTAATGATTTTTACCTTTTTTGTTCAGTTTCATTCTTGCTTGCATTTATTTGATCAGCAAGAGCAAAAATATCTTTGAAGACTGAGGGAATAACTGTATGCTATGGGGGCTGAACTGGGACAAAGAGAGCTTGCATTCTACTTTTCTGCAAGGCTGCCAATTCAGTGCTCTTAATTCATAAATATTTAACAGGCTATATCATGGGTACTGATTCATTGTTTTATTCTAGCTCCTTGAACACTCTAACTATACTTAAAGAACTGTATAAAGCTACTATTTTCCAGCTCACAGGTTAAATTAGATTGGAGAAAAATATTATGGGGAGAGACGACTGGATTTTTAGTAAGAGTATCTGATTTGAGTTTCATCATTTACTGTTTCTGTGACCTTGACCTCTCTGGTCTTAGTTTTCTAAACTATATGATGATTAGATGATCTCTAAAGTCTCTTTGGACTCTAAATCCATTCTTTAATGATTCTATAAATGATTGCTGACAGCCCTCTTGACTCTGAGGATTCTATGATTTTTAAGAAAAAAATTTATTCTATAATTGTAGGTAAATTCAGGTACCTACACCCTACACGACACCTGACTACCTCTATCAGTCAGCTGGAACTCCATAAGGGATGTTCAAGATATTCTGTAGGTTCAAAATCCTCAGACTATATAGCTCATATATACTTATTTTTCATAGTTAATAACTTAAAACAAGGCATTTGCAGAGAGAGTGTTTCAAGAACTATGGTAATATTTCCCTTCCCTTTACTATAAAAGGGTAGATATTTAATAAGCACCTATCATGTGCTAAGCACTGCTAAGTGGCAGGGATATAAATGAAAAAGGAAAGATGTGGACATACAGTTAACCTCAATAGAGAAGAATGCCCTTAGGGAATACATGGGGCTAAGGCAACTCACAGGAACTCATACAATGTACTTTCCCTTCTCATGGTATTTTCATGTTGCTCTGCCTGAGTGCATATTCTCTGGATCTTTTCCATAGTTCAGCTCTTGACAGTTAGGGTTAACTTTCCAGATTCACAAAACTCTTCTTGTTTGGGGTTTTGATTGCTGGGCCTATTTCCTGCTGAGTATACTATTTTCTACTGCCTGTATTAGGGAAAGCAGGAAAGGAGGAGAGAGAAATTCACTTTTTTCTTCTAAATAACAATTTAGCTCTGAGTAATAAGAGTTATGTTCTCCCCTATGTCTCTTCAAAGAACTCACTGTCCAGAGATGTTTCTTGCCTAGAAAATCCTGCTTTTTAAAGAGTCACCAAGGGTATGGAAACCCTTCTTCAATCAATGGCTAAATGCCTCTAATTCCATCAATTTTTGTTTGAGAAGTTCACATCTTAAAGTCTAAATTATTCTTTCTTCTTATTATCCAGTCATTCTTCAGTTATATATGAGCCTTCATGACCCATTTGGGATTTTCTTGGTAAAGATACTGAAATGATTTCCATTCCCTTCTCTAAGGTCATTTTGTAGATGAGTAAACTAAAATTAACTTTTTAAGTGACTTGCCTCTGGTCACACATCTGGTTAAGTGCCTGTAGCTATATTTGAACTCAAGGAGATGAGGCTTCCTGACTCTAGGACCTCATTGTGTTATTTTGCTGCCTGTTGAAGGCTTTCTACAAGATGAACTGGGAATCATAAACAAAGAGAAAGCACTAACATTAATGAAGAATGGGACAGGTTTCTGGTACAAGGTGAAATTTTAACTGGAATTTGAAGAAAATCAAGGAAGTCAGGAAGTGAAAATAAGGAGGGATAATATTTCAGGCATGAGAAATAGACAACAAAAATACTTAGAGCTGAGAGATGGAAACTATCCTGGTTCCTGCGTCTGGGAATGGGTAAGGTATAAGAAGGCTGAGACCAGGTTATAAAGAACTTTGAAAGCAAATAGAGGATTTTGTATTTGATTTTATAAGTGACAGAAAGCCAGTGGGGTTTATTGAATGGTGTGTGCTGAATGTCCTGAATGATTATACCTTGAATAAAATTATTATAGCCTCCCCCTCCCTTTTTCCTTGTCATTAGGACTCCAATCCTGGAGAATTGAGTCAGGAAAATCATTGACATACCATCGAGTCATAAAATCCAGGTACATTATTTCGATCCTTGCTAGGATAATTCCAATTTGAGTATTGCCCTTTGCCTTGCTGTCTCCTGCTCTTGACCTTCTTATCTTGACCTTTATCCTGTCAGGATTAAGTTATAATCCTTTCCTGGAATTATGGCTTGTCCACTCATTCAGTGTCCTTTCCCCCATTATCTGTCTTTGTTTCCCTATAAGCAGGTTATTCTGTTTGCAAACCCTAGTTAGCTATAAAAGTTCCCTGCTTCAGTCATTTAGGGCACTTTGGACAAGAGTCCCATTATAGTCGACTAGCCTAAACTCTCCACAATTAAAAGATTAAAAACCAATCTGTCTTGCATCAGTTTCTCTGACATTACAGTGTGTGTGTGTGTGTGTGTGTGTGAGAGAGAGAGAGAGAGAGAGAGAGAGAGAGACAGACAGACATAGAGACAGAGACAGAGACAGAGAGACAGAAAGAGGAAAGTAGGAGGGGAGGGAAGGAGAGACAGAGAGAAAGATAGAGACACACATATAGAGAAATGGAGAGAGAAAATCAGAGAGAGAGGATGAAAGAGAGAAAAAGAGAGAGAGGGAAGGAGGGTGAGAGGGAAGGGAAGAGAAAGGGATAGAGAGAAGCAGAGAAAGTGAGAGAGGGAAGAAGAGAGGAAGAAGGGAGGAAGGGAGAGAATGAGACAGAAAAGGAAGAAACAGATGCAGACATAAAAAAAAAAATCCAGATATACACAGAGAGACACAAAGAGAGATCCAAAGAAATACTTAGAGACAGAAATAAACAGAGATAGAAGGATAGAGAGTCAGAGAGAGAAAGAGACACAAAGCTCAGTATAGCTGAGAATAGGCACATTAAATTTCACAAAGTGCTTTATGTTTATAATCTTACTAGATTATATACATTCTTGTAAATTTATGAAGTATATAGAAAAGGTCTTACTATTCTCACTTTAAAGATATAGTACCTACCTTCTAGGGTTGTTGTGAGGATTAAACAAGATAAAATTTGCTTATTTTCTCCTTTCATACAAATTCCCTAGCACATCTGTGTGTCCTCCATATATTATCTGATTACATATATTCTTTACTAGAATTTTGGTAATCTATAGAAAAGTATATCCCATATGTACATGGGAGGGCTCTTTTATTTTATCACTTTATTTGCTATCCTATTTGGTTAAATGTCTTTTGCTTTGAATTGAATTGATTAGCTTGTAAAAGGAAAAATATTGGCAGAGACTCTAGAGCAATGTTCAGGTGGGTGCCAGTTCTCAGATATCTCAGTCTGAGCTAGCCTTCTGGGATCTACTATCTCTGTGTTAGGCAATATATATCATTTTGATAATCAATTTTGAAGTCAGTACTGTCATAGAAAGAGAGTATAGTTGCTATAGGTATATATACTGAGGTTGGTTCTTGGGGACAGAAGAACTGCAAAAAGTTGTGGTTCCTGCCTTGCTTTGGTGACAGTGAAAGTGAGCTGTGCAAAATGGAATTTGTATTTTTTTTCTACTTGGTATACTGAATGGTATCTTAACATCTAAAAGGGATGTGACATCCTATCATTAGGAGTTTCTCTAGATTTATAAAAATAAGAGGAAATTTTTATTAAAGAAGAAATCTCAGAAAATAAATTCTGTTGCACATTTTCTTTTTTTTCCTTTTTAGAAATCATAGTTATAAGATATGACCATTAGAAGCCAGATTCTATGAGTAATAATCTTTTAATGATCATGACTTTCTTCCTTCTTCAGAAGTGGAAGCTTTGGGCCAAAGAATTGGATGATTGATCTTAGCTAAGAAAGATAACACTTCAAACAGTATATTAGAAAAAGAGTCAGCAAATTTGGTTGAATAGGTCTTTCAGAATATCACAAAAGAACTATTTGCTTCTTTTGCTCAGTTGTAGGATAGGATTTTTAAGGAAAGGTAAGAAATGGATGATTTCAAAAGTCACTCCTTGGTCACAAAAAAATACAGATTATCTGGGTTTAATTGGAGTTTAATTTAACTCGAATTTCATTTGACACTTTGTATTTATAAATTAAGAGATTTTAATTTTCAGATTCTGGGCTTAATTTATATCATTTGTAATTTGAGAGATTTAGTTTAATTTAGTTTTTTGTCCTGAGGTTTTCTTAATTTTTCTACTTTGTCCTTTCCTGCCTAGTTTACATCAATCCAATTGTTGTGTTAAAGAGAACACACATAAACAAGTAAACAAACATTCCTAAGTCTTTTTTTTTATATTTATGTACATATAGTATGTATTTCATGAACTATCAGAAAAATTGTCATTTGAGGTCAGAAAGATTGGCATTTGAGGTAATGTTAGTCTACAGTTAAATGTGCAAGTGATGTTAATATTTCTACAAATTTAAATACAAATAATCCAAACTTAACAGCATTTTTCATTCAGTTTAAGAGTAACGGAGGTGATATGGCTTGCCTGAGACAGTATGTGCTTTTGCTCCATCCTCTCAGTGTCCAGGCACTGATGCTACACCGAGATACTCAGAATAAACTCTGATTCCTGGATTCTTGTGATTGTCTCTTACCTTGCTGGAGATTCCACTCATTTTACTAGATAACATGAGTGAAGGTTTGAGAACATATTCATATATGAAGTAAAACAGAAAAAGAGAATGAAATATGAAAACATGAATCTCTATGAAGTGCTGACTTGTGAGTCATATCAGACTCCAAATGCACAACGATACATATTTTGGAATAGAAACCTTGGGAAGGTTTCTAAGAAGGTAGCTGGAATTGGTTCACAGAGGGTTCTGAGAAAGAGTTGCTAGAAAAAAGAAGAGGAAATTGATGACCTAGACTGGGATCATAAGGACAAATCACAGGATTTGTGTTTCTTTGCTTTTTTCTTTAAAGAATTTTACAAAAGCAGCTATTCATATGCAAAGTTCATATGATGGAAGTGATGTGACTTTGGGTTCTAGCTTCTTATTTTCAGAATTAATTGTTCTCCTGGTTCTGCTCAATTCATTTTGCATACTTTCATATGAGTCTTTACTAATTTCTCTGAAACCATCACCATTTCTTACACTGGAACACTATTCCGTTTTGTCTATATATTATAACTTGTTCAGCAATTCCCCAATTGATGGTTACTCACTTTGTTTTCATTTCTCCACAATAATAAATGTATACACATATGTGGAAAGAGATATATACCTACCTACCTACTTAGCTGCCTGCCTACCTACCTATATACCTGCCTACCCACAGACTTATCTATCTATCTATCTATCTATCTATCTATCTATCTATCTATCTATCATCACCTCTCTGTCTCTGTCTCTCTCTCTGTCTCTGTTTCTGCCTCTCTCTCTGACTATCTATTTTGTCTTTTTATGTACTGGGTCAAAACTCTAGAGACATATACTTGAGGCAAGGATTCTTACCACAAGGTGTTAACTCAATGGAATTGATAAGACCATGGTTATCTAGTTTAGCTCAGACTTCAAGACAAAGTCCCTTGTGGTGACTATCCTGTCTCCTTCGGTCTCCCTGTCTATGTCAGCAGTCTCAGTCAGTCAGCCATTCAGCAGTCTGCACATCCAAATGTAATGTCCTGCTTTCTAGAGCCCCCAAATTGGGGTGACAAAATGTACCATTGTTTTCTAGAGCTCCCCACACTGGTGAGATTAAAATATAGTCTTCAGACTAGCTGTCTGGAGGATCTTGGGACCAGCCCAAGTCCTTGGTCTTAGTGGAGAAGTGAAGGAGACAAGACACACATCTCAAAGGTCTTTGTCTTTGAGTCTGTCCTCCAGCCTCCAGTCCTTTGTCTTCTCTGTCTATCCCTGAGTCCTCCTCTAGGTCTGACTCTGACTTCTTACACTCTATTACAATTAAATCCATTCATCATACTGAATATAAGTGAATCATTATATCACTTGGAAACCATTATTTGTTGTAAGATTAAATCAATCATGCTGAACTTGGATAACTATTAATCACCATGCTAAATTAGATAACCATTGTCTCATCAATGCCACTGAAGTAGCACCTTGTAAGAATCCTTGTTTTAAGTACAGAGTTCTGACCCATACCATCTCCTGCTTTCTTTTGCTTTAGAACATAGGTGATCATGCCCTCCCTGACATCTCAAGAAGAGAGATGAAAACCAAAGGAAAAGGGGGAATCAAATCAGATTAGTGGGTTTCTAAAGGATCTCACTTGAAACAGGTATACAAAAATCCATCAACATGGGAGGTATTACAAACAAAAGACATTAATCAACATGAGGAATTATACATGTCCATAAGTCCTAGAAATAGCCCCAAACCAATCTGTTGTCCATTACTTCATATGTCAGAGAATCCAATGATTCCTGCAAGTTTTAAAGTTCTGTTAACAGTCTTATCATATGTCAGGGAATCCAATGATTCCTGCTGGTTTTGAAGTTCTGTAACAGTTTCATTATCAGCCATGTTCTTTCAATGTCAGATGTGTCTTATGTCTCCTCCTTTGTTTTGAGGTTTTTCTCTTTTTCTGTCTCTCTCAAGATGCTCTTTGACACTCCTCTGATTCCTTCTCCATCTGTAGAGATACAAGAGATACAAGATCCTAAGCAGTTAGCCTATCTAGTGCCTGCTATTCATCACTTTCTGAATTTTTCCCCATCACCTGGAGATTATATTGGAGCTGCTTGCACTGGACACTGCCCTTCTGTCGGGTTAAAAAGCCTATATTCTCTCCAATTGTGATCTCTTTCTCCCATCTGATTGCTTTTTGGCTGATCATGTTATCCTTTTCTGCCATCTGATTGCTTCTCTGCTGATTGATCATATCAGAGTATTGAAGTTCTAAAGATTCTCTGGGTGTAACTTCAGCTGCCATCTTGCCCCATCTGTTTTTTGTTGAGGTCTTGAAGCTGGGCCCTGCCTCTCATTTCCCTGGGTCAATCTACATTCTGAGGCCCAGTGGAAGCCCTTATTGCATGGGTTTTGGGTCTTGTTCTCTCACCCTGTCTTCTCCCTTTGTCACTATGCCTACATTGAGCTTTCAGATACCCTGCTTTACCACACTGAAAGCATTGAAGAATCTCTCTGGAAGTCCCTTGCCACAAGGGACCCTGTCTTCCCATGTTCTGCATCATAGACTATAAAAGATATTTGTGCCCACTGTGGCATAGCATCTTATGATCTTCTTTAAAGTAGCATCCTTGTGTAGTCCTAGTATAATTCTTCTACAAACCTCAATAGCATTTTCATTAGCCTGTTTTTTGATCATTATTCCTGTTGCAGCATTTTCATCAATGGTTCATATGACAACTATTTGCTGATGTCCCACAAAATCAGCAAAGGGTTCTATTTTTGTGAGGGCTTCTCTTCTATCTTTTCCTGGGAGGGAGTGCCATGCTTTGATAGCAGCAGCAGTAGTTTGCTCATATTCTATCAAAGGTAATTAATTTGTACTGAAGCGTTTGCATACTGACCTTTTCCTGCTAGTTGGTCCAAGGTGATTTGTATATTAACTACAGTTTGCCTATTTTGTTGGGCTTGTATTCTACATAGTTCACTATACTCCAAAAGCCACAGGTTCTAAACATGTCCCTGCAATAGATTTCCAATCAGTAGGGGTTAAAATTTTATAAGCCATCTTCTCTAATATCAACTTAACAAAAGACAATGTAGCCCCATAAAGAGTGCAAGCCTTTTTAAAACCGTTAACAATTTCCAGATTAAAAGGAGTGTATCTTCTTCCTGCCTTGACCTGAAGGATCAAATTCTTCAATAACAGGGTATGCATTTTTTAAAAAATCAGACATATCCTGTCCTTCCTCTTTAGCTTTAACTAGTGCCTTTTGTAATCTTATCATAGGCTGCTTCATAGGTGGTGCTGATTGTGTTACTGACTCTCCTCCTCCTTCTCCCTCCACCCATGAAGGGTTAATTGAGGGGGGAGAGTTAGGGAGAGCCCTAATGGCTTCTGCTGTGAAGCCCCACATTCCTTAATTTCATCAAAATTGTACTTAACTCCATTCTTATCTGATTCTTCATGCTTTTCACTTAGTTTGTCAGTATCCTCCCCCTCCTGCTCTTTCTTCTTTTTTCTTTTTCTAATACTTATATAATTCCCTAAAGCCAGTTGTATTAAGTTATACATATAAAATGTTTCTTTAGGAATTGAATCAGGGCCATTATCATTTTAATATTCACTTAGTTGCTCTCCTATTAATTTCCACTTGTCTGGATCTAATTCTTTTTCCTTTGAGAACCAAGGAGATGTGTATTGTAATGTTTCTAAAAGTTCAATGATCTGCTCCCAAGTTACAATCAAACCTTGGTTTTTTATGAATTTAACTAAGTTTTTGACATATTTTCCTTGAAGTGGAAAAGGCTCCTTTCTAAACATTTGTCCCATTCAGCTGAAACAATACTTTAACCCTTAACAAAGTTTCCTTCTTTTCTATTTTTGTATTCATCTTAATTTCTGGGTCACCGGAGACTTTTCCACTGAACTCAGTATTGGAGACTTTCCCACTGAAATCAGGAGCAGAGGCTTTCCACTGAATTCAGGATTGTGTCAATCTGGACTGCTGATTGTAAATTCTTAATTCCACATTCGGATGCCAAAATCTAATGTTTTTGTTGATTTTCTGGAGCTCTTGGAGCTGCCTTCAATTTAGTTGAGTAATCACTACAAGAATAGCCAGGTGTTAAAGTCCAAATCCTTTACTATCTCCTTCACATCTTCCTTTCCTGGAGCCCAGGCTAGCTTTCTTAGAGTCTTTCTAGTGTCTTGGTTTCAGTGGAGAAGCTAAGGAGGAAAGCCCTGCCACCATGGTGGTGTGAGATGGGATGAATGAATCTCTCTGAGTCCAAGGGCTTTAGCCTCCAGCCACCACAAAGGTAGATGATGGAATAAATCTGTCTCTCCTTGGCTCTGAGAACTTGAGCTCCCACCTCCAGTCCACTTATCTTCTCTGGCTCTGTCTCCGAGCCTCTTGGTGCCCCAAGGAGAGCCACCATGAGGCTGATGAAGATGGAATGAATGAATCTGGCTCTGATCCTGGCTAAGTTTGTTGCAGCTTTATATGCTCTATTTTGAATATAAACCAATCATTATATCACTAGGAAACCATCATTTGTTGTAAGATTAAATCAGTCATACTGAACTTGGAGAACTATTAATCAACATGCTAAACTATATAACCATTGTCTCATCAATTCTACTGAATTAGCACTTTGTAAGAATCCTTGTTTTTTAAGTACAGAATTCTGGCCCATACCATTTTACATATAAGGAAACTGAAGAAAACAGGGTTAAGGGACTTGCTTAGGATCACACAGCTAGGATGCTGTGTCTGAGGCCAGACTGGACTTAGGAAGATGAGTTTTCCTGATTCCCAATCTGACACTCTATCCATTGCACCACCTAGATAGCTCTGTTTCTTATTTAAAAAATGAAAAAAAGTTGACTAATACTTAATATATCAGGATGTGGTTTATCTGTGATATGAATGTTCAGCCATGAAAAAAATCACACATATTTAATTTTAAAAATCAATCATTACATTGCTCAGAATAGGTCAGAAAAAATACATTTCTTTTCTCAAATGAGAGTCCAAATGGCTCTCTCACTTTTTGAAGATTGCTCAGTATTAAGACATGAAAAAATGATAACATATTAGAACTGGAAGGGTTCTTTGGACCCCTTTCATCTTTTTATTTTATATATTTGGAAATGGAGACCCAGAGAGATCAAGTGACAAACTTCAGACCATACAACAATTCTTTCAAAGTCCCAATCCTGACTTAAATCCAAGAAAGGAAATGGAGATAAATAGTAAAAGGATATCAGATAATTTGTTCCTAAAGAGAAGAACAAGGAATAATGGGTAAAATTTATATGGAAGCAGATTTGTGTTCACTCTAAGGGGAAAATTCCTAACAATTAGAGCTACTTTTAGAGGTAGCTTCATTTCTTAGGCATAGCCTGAGAATCATTCTTCAGGTTTGGATTGGACTAGCTAATTTCTAAGGTCCCTGCCTAGTCTAACACACTGCAATTTTAGGTCTTTGATTCAGTCAGATCTTTTTTTGAAGGTGTTCTAATAGACATGAACCTTATATAAAAGATATTTTGATCCAATTCTAAAAATTCTAACCTAGACCCCAAACAGCATTGAATGAAAGTCTTTCTATTTTGGAATGTAATTCAGAAAATGGCATCATTTTTTCTAGAAATGGAATGTATTTTTCTATTAGGAATCACCTTAGCTCATTTTCTCCAGTCCTAGCATAGGACAATACAGGCAAAATGTTTTTTTTTTTTTTTTTTTTTTTGAAAAATGAGCTTGGAAATTATTTCTTTATTATTTTATTTTAGTTTTTATTCCTGCATAACTTTATTTAATTTATGGTTTGGGAGCTAGAAAGGTTGCCATATTTTATATTTGCTGTTTCTAGCTAGGAAATAAGAGATCTCAGAGAGCTGAAAAGTTAAGGGACATTAAGTTCAAGCCTCAAGGCTCTCATACACCTATAAAGTACATTCTCTAAATTTTTGTGTGCCAGTCTCATACCCAGGGTGGTTTGCATGCACTACAAAGCTATTGAGAAAAAATAGCATTGATTGCAAAGTACTTTTTACATAGAAAAAGACTCAATTTAGACTCAGCAGTTAGCTTTTCTGTGGTCTACTATTCATTTTTACGAAGTATCCAGTTCTTTTAGTTCTTTCATATCTGCCTTCCTTTTGAGATTTCTCAATCCAAATTAATATTTTATTGGGCAAAGAAGAGAGAAAATTCAATTGCTTTTTGTCAACAAATTTGGAATATGGAATAACTGCCAAGATAAGATAGTAATAAATTGTATCCCAATAGTAATTAATTGTATTTCCAATTACCATAAGTAGAAAGTTTTATGAAATAAAGTTTTAATTATAAGAAAATATTTCAGGAAGAGTTTTTTAGTTCTATGTCCATGCCACTTCTGTCACCAATTAATAACCATTGGATGGAACCAGCCTCCAACCTGTGAGTAGCCAGAACTAAACAGAGTAGGTTAGATCCAGGAGAGACAGGAATCAAACAGAAGTTAATTTCAAAGTGAGGGAAATGGATTCTTGCCTTAGATCTTCCTGATGGAGTCTATCCACTGAAGCATCTAGGTACCTAAAAGAATAGAACTATTTACATTGTTTAATTACGTAGAATTTGTTGCTTTCTTGGGTAACAGTTCTGAGGATCTATCAGGGGAGATGGTGACGTTACTCTCAGGCTTCCTGTACCTTTTTTTTTTTTTTTTTTTTTTTTGGTAACAGTTGATCAGCAGTTGTTACTAGTGATGATAAAGAAGGTAAATCCCCTTTCATTTTCCTCCCACTCCTATAACCTGCGTGGCACTGGACAAGATGCAAATTTGGTGTTTCGGGAAATCTTGCTGTCCTTCAGGTTCACATTCCTGATCTCTTTTCATCAGGGTCCAATGTAAGAGGAAGTCTGACATGCTTGGTACATGTTGCTACCTGTTGCTCCCTTGGGATGACTTGATACTCTGGCTAGGCTGGCTGGCTTGCTCTCTGTATGGCAAGTGGGTGACAGATGGTTGTGGTGGCTGGACCCTCATTCACAAGAGTTAAAAGTGGTTAAGTTACCTGAATTTGTCAAAAGCAGAGAAAAAACCTCCCCAAACAAAACAAAAAACAACCCCAAATTCTCAAATATTTTTCATTTCCTGCCATTCATTCCAGACATTCCAGACATTCATTTGTCTACCAAAGAATATGGATTTATTATGGTCAAAAGATATTTCTTTTTTTTTGCAGCCTTTTCAAGTGTAGAATTTATTGAGTTAGAATACTGGAATTTAAGAACCCTCACATTATGAGAGGAATAACTAAAATCCAGAGGTCTAACTAATATATGTATATTCCAGACTCTGTAATATTCACCACTTGCCACTACTTGCACAGACAGGTTACATTCACAAACAGAGGCTATTATTTTCCCCTTAATTTTTGGATTTTAGGATATGTCTTTAATATTATTGCTTTCGTGTTTCCATTAATATGCTGCCTTAATTAATTATTTGTTGATATAAATTAACCAGATTAAATAGCTTTTAGCAATTACAAAGGCAGTATAGGGAATAACATTTTTTCCCAAAGTCTGAGACAAACTCTTCCACAAGTAAATAGAGTAAAGAAACAGCTTTCATCTACAATTCAAAGAACTTTTGTCCCCTTATGAGGTAGTTAGTACAATGCTTTGAACACTTGAAATATGGAAATTAGATGAAGTCTGAAATCAAGAAGATCTGAGTTCAAAACTAGACTAGACACTTTTCTAACTGTATGACCCTGACCAAGTCACTTAATATCTCTCTTAGTAACTCCTACCTTTTAGGGTTGTTGTGAGGATCAAAGGAAATAATGTTAGTAAAGTCCTTAGTGTGATGCCTGGCACAAAATAGGTGTTTAAATAAAGCTAAATCCTACCACTGTGTAGGTTGTGCCTAAAGCAGGTGGTTATGATCTCTATAAACTCTGACAGGCATAAAAAAGAAATAGCTGATTCATGTTTGCAAAAATTCCTTGGATCCTGGTGAATAATCATTAAGTAGAATCTCAGAGAAGTCCAGCCTTGCAAAAGAAGAAGCCTTTCCTTTGAAGCTAAAATGGGATGATGGGTTTTTCAGCCTGAAAATAACAAGGGTGTTTGCGTTTGAGCCTGTCACACTTAGGGTCAAGGTGACTTTCTAAAACAATATTGTATTTTTATCTTGCCTGGAAAGGCAATAAGTGTTTCCTCTTACCACAACCCTCACCTATAATAACAGCATGATGAACTTTTAAGAAACCAAGGTTTACTGACTTTAGAATAATTTTGATGAAGGTTGTTTTTGTTTTTGTTTTTTGCTGAGGCAATTGGAGTTAAGTGACTTGCCCAGGATCACACAGGTAGGAAGTGTTAAGATGTCAGGGCTGGTGCTCTATCCACTGCATTATCTAGCTGTCCCTTGATGAAGTATTTTTGAAGACAAGGAAAGAGACAAACTTTTAAGGACCCATCAAATAGCCCATCCAAGGTGAAAGATGTGAAGTAAACATCTTGTTTTGTTGTTTTTACCTCTGTTCCTCACTAATAAACACCCTTCCCAGAGAGGGGTTCTTTCATGGAATGGCTCAGAGTCACAAGGAATAGACTTTCCACTAGGGCAGTGATGTTTTCCTAGCTTCTCTCCATGATCTGGTCTTTCCTGTCCAGTTTTGTATCTTCTTAGTATATTGTCCTATTTTCTCTATTCTTTTCACTGCATTTCTCTGTCTGTTTTTACTCTCTTCTTCTCTGTCTGTGTTTGTCTCTCTCTCCATCATTCTCTTTCCTCTTCTCCCTACCTAAATGCATTTTTGTATGTTGGTGTGTCTCTTGATTTGTCAGTCTGTTGGTTAGTCTCTCTTTTCTGTATATTTACACTTAAAAAATCATTATGATTATTCACCAGAATGTTTGCAAACATAAATCATCAATTTCCTTTTTATGCTTGTCAGAATCTATGGAGACCATGAGTAGTCTATTCTGAAATCTCTCTTCTTCTCAGAGCACAGGAGAACAACAAACTTTAAGATAACCTTAAATGACAAGGGCTTTATTTCTCTCTCTCTCAATCTCTCTCTCTCTCTCTCTCTCTCTCTCTCTCTCTCTCTCTCTCTCTCTCTCTGTATGTGTGTTCCAAAGGGGTGGGAGGAGGCTTGAGAAAGAAAAAAATCAATGTTTAACAATCAACAAAAACAAAAACAAAATCATATGCCCATGCCCCTCACCCAAAAAGCTTCCAGGACTAAAAAAGTGTCAGAGCAGGCAACAATGGAGGAAATTAATGGCATGGGGGATTCAAAAAGGACTAATCTCAAATGTGAGTGAGAATGGAGAGAAAATAACATTGTACTATAGGAGCCTGTTATCCTCTCTTCAGATATATGGGCAAGATTATGTTATCCCCCAAAATGGTAAGTCTGGGTAAATGAGGGGATGTTGGTGTCCTTGATGGTAGTAATGAAGTTAGAAAAAGAGGAGAGAAGATACTTTCAGTTTGGGACATACTGGATTTAAGTTATCTATGAGATATCCAATTCAAAATCCAAATTCCAATGGTCAATTAGAGCTGTGAGACTGGAGATCAGCAGAGAAACTAGGACTGGATAAACAAATCAGAGAATTATCTGTGTAGAGATTAGAATTGTATCCATGTGTGCTAATGAGATCACATAGTTTATAGAGAAAAGATATCCCAGGATAGAGCTGGGACAACAATATTTTATAGGCATGACCTGCCTGAAGGTCTATCAAAGAAGACTTAGGATAGATAAAGCAAGAACCAAGAGAGAGTAATGTTTTAAAACCTAGAAGAGTATGAGGAAGAAGAGGGTGATAAATAGTTAAAGATTTCAGGAAAGTCAAGAAGGTTGAGGATTAAAAAAAAAAGCCATTGGATTTGACAACATTGGAGGGAGAAATTCAGTTGAATGATGGAGATTGGAAGTCACACTCCAACTCAAGAAGAGGATGAGAAAAGAAGAATTGGAGGTATCAATTGCAGACAGCTTTGTCAAGGAGGTTAGTGATAAAAATAAAGAAACATATAGGATGGGCAGAGGAATGGGCAGAAGAAGTGAGATTTTTTAAAGATTGGGGGAGAGACATGGGCATGTTAATAGGTAGCCAGAAAACAACTAATAAATAGAGAGATTGAAGATAAGTGACACAAAGTAAGAATATTAGAGGGGGCATTTTGATAGAGAAAATGGGATGGAATGGGAACAATTGTGCATGAAGAGAGGTTTATTTTTTCAAGGAGTAGGGCCATTCTTCATGTGAAATAGTTGTAAAGAACAAAGTAGTGATGGAGGATGTATATATGATGTTAGAGAGGAAGAGTAAATAACTTCAAAAAAAATTTTTTTTTTTGAAATAGCATTTTTTCTGTTTTCATGTAATGATAGTTTTTCAACATTTATTTTTATAAGATTCTTGAGTTTCAAATTTTATTCCTTCTGTTCTCCTTTCCCTCTCTCAAGTTGGCAAGCAATTTGTTATAAGTTATACATGTACAACTATGTTAAACATATTTCCACATTAATCGTGTTGTGAAAGAAAAACAGAACAAAAGGAAAAGGCTACAAATACCCCCAAAAGTGAAAATAATGTGCTTTGACCTGCATTCATACTCCATAACTCTTTCTCTATGCAGATGGCATTTTCTATCCAATGTTTATACTAAAACTGCCTTAGATCACAGAACCGCTGAGAAGAATCAAGTCTTCCATAATTGAGAAAAATTGTACAATCTTTCTGTTACTATGTTCAACATATTCCAGCTTCTACTTGTTTTGCTCAGCATCATTTCAAGTAAATCTTTCCAAGCCTTTTTCAAATCAGTTTGCTCATCATTTTTTATAGAACAATAATATTAAATTACATTAATATACCATAATTTATTCAGTCATTTCCCAATTGATGGGCATCTATTTATTTTCCAATTCTTTGCCACCACAAAAAGGGCTGCTACAAACATTTTTGTGAACTCTTTTCCCTCCTTTATGATTTTCTCAGGATACAAAACCAGTAGTGGCACTGCTGGATCAAAGAATATGCATAGTTTTATAGCCATTTGGACATGATTTCAAGTTGCTCTCCAGAATGGTTGAATCATTTCACAACTCCGTTGTTGCATAGTTTTACAACTCCACTATCCCAACAGATAATGGGGGAACTCTGGGTGAGGTATAAGACTCGTAAGTCCAGTAAAAGAATCCTGCTGACAATGTCTGGTTTGGCTCCCCATCTTCCCTAAGCACTCTTAGCCTTCCTAAGAAGTCAAGGGGCAGTGACAACATGTGTTGTAATTAAAACAGAGTGATACCAAGTGACAAAGAGTCACCTACATATAATAGCAAGGTGTTTATGTGGTCTCACATATGCAGTATATAGTTAGCGCATTCATAGTTATATAAGGGTATTAGAGTATATAAGGCTGAGAGAATTTGGAATAAATGGACTCCTTGTTTGACCACCCACATGAGTCCTGTCTCTCTCTTCAACTCCTCTTCTAAGACCAAGGACTGGGGTTGGTATTGAGATCCTCCAGAGAGCTAGTCTGGACACAGCATTTGGAGTTCAATGAGGGGTCCTAGATGTGGGACCCTAGAAAGTATACATCAGCTTGACCCATGCGATCAGCAAGTTCAGCAAAGGAGTCCCCGTGACTTTAGGAATAGGGTAAGTATAAAAATAGGCAAGTGGGAAGGGCTAAAATAATCACTTTAATTTTTTAGCCAAAATGGGGCAATTACTAACAAAAGAGCCTCTCTCTCAAGGGAAGTATGAAGAAGACTTAGTTAGGTTAATGGAACAGCAAGGTTTGTTGGTAACTCAGAAGTAGATCACTGAGTTCTTAACTGTATTAGAGTGCACATCTCCTTGGCTCTCTAAGGAATGTTGAAGAGATGTCGAAAATAGTGGGAGAGCAACTAATTGGGTATTATAAAGCTATGCGTCCTAATTCGATTCCTAAGGAAACATTCCTTCTGTACAATATAATACAATTGGCTTTAAGGAATGCCACAAGTTTTAAAACAAGGAAAGATTTTAACTTGGGTGGCCCAAAAAGGAAGTATCAAGAGAAAAATAAGCAGAGAGTTGGTACCCATAGCCCTGGAGGGTACAGCATGTGGGATGGAGCTAAGGAAATCTCTTTTAGTATTTTGTTTATTTATATTGTTTATTACTACTCTAGGAGGTTTGAGGAGTAAGGAGAGTTGAACTGGAAGGGAGATAAGGACTGTCATGACAGGTTTGAGGGGCTTAGTGCTTCTCTGTTTCTCAGTTCACCTTCACTTTCCCGGAAGTCTGTGCATGTACTCTTGGGGTATCTTTCGCTTCCAGAATTTTCTCCCTCAACCCTGCCTTCAGGGGGGGGAGAAGGAAGATCAGGAGGGGCAATGACACCATCAGCCCCTCCAGCAGAGTTTTGTCCTCCTGTTCCCCGAGGCAAGGCAAAAAAGAAGAGATATTTTACTGCAGTTAGGATTACTATTGAGTACGTCTACTTTTTAGGCAGGGCTACTCTGGAAGGCCTGACAGCACTCTCTCTTATTTCCATTCAATGGAAAACTAATATACGGGTTTGGGTGGAACAGTGGCCCTTAACCAGTGAAAAAAATTAGGCTTTATTAGATGTAGTACAGGAGCAACTTGACCAAGAATACTTACAACCTTCTCTAAATCCTTGGAATTCCCCCATTTTCTGTAAAAAAGAAATCTAGAAAATAGAGGATGCTGACAGAATAAAGAAAAGTAAATAAACAAATGGAAACAATGAGAACTCTTCAGCCTGGGCTTCCATCTCCTACTCAATTGCCTAGGGAATGGCCTTTTTGGGTTATAGACATTAAAGATTGCTTTTTTTTGATCCTTTTGGATAAGGAGAGCATGAAAAGATTTGCCTTTTCAATGTCCAGTGTTAATTTAGTTGAGCCTTATAAAAAGATTTGAATGGACAGTTTTTCTACAGGGTATGAAAAATAGCCCTATTGTTGAGGTGTGAGAAATGAGGGCTGGGATCCCTGAAAGCAATGGGTCCCCTGGCTGGTGTCGCAGGCTTTGTGAAAGAATTTGCAAACCTGACTGAATACAGGCGAGATTTGTGGCAAAAATGGGTTTATTACACTGAGAAGACAACTTCTCAGCAGGCAAAATCCTGTTAGGATTTTTTGTAAAGATTTGGGCACACAGCTTTTGATTATATTGGAGTTTTGTTGCTCTCAGCTAGGGAGCAATTTGAGGACTAATTTTCAATCCTACAGAAGGGTACACCCCAGGCCAAGATCTCCAATTGAATAGAAGAAGTTCTATCTGGGAGTTCTCTTATGAACAGGAGGGGTTTGAAACCCCTCCCAGAGGGGTTTGAAATTTCTAACCCAAGACCACCCTTCCCCCTAAGATATCAGTTTACATCACTATCATATGTCAAATGTAAGTGGTTGCCACTCTTACTCCAGTAAGAAAAACATTTCCACAAGTTATGTTAAATTACATTACATGGATGATATCTTGGGATATTTACCTGAGGAGCAAATGTTAGAAGCATATCTACAAAAGACCATGGAAACTCTTAAGAAACTACCAATTGTATGTAGCCACAGAAAAAAATTTAAAGGCATGCTCCTTTTCAATATTTATCCCAAGTTAATTACAGTACAAAAACTTTCTTTAAGAACAGAGAAGTTAAACACCTTAAATGACTTTCAGAAATTGATAGGAAATATTCAATGTATGCATCCAGTGTTAGGGTTAACTACTTATTAATTACAACCATTGTATGATATTTTAAGGGGAAACACTGCTTTAGACTCACCACACAAGCTTACCAAAAAAGCCCAAGAGGCTCTGAGAGAGGTTGAACTGGCTTTATCCAGTGTGATTGAAAGAGTCACTCAAAAACCTTTGAAAATATCAGTTTTTGCTTCAAAAGAGGCACCCACAGCAGTCCTTCATCATGGACATAGTGTGAAAGACGGCAAATCTCCAGGCACAATCAGACCAAACCCTTATTTCTTACCCAGTGCTTATGGCTAAAATCTTATTAAAGGCCATTAAGCAAGTAATACAATTATTTGGGATAGAATCTGACAAGATATATACTTCTATACCAATGCACAAATCAATGTATGCTGTGAAACCATCCCGGAGTGGCAAATTTTATTGGCCACGGCTCAAAATTTTACACACAGGTCCACCTTAAAAATAACTTTGCTATTACATAATTGGCCAGATTTTTTTATTTTTTAAAACATATGCATAAACTATTCTTTATCATTAGCCCTTGCAAAACCTTGTGTTTCAATTTTACCTCCTTTCCCCTAAGCTCTCCCCTAGATGGCAAATGTGATAGAAATATATATTAAATCCAAAATATACATATATATATATATATATATATATATATATATATATACAATTATTTTGCTGCACAAGAAAAATCAAATCAAACCAGTAAAAAATAGAAGCAGAATAAAATGCAAGCAACCAACAATGAAAAGAGTGAAAATGTTGTGTTGTGAACCACATTCAGTTCCCACAGTCCTTTCTCTGGATGTAGATGGCTCTCTTCATCACTGAACAATTGGAACTGGTTTGAATCATCTCATTCTTGAAGAGATCCATGTCCATCAGAATTGATCATCATATAATCTTGTTGCCATATATAATGATCTCCTGGTTCTGTTCATTTCACTTAACAGCAGTTCATTTAAGTATCTCCAGGCCTCTCTAAAAGCATCCTACTGGGTTTCTTGCAGAGCACTAATATTCCATAACATTCACATACCATAATTTATTTAGCCATTCTCCAATTGATGGGTATCCATTTAGTTTCCAGTTTTTTGCCACTACAAAAAGGGCTTTGGTCATAGATTTTTGAAAAAAAGGTTTCTAAGATTCCTCTTACCAACCATTTTTACAGATTTTTACAGATGCATCAAAACATAACATTTGTGCTGTATATTCTCCTGACTTAGCCCTAAAAAGACTAGTCAGAACTTCCTTTCAGTCCATTCAGCAGAATGAGTTGTATGTAATTATGCTAGCTCTTACTTATTACTCAGGAGATGTAAATATAATATCTGATTCATCTTATTCAGTAGGTATGGTACAAAGAATTGCCAGAGTCCAAATAAAATTTGTAGCCTCTAACATATATCAGTTTTTTAAGGAACTTTAGGAGCAAGTGAGAAACTAGCCAGATAAATATTATATATTGCTTGTCTACTGTCATATGAGACTCTCAGGTCCCACTTTTTATGGAAACTCAAAGTCAGATCACCTTCTCACCATGTTAGCTAACACTCCTCTACTTCAGGTAGCTCAAGAATCTCATTCTAAATATCATCAGGCTGCAAGAGCTCTACATCTGCAATTTGGGATAACAAAAGAGGAAGCTAGGAGCATAGTAAAAGCCTGTACAGCTTGGCTTCCTTTTCATGTTCCTGCACTCCCTCCAGGGAAGAACCCTAGTGGTTTAAGACCCAATGAAATTTGGCAAATGGATGTGACCCATTATAAATCTTTTGGTCCTTTGCCTTTTAGCCATGTTGTTGTAGACACATTTTCTGGATTTACTTTTGTAGTACCAGCAGCAAAAGAGGCATCCTGGGTGGCCACTGAATTCCTTATATAGGCTTTTGCAATTATGGGTGTGCCACAAGCAATAAAAACAGATAATGGACATCCATATACTTCTAAACATTTCACACACTTTTGTCTCCAGTTTCAGATTTCACACACTACTAGCATACCCTTCAATCCTTTAGGATAGGTAATTGTAGAGAGGAATAACTGAGACATCAAGACACTCCTCCAAAAAAACAAAAGAAAGGGGGAGCCATATTAATTCTAGAGAACTTCTAAACTTAGCCCTTTATATTAGTAATTTTTTGATTTTTGATGGAGATGCATTGGCTCCAGCAGACAGGTTTTATAACCTGCCAGAATGGCGGTGTCCAGTGAGAGCAGCTCCAGTATCTTTAATTAATCACCAGGTGATGTGGAGAGATCCAGAGAGAGGTGAATGGAAGGAACCAGATAGGTTAACTGTTGGGGCAGAGGGTTTGCTTGTGTCTCTACAGATGGAGAAGGAACTTAAGGGTACCAATGAGCCATATCCACTATATCCATAGGAGAGAGACAGAAAAACACAAAGGAGAAGACCCAAGAAACATCAATTGGTTCTATCTCTGACTACTTCCCCCACTGAAAGAGCATGGCAATTAACCCTATGTGTATGGCAATTGACTTATGAACATCAAAAATTGTTGATAAGACTGATGCAGGACTTCAAAACCTGCAGGAATAATTGGATTCCCTGACACATGAAATAGTGGACAATAGATTGGCTTTGGGTTATCTCTTGGGTGCTGAAGGAAGTGTATGTGTGGCTGTGAATTGATAGCTATTTTCTATACCTTCCTTCTGGGACTCATGGAAGTCTTTTATAGTATCTTGTTTATTCATATTGTTTCTTGTATTACTACTTGCTTGTATGATTCCCCTCTCCCCCCATGCTGATGGATTTAACCAGTGATGTATACCTGCTTCAGTTAAAACAAAAGAAAAGTAGAGATATAGAGGGCCACAGATAGTGGGGGAAGTCTGGATGAGGTATAAGACCCTTCAGCCCAGAGGGAACCTGCTGATAATGTCTGGTTTGGCTCCCCATCTTCCCTAAGGGCTTCCAGCTTTCCTGAGAAGTCAGGGGCAGTGACAACCTGCGCTGTAGTTAAAGCACAGTGATACCAAGTGGCAAAGACCATGCTCAGTATATAGTTTCCTGCATGCGCAATGTTGTTTTGGTTATGTAAGGGTATTAGAGTATATAAGGCTGTGAGAATTTGGAATAAACATACTCCATGTTTGACCATCCATGTGAGTCTTGCCTCATCACTCCTAAGACCAAGGACTTGGGCTGGTACCAAGATCCTCCAGAGAGCTAGTCCGGACACAACACTTCACCAACAATGCATTAGTGTCACAGTTTTCCCACATCCCCTTCCACATTTATCATTGTCTTTTCCTGTCATATTAGTCAATCTGAGAGGTGTGAGGTGGTATTTAATTTGCATTTCTTTAATCAATGATTTAGAGCATTTTTTCATATGACTACAGATGGCTTTAATTTCTTCATCTGAAAATTGTCTGTTTATACCCTTTAACCATTTGTCAATTAGTGAATGACTTGTATTCTTATAAATTTGAGACAGTTCTTTATATATTTTTAAAAAGAGACCTTTATCAGAAACACTGGTGGTAATTTCCCCCCCCAGCTTTATGCTTCCCTTTTAATCTTGTTTGTGTTGGTTTTGTTTGTGCACAAACTTTTAACTTAATATAATCAGAGTTGTCCATTTTGCATTTCATAATCTTATCTAGTTCTTCTTTTAATATAAATTATTTCCTTATCCAAAGATCTGATAGGTAAACTGTCCCTTGCTCTCCAAATTTTCTTATGGTAGTACCTTTTATGCTCAAATCATATACCCATTTTGGGTTTATCAAATACTAGATTAATATAGTCCTTGATTATTATGTCATGTGTACCTAGCCTATTCCACTGACCTACCCCTCTATTTTTTATCTAGTAGCAAATGGTTTTATGATTGCTGCTTTACAATATAGTTTTAGGTATAGGCCATCCTTTGTATTTTTTTATTTCTTTGATATTCTTGACTTTTTTGTTCTTCCAAATGAATTTTGCTGTTATTTTTTCTAGCTCTATAAAATCAATTTTTGGCAGTTTGATTAATATGGCACTGAACAGTGGAACAATTTAGATAGAATTGTCATTTTTATTATATTAGTTTGGAATATCCATGAACAATAGATATTTTTCTAATTGTTTAGATCTGACTTTATTTGGGTGAGAAATGTTTTGTAATTGTGTTTTTATAGTTCCTGGTTTTTCTTGGCAAGTAGATCAGATATTTTATTTTGTTTACAGTTATTTTAAAAGGAATTTCTCTTTCTATTTCTTGCTGCAGGGCTTTGTTAGTAATATGTAGAAATGTTTATGATTTATGTGGATTTATTTTATATCCTGCAACTTTGCTAAAGCTGTTCATTGTTTCAAGTATGTTTTTTAGATGATTCTTTAGAATTCTTTAAGTATATTAGCATATTATCTGCAAAGAGTGAGAGCTTTATCTCCTCATTGTCTAATCTAATTTTAAAAAAATTTTTCTTTTCTTATTGCTAAAGCCAACATGGACAATTTTGAGTAAAAGTGGCATAATGGGCATTTTTGTTTCTCCCCTGATCTTATTGTGAATGTATCTAGCTTCTCTCCATTATAAATAGTTTGCTGATAGTTTTAGATAGATGCTGTTTAATATTTTAAGAAAAACTCTATTCCTGTGCTTTCTAGTGTTTTTAATAGGAACGAGTGCTGTATTTTGTCAAAGTTTTTTTTTTTTTTGGTATCTATTGAGATTATCATATGATTTCTGTTAGTTTTGTTATTGATAAGATTAATTATGGTAATAGTTTTCCTGATATTTAACCAGCCCTCCATTCCTTGTATAAATTCCATTTGGTCATAATAAGCCTGCTGATAAGTTATTGTAATCTCTTTGTTAATACTTGATTTAAAATTTTTGCATCAATATTCTTTAGGGAGATTGTAATTTTCTTTTTCTGTTTGGGCTCTCCTGGTTTAAGCATCAACACCGTATTTGTTATCACAGAAGGAATTTGGCAGGACTGCTTTAGCAATTTTTCAAATAGTTCAAATAGTATTGGTAATGGCTCTGTATTCTTATCAGTTTGACTCCATTTTCCATAATTTGAGAAATAAGACTTTATCAGAAACACTGGCTATTAAAATGGTTTCCTAGACTTTTGTTTTCCTTTAAATCTCAATTGCATTGATTTTGTTTGTACAAAATCTTTTTAGTTTAATGTAATAAAATTATTCACTTTGAATTTCACAATGTTTTCTGTCTTTTGTTTGGTTAGAAATTCTTAGATTTGACAGGTAAATTATTCTTTGTTCTCTTAATTTTCTTATGGTATCATCCTTTACATCAAAATCATGTATCCATTTTTACCTTATTTTGGGGTATAGTATAAGATGCTGGTTTATGCCTAGTTTTTGCCATATTATTTTACAGTTTTTTTGAGCAGTTTTTGTCAAATAGTGAGTTCTCCTAGAAGCTGGAGTCTTTGGGTTTATCAAACAGCAGATTTCTATAGTCACTGATTTCTGTATTTTGTGTACCTAATGTATTCCATTGATCCACGTCTCAAATTTTTAGTCAATACCAAATAATTTTGATGATTGCTGCTTTATAATATCATTTAAAATCTGGTATTGTGGGGTCACCTTCTTTGTGATTTTTACCATTAAGTTTTTGACCTTTTGCTGTTATTATTTTCACCTTTTGCTGAATTTTGTTATTTTTTGTAGCTCTATAAAATAATTTATGATAGTTTGGTATGATATTGATTAAATAAATTACTTTAAGTAGAACGTCAATATGAAGAAGGAAGGGAAATAAAATACAAATTAAAAAATACAAGTGTGATGCCCTGGGAAAGAATTGAGGGACTATAAAGCAGAGAACAAAGAATGAGAAAAGACTACAATCAGAAGAATTTCAGAGTTTATGAACATAAAAATTAAAACACTTATGAACAAAAATTAAACACATCATCCTTATGATGAAGGATATAACCATTTCTATGTGTAACTGAGGTAGAGACTAGACTAGATAATGGGATATAAGTAATTATTAGATATTTGATATTAGAATTTGATATTAGAATATCAATATTTATATTGAAGTCCCCTAATCAGAGAGAAAATATTGAGGAGAAAAAGCATATGTAAGCCAGGCACTGAACTGATTGAGGATGAAATGATGTCCTAGAAGTTAGTAAATAACAGTTACTAGAATCTTTACTGAGTGATAAATATGAATTAAATGCTCATCAAAGGAGATGTCGTGGTAGAGGGAAAGTCTGCAAGTTGCAATATGGAGTAAGGAAATTTGAACTTCCCTATTATGGCTATATGGCTACTGAGTGGGATGTGGAGATATGTATATATATATATATATATATATATATATATATATATACATACACATACACATATACATACATATATATATATATATATATTTATACATACAAATTTAATGCTAGAAAGTATAGTTAGGGATGCAACATTTTCAGGGGGATCTGAAAGAGCGGTCTCAAGAGTGCCAAATATGAAAGGAGTGAAAAAAACAACAGTTTAATTATGAACCAGATATTCTAGAGAGTTTAATGGAAGATTGTGAGAGGTCAGATTGAGGGAAATGGGAATAAGTAATCAAGAAATCTGTAATGGGGAATGGGATTTGTATAATGGTGACTAAACTTTCAGAATTACTAGGATGAGGAGGGTGGTTGTTGTATGTTTTTTGTTCTTGAAGACTACCATGGAGTCTTGGAAATTATATCAAGACAGACGAATTGGATTTAAGTGAGAAAGGTCTGTGCAAAATGTCCAGTCTCACTAAACAGTCTTTCCTGATTATTGTACACTTTTAGAGGTTTTCCTCTTCCTCCCCTATTTGAAAATAAACTTCTAGAGAAATGGAACTGTTTGTTTCTCCCTTCTCTGCCCCACCATCTGTGTGTACATACATACATACATATATACATACTTACATATATAAATACAGGTCAAATATGTATGCATGAATCTATGTATGTCAAACTCTTAGCACAATACTTGTCACTTAGTAAGCATTTTAACTAAAAAACAAAACAAAACAAAATAAAAAAACAAACCCTATATTTTGACAAGTGCTTAATAAATGCTTTTATATTCATTCATTTATAAATTCATTCATGGAAGCATGTATACATGCATGAATTAATTATGATCAAATTGTTAACCATTTGCTATTCTAATAGTACTTCATATGGGAAAAGAATAGTTATTGATTTTACTGTGTTGTGTTTTGATTGATAATTAGTCAATGAAATGTGGAGATCTGTCTCATTTACTTTTTGTAATAATTTAGACTAAATAGTCTTAAGTGGAAAAAAAACATCTTTTGAGAAGGAAGAATATTGCAAAGTAAGGTTTTTACTGGTTTATCATGCTAAGTAACGATATAATTTGGTGAATTTGGGACTGAATGAATGACTAATATTTACTAGTGAATAATATCTTCTAAGAAGGTCTTTAGTGGAGAACCCCAGGGATTTTGACCATATATTTCTTTATCAGTGACTTCAATAAAAGGATGTAGGTCATGTTCATCAAATTTGTAGATGACACAAATCTGGGAGGGATAGCTAACATATCTGATGAATGAATCTAGTTTTTTTTTTTTTTTTTTTAACTCCTGGGCAGGCTAGAACATTAGACCAAATCTAATAAAATGAAAATTAATGAAGTTGTTCCACACTCTTCTACCCTTTTCTTTTTAATCCCTTCCTATTGACTTTGGTGCACAAGAAATAGAGGTAGGAAAAATAGGTAGGATTATATTCAGCCAAATCTCCCCCCTTCATACTTAAATTTTATAGTGGTCAGCACAGCTATTATTTTAATTTTAATACCTTGGTGATATGAAACTGTGTTATCTGGATTCAAGTCAAATTTGAGGTGTTGATAAAATTTGGTTTTGGGTAATTACTATGACATTTATATTTTATTCTCACTTTTGGCTACCTTTGGCTTTTTTTGTGGATTTCCCCACCGTTTTCTTTTTGGTCAGTGCTCAGTGCTGTACACCAGACTGTAAGGAGTTCTATTATATCTGTCCTCTCTTTGTCCTCTTCTTTTTATCTTATAATCTGATACTTTTACAGGGAGGCTTGAAGAGATTTTGACCCACTCTCTATTGTGGACTAATCTATGACCCATTGCTATGTTCCTTTTGATCTGCCTACTCCCTCCTCCCCACTCCCACAATGAAGGGTTCTTTTTCCCATATATAAACTACTTCTATGAGGACTATACTATCAGGTAGCTCATATCTATGAGAAAAATTTGTCATCGCTGTTTCATGATATTTGATTCTCAATTCTTCTTTCTAAACTTAATGTTTAGGGCATGGGAGATTGAGTGCTGATTTAATTCTTTACTCTCCTCATTTCCCCATAAATAAGTAAAAAAATAAGTAAAAAATTAAAGGAGACTTTACACTTCCTGGTGATGTATCGTACCTAAACAAATCATCCCCAAACTACTAGAAATCCATAGCCTCAAATTGTGAAGGGATCCCAGGTTTCCTGATCTTGACATACATATTAACTTACTACTAATCCTGCGTTCTGAGCTTCCCTATAGTTTTAAACAAAGGTATGCTGATAAATATTTAGTAATCAATCATCAGAAAAAATATATACAAAAATTTTAAGTTTGATCTTTATTATTAATATTTGCTATGGACCCTTAGGAATACATGGATTCCAGGTTAATAATCCATGATTTAAAAGAAGACATAATGTTGCAAATATGTTTATTCCTACTATGGTCCTTAAAATATGACCCTATACTTTAAAGGCTTCTGAATATAAACCCAAGAGAGTATCCATTATAATTTTAAAATATAGCTCTTTAAATGATGTCTTCACCTTGTATTTATAAAACTCATGACTTTTGATTCATTAGAAGGGTGACAATGTAATTAATGAATTCATTTATGTACGAGACTTGATAGTCAAAGGAGGTTTAGTGTGTGTGTATGTGTGTCTGTTCTATCTCTGTGATTGTGACATTTCATCTAGTTAGTAATGACTTTAATTATTCTTAATTATCCTATTGTTTGTTCCTATTTGGCCCACACCTTTTAACATTTAAAACTTATGCCCTTTGCTAATCTTGGCATTATAGGTATCTGTCAACATTACATTTGGAATGAAGATTAAAATGGTCTTTATTTTTAATATGTTTTATTGTGGATATTGGTAAAATAGAGTTTAATTCAGAACACAAAGTAGCCTAAAAAGGCAAGTTTAGTATTTTCAAAATAACTTGGCCAAATTCTTGTATTTATTGTGTATATATGTCAGCAGCAAAGTCTGAATTCTTTGATACTGTATTTTGGCCACCAGAAATCCCCGTTCTCCCTACTTATCCTAAAATGTATAAAACTTCACTCACTTCTTTGTCCCAATTACCTCTAACCTTAAGAAACGAAACCTTCCTTTTCTAAACTCACTTCTCACTGCTACCCCCAAGCTCTTGCTTGCTATGAAGTTGAGCCTTGCAGGTTACAACACTATTTGTTATCAGGTTCAACCTTGAGAGACTACCTTGAAGAGTTTAATCATTTACCTACAAATGATCTAACTCTAACACTAATTGGGCTTGTCCTCAACTATTAGCATCCTACAACTTTTTCACAATCTTTCCAGTTATTTTGAACTCCCAGATGCCAATATGCAAATCCTGTCCCTCATTCTCTGTCCATTCACTTTCATACCCCTTAACTCTACATTCCCTGCTCACTCCTTCTCCTTACTCTTTTGCAATGTCCCACTCTAGATCTACCCTAGTCTCTCTCTGCTCTCTGGAATATCTGGTCCCAAATTAACAAATTAACAATTTCCTTTATCTTAATTTTTTCTTTTCTCATTTTTTATATTTTCTGGCATATAATGAATATATGCCAGATTCATATCTGATGATACCTGATTGTCTTGATGCCCTTAAATTCCATGTTAGCCTTTCCAATGCTGATTTCATACTCCCTAACTCACTGGTCATGATGAGAGTATTCTTACTCTTGCTTTCATTGACACTTTCAGATTCTCCCTTTACCACAGTCTTTTAGTAATCTTTCCTCCTTTGAGATTCATTTAACCTATAATTATGACAATCAAGATTCTAGTAGTTGTTATCTATTTCTCCAAAGGATACTTTCCTTCCTTTTTCAATGAGATGAATGCCTGATTCATAAATACTTTTTCTCCTCCCTAACTCCTACTTTCCCAATTCCTTAATCATTCCATTCTTATGACTTACTCCCATACAAATATTGTCATAACATTGTCTTGTCATTTCCTACAAGTAATTCATAAACTCTGAAATTTTGATATCTGATTATAATTTATCATTTTATCTTTTCACAGTCCTTATGACTCCTCATTTTGTTATTCAATTTCACTCTAGCTTCTAATCACTCCTCTCCTTCAGATCTTTCAAAGGCCACAATGGATACATTTTTCTTCCTTCCTTTATCCCCTCTGAGATCCAGTATACTTTATTTTCCTATTTGAGATCACTTCTTGCTAAACCCCAACCTTAGATTATTCTCACCATTCACCTTCTTCATTCCTCTTCACATGAGGCTAGGAAATAGAGAAAATCATGAGACTAGACTTAATATAAATTAAAGACATGTAATAACTTCCAAAAAGTCCTATTTGGTTTGCTCATCATGGTTTGGTGATCAAGGTGATCTCAGCACAAGTGTAGTCAGATTTAAATAGGCCACAAGGCTCTGACAAGACTCTGCTTTCTGAGGACCAGTGTAACACAGTATATGGCCGACTACTTAGTGATTGGTCTTTGACCATGGCAATTCATGTAACTAAGAAAAATACAAAATAACTCTCAGTCCTGTGTGGCCCCATAATGATTCTGTAGTGACAGAAATAAGAGTGGAAAGAGAAACAGGAAATATGCCTAATCACATGGTTTTTAAACTATTTGTTTTGACTGTATTTTGGGTAGCCTACAGATGAGATTCTTATCCAGTTGTCAATAATTTTATACATTGTAGAGAGTCTGAATTATATTGGCTCTGATCTCATTATTAATTTAAATAAAAGAATAAAATTGCAGTTAAAGTTACCAGATATCTCATAGGTACTTCTCAGAAAGGCAAAGACTGGATTTAGGTTTGTTGTATACTCCAAAGCATAAAACTCCCTTTATTTCATGTGACATATACATGTACATGCATATATATACATATATATTTTATTGTGATATTGTATATGTATGATATGTTTTATCTTATAAACCTATATATTTATAAGAATTTATTTAAAAAAAAAACACCATGAAGATAGTTACAGCTTATAGATCAACAAACAGTTGTTGAAGATGAAGGGTAGAGAAGTTCCATGAATAATTCAATAAGATTTGTCAAATTGAATTAGTGCACATTCTCATAATCAGGAGGAAATCAAAATCAGTAGGAAAAAGTTGCTGTTGTTGTTGGTGGTCCTTCATTTTTGGAGAAGACACAAAGGGTAAATCTTGACTTGTTCATGAAGTGGATTAAAATGTGTCAGAGTTCTACAAAACCATCAGCCTCAACAAACAAAAGCAAAAAGAGATAAGGCAGGGGGCATGTAGGTGGTGCAGTGAATAGAGCACAAACCCTGAAGTCAAGAGGACCTGAATTCAAATGTGGTCTCAGACACCTAACACTTTCTAGCTGTGTGATCCTGGGCAAGTCACTTAACCCCAATTGCCTCTGGGAAACAAAAAAAAAGAGAGAGGGAGAGATAAGAAAGGAAGGATTTTACATTTTGCTAAAAGGTTCCACAGATAATGAAGTAATATCAATACTAAATATATATGCACTAAGTGGTATAGCATCCAGACTCCTACAGAAGTTAAGAAAGCAACAAGAGGAAATATAAAACAAAACTATACTAGTGGGGGATCTCAACCTTACTTTCTCAGAATTAGATAAATTGAATCACAAAATAAATAAGAAAGAACACAAGGAAGTAAATAGATTTAGAAAAGCTGAGTATGGTAGACCTTTGGAGAAAATTGAATGAAGACAGAAAGGAATATACTTTTTTTCTCAGCAGTAATTGGAACTTTCACAAAAATTGACCATATATTAAAATACGATGACCTCAAAATCAAATGCATAAAGACGGAAATAGTAAATGCATCTTTTTAAGATCATGGTGCAATAAAAGTTACATGTAATAAAGGGCCAGGGAAAAATAGACCAAAAATTATTTATAAACTGAACAATCTAATCTTAAAGAATGAGTGGGTGAAACAACAAATCATAGGTACAATCTATAATTTCATCCAAGGGAACAACAATAATGAGACAAGATACCAAAATTTATGGGATGGAGTCAAAGTAGTTAGTTCTAAAGGGAAGTTTTATACCTCCAGAAGCTTACTTATATAAAATAGATAAAGATAAGATCAATGAATTGTTCATGCAACTAAAAAAAAAAAAACTAAAAAGATAACAAATTTTAAAACCCCAATTAAGTTCCAAATTTAAAATTCTGAAAATAAAAGGGGAGATTAATAAAATTGAAAGTAAAAAAATATTAAACTAATAAAACAAAATTGATGAAACTTTAGTAAATTTGATTAGAAAAAGACAAGAAGAAAATCAAATTGTTAGTATCAAAAATGAAAAGAGTGAACTTTCCACCAATGAAGAGGAAATTAGAGAAATAATTGAGCTATTTTGTCCAATGATATGCCAAAAAATCTGATAATCTAAGTGTAATGGATAAATACTTACTAAAACATAGATTTCCCAGATTAATAGAGAAAGAAATAAATTACATAAATAGTTCCATTTTAGAAAAAGAAATTAAACAAGCTATTAATCAACTCTCTAAGAAAAAAATCTCCATTATCAGATGGATTTGCATGTGAATTCTGCCAAACATTTCAAGGACAATTAGTTCCAATACTATGCAAATTATTTAGAAAAATAAGGATAGAAGGTGTCCTATCAAATTTCTTTTATGACAGATATGGTGATGATATTTAAACTTAAGCAGGATCAAAACAGAGAAAGAAATTTATAGACCAATTTCCCTAATAAATATTGATGCAAAAATCTTAAATAAAGCATTAGCAAAGAGATTATAGGATAATACACCATGAATAAATGGGATTTATATCAGAAATACAGGACTGTTCAATATTAGGAAAACGATTAGCATAATTGATTATATCAATAACCAAACTAACAGAAATCATATGACTATCTAAATAGATGCAGAAAAAGCATTTGACAAACTCTAATACCAATTCCTATTAAAAACATTAGAGGATATAAGAATAAATTGAGTTTTCCTTAAAATGATCAGTAATATCTATGCATCATATATAATGGGGATAAACTAGAACCATTCCCAATAAGATCAGGCTACAATAAGGTTGCCCACTATCACCTATTCAATATTGTATTTGACATGTTAGCTTAACAATAAGAGAAGGAAAAAAATAAAGGAATTGGAGTAAGTAATGAGGAAATCAAATCATCACTCTGCAGATGAGATGGCATTCTTAGAGAATCAGAGAATCAACTAAAAAAAACTATTAGAAACAATTCACAATTTTAGCAAAGTTGCAAGATGCAAAATAAATCCATATAAATCATTAGCATTTCTATGTCTCCAACTAAGTCCAGCAGCAAGAGATATAAAAAGAAATTCCATTCAAAATAACTGTAAATAACATATTTGGAAGTCTACCTACCAAGACTAAGTCAGTAACTATATGAACACAATTACAAAACACTTTCGCAACAAACAAAGTCAAATTTAATCAACTGGAAGGATATCAAGTGCTCATGGGTAAGCTAAGCTAATATAAAAAAAATGACAAATCTACCTACATAAATCTACTTATTCAGTGCCATACTAATCAAATCCCCAAGAAATTATTTTATAGACCTAGAAAAATTAATAACCAAGTTCATCTGGAAGAACGAAAGGTCAAGAATTTCAAGGAAATTAGTGAAGAAAATGCAAATTAAGGTGGCTAGCTGTACCAGACCTAAAATTATATTATAAAGCAGAGTCATCAAAACAATTTGGTACTAGCTAAGAAATATAGCAGCTGATCAATGGAATAGTTTAGGTTTACAAGACACAATAGTCAATCTCTATAGTAATCTAGCATTTGATCTATTTGAAGATCCCAGCTTCTGGGATAAGAACTTTCTACTTGACAAAAGTTGCTGAGAAAATTGGAAATTAGTATGGCAGAAACTAGGCATTGATTCACACCTAACACCCTAAACCAAGGTAAAGTCAAAATGGGTTTATGATTTAGATAGACCTAAAGAGTAATACTATAAGAACACTAAAAGAGCAAAGGATAGTCTACCTCTAAGATCTATTGGAGAAGGAAGCAATTTGTGGCCAAAGAAGAATGACATTACATTATGGAATGCAAGGTGGATAATTATAATTATATTAAATTAAAAAGGTTTTGTACAAACAAAACCAATACAGACAAGATTAGAAGGGAAGCAAAAAACTGGGAGAAATTTTTTTGCATACAAGGGTTTGGATAAAGGCCTTATGTTAAAAATATAGAATCTCTTAAATCTAGAGAACTCAAATTTATAAGAATAAAGAAAGCCATTTTCCAATTGATAAATGTTCAAAATGATATGAACGGCAATTTTCAGATAAAGAAATTGCAACCATTTCTAGTCATATGAAAAAGTGCTCTAAATCACTATTGATCAGGGAAATGCAAATTAAGACAATTCTGAGATACCACTACACTCCTCTCAGATTGGCTAAGATGACAGGATAATGATGAATATTAGAAGGGATGTGGGAAAACTGGGACACTAATACACTGTTGGTGGAGTTGTGAAATGGCAACCATTTTGGAGAGCAATATGGAACTATATCCAAAGAGCTATCAAACTATGCCTTCCCTTTGATCCAGTAGTGTTTCTACTAGATGTGTAACTCAAAGAGATCATACAAAAGAGAAAAGGATCCACATGTACAAAAATGTTTGAGGCAGTCTTTTTTTTAGTGGTAAGGAACTGGAAATGGAGTGGATACCTATCAGATGGAGAATGGCTGAATAAGTTATAGTATATGAATGTTATGGAACATTATTGTTCTATAAGAAACAATCAGCAGGATGATTTCAGAGAGGCCTGGAGATGCTAAGTGAAGTGAGTAGAACCAAGAGATCATTGTACATGGCAACAACAAGATTATATGATGATTAATTCTGATGGATGTAGCTTTTTTCAACAATGAGATGATTCAAGTCAGTTCCAATGATCTTGTGATGGAGAGAGTCATCTTCACCCAGAGAGAGGACAGTGGGGACTGAGTGTGGATCACAAAATAGTATTTTCATCTTTTTTGTTGTTTGCTTGCATTTTGTTTTCTTTTTCATTGTTTTCTTTTTTGATTTGATTTTTCTTGTGGATAATTTTGGAAATTCGTGTAGAAGAATTGCAGTTTTGGAAAAATGTATAGAAGAATTGCACATGTTTAACAGAGAAATCATCAGCTTCCTTCTCTTTTTCTGACTCATCAAAGTCTGGTGACAAGAGTAAAGTCATGACTGACACCTTGGGGTCTTTGATATCTGACCTAAATTCTAAGCTCTTCATAGGTACTAATCCATCACCTTCATGGCCATTGGAACAAATTGTTCTCATTTGCCTATTCTGCTAAAGGAAATCTTCACATGTATTGGGTAGACATTCTATAGTGAAATAAACAAAAGAAAGTGTAATATAGGAAAAAGGCATGAGAAGACAATAGACTTATAGACTGAATAAAAGCCTCATATCTTTATATGAATACTTGAGAAAAGATTTAGTAAGTATGAGACATTCTTAGCATTAAGAAACATCACAAATATGAAATAGGTTGTAGGTGAGCAAACTTATTATTGATGTGAGGATTATCAATGAATCAATTATTTATGTACAGTCAGACTTGTCAGATCAAAAACCAACAATAAAAGTATGAAATAGAATCAAAACAATTCAATTTTGAACAATTGAAAAAATAACTGACATCAAAACATGATGAAAATAAGTGACTGACTCTGGTTACAATCATTTTTCTAATAAAAGTTTAAGTAATGAACATCAGTTACTAAAATAAGATAACCAATACATAACATGTCAGCAATCAATTGATTTGTTTACCAAATGGAGAGAAATGACAGTCAAAGGAAACATTGGGATTAACTGCAAAGTCATTTATAACATGTCATGAAAAACAATGAAGGATAATTATAATCAGAATTGTCTCATAAAGCTGAGAGAAGTAGCAGAGAATAAATTATTGAAATAAATTTTTTCAAGTGATCCAACTAGGCAAAGTCAACTCAAGGGACATTTATGGATAAAAAATGGAAAAAAGAAGAAAAACAAAGAAAACAATAGAAAATATCTACAAAGATTGCTAGAGGAAAAAATATTATTTTCATCATGAAAAATAGTGAACTTGCCTATTTGGATCCTTACATCCTAGTTCCAGATGTGCTTATAGGGTAGGTAGAAATGATACTAAACAGAATAAATATGGGAAAAGTCAGTTTGAAGGAGATGAGTGATAGAGATAATAAGTTGAATATTCTTGGAGAAATAGGCCATGGCTTGCCATGGAAGATTTGCTTTCACTTGATTTTTCATGATCAAATTTTACATATGTTTTTTTTTTTTTTTTTTTTGGTTCTTTTTCTTTTCGCCTTCGTAAATCTTGTTGAAAACCTTTTGAGTCTGACTTGAGCTGGATGTCCTCTACAGCCAAAGGGAAAAAAGTACAACAAATCTTTCTGACTTGTGCCACATCCAGGGGTATAATCTTGGGTGAAGATTTGGATTTACATTTCTACTTGAAATAAAGAAGACATTTTTTATCTTGGTTCTTCCTGGTAATTTCCAGTGAGCTCTTTTAGTTTATGTGAAGATTGAGTCATCATTCCTTGCGAATGAAATAGAGGTATTTTAGAATTTTGTGTCCCCAATGCTTCATCTAGTATTTTGCATTGTACTATTTTGGCCACATGTTCATAATATTAAGAAATAATGCCTTCATAATTTAGACCTTCAAGAGCAGAGGAACCCTCCAATTTTTAAATATTAAACATTTCCCTATGTATTACATAGCATAACATATTCCCATGTTTATAAAATCAATAATATTTCAAAAAGTTATACAAATAAAACAATTAAAACATTTAAACAGGAATAATAAAGTTGTGAAACATGCACATAGACATCTTTTTTCCTGGGGTCTGTGAACAGCAGTTTTGAAATAACTATATTCTATTATCATAAAATACTATGCATTAAAACCAATTCTAGAGCAAATACATAACTATTAAAACTCTTAATACTTAAAAAATTAAATCATAGTTTCAGCTCATATTGTTCCAAAATTATTAGTGAAATTTTAAAATAAGTAGATGTTCTTAGAGAAATAGGCCATACCTTGCCACGGAAGACTCGCTTTCACTTTATTTTTCTTAGTCTTATTTTTTGGGAGCCAAGAAGAAGAAAGGGAAAGAGTGCACTTTTTTGACATGCTAGAGATAATTATTTTACAAGGACTTCTTCAAAAATCTAATTTAAGGTTTCTTTTTTATTAATTATTATTATTTTAATTTAGGATTTATTCATCTAGGGTCTCTGAATTTAAAAAAAAAAAAACTTTTAATTGCTTTCTTTGATAACCATTGTTCTGAAAAGAGTTCTAGGCACCACCAGATTGCCAAAGGAATTCAGGACACAAAACAGGGTAAAATCTGAAAAAATTTAATTTTTGGGGAAAAAGTCTCAGTTTCAAGTTTCAGCACTACTTTTCAGTGTTCTTCATTACCTCATATCTAGTTTGCATATGTCTTTATAGTTCTAATTGTGCTGATATAATGTAAGGCAGGGACTGTTTCACTTTGACTTTGTATCCCTAGTTCCTAGCTCAGTGTCTGTAACATAATAGGAGTCTACTAAATGTTCACTGATTGATTAAATCATTCTAAATTTTATTTGATTCCAGTGTATTGCTTTCTTGACAATTCAGAAGTAATGGCAGTAGTATTTATTAAAATAAAGGAGAATATTAGACCAGATCACATTGATAAATTGTGCTCTTAAACATTCTTATTGAAAAACTGCCACTGTTTTGTGATGGTTTTCAGGGAAAAAAATCTGAAAATAATATATTAGCTAAGAAAATATTTGATTCTTGAGGAAATATTATCCTCTCTGTCAATGGAAATTAGATTGTGTACTAATTCAGTCACCTAGTAGAGGAAACTCTTCTCTGTATGGTAGAGAGGTTCTGTTTCCTTTTCTCAGTTCTTATTTGCATGCATTCAAGTGGTTAACAAATGTGATCACACTATGGAAATTGCATTCATTTTTACTTAGCTGAGTTCTCTGCTTGTATATGAATATCAACTCTAATATTTTTTAGCTTGACTTTATAATAATTCTTCCTTTCAGCTCCATTAGTATTTGTCTTTGTCAGAGATTAAATATGTATGTACTTTTCATGTGTGTACTATACCATTCCTGGCTCTCAGTCTGTAAACAGAATCTATTTTTAATCCTTTGTGATGGTATGTCCATAATTTCTCCCATAAAAATTTCTCCTTGACAGGAAAAAAAAGTTGTCTTTAAAGATGACATGATACTTTCATGCCTATGGATTGTGAAAGAACTCTCTGTGGTCCTCCCTCCTTGTCTATCCACTAAGTACTTGTTCTGAGAGACTAATGACACAGTGTTGTTGAATTAAGAGCTGTGACCTAGACTGAGATGCATTCTGTGTTCTATAATTCATTCTCATCTTTTGATTAATGGGAAAGAGAAAGGAGGACTATTTTTTTCAATTTCTGTCTTGTATTTTGAATTCCTAATTTTTCATTTTAAGAGAATGAAAGAGAAAATAGATTTTTTTCTTCTGAGATTCATTTTCTTTGGGAAAATAGGAAATAATGACATGTAAATTAGATTAGATGTCAAAATAAAGGGATTATTTTTTCCTTTAATTTAAAAGATACTTTTGAATTTTCTTAAAGAACTATTTCCAATCATACTATAATATTCTATTAACATTAGATAATCCTTGTGCAGTATACTAGTATACTAGTTTACTAGTATACCACTAATATGTGGTATACTAGTAAATATATTAATATAGTATGGAGATATCAAACATATGATCCACCCAAATCAGATTTAAATATAATTAAGAGATATTTAACAAAAATAAATAAAATATAATAAAACAGATAATATTGATATATGGTTTTCTAAGCCAATATGCACCAAAGGGGATCTTTATGTATGATTTGGTAGTCCCTTGTTCCTATTTGACCTTGACATCTCTAGTTTAGGATAAAAAAATTGGATTTGGGTCATAGTTAAGATTCTGAGCTATTACTTTCTCATTTAGAAAAAAAGAGGTGATCATTTTTATTTTGTCCTGTCCACTTCAAAGAGTTGTTGTAGAGGCAAAGTACTTTGGGAATTTAAAAAATGAGTTGTAGAAGCATCCAGTCTACAGAGAAGCCATTGCAGTACACACAAAAAAAGAGTAATTTGGAGTTGGAAGATCTGGGTTTGAATTCCATCCCTGATGATTGCTATCTGTGTGACCTAGGCAAGACATTTAATCCCCTTGAGTTCTCTGTGCAATAACTATGATGACTTTTGGAGGCCTTCTAGTTCATTTAACGTCACCACTTATAAGCTGAATTTGAACAAATTTCATTCCCATTCTGCTATGATAATTTTTAAACCTTTTTGCTTTAAGCTTTAGGAGAGTCAAAAAACCAACAGAATCATGTCATGTTAGGGGCATGTAGCAATACTTGAACTTTGTAGAAAAAAAGTAAACAAAAAAGCCACAAGGTATTTTAAACAGATTAAGTGATGTTGCTGCATGTGAGATAAAGATTGCTGTATTGAAACATGCTATATGTACAAAAAAATTAGCCTCAAGCTTTTCCTCACAGATAATACTGATATGGAATCATATATAATGATTACATGCACCAAAGCATGATTGACCACAGACACTTTTTTTTTGTTGGGATTGAAGAAATATAGGGGTCTAATACACATAGCCTCTTTTTACTATAATTATGCCTTTCATGGAATCATTACTAATAGCTTAAGGATTTTAAAAATATTCATCTGCAGATATATAAGGAGAGGTGATAAAACTAGATGAGGTTGAAGCTGATTTGGAATTTTTGTTTGAACCTCCATTGAAGCTGGTGTCTCTTGAAGCTTCCTTCTTCTTTCGTGTGGATTTAGAGTTGGGGTCATCATTGGGGTTAAATACCACATTCATGGACTCCATCCTGGTCACAGTGTACAGGCTGCTTTGTCTGGTAGGGTGAAATCTGGTGACATTGAGCTCTAGCTCATCATAAGAGGATACTTCAATGAAAGGACACCAATGAAAGGCCCTCTTAAAACCAGCTCGGAATCTGAAAAGTAAAAAACCAAGAGGATAAGAAACTTTTTTCTACCCTGATTTTATAAAATTGTGATTAAAAAAATATATAGAGATAGATATATACATATATATATATATATAAGATATACATGTATCTATCTATCTATCTATATATCTACTTATGACATTTAAACTTTTTAGAAAGTCTGCTGAGGCCCCTGGAATTTATGACAAAACAATGATTTAATGTTCCTTTCTTATTTTTAAGATATAAAATTTTATATATTAAATTATTAAAATATTAAATAATATTTAATGCTATTTAATAAATATTAAAGTGTTAAATTAAAATACATATTATATGCAAAATAAATTTAATATATAAAATACATACTTTTAATATATATTCTAAGAAAGAGGTGTTTTTAACAATGATTTGTGAATTTTTAGTATTATAAAAAAATCTGAATTTTAGTGAGGACCCAATAAACTTACATATGAATAAAAATGAGCTGAGATGTAAATGACAAACCACTCCAATATCTTTGCCAAGAAAACTCCAAATAGGATCACACAGAATCAGATGGGACTGAAACAAGTAAACAGCAAAATAATGAAAATTTCTTTCTCAAAACCTTTCAGTGATTCTCTATTATTTAAAGGATTCTTAATCTAGGGTCCATGAACTTGTTTTTGAAAGTATATTTATGATGGTTTTTTAATATAATTTTTTTCTTATGAAATTAAAAACAGTATTTTGAGAAGGGATATAAGAATTCACCAGCTTGTCAAAAGAGTCCATGATTTAACATGACATTTTTTAAAAAGTTGGACTTAAGGATAAACTAATAATTACCAGTATTTATGTAGCATTTTATGGTTTGCAAAGTGCTTTCAAAATATTAACTCATCTGAGTTTTACAACAACCCTAAGAGTTAGGCATTATTATTAACCACATTTTGAAAATAAGGAAATTGAGGTTGAAGAAAATTAAATGGTTTTTCTAGGTAACATACTTAGAATTTTAAACTGGACTTGAAACTCATGTCTTCCTACTCCAAGCCCAATACAATATGGCGTTGGCATATGGCATATTTTTTAATATGAGGCAACTTGTGGCACAGTGGATAGAGCAGGGCCTGAAGTCAGGAAGATCTGAGTTAAAATTAAGAATGTAACTGTTGTGTGACCTTGGGCATATTACATAACATCTGTTTAGTTCCATTTTCTCAACTGTACAATGGGGATAACAATAGCACCTACCTCATAATGTTGTCACAAGGATTAAATTAGGTAACAAATGTAAAATGCTTTTTAAACACTATGTTAATTCTAGCTATTACTACTATTATCTTTATTTCTTAAGTGCTCTGTAACCATTCTGTAAGCAATAAAATCTGGAATATCAAATCTCATTGGCCTATAGTTTTGAAGAATTTGTTGTTTTCCCCATTGGGGAAAAAAAAAATCTTAATATTTTACTCCAATTCAGAGGTAAATTTCTTGTTCACTGTTATTATTGTTCAATAATCACTGTGGCGGGATTATTTGCTTTACAATTATATTTACCTATTTTTGTTGTATCCTGAGAAATTAATTTACCAATCCTGGTGACTTGAATTTATCTAGCTCCCCTCTTACCATCTTCTTGGATTGGTTACTGAACTTCTTATTAAGCTGCTTTCCCTTTTCAGTCCAACTCTTATCCTTGGCAAAGGAAATAAGCACAATAACAAACGAGCAATTCTGACTTCCTTTTGTCATGAGTGATCATTTTATCTACCTGATCTGTAGCCATTTTTGCTCTTTCCTCCAACTGTTCCCTTTCTCCTTTTTGTTATCCTTCCAATGTCCTTATCAGCGTTAGTTCATTCTATGCTATAGCACTCCTGACACTATTCTTACAGGCATGTCAAATTTTTGTAGTCATTTTCTTTTACCCTTTCTTGCTTTCATCTTTCAGCTTAAATTTTTTTTTTCTAATTTATTGGTCATTTACATATTCTTTCCTTGGATCTCTAGAATAGAATATACACCTGAAGACAGGAGTGATTTTTTTTTTTTTTTATGTCTCCAGTTCATAGTACAGTGACTGGTATTTAATATAAAGCATTTAATAACTACTTATTGAATAATTCAGAATTACAACCTTGAGATTTTTTTCCTTGGCTGAGTTTGCCCATAATATTTTAGTCCATGAAGTCCTATCTATCTTTTTTCTTTGAAGCCTTTAAAATTAGCTTTCCAAAAATCTAGTTCTGCATGTCTGGTTATTTTAGGCTTTCTTCTTTTTTGTAACATTTTAAAATGGAATGGTCAGTTTTCCCCAAGGTTTCTATCCTCCCTACGTGAGAAACATTTTTTTTTCTTTTTTCAGTGGGAATTAGCTCTTGACAAAGACTTTTCTTTACTGATTCCTCCATGAAGAATGGAGCCATCATTAAGACAAGATAAATTATTAGCAACTCTAGTTTTTGGCAGAGTGAGGTCCAGCAGATATATGAGTAATTGAAGTCTCCCATCATTATTCTCTGGTCTCCACATAAGACTTGTGATCTCTTTACTGAGGCTTTCATCTAATTCCCTTTTTTTGGTTCTGTTCTGGTGGTCAGTAATATGCTCCAGTGATAATTTCCATCTTATTTCAACTCTGTTGGTCTCCCCTCTGACTGCTCTTTGTAGCCAACAAATATTTGTTGAAATAAAATTGAAAAAATTTCCCCAAATTTCACTTAATTTTGATTCCTGGATTTCATTACATAAGTATGTTTTCTTAATATGAAATATTACCCTCCCTTCCTTATTTATCTATCCTATATTTTTGAATAGGACACTAATATGTATTTTAGACACAGATATACTTAATTTCATAAATAATTGTAGGTCAGATCTGATTCTCTTTATAAGGATCATTAATTATGCCTTTTTTAAAAAGCCATACTTTAGGCAGAAATATAGTCACATGAAGCTGTGGATTTTAGTATGTTTCTTTCTTCGATATTGTCTCCTGTGAACATTTGACTACTGATTTTAATTTCTACATCATAGGTGCTCTCAAAAGTGTCTAGCTTAATGGATATACATATGCAATTTTCTGTCCTCAACTCTTTCTTAGGTTATAGCCCTTTTTGATTTGCAAGACTCTATGATCCACAAAAGTGGATCATAGATTTATATACTTAAAATTCCATAACCTCTAGGCTTTAAAGCTAAAATGCTACGAAGGGAATCAATCAATCTTAAGATACTGTTAGAAAGTGTAGACGTAAAACAATATTAGGGTACTTTTGCTGGAATAATATTCTCATTTTATCATAAATGTAAAATGCAAAGGCATTTTATTCATAGGATTACCATCTCAGGATAACCAGTTAGTTGAGTTAGAGAAGGAAGGAAATGAGCATTTACAATGTGCCAGGAATGTTTTGCAAACATTATCTCATTTGATCCTTATGACAATCCTACTATTATTATCATTTTATAGTTTGAGGAAACTGAGGTAACAAAGTTTAAATGATTTACCCAGGGTCTTCTTAATTCCAGGACTCTATTCATTGTACCACTTAGGTACCTACTTAAGAGGGGCACTCTTGTTGTATAATAGAATATAATATAATGCAGTCATATATGCTACTACTTCCAATGTCCCTGTAAGGCAGTAGAGTTCAATGGAAAGAATTATGGATCAAAATTCAGAGGAGTTGTATTTGAAACCTAAGACACTTAACCTATCTAGATCCCAGATTTCTTTCCTATAAAATAAGAGGTTTGAATTAAATTATTTCTGAGCTCTCTTCTAATTTCAAGTAAAGGGTCTTATGATCCTATGAATCTTCCTGTTTATCTAAGACCAGATTGTTTGATTTTTGCCTTCCTAGTGCCTAGCACAGTGCACTCATGGCAAATGGTATACAATGAATCAATATTTGTTGGAGGAATAAATTCCAAATGCAGACAGTAACAAAAAGATATTCAGTTGTTAAGATTAAATTTTCAAAATGATTAGGTCTGACTTGTGCTGTTTCCTCTTATCTATTTATCTGTTATGGGAACTTCTAACCCTTTATATTTTACTGTATCATGCAGCTGCAAACACATTTATGTTTTCTTCACAATCACAGATTCTTAAGAAAATTAATGAAAGTCTTTTTTTTTTTGAGTAGTTAGGGTCTAATTTATACCTTAGAAAGGTACTGCATTTGCAGTTCTTTCCTCTGAAAAAGCTTATAATAGAAAGGACTGCTACAATAAATTTCATTTTTTTTTATAATTAAACTTCAATGTCTGTATTAGATTCAATTTTGTCATCTTGCAGAAAAATAAAGCTAGAATATGTAAAAAGAATAAAACAGTGATGAACATTTCTATAGTGCTTTAAAATTACAAAGTGTTTTCCATTCATTATTTCATTTTCATACTATTCCATGAGATAGATACTATTTGAGAGAAGTTAAAAGTTAAGTGAATGCCTGAGAGCCACACAGATTGTTTGTCATAAAAAACTAATGCTTGGTTATTTTCACTATCTTTGGAAGGCTTTCAGTTACATAGTTGTTCTTCAATTGTTTCATGAATCCATTTGGGATTTTCTTGGCAAAGATATTGGAGTGGTTTGCCATTTCCTTCTTCAGTTAATTTTACTGATAAGGAAACTTGAGGCAAACAGGGATAAATTACTTGCCACACAGTAAGTATTTGAGGTTGGATTTAAACTCAGGTCTTTTTGACTCCAGTTCTAGTGCTCTATCTACTGTGCCACCTAACTTCCCCACATTTGATTATAAGGTGCTTAAGGAAACTGCACTGTTTTTCATCTTTGAATTCCTAGTACTTAGTGCTCTATCTTTCAAATAATAGGCACATATAAAATATGAATTCTAAGATGTATTATCTATTGTATATTCAAGTGAGAACACAGGATATAGAGAATAAATGAATATTACAAGCAGAGAGATTAACATGCCTAAGTTCATGGTGGATGGCAGGCTGAAAATAATAGCAATATGGTATTTATAAAATCATATTATTGGATGTAGGAATTACAAGTAAAACATTCCCCATACAGCACAACAGCAAGATCCTTATTAGAGTACTATTTTCAAAATTAGGCTTCCATAACTTGAAAGAAAAAATTTGAGAGGATTTAAAAAAAAAACAATGAGAATAATTAACATTTGAAAAGAAAAACCTTGATTTCATTTTTTAAATGTTTAATGGGATTGGAAATTAGGATGGAAATTAATGTTTAAATGGGATTGGAAAATAGGATGGGTGGGAAAAATACATTTAAATTTATAGAAAATGGTAAGTTTTTCTGCTGGGGTCTCAAAAAGATGAAAAAAAAGTTTAAATTGTAATCATAAAGGGGAAGGGAATGAATACATATAAAGTGCCTATTGTGTGCTACTGCTGTGTATTTTATATCTCATTTGTTTTTCAAAATAATCCTGCAAGGTAGGGGTTGTTATTTTACTGTTAAGGAAGCATAGACAGTCAAGCAGCAGTTATGGGACTTGCCCAGGGTAACATAGCTCTTTTCAGGCGAAGCTTTCTTTCTTCTAGAACAATGGTTTTTGGAATGATTTCCAAAGAGGTCCTGTGTGATATTCCAGGGAGATCATAGCAATATCCCAATGGGGATTATTATTCTGCTTTCCTTGTGATAGTTAATTATGAGGCTTATAGTCAACAAGTGCACTTAACTTTATTCCACAATTCTCCTCCACTTTGTCCTCCTTCCAGTGATCCTGTTCCTATCTTCCCTGTTTCTACACCTTAAAAAAATGTAACTGATTTGGGCAATCATTGCAGCTGGACTGGTCAGCTCTATTAATCACCTCATACTTGAGACAGGGATCCTTCTGAGGTCAATCTCTGAACTTTGGCAGAAACTGGTGAGTAAGAACTTTGCTTTTCACATTTTCTTTTTGAGTGGGACATAGTTTCATAGAATGAACAAGAATGGGTTACTATTATAATAGCCTGCCAAATGGTCACCTTGCTTCACCTGTCTCTCTCTCCAACACAATCCATAGGAAGATACATCAAAAAGTGAAAAGGTTGTCCTACTTAGCTAAATGCCAAAAAGCTATTGGAGCTAGACTAAACTATTATTTCTTCTTTATCTCATTCTTTGAAATCTCTGTTTTGTGTAAATTTTATAAAATGCACAATTATTAATACTTTAGTATATCCATAAAATCTATGAGATGTATGTTTGAGGGTATGTTATCAATTTTTTTTTTCTTAAAAGGATATGATAAAAAAAGCTAGCTTAGAGATTTGTCTGCAATGCTTTATATAAAGGGGGATGACTTTAGTGACTTCTTACTTCAGATTCCAAGATTCAATAAGTAAGTTTCATTCAAAGCATATTTCTTCATGATTATTTTAAAAATATAAGAAATATACTTTTTCCCCTTTTTGAAGGCTAATTGATTTTGGTTTATTGTTGGTTAGTTTCTGAGAGGGAATTAAAATTCCATATAAAGTCATGCATCAGGCTTTAGTTTCTGTAAGGGAAAAAATCTTTAAAAAATTCATTTAAAATTTTTTGCTAAGCTTTTTTTTGAAGCATGCAAATAGCTTATTATAAAGAACATGGTTTATTTGAATAGAAGAAAAGAAAAGATAACAGGAAGTGAGATTTAAAATGAACAACTTGGCAGAAGTGTATGTAATAGGGACCATTCTGTGAGTCAGGCCTGCCAAAGAAGAAAAAAATTACAGATAATTTTGCCAACCTCTTCCTAACTTATCTTGAGTTAAGATTTCAAATCACTCTTATAGTCTTAATTTAAACAAAAATTTTCCTCAATACAACTGAAGTTAAGGGGACAAGTATGGGGGTAGGGAGAAAGGGAGAAAACAAGTGAGCAAAGCTAAAGAAAAAAGAGAATACACCATTACTCTTCTAATTGACAATAGATGTTATTTTTGTGTTTAAAAAAATTAATTGAACATATAGTTCTTTGACTGACAAAATTTCCATTGAAGACCAAATTAAGGACTTTAAAACAAATTTGACATGTATGAACATCACGTGAATCAGGACATTCCATCTATTTTATGTATGCCTGTATGTACATGCTGTCTCTTCCCCCTATTTTATAAAGACCATGAGAGTAGGAACTATTTTCATTTTTATCTTTATATTCCCAAAGACTAACATAGGATAAGTATATGCTTAATTAATGCTTGTTCAGTGGATTAAAATGGGATTCTTAAAACAAAATATTTCCTTCTAATGCCAAAATGGTAAGAAGTTTTAAAATCATCTACATATCCCTTTACTCTTCTTTTTCTTACTATTTAAATTTACACCAATTTTGAAGAACACCTTAATATATCTGCATACAAAATTTATAATTAAATTATATCCAAACATTTGTTCATTTCATCCTTACCTCTTATTGAGACAGTAATAGATAATTGGATTGTACATGGTGGAACTCATGGCTAGCCAAAAGATAGTTAAGTAGATTTGCTGGATGTATTTCCATCGATTCAAGTGTTGGTATATTCCAGTAATAATGAAGTATACATGATAGGGCAGCCAGCAAATAGCAAATGTCACCACAACAATAATCATCATTTTTACCACCTACAAAAGAGAGAGAAATTATTAAATATATATAATTCATTAAAGTCATCAGACAAGTATATATTATTTTCACAGACTTTTTAAGTTGTCATACTACTCACTGAATTGAAACTAATATACTTAATAGCTGACATCAGTTATTAATATATCAATGACATACAGAATAATTTTTTTTCTCTAAAAATGAGCTTAAGCTTCTCTAGATTTCAACACTGCCTCAGCTAAGGTTCTAGAAGATTTCTCTATAATGTTGGCTCCTTTCATTAGGTGACAATGTCTGCCCAGAGCCTCCATATTGGCATAGGGTTTCAGGCTGGCCAACCTTCATTCTTCTATCAGCTGTACTTCTGATTTTCTGAACTCTGAACTCTCTTTTATTGTAGAGTTGGGGAAACTGAGGCCCAGGAAGATTAAACAATTAATATAAGATCACACAGGTATTAAGAGGTATGATTCTAAAGACAGTCAACTAGGACACTAAAGAAAATCAAATTGAAGGCAGCTCTTCCCTAAAGGATCACTAAACAGATGGCTGACATTGAGCTCTTGGAATTTGGTCATTGGCGTTGAAAATTTAGGTCAATTGCATAAGTAATATAAACTACATCCACAAGGACTAAGGGCCTGTGGTTTTATGTTTCAGAGGTGGGGAGGTTTCAAATAAGTTTTCCGTGCATATTAAGCCTTTCCAATTCATTCTCTCAAGTATTTGTGCTCTATCTTTGTTATTTATTAATAGCTCACATTCCCTTATGACTTCCATGTATATTATATTTTTAAAAAAATATTTTTCTTTCATTATATATATTTTTAAATGAATAGTATTTTATTTTTCCAAATACATGTAAAGATAGTTTTCAACATTCGTCTTTGCAAAACCTTGTGTTCCAAATTGTCTCTCTCTCCCCCGCGTATGCTATATTTCATAATTATAACTCCTCTGATTGATCTTTTTTATTGATGCTTTTTATTTTCATAACATATGCATGGATAATTTTTCAACACTGATCCTTGCAAAATCTTGTGTTCCAATTTCCCCACTCTCTTCTCCCCACTCCCTCTCCTAGATAGCAAGTAATCCAATATATGTTAAATATGGTAAAAAATGTATCAAACCCAATATATGCATACATATTTATACAATTATCTTGCTGTACAAGAAAAATCTGATCAAAAAGGAAAAAAATGAGAAAGAAAATAAAATTCAAGCAAGCAACAATAAAAAGAGTGAAAATGCTATGTTGTAATTCACACTCAATTCCCACAGTCCTCTCTGTCTAGGTGTAGAAGCCTCTCTTTATCAATAGATCATTGGAAATAGTCTGAATTATCTCACTGTTGAAAAGAGCCACGTCCATCAGAATTGATCATCTTGATTGATCAATCTTGTTGTTGTTGTATACAATGATCTCCTGATTCTGCTCATTTCACTTAGCATTAGTTTGTGTAAGTCTCTCCAGGTTCCTCTGAAATCATCCTGTTGGTCATTTCTTATAGAACAACAATATTCCATAACATTCATATATCATAACTTGCTCAACCATTTTCCAACTAATGGACAGTTTCCAGTTTCTTGCCAGTACAAAAAGGGTTGCCATAAATATTTTTGTACATGTGGGTTCCTTTCCCTTCTTTAAGATCTCTTTGGGATATAAGCCTAACAGAAACACTATTGGATCAAAGGGTATGCACAGTTTGATAGCCCTTTGGGCATAGTACCAAATTGCTCTCCAGAATGGTTGGATCAGTTCACATCTCCACCAACAATGTATTAGTGTTCCATTTTGCCCACATCATCTTTTCCTGTCATCTTAAACTGGCTGATATTTTGAATTAATCATTCATTTAAGTATTGTCTCCAGCCAAGATTCTGTCTTGTTCACTCTATAAGAAGGAAGAGGCAGGATTGAGATAAGGGGAATGTAAATGAAAATTATGCTAAAAGGCTATTGAACTAAATGTAATGGCCAATCTTGTCCAGATTATTGATTTTCCCCCTTCCTCAATAGAATGCACTCTTCCTGAGGGTGAGAGCTTACAGAGTTATAAAACTCACATATAATAATATAGGTCAAGTGCTGGGTGGATCACAAAGTACTAACAAATGGATGCAAGTGTTTGGTATTCATCATGGAAGTGATGTGCCTGAAGCCCTAATACTTTAGCATTTTCTAGGCAAGTGACTGACCAAAAAAAGTCAGATATCTTCAACCCAATACCACTGAAATATCCTTATTTTCCTCCTTCCTTCTGTTATAGGGAGGATTTTATTTATCTTCTGTTATAGAGCAGCTTTCAAATAAAATCCTTATAATGATGCAAGTCTCCAAGCCAATTCTATATTCATTTTAGCCATAGCTGTCTTTGGAAGGTCTTCTCATCCAATATTCTGTATTCATGCAAACACTGTACCTTGTCATAGAGAGAGTTAGAACTGAGCATTGCCACAATATACTCCAGAAACCTAAGAGAACATTCAGGGATACAATTGCTTTCATTTTGTAGCAATAGCTCTCATTTTATTTTCTTCCAATCTTGGGGACAAAGCTTATTCATTGCTTTGGGAATGTCAAAAGAAATACCAAGTCTATAAAAGGGATAGACCTATTTCAAAACTTTATAACACACTCCAACACATACACAAGCAGAAATAATTTGCAGGTCATATCCTGACTAGAATAAGCTTGAGGCAGGCACCTTTTGCTTGAGAAGTAGGACAAACCTTTGACTGACTCCTAAACAGGTCAGGCTACAATGCTTGTAGCTGTTCCCACCTATCACTTTGAATTAATATGGGTGAATGCTTGAAGTTTAGGTCAAATAAAATAGGCCAGAGAAATTAAGTAAAGTTCAATAGCTAAATCAAAGAAGACAAGAGATAAATTCTTCCTTTAGAGATCCTAAACCTGCAATGAAAAGACTCTTTGGAATTATTTTCAGTTTTCTGATCACTGCAATGGGGTTGATTATCAGTTTCAAAACAGGTATAATGAGGGGTGGCATTTGATCCTGGTTGGAATTGAATTGTTGGGTCCTTTTTCCCCTAAACAGCTAAGAGCCTGTGGGAATCTTACTGAGACCTCCTAGAAACCTGATAATCATGAGTAGATTTTATTTCATTGCATATCTTGGTGATTTGGGGGCATTTTGGTACATTTACAGAATAAAAATAAGACTCAAGTGAGCATTGAGAACATGGCTTCCCTAATGAGTTTGGTCATTATGTCTTTCCTTGGGCAATGACCAACAGGGAACAGTTAGGGCAGAGTGTGTATCTCTGAGTATATCTTTTCTTAGGTGTTTGGCATGTTGCAACAGGGTTTAGTTTTATCTAGTATGGAATATGGGATGAGAAGATCTTCAAGTGAAAACTACAGTTGCAATAGATAAAAGACTGGTTTGTAAATTATTTTCCATCACTGTAAAAGTGTTGTTTAAAAACTCACTTGTAATAGGAGGGAGTAGAAACTGGAATATTGGAATGGAATTGAGTTGAAGATGCACAAAGAGAAATTGGCTTCATTTGATGCCCACCCAAGTTTTGTCAGTTACTTGAAAACTAGAAAATGTTAAAGTATTAGAGCTTCACAGATATGCTAATATCATAACAAAACTGTGCATTTGTTTTACTTTATGATATACACAACAATTGGCTTGTGTTGTCTTATATGATCTTTATAAAAACCCTCTGAGGTGATAAAAATTACTCTACTCCCATTTTACATATGACAAAGCAAAGGTGCAGAAATAGTCCCTACCCTCAACAAGGCTGTATTTAATTGGAATGGACATTGTTGGCCACTGCATTTACCCTGAATTCTGTTGTCTTTTAGTATTGTTTTTGTTTTCATTGTTGTAGTCCTAATCTATTTTGGGGAGTTCTTCTTTTTTTTTTTTTTTGATTCTCAATTCAAACAAATTTCCTCATGTTTGTCTGAATGGCTCATATTTGTCATTTTTGTCACTTGTTCATTTAATTCCAAAACTTTCCAAGGTATGAGGCTGACAAGCTTCAATATATGTTAATCTATCTAGTAACCCTAATCTAGGACTTCCCAAAAGGAATATTTTTGATTTCAAATAAAATTTTTCCTGGTATATTCTGGAACATTTTGGTAACCTCAAGGAGGAGAGGTGGATGCCAGAATTATTAAAAAGGTAATAAATAAGCATTTAATAAATTCTTACTATGTACCAGGCACTATGTTGAACACTGAATATTAAAATAAAGGCAACCATATGGTCTCTGCTCTCAAGGAGTTCTTGTTCCAGGGAAAAGAAAACAAGATGGAGGGGTACGACTAGAATTATTTGCTTTTATTCACCAAATTATAGGAATTCAAAAAAATTTTAAATTATAGTTTCTTATTTTAAAAATATATACATGGATAATTTTAGACATTCAACACTATAAAACACTGTGTTCTAATTTTTTCCCTTCTTCCCCCACACCCCGAATTGGCAAGTGATCCAATATATCTTAAACATATGCAGGAATTCAAATGTTTTAAGGGACATTGGCAGTCTTCTAGCACAATGCACACACAATAATTTACTAGTTGACCTGAAAGGTGGGGGTAAGGTGACTGGATGCAAGGAAAAAGGAAGATGAGAAAGGTGACAATTTTGGTTCCTAATGATCTGAAAGAATGTTTGAAATACCTCTTTCTCTATAAATTCTCCTCTGCTGGCATCAGTAGATCACTAGCAAAATGAATGTCTATGCAACCTCTCAGAAATAGTCTAACCCCATGACTATTCTGTAAGATTTTGTGTTTTGTGGCAACACAGCTCAGAAGTGTAATTTTCTTATATTTCAGGCTGATTAATATGAGATGACCTAAAATGTTCACCCAATAGTCTAACATCCTCTTATCCCTTTCCCCTTCACACATACTCTTTGGCTTTTAATCTTGGAGATACACTTGCATCATTTGCTCCCTGAGGTAGTGTAAGACCATATTATAAGGGATTATTTTTTTAAATTATAAAATAGCCTAATATAGTCTAATTTCAATATTATTATAGTTCAAAAGCAGAATTTTCATTTTTTTTTATTCTTTGAAAATATGACACCTGATTGGAATCAGTATACTTCAAATCATCAAATTGCTAAGTACTGAAGTAGAATTTTTTGGTCTAGTGATCTTCAAGATATTTATTTGTTCATTCATTTACATAATACACTTTTATTAGCTCTTATTTGTGCTAGTAGTTAATGATGCAAACATAGACAGTACGTAATTCTTGCCTTCAAGAACCTTACAATTTAGTTAGGAAGATGGAACATGTACAGAGAACAATAAACACAAGTTATAATAAATGTACAATAGGAATGTGAGTTTGACATTAAATCAAGAGAAAGATGGAGTTCCATCATTAAGGTATCTTTCCAAATAGCTGTTCTTATTTGTTCAAAAAATCACTTCCTAGAAAAAATATAATTTGGAAATCTAGTAGAAAAGGATGAAATTTAGATTAATTGATATTCTCAGAGTCTGAGAACTTGGAGACTGAACATTGTTTTGGTTTGTAATTTTTAAAATATCATTCTTGGTTCCTTTTACGTTGCTGGTTCCTTTATTTTCTTACTATTTTTCTTCTTTTTTTTTCTTTTTTTTTCCTTTTAATTAGACTATTAGCATAATAATGGTCATGACTCCATTTTGATGAGACTGAAATGCTGAAAGGTTATAAAAATACTGTATGAATAAAGTGTACCTTGAGGGAATCAGATGGCATCAGTTGATAGGATTCATTAGTGCTGAGCCAAGCCTAGGAATAGGGAAGGCAACTATCTGCTTAAGGCACAATTTGCAGTGAGACATAACAAGAGATATATTTTAATATTTCTTTTTATTAATGCACATATTATAATGCTTGAGAACTCTCTATGGCACAGTTATTTATTTTGTGATAAGTCAATTTGCATATGTTACAGAGCAGACCATATATCAGAAGACTTTAGTAACACTTAAAAAGTGCAATATTTAACCTTTTTTGATCACATGTTTTGAGTTGTCTCAGAAATTAAGTAGAGTGTTATAATGCACAATTAGCCAATCGTTCAAAACTTCACCTCTCTTCATTATTAGTTTATATCAAAGAGTAATGATTAGGATGCCAAATTCAGCTAAAAAGGAACTAACAACTAAAGTCTTAAAAGTTGTTTACTGGGGCAGCTAGGTGGCACAGAGCACCAGCCCTGAAGTCAGGAGGACCTGGGTTCAAATTTGACCTCAAACACGTAACAGGTCATAGCTGTGTGATGCAAGAAAGAAGCTGACTACTTTTGCTTCTGACTACTTTTTGTTCTTTAGAGAATTTTTGAGAAACTCAAAACTACTTTCCAATTCCCTATAAAATCTTCCTCTCCTGTCTAATCTTCAATCCCATTGCCACAATAACTGCTCAGACTCTGCCTCCTATTTTTCAGTGGCTTAATTCAGACCCTCCTAAGGTTTCACTTATGATCAAGTTTCACTGTAAGTAGAATGTAATAATGCATAATTAGCCAGTCAATTAAAACTTCACCTCTCTTCATTTTTAGCTTAGATCAAAGAATAATGACTAGAACCCCAAATTCAGCTAAAAAGGAATAGCTAAAGTCTTGAAAACTGATTACTATTTGCTCTCCAGAGCATTTTTGAGAACCTCAAAACTACTTTTCAATTCCCTGTAAAGCTTTCCTCTACTATCTAGCCTTTTATCTCATTGCCACAATAACTTCTTAGTCTCTGCCTCCTATTTTTCAGTGACTTAATTCAAACCCTCCTAAGGTTTAACTTATGATTAAGTTTCACTTATGAGGTGCAAATTCATTATATATCTTCAAATGGAATTAATAATCTTTACTTAATTATCCCGTATTCACTTAACAATTTTATGATTTTTCACTTTGTTAGTTTTCCCCTATTGTGTTAAAACAGTTCTATGCAAATTAGTTAAGGGATCATTATCCTCCATCACATTTTGTGGCCTCAAAACTTTCTTCATAATCAATAGTTATGAACTTTCAAATTAATAAAAATTATTTCCTGTCTATTTAAACCATCACATTATTCAAAAACAAATGAGATTATTTCATATCCTTAAAAAATGATCAGAGCCAGTTTAATTTCTGCCCAAACTGTTTAAATCCTGCCTGAAAACTGTTGTTTATCACAGTTTTAGTATTTTTTTCAGAGATCAAATTGTTCATCTATGAAAGGAGCAGTATCTTAAAGCATCCTTTATTTTGCTAATAAAACATTTTATTTAAATAAAAACACTTTTTCTGTCCCCTTTATCACAGAATTGCTCTATATGAAGTGGTCAGTGTAACTTACTTAGCAACAGTCATCCTTTATTTGTTCCTTCTCTTTTCTCACTAAAAATGCTTTTTTGTCATCATTAAATTTTCTTATAGTGCTTCTGTTGTCACAGAATCTTGCTACCTTTTTGTATTCAATAATGTCTCCTTTTTTCTATTTTCTATATGTGTTCTTTGAAAATTTAAATCAATCAATGAGTTCCCTGTGATCCTTATAGATATTTTTAGAAAATTTTTTTTATCTTTTCTTTACCATCATCATAATTATTTTGTGACATCAGAAGCCATTCTTTTGCTCTTTCCATTCTTCTAGGTAAATGTCCTATGTAGATTCTTAGCATTTGAAATCATTGCCAAGCTTTCTCTAAAAACTTCAGAATTTAGGGTTTTCCAAATTTAGTGTTAATCCTCCTTTTTTTTCCCCTTTGATACAAATTCTATTTATCACATTCTCCTAAGTCTCATTATTTCTACTCCAGCAACAAATTCCTTGTTCTTGTTCAGAACCTAATTCAGACTAGCAGTTCCTTTTGTTACTTTCTTCACCTCTTGAAGAATGAAATTATCATTATGATATACCAAAATGTAATTATCTTCTCATCTTTTGGGAAAACTGAAATTCTGCTTTACTGTCTGCTATATTATGCCTAATTTCCATGTTTCCAAAATTCTTCAGCTATTTCATCCTGATGTAGAAAATAATATGAATTCTGTTTGTTTCTCCACTGAGCCTCTGTTTAAACTATTTCCTGATATAAATGCATTTTCTTAATGTTTCTCCACTACCTCTTTTATTTACCTTATTCTTTGTTAATAAGACATGCATTTCCTTGGCTATATTCTTGTCATGAGTTCCATTCTGTTAAATTTCAGGAAGATCTGAGATTGATTTTGATTCCTTACATTAGAATTTCTAGTCTATCTTTTTATCAAAATTTATTTTATATGTAAGTAAATTGTGAGGCAATGAGATTTATTGTTCACTTTCTTCTTGGATAATGTCTGGTAAACTATTATTTATTTCTACTGATAGTATCTAATATTTGCAATTAGTGTGGACTTTCCTATATAAACAATGAGGGTCAACAGGGATTGGACATGGACACTGGCTAATTAGTGAGAGAGAGGCTTTTTACTCTCCTGAGATGATGTGACAATTTCTAAACAGTCCTTTCAGTATTCCCATCACTGGAAATTAGGTAAAAAAGGAAAGACCACTAAGTATCATGACAGATTTACTCTTCTGAAGGAACCTCCCCATTGTAGAAAGGTTCTTCCTCTCTTTCTTTGGATTACACTCTCTTGGGACAGGTACATTGACAATTTCCTTTGAACTTCCAAAAGAAAGGGTGGGAAGTTTGTGTGTGTGTGTGTGTGTGTGTGTGTGTGTGTGTGTGTGATTCCTTTCTTGTTCCATCCGGGATCAATAGCAATTATAATTTCAGCAAATGGCAATGAGAAGCTGTTTGCCTCTAGCAATCCTGAGACTGTCCTTACCTGCCTTCTCTGTTTTTGTATTTCTTTCCCTGAGCAGCAGTTCTGAGAAATGAAAGTTTCTACTCCTTGTGATATTCATATGAGTTTGAAAGGTCAGGATTCCTAAGGCAGTGTTGGCTGCTTGGAAGAATGTGCTTCCTACCATGACACTTTCTCAGAGGGAAATATGATTTAGAGGAGGTTCATCCCAAAGCTGTAAGGATTGAAAGAACCCTGAAAATTGCTCAAATACATTATTGAGTTATATATAAAACATCAGTTTGGCAGCCCCAATGCATTTTCTCATGGAAAAGTATAATAGTGGTGTTGGATTATCATTTTGCTCTAAGTATTTGTGAGCATTTATGAGTCTTTTGTATGTTCAGCTATCCTTGTATTTCATATTTACTTTGTACATTGAGTTATATAAAAATATAATAAAAGAGTACATTTTCTAGTAGGAATCCTGTTAATAATTCCTTTTAGGGAAGACCTTAAACATGAACAATGCCTAAACTTTGCTTTAGAAATTTTTATGGGATATACTACAACTATTTTTTTTCCGGGCTTCTATCATTGCAAATTTTTAATGTAAGCCTTTATATCTTAGAAATGACCAAGGACAAGTTAGGGCTTGATTTATTTTGTTGATTGTTGATAAAGAAAATGTTGGAGAAAATGTCAATAATGTAGATATATCATGATTTTTTGAGAATTGGTTGTTAAACATTTATCAGCACATTATTGGAAATTTCTCCTAGATTTCTACTCTGAAGTAGGGGTATAACAAGCCAGAGAATTAAAGAAAGTTTGATCCTCTCTCTTTGAAGTTAAACTCCCTGAGAACAGAAACTGTTGCAGATGAGCCCCAAGCAGGAAAAAATGGAGGTCACTGAAAGCATTGTTGAATATCAAGAAAACAATATTTAGTAATAGATAGCACTTTTTCTATGGAGGAATGTGAGATTCTCTAGTCAATGTAAGTAAATTTATTTTCAAAGTCCAAAATTACTACCCTTATTTTGTAACACACTGTAGAATGTCCTCTCTAGTATTGTAGTATCTTGGTAATAGATCCTAATGCTTTCAACTGATGGTCATGCAAGTCTGAAAACCCCCAAATACAGAGAAAATAGACAAGAATTGAGAGATGAAGAATGTGTTTCTCATCCTCAAGTGATCATGGAATTCTAATAAAGAAAACATTAGTGTTTATTTTTTCATGGAATCTTTCCACTTGCCCATAAAATCTCCTCTTATAAATAAGGCATAAAATTCAGTTTTTTTAGAGTATATGCCCTTATGTAGGATTAGAATCAACCTTCACTTTTCAATTTCCTTTGGGGAACTCTCCTTATAAAGAGAGTTGTTATTCTCCTTTTTGGCTTCCCAATCAGTATAGATAGGTGTAGAAGAGGGGCTTCTAATGATTTTTTCTCTTTTTGCATTGTGAACTCATTTTCAGAATGACATTTATAAATGCATGAAATAAAGGTATATAGGGTCACATAGGAAAAGAAAACAGCTATTTAGAAATACAATTAACAAATTATTTTTAAAAATTCAGATAGCAGGTTAAGAACACTTCCTTTAGAAGGGTCTGGTGTTTTCTCTGGTGAAGGTTGGTGTTTCATTTTTATTTCCCTTAATCAGTGGTGCTAGTTGACTTTATTCTGTTAAGAAGTTTCTTCTCCTCCTTAAGAGGGAATGTGGGGCATGAAGACACATGCATGCATTTATTTACTTTTCACTCGAAATATTGTTTCTTCTTGTAACAGGTTATAGAGAGATTGTGGCAAGAGGTTTTGTTGTTGTTGTTCAGTTGTGTCTAACTTTTTGTTTCACATGGATCATATCATGCCAATTAAGATAATCCATTTACTTTTGTTGAAATATGGTTAATACATTCCCATCTTACTTAATGCCAATCAGTTGTCCTTGCAAACTAATGAGAAATTGTTGCATTTTTATGTTTTTAACATATTGGTTTAAAACCCTTTGAGTGTTTTTATAGGTGACATATGGACATCATTTTTAGCAAAGGAGAAGAAAGAGTAAGTATGAATAAGATAGATCTACAGACTGTCAAGAAAGATGAAGACTAAGAAAAGACCATTAGGACTGACGATTAAGTGATTACTGCTAACTGAAATTTTTAATTAAGAGAAGGTTAAAAACTTGGGACACTGAAAAGGATGGTGTTGCTCTCGATAAAAACATGTAAGTTTGAAAAAAGAGATGAGTTTGGGGGTAGTGTGGAAATAACAATCCTTCACAGAAAAAATGAAAATATAATGAAATAGAGGACTTTCAAGTATTTTTGATAAAAAGACCAGAGCTGAATAGAAAGTTTAACTTTCAAATACAAGACTCTAGAGAAATATAAAAAGGTGAACATGAAAGAGAAAAGAGAAAAGCCACATTAAGGTTAAACTATTTGTATCCTTATATGGTAAGATGAGATTTGTATATTCTAAGAATCTTATCATTATTAGGGAAGTTAAAAGAAGTATATAGAGAGTACAGATGTGAGTTGACTATGATGGGATGATTTCACAAAATTAAAGATTGACAGAGGGAATTGTTGGGAAAAAGGAAAAGAGAAAGGAAGATTGGAAAAATTATTTCTCATAAAAGAGGCATACAAGGAAGAGTTTTCATAGAGTGGGAGAAATAGAATGGTGGTAATAGGAAATACTTTAACCTCATTCTGATCAGATGTAGTTCATTTTGGTTCACACTCTCAGTCAGGTGAGGAAAAGGATCTAAGCTATAGGGAAGTAGGAGGGAAAAAAGATAAGAAAAAGAGGAATTGCTAGAAGGGAGATCAGAATGGGAGAGAGATAGCCATATATAAAACACTCCTGAGGAGAGATAAGCAGTGGAGGGGAGAAAGAGAGACAGACAGACATTCAGACAGATGGACACACAGAGAGAGGAATAGATAGAGGAAAATATCATGGAGGTAAATACAAAGTCATCATAATTGTGAATGTAAATGGAATGAACTCAGGTATAAAATGTAAGCAGATAACTATGAATTAGAAACAAGCATTCAATAACATGTTGTCTCTTTATGAGAAACATGCTTGAAACAGAGATACACAAATAAAATTAAGACCTGGCAGAGAAGCTATTATGTCACAGCTGGGGGAAAAAGACAAGGGTAGTAATCATGATCTCAGACAAAGCAAAAAATGTGATTAAAAGAGATAAATTGGAAAACTACATTTTGCTAAGAATTACCATAGACAATAAAATAATATAAATGCTAAATATAGGTGCTCCAAGTCACATAACACCCAAATTCTTAAAGAAAAAATTGAGCTAAAGGAGGAAATGGTAAAACTATACTAGTGGGAGACCTCAGTTTTCCCCTATTAGAGATAAATCTAATCATAAAATAAACAAGAAGGAACATAAAATGTTCTTTTAGAAAAAAAGTTATCTGTCATGTTTAAAACAGACCTCTGAAAACTAATAGAAATAGAAAGAAATATTATCTTGACTCATCTATATATATATATATGGCAATAAAAACTAACCATGTATTAGGGCATAAAAACCTCACAAACAAACACAGAAAAACAAAAATAGTAAATGCATCCTTTTCAGATTATAATACAAAAAATACAAAAAAAGATTGGGGAAACAGATTAAAATTAATTGGAAGTTAGTCTACTTCTAAAGAATGATTGAATCAAAAAAAAAAAAAACATAAACCCAGCAATTTCATGAAAGAGAATGATAACAATAATTCATGTCAAAATTTGTGAGATGCATCCACAGCAGTAAATAGGGGGAAATTTATTCTCTAAACACTTATATCATTAAAATAGAGAAAGAACAAATGAATTGTATGCAACTAAGAGAAAACTCGAAAAAGAACAAACTAAAAATCCCCAATTAAGCAGCAATTTGGAAATTCTGAAAGTCAGATAAAATATTTATAAAACTAAAAGTAAAAACAAACAAAAGTGGATTTATAAATAAAATAAAGAGCTGTTTCTATGAAAAAAAAAGGCACCAATAAAAGACACAAATCATTGGGAAATTTGTTTTTTTTTAAAAGGAAGAAAAAACTGAGGAAAGAGTACACTTAAATAATGTTATTTTAGAAAAAAGAAATCTCATAAACAGGATCTCTAAGAAAAAATTCCTAGGACCATATGGATTCACAAGTCAATTCTACTAAGCATTTAATGAACAATTAATTCCAATACTTTTCTAATACTGTTTGGAAAAATTAGGAAATTAAGGAATCCTACCAAATTCCTTTTATGATACAAACTTGGTGTTGATATACAAACCAGAAAGGGCAAAAACAGAAATAAAAATATAGAATAATTTCTCTTTGAATATTGTTGCAAAAATTTTAAATAAAATACTAGCAAGGAGATTACAGCGATATATAACACAAATTAACCAGATTTAGACTATAACCAGGTAAGACATATTAGGAATGCAAGACTGGTTCAATATTAGGAAAACTATTAGCACATCAATAACAAAACCAATAAAGATCATACAATTATCTCAACTAATTCAGAAAAAAGCTTTTGACAAGCTATAACACTCATTCCTATTAAAAATTATAGGCAGCATTAGAATAAATGGAGCTTTCCTTAAAGTAACATGTATCTGAAATCATCAGAAAGCATTATTTATAACAGGGATAAGTTTGAAGCCTTTCCAGTAAGATCAGGGATGAAATCAGGTGCCCATCATCACCACAATTATTTAATATTATATTACAAATGCTGGTTATAGCAATAAGACAAAAAAATAGAAGAAATTAGAACAATGAGCAAACAAAATAATCACTTTTGCAAAATTTAAATAACTCTAAAGAATCAATTGAAAACACTAACTGAAATAATTAACAATTTTAGAAAAGTTTTAAGGTATAAAATAAACCCACATCAATCATCAGCTTTTCTTCTATATTACCAAAAAAATTCAGCAGAAAAAAAAATTTCAGTCCATTCCATTTCAAAATAACTGCAGACAACACAAAACATTTGGGACTCTACTTACTAAGAAATACCAAGGAATTATATAAATAAAATTAAAAAATACTTTTTCACTCAAAGATAGATCTAAACAGCTGGAGAAATATTAATTGTTCACAGGGAGACTGAGTCAATATAATAAAAATGACAATTCTACCTAAATTAATTAACTTAATTAGTGCCATACCAGGCAGACAACCAAAAAATATTTTATAAAGGTAGAAAAAAACTAAGAAAATTCAGCTGGAAGAACAAAAGGTCATAAATATTAAGGGAATCAATGAAAAAAAATGTGAAGGAAGGTGGTTTAAGAAGTATTAGATCTGAAACTATATTACAAAGTGGTAAACCATGTAAACAATCTAATAAAAACAGAAACCCTGATAGACACACACAAAAAAATCAAGTGGTATTAAATGGAGATGTATGGCTTTTATATGGAATCCTCTCATTCTGCCATATGCATGAGAATGCTTTTTTTCCAGGGGTGTGAATGTGTAATGGTAATATTTAAATTCAGAATAAAAATAAAACAAAACAAAACTAGTGGGTATATAAGAACTCTATCGTCATTTTTTCCTTTTATATATTTTTTATTTTAAGTTTGATATTTTATTTTACTTTATTTTTTTTAAATACTAATGGCAACTAAGTGGTACAGTAGATTGAGTGTTGGACTTACAGTCAAGAAAAGCCTGAATTCAAACATTAATTGTGTTTGTCAGCAGGTCACTTAACTGCTGTTTCCCTCAATTTCCTCAAGTATAAAATGGAGATAATAATAATATCTACTTCATAGGTTATTGTGAAAATTAAATAGGATAATATAGCTTAATGTACTTAGTACAGTGCCTGGCAATATAGTCATATTCCCTTCCTTTTCCTTTCCCTTTCTTAAAAGATAGGTCCTACCCATTTAAAAACTGAAAGTCAGACAGGACAATCCAACTCCTTCATTTCATAGATGAAAAACCTGAGTTTTAGAGAGATGAAGTAATTTATTTATCACTATAAAATAGTGGGCAAATAAAGATAATAAAATGATAAATTATATTAAAAATTATAATTTTGTGCTTATTATTATTATTATTATTATTTGTAATCTCTACCTCCTCAGTTGATAGAGGATATAGAGTTTAGGGCCTAGATTCAGTAAGATCTGAGTATAAATCAAGTCTTAGAAATTTGTTTGAGTCAGAGCAAGTCAATTAACATATGTTTGCCTCAATTTCTTTATCAGTAAAATGAGGATAATAATAGCCCCTGCTGTCTAGATTCTTGTGAGGATCAAACAAGATAATTGCAAAGTGTTTATATATCAGTGTTAGCTATTATTATTTTTTAAATTAGCTTCACCTAATTTGAAGTATTATTGTATGACATTATCATTGCATTTCCCAGGTCATTTCTACTGATATCTTTTTGTGTTTGCATCACCTACACTTCCCAATTTAGCCCTTTTCCCTTTTCTTTCCAAAGAGCAATCCCTAATAACAAAGAATTAAAAAAAAAAAAAGGTTGAACAAAACTAACCTGTATGACATGATATGAAGTGTATGATCTGCATTTTGACAGTGGAATTCATTCCTATACCTTATCAAAATTATCAAAAGGTAAGAAACTTAACACTTGCCAAGGTCTTGTGAGGTCCCTCAAATAGTAGCAAGGATGAAGGCAAAACCAATTAACTGACTGATTTTCTCCTCCATCAAAGGAAAGTTTTCATTTCAGTTGGAGAAAATACATATTATTTTTATGGTTTCATTGCAACCACAAATAAAATATTATTTTTGAATAGATCATTACTGAATTGGCTTCAATTCATAAACTTGACATTTTCTCCTTGGTTTTCTTTCCAGAAGAGAGAAAAGATTAGCACCAAAACACAACAGATTTGAATGCTCTTGGTTGAAATAGCAAATGTTTCTTTACCTATGGTGATTGCTTCAAAACTTAAAATTCTTCACTGGGCACTCTATTGCTTGACATAATTATAATTTGGCCTCATTTCAATTCATCTTTCTCCTTCCCTTCTTCATTTCTTATGTTGTCTTGCTTAAGTTGATTCCTGCCCGTATTGTCAAGCTTATTTTTTTAATGTCCTTAAATAGAAAATTAAAATTGATTGAAATTATCATTTACATATCACAACTCACAAATCAGACAGCTGAAGTGATTTAAACTTATAGTTAAAAAAATAAGAAGTTATTGTGGAAGAGATGAGGACAGGATAACCAGGAGATGAACAGCACAAGATAAATGGATGGCAATTCTTTGAAAAGAGAGAGTGCTCATAGAAATTTCTATCAACAGAAAATTTCTATTTCTATAAAATACTAAATAAATTAAACCTAGCCTGACAGTCATTGCATCAGACAAATAATAGTATTGAAGTTTGCTTCAAAGTCTAGGAACAAAGAAGAATAAAAATTCTATGCATAAAAAGAACAGTGAGAAGCAATCTTCCAGAGTCAGAGCATTTATCAGCAGAAGACTATGAAAATAATTTTGAAAGAATAGGATTTCTCAAGATGTTTAATGAGAAAGAGCAATGAAAGTACCAGTGAAGCATTCAATGATTAAACCAACTGGGAAGCACTATTACTTTCACTATGGACAGCTGAGTTAGAGAGGTTTTTTTTTTTTGTTGTTTGTTTTTTTATGAAAGAAGTAAATGGCTTCTATTCTTTGAAGACATTATTATACATCAATGGGAAAATGATGAAGAACCCTTTTATAACCTGTCATCATTCTGCCTATCAAATATGCATAGTAAGACACAAGAGATATACTATCTTTCATTATATTCATGTCTTCACTTTATTATCTCCAATTTATCCTGTATTTATCTCATTTGATTGTACCTGTTTTCTTGTATCTACCCCCTCCTCCCCCAGACTGAGATGATTGAAAGCAGGGGACTGTCTTTTGCCTTTTTTAGTATTCCCAGTGGTTAGCACAGTTTTTGGAATGTAACAGGTGCTTGATAAATACATACTGAGTGACTATTTGTCCAGTAACAACTAAGGGAACATTCGTTCCTTGATATTTATTAATATAAGTAAATGTTTACTCTAGTCTCATATCCTCAACTGTTTAATTCTTACTTAATCTCTTACTTTAAAATTTTTTTATATTTTCAATGTTCTTTTGTGGGAAGAGGAAATTGAAGGGAGATACCATGTACACTTGTAAAAATAAATTAAAATAAATTTTAAAAATACATTAGATCAGAAAAAAAGAAATCTCCCAGATGTTTTTCCAGTAAAAAAAAATTATATTCATTTTTTTTTCTCAACAGCTTACTCTGATAACTTTTCTTTTTCTATCAGAGAATTAATTTTTCCAGTCACCAGTTTGGAAATCTCTGGTTCCCTTTGGTCTCATCTTTTTCCTTATCCCTTCCCTTACTTCATATTCATTCAGTCTGGTACTATTAAGTATTTTCTTTCACACTTGTCACTTCTACTCTCAAGTATCAGCACTCAAGCCCAAGCACTTAGAACTTCACAACCAAATAAGGATAATAACATTTGAATTGTTTACCTGCTTTTTTTTTTCCCCTGTCCCCTCTGTAAAATATCCACTATTGGGCTTTATTAATTTTGATGATGTATATCACAACCATCTCTATGTCCTAATTTTGTGTGGTCCATGTCCAGAGCCTTTCATAAATCTTCATTTTGTGTTTCTCTGCAACTGTACTGAAGGATTCCTTCTTTCTACTCATAAGTTCTTGACCTCTTAAGATATGTATAAATAGATTTCCAGGTGTTTATGAACTTTGATAGAAAAAAATACCATCTTTACTTTCACTAACCTTTGACTTCCTTTATCATTTTATGCATTTAAAATTATTATTCTTAAGTGATACATATATTTTCCTAGTCTGCAAAAGAAATCCATAATTCCCCAAAAGTTAAAAAGTCCTATTTGAGGATTTTTAACATTCTATCAATATCAGCTATTAGATATTTAATTCAAAAAGATCAAAGGCAGAGTCAAAGGACTTATATATACAAAATATTTATTACAGTACTTTTTATTGTATTAAAGAATTGAAAACAAAGAGAGTGTCCAATAACTGGCAAATGACTGAACAAATTGAGGTATAATAAAATATCTTTGTTCTCAAGGAAATATGACACATATACAAGGTAACTCAAAAGTCTTACTGTAGTTTTAATTTTGTTAATGTTTAAAAGTTCACTATGACTTTTGGCACACACAACGTTAAATTTAATATACAGCTAAAGAAACAAGCATATAATCTGACGCAGAATGAAATGAATATAATTAGGAAAATAATAAGTATAATAACCATAATAATTTAAAGAAAAACACCTTTGAAAAAGAACTTTGATTAATGCATTGATAATCATAATTTCAAAAGATTGACATTGAAGTAAGTCTTTTACCATTTGGCAGGGACATGATAGATTAGAGGTATAGAATGCAATGATTTTTTAGACACCCTAATGCAGTGAAACATTCTTCTTAATTCTACTTATGCGATACAAGGAATCGCTCATTATTTGCCCTGCTGGTATATCCCATACCTACCAAAGCCTTGTCATCTGTTCTTCCAATCTTGTCATCTGTCTATTGATGTACCATTTGGAGTTCTATGTCTCTTTACACATACTGAAGCTGAACTGTCTCTTAAATGCTGTCTTTCTCAACAAGAATATGAGTTCCTTGAGAATGGGAACTCTCACTTTTCCATTTTGTACTTAAAGCTTAATACAGTGCTTATATAGTAAGCACTTAATAAATATTTTAAAATTATCCCTTTTATTCTATTGAGTAACATGAGTAATAATAAGGATAAAATAGAACAATAAAATGTGAAAAATTAACAAAGAAAAATAAAAAGTTCAGACAGATATGCAAACAAGGCAATCATATTTTGATATTTAATATACACATAAGAAAACAAAAAGCTCATCATGGAACCTGTTTCACACCCAATATAATGTTTTGCTTTTCTTTGTATAACACAAATTTGTATTTGGGCTAAGTTCAAAATACAAAATTAAATTAAATATTAAAATGTCAGAGCAGATAGGTGGCATAGTGGATAGAGTACCAGTCTTGGAGTCAAGAGTCTTGAGTTAAATCTGGCCTCACACACTTGAAAACTTATTAACTATTTAACTAGGGACAAGTCACTTACTCCTGATTGCCTCACTCCTCACCACCCAAAACAAAAATTATATGGAAATGATGGCCAATGGCATCATCATTATCACTCACATTATATTCATATATCACTTTAACCTTTGCAAAATATTTTCTATAATTATCTCATTTGATCATTAACAAAAGCCTGTGACATAACTGCTATTCTTATGCCCATTTGACAGATAAGGATTGCAAGATTCAAAATACCTAGTATCTTGCTTACAGTATCACATAGGTCCTAAGTTTTTGAGACTTAGGTCTTTTTGCCCTGAACATTTTTCCTATTTCAAATCTTACATTGTAGGTTTAGATGGGGACTTTGGGTTCCCAAAAACCTTAGCAGTGAAATGCCAGCTTTTTGAGGTGCCACTGGGTTGGAAAAACTTCAGATATGACCCTGATGATGCCATCTGCATTCTAGCAATGTATGAATAAACTTGTAACCTACCTGACCACTGGGTGATGAATTTGGGTGTGACAACCTGCACATAGTTACCACATTTGAAAGTATTGCTATATTGGCTCATTCCTCTGCTTTCTATTTGTCCAAATACACACACACACACACACACACACACACACACACACACACTCAAATTTTGTTTCTTCATGAAAAGATTTCAGCTTCTTTGAATTCCTGCTTTTTGTATTGTTTCTATCATGCATTTGACTTTTCACCATTCTGTCTTAGAGTATTATAGGTATATCATGGAAGCTCCTTTATCTGTAAAATGAGGGGTTTGAATTAAATATCCTCTAAAGTCTCTTTCAGGTATAAATCCCAGGACTATATTTTCAGCACTTTATCCACAAAGTTCATAATTCCATTAACAATAATAAACAAAGTAGAAGGAAAATGACATTGAATAAGAAGTATGAAGAAACATGAAGAGAAATTTAGAGATGTTTGTAAACGTTATGAAGGGAAATTAAGAGCTCCAGAGACTAATGTCAGAAATGCTTTATCATGTGAGATGTTTCTGATCTTATGCCTTCTTTTTCTCTTGGTAAATGCCTAGCACTAATACTCTCAAGATTTAACATTATGCTTTTACTCCCATGAGTAACAAAGAAAGAAAGAAAAAGCAAGAAGAAAAACAATTTTGTTGAAGCAACTTGCCAAAGGGATAAAAAGAAAGGATTTGTGTGTAACTATGAGTGATAAGCAACTAAATGCATTGTGAGTGATGAGTAAAGATTAACAATAGCTAACATTTATATAGCAATTTAGTTTGAAAAGTGCTTTGCAAATTTTATATTAAAACCAAAACCTCAGGGGGTAGGTGCTATTATTATATAATTGAGGTAGACAGACATTAGTAAATGTCTGAGACAGGATCAGAATGTGTTCTTCCTCTCTCTAGGTCTAGTAGTGTACCCATCTGCACTGCACAGTTGCCTGGGAAAAAGAATGGAGATAGTTTGTAGAATAAGTTGATAGGTATTTGATAGGAGACCTAATTGTTTAGATCATTCCCCATACCAGTAGTCTGAAGATGTCATCAACCTACAAGAAAAAGATATTGACACTTTTCCCCTTGTAAGATAAAAACTCGTTTTCCAAATTATTACAACTTGATATCTTATGATTACATATACAGTATTGATATCTACCCATATTTTCCCTTTTAAAATAATATTAGGGATGTCCAAATTGATAAGGTATTCCATATGTCCCTACCCACTTCACTTCTTCTAATCAGATGTAAAACCCATAGGTAGCTTTAGCTTTAGGTATCTTCTACCGGGATGACTTGGTTTCTCATACATTGCAGGTGTGTGTGTGTGTGTGTATGTGTGAATGGAATTCAAAGAGTAGTGTTGTGATATGGAGGCCCAGAGATGTAAGACTTCTTAGAAATCATCCACACTAGCCTTGGAAGAATCCAACCTTTTCCTAGTACCAATAAGGAAATTAGGGTTCTGATAATTTAAATGACATGTGGGAGTTACATAACAATAAATATCAGAGACAATATCTGAAACCTTGGTATAAGTCCACCATTCCATGCCATGTTGCCTCACTGCCTTTACGTTCTCACTAGCAATGCGGAAACAACTTTTGTCATCCTGATCTTAGCTATAGTTTAAACTTTTGTCATAAAGCAAGATATATTTAAATATTGGAGGTGGGGAGAAATAGTGCAGCATTTTAATAATATGCACTTTTATTATCTCTCAAGTATTTAGGATTCTGGCATCCTCATATAATCTCTTGCCTAGCACCTGAAAATTTGACAGAGACCTTCCACTTTCAAATATAACTAAAACAGCACCAGATTGTTGAGATTTTGTTTCACTTTTCAATATCCTCTGTTTTATAGGTAAAATGGATTATATAATATACAGAATTCTCCCCAATTTTGAAGGAATGAAAAAAAACTAATTATTATAATGTACTCCAGTTTCTTCATTGTAATTTTTGCAAATAAATTATGTAATATAAAGAGACTGCTAGGTTTTTTTTTTTCTTTGCATAATCTAAAGGGATTTAGTCACAAGGTTTTAATTTTTTTTCACATTAGCTAGGTTGGTAATGAAAATAGCTAAGAACACGGTAAATGTGATTTACAAAGTGTTACAAATTTTAATATTCTGATATTTGGTGTCCTGAAAAAAAGAATTCCATTTTACAGAATTGATAGGAAAAAGAACATATTTATTACACTTTACTTGAAGAAGACATGAAGCTAAAGAATTCTGAGGTATTCTATTTTTCAATCATTTAAGATAGAAATTTGTTATGTAGGTATGTGGCAAATTTTTGCATTGGTTTATTCTCTTTCTTGGTCTCTCTGTCTCTGTCTTTGTCACTGTCTCTTTCTCTGACTGTATGACATATGTACACATAGAAATATACATGCATGTATAAAAGTTCATAGACCTCCAGAACCACAGATTGTTCTCCAAAAGTAGTCTTTAAGGACTCAGTTCATTTCCATGCTATGATTTGATATCAGAAAAGGATATCCACAGGTACATGCTTAAGATTTATGTCAGATAAAGAGAAAATTACAAAATGAAATAAATGAACCAAAAGATGAATGTGATCATAATTCAATTGATCAAAAAAAAAAAGCTGCTTTAAAGAAGCAATCCACGATTGGGTAAATAAGCTTTTTTCTGAGAAAGCAGACAGAAAGTTTGTTGACTAACATTTATTAGGTACTATATATGAGGCACCCATGGTGGGTACAAAAAGGAGCAAAAAATAAATTTAAAAAACAGTACTTGCTCTCAAGGAGATCACATGTCTTAATGAAAGAGACAACATGCAACAACTATGTACAAAAAGAATAATTGATGAAAATCTGAAAGAAAAAGTACTAAGATTAAAGAGAATTCAGAAAAGTTTCTTATACGAGGAGGAATTTTAGGTTATTTAAAACAAACAAACAAACAAACAAACAAGGAAACTAGGAATTGGAGATGAGAAGAGAGAAAATTCCAGGCACGGAGTATAGTGAAACAGCCATGAGGTCAGGATCATGTGATTGCAAAGTTTCTAAGATGATAAAGACAAGAAAGATCCCAAAAGAATTCCATCAAACAAAACAAACAAAAATATATTGTTACCTACCCCACCAAAACCACCAAACCCTATGCCTAGAACTGAGAAAAATTCTGGCTCCAATAAAGATGTGATTCTATGTTGGTAGAGGTTCAAATAATTTTACTAGATATATTTCAGTCATAGGAGAATACTAGGTCAGGTGATGAGAGAGCATTGAATCCCAAAGTAACCTATTTTATCTCAATAAAGGCAGGGACAAGAATACATCAATAAGAAACAATGATAACCAATCTAGGGTGACTTAGAAATTCAGAGTTATTACATGATACTAAAATAAAACAGCTAAAAATTTAAGAACTCAGGATAATAATGTTAAACTAATTAAATCAATGATTAGATCTATATAATACATCAAACAAAATAGGAGAGACAATTACTCATAGAGCCAAACAATTCTTTAATTGAATATATACATGCAACTACATTTTGCTCTGTTTTATATCATTATATCATTTATATCTGTTTTGAATTGTTTATAGAGTTGTGATATATGTATATATATATATGTATATATATATATATACACACAGGCATACACATATAAACGTGTATATGTGTGTATAGGATACATTTATATGCTTTTTGTGTGTAATTTTCATCATATATATTGGTTATATATGTATATGCATACATATATATGTATATAAATATATCTAGAACGTATTATTGCTATAATGCATATCATTATATATATACTGACACAAATGGGAAATCTTAAATATATATAATGTATAGTGTCTTGAATAAAAAATATTTTCTGTTGAGCTAACACAAAATATGTTGGCCATATGAAGTATTTGAGATATTATTGATTATATTATGCTTATACACCCTTTGTTATTCAGATTTCTGATTTGTAAGAATAAAAACATTTGTAGTAGGGAAAAGTAAAGTACTGTTCCTTTTCTTATGTGGACATTTTACTTACTGAAGAAAACAGAAAAAAAGGACATTCTGTGTGGAACACTGAGAAAAACAACGTGTTGAGAGAACCTGAGAGAAAAACAGTTCCTCAAATAAAAATTATGAGAGGACCTGAGACAGAATAATACCCCAGAGGGACAGATAGAGATGAATGCCATGCATTTTTTCTTAGCAGCTTATCTGAATGAAACTTTGAAGGTTACTGCAGAAAAATTGAATTAGGGCTATAATATATAGGCTATTTCTATCATATCTGACAGAATTGTAGAATTTGGGAATTTTGACTTCGGCTAAAGATAGATCAGTATACATAAAAGGGCTGATTTCAGAAAAGAAAGTAAATGAAAAGCCAGATAAGAAGATGAGAAATCAGAAATAGAAGAACCAAGTGAGGGTAAAAAATAAGTGATGCAAATGGGAGACTGCATGTGAGAATGAGACATGAGGAGAAAGAACATTGAATCATATGGAGTTGAGAAGCTGTTGGTGCTGACATGCTGACAGTAAAAAGAACAATTGATTGTACACTCTGCTATTGATAAAGGCATGAATCTGACTAGAAGAAAGTTCTCTTATTTGAAAGAGCTGATTGTAAGAGGAGAATTCTCTGCAGTATTTAAATAGCTAACTGGGAGGAAAGTTACTTTGCTATCTAGTGCCATCTACAGTCTAAGAGAAGGGAAACCACTCAAAGGTTTTTCCATGTTGACCTTTAATTATCTCTGTGGTTCAAGAAAGGAAATGCATATCAAAGCCTATATAGAGAGTAATGTCTGAATGACTTTAAATCTGAGGATTAAAAGGAAATAATTTTCAATGAAGGAAATGTCAAGATGCCTCAGTATAAAGTCTCAAAGTAGACCTTGGAAACTCTATGAACATGAGTTTGTGTTGTTATTAGCTAAAACATGTTTAACGCTATTTTGACCTTTTTCCCCTTTCTGGAAACTACAGTAACATTTTTGTCTTCATGCAGTTTTCTTGTCTAGACTCTTAGTATCATTTACATTAGTTCCTGAGTGTTGATAGATAAACTTATTGGATAAATGAAGGCCAGCACCTTCCTTAAAGCATAATGTTATGCCACAGTTTCTTGCCTCAGTTTTCCTGCCTCAGTTTTCCCAATTGTTCTACCTCAGTTTCCCTGAATTTTTCTGCCTCAGTCCTCCTGGTTGCAAACTCTTCATTCCCTCCCCTCTCTTCCTCCTTCCCCCGTGCCCCCCCCCCCCTTGACCATTAGACTGATATAACTTAGGACTGGCTACTCTAAGTTATAAACTATAAAGGAGAAGATCTTCTATTTTAGACATCATGGCTCCAGACCTCCCCAACTTTTCAGAATGTCCAGTGCTTACTCTGCCTCCCCCTCTTCTGTCTTTGTTCTCTCTAATCACTAAAATCTTATAAAGAATCTCTGGAATCTCAGTTTTGATACTGGATACTTTGAGACGTGAGTTTGATTCAGTCAATTAATTAAACTCTCCAATAAATAAAATATTAAGACTCTCTAATCTTTATCTTGTCTCAGTTTCACCAGCATTACATTTTGGAGATCCCAGCAAGATATCAGAACTGAGAGCAGCATTAGAGATTAGAGACTTTTGGGTCTCCACATGGAGTCTTTGGCTGCAGCAAGACTCATCATGGACATCTCCATTTGAGCCACAGGAGAGTATGTTTGGGTATTTTAGGCCACAATCTGGTCTGTTTACCTGTTCTATCTGTTTGCTAGTATCTGGATTCTCAGAAAAAATAAGACGGCAACAGCCTTTAATTTCTGGGAAGAGTATCAGCAGGATGCTGGATTATACCATCTGTTTTGAGTATCTTTTAAGATACATGTAGTCTGAATATTTTTTGGGCAATAAATCTGGTGGGTGCTCTGCCACCATCTGGTTCTGGATCTGATTCTGAATGTCTTTTGGCACTATCTGGTTCGGTCTAGTTAAATGTTGTAATTTGCAGGCTATATGACTTGTTAATCCGTTTTGTTGATTAAAGAGTTCTGCTAAGTTTTAAGAACTGTGATTGGGAAATTTGGCAATTGGTCATAAAGAGATTGAAAAGGTTTAGCTATTCTGTCAGAAAAAGCAATGTTCAAAGATATTAGGAATTCTCTTCTAGTGGTATAAGGCTATCTGTCAATTCAGCCATTTTATCATGGGGAATTCTGCTTCAAAGACAGGAATAACACTTGATTACCTTCTAAATCATTTTTCTGAAACATTTAAACATCATAATTATGGAATATTATGGAATATCATAGAAAAAGGATAAACTAAAACTGTTTTGCCAAAAGGAGAGGCCTTCCTCTGGGATGGGATGGCTACTGGAAGGCACATATAATAGAGACATAGCACAAGTGATGCACCAGATAGTTACTGGTGAACCTGGCCATCCATATCAGTATCCCTATATTGATGTCTAGCTGCAAGTTGTCTCCTACAGCCCCTTCCTGGCTGAGGGTTGTGACCATGAGAAATGGTATTCATATTTTGATCACCCAATCTGTGAGGACAGTCAAAAAAGGTTGCAGATTGTTGATTGCTCAAGCAAAACCTGAGAAGTCCCATAGGACTCTTCTAAAGATCCCTTAGAGAATCCTCTGCCCCCGCCATATCTAGATTAGTATCTGTATCTACCCTTACCTGGAAACTCCCCAATCCCACTTGAATTGCTGCCTGAAGGACTCAAACCTCCTGAGTCTCACTTTTCAACCCTGCTCCATTCTGCTTCCCTGACCCCCTCTTTTCCTCCTCCCTGCACATAGGATCTTTCTAAAGCCAGCATGGAAGTACTGGCTCCTGTCCCCTTGTCTCCTACCTCCCCTTTTTCTCCTGTGCCATTTCCCACTTCACCTTCCCCTTTGTCTCCTCTGTCTCTCTCACCTTTTTGTACCTAAGGTACTCTCATACAATGCTCTGGGATCTGTTCTGCCATTCTCAGTTCTCCCAAAACCTGTTCTGCCTCTAAAGGAAATGGTGGGCTCAGAGGGAGTCCCCTTCTTAGTTTATGTTCCCTTTTCTATGAATGATACATATAACTAGAAAAATCAGAAACCTCCTTTTTCTGAGAAACCACAAGCTTTGATTAATCATCTTGAATCTGTATTTCACACCCATCAACCCAGGTGGGATGAGTGTCAGCAACTTCTTACTACTGAGGAAAGAGATAAGATTAAGTGAGAGCCTAGAAAAGCTATACTTGGACCTAGTGGGGGATCCATAGAAGAAAACTGTAATCAGATAGAAGCTAGTTTTCCCTCTGAGAGGCCTTCCTGGGACCCTAACTTCCATCATGGTCATACTGTACTTTCTGCTTATCATAGATAACTTCTCCAGGGTCTTAAAGCTGCAGCCAGGAAGCCTATTAATATGACAAAGATTTCTGAAGTTATTCAGGGTACAGAAAAATCAGTGCATTTCTAGAAAGTTTATAGGAGGCTTACTGAACTTATAGTACTATAGATGCTAAAGCTCCTGAGAATTATAGATCTCTGAATATTGCATTTGTTAGTCAGTCTGCCTTAGATATATGTAGGAAGCTACAGAAGCAGGAGGGATTTGAGGGCATGAATATATCTCAGCTAGTTGAGAGAACTCTGAAAATTTTTAATACCTGAGACACACGTGAAGGAAGCAGGTAAACAGCATGCCAAGGCAGTTGTGGCAGCCATGAGAGAAACAAACAACATCTCTAAGGGTTCTCCCTAGCACCCCCATGGACGGCAATCATTAGGCTCAGACCATTGTGCCTATTGTAAAGAAACAGGCCACTAGAAAAACGAATGTCCCATCCAGAATCATCCCAAGAATATCTTTTTTTCTTGAGGGGGCAGACTGAGGTGGCTCTGGTTCTCTTTCTCTTTCTCTAGACAGCAAAGAACCTAGGGTATGTTTACAAATTGGAGGTCAGCCTGTTGAGTTTCTGGTTGATACTAAAGCCACTTACTCTGCTCTAACAAAACCTCTGGGTCCAGTATTCTAAAATCTATCCCTATACAACATGCTATTGGTAAAAGTGTTTCTTATCCTTGGACTACTGAATGTACAATCCATCTAGAGCAGGGGTCCTTAAACTACGGCCCATGGGCCAGATGCGGCAGCTGAGGACATCAGGACATCCCTCAGGGTTGGCTGCCCATCATGCATTGGTGGTTGAGCAGCTTCTGGTCACTGCCTCTCCTGTATATGTCAGGCAATACCCCATGCCAAGGGAAGCCTTCCTGGGTATTTTTGTTTACATTAGCCGGGTGAAGAATGCTGGTATCTTAGTAACCTGCAAGTCCCCTTGGAACACTCCTTTGCTATCAGTCGGGAAGCCTGGGTCTATGTTTTGCCCTGTTCAGAATCTTATGGAGGTTAACAAATGGGTTGAAACTATCCATCCCATGGTTCCAAATCCACATACCTTACTCAGCTTGCTGCCTCCTACTCATATTGTATATATTGCTCTGGACCTAAAGGATGCTTTCTTTTCAATACTTCTTGCACTGGCTATTCAACCCCTTTTTGCTTTCTAGTAGATAGTTCCCCAAGGGGAATTCTCAGGGCAGCTCACTTGGACTAGGCTACCACAGGGTTTTAAAAACTCCCCTACCCTGTTTGGAGAAGCTCTCCATCTGGACCTTCTGCAAGGAACATTCTTATTGCGTTCTGGTCCAATATGTAGATGATTTCCTTTCAGCTCTTGATGAGTCCCTCTGATTGCAGGCAACCTGTGCCCTTTTGCAATCCTGCAATCCTTAGGTTCCACAGTCTCTGCTAAGAAGGCTCAGCTCTGCCTACTAGAGGTCTTATCAGAGTTATGTTCTCAAATCTGGCCACCTCTCCCTGTATTCCAATCGTATCCTGGCTATTTTATCTATTCCAGTCCCTACTACTAAAAAATAGGTCTGCGAATTCCTGGGGACAGCTGGTTACTGCCGCCTTGGGATTCCCTTCTTTGCCGAGATGGCAAAACCCCTTTATTCTGCCATAGCCGTTCAGGATCCCCTTGTTTGGGACTCCCTTGAACAAGCTGCCTTTGATTGTCTCAGAACCACTCTTACCAAGGCCCCCACCCTAACTCTCCCCAATGTCACAAAATCCTTTCATCTTTTTGTGGCAGAGGCTAGAAGTATTGTAAAAGGGGTTCTGCCTCAAAGGCTTGGCCCCTGGCATAGCTCTGTTGCTTATCTATCTAAGTGCTTGGATTTGGTGGTGGGAGGATGGTCTCCCTGCATCTTCCTGGTGAAGGAAGCTGATAAGCTTTCCTTGGGCCACTCTCTCTCTCTCTCTCTCTGTCCCTCACTCTGTTGAGGCTCTGCTCTGGTCCGCTCCTGACCTGTGGCTCTCTAACTCGACCATCACCCACTATCACGCCCTGCTTCATGACTATCTTTACCTCATTTTCTCTAAAATGTCTGTCCTGAACCCTGCCACCTTGCTCCCATCTCCTTGTTCTGACCCAGCTCCAGTATATGACTGCTTCCAGCTCCTTGATGAGACCCAGTCAATGAGTCCTGACCTTTCTGACACCCCACTGGAAAACCATGACCTGATTCTTTTTACAGACAGGAGTAGTTTTGTTGTGGGGGACACCTGTGTTTCTGGGGTAGCAGCGGTGGACTGTCTCTCTCTACTTGTGGTCTTCTTTCCTCCCCTCTGGGTCTTCTGCCCAAAAGGCTGAGTTTGTTGCTTTGACTCATGCCCTGCACATAGCAAAAGGAAAACTGGCTAACATTTTCACTGACAGCCATTATACTTTCTCAACAGCTCATGTCCATACCTCTCTTTATAAAGAAAAGACCCTGCTTACCAACCTCTGCTGATAGGGAAATTAAGAATAAGGAGGAGATACTTTCCTTACTAAATTCTGTCTTGTTACCCGTCACTGTTGCTATTCTTCACTGTCCAGGCCACTAATCTGCTGAGAAAATGGAAGCAGTAAGAAATAGGGATGCAGATGCAGCAGTCCAAAGGGCCACCACCACCCCGCTTATTCCCTGCCTCTGGCAATTCCCTCCCCCCACTCCTCCCATACCTATACTCTCCTTCGGAAGATTCCTTTGCTTCTCAGAACAGAGGAAAGAGGGAGGGTCTCTGGTGGTACATACAGGACAAAATTTTTATTCCACAAGCATTAAGTAGAATGCTAGTGAAGGACTTGCATGATTTCACTCATTTGGGTGAAAAGAAAATGCATCAGTTATTGAGCAGATATTACATAAAGGATGTTAGCCAATTGATCAGAAGTTATATATATATATTATATTACCCGAGTAAATATAAAAATAAATATTAAAAAAAAATTAAAGAAGCCCATGTAGGAATCAGGCTTAAGGGGAATATCCCAGGGGAGAGATGGGAAGTAGATTATACTGAGATACAGCCATCAACAACTGGGTATAAATACCTGTTATTTTTTGTAGATAGCTTCTCAGAGTGGACAGAGCCTTCCCCACAACAAATGAAATGACTCTCACAGTAGTCAAAAAGATACTAAATGAATGAATGCCCACTTTGGTCTTCCAATAGCCATAGAGTCTAATAATGGCTCTGCCTTTGTTGCAAAAATATCACAAGGCCCTGGGAATAGAGTAGAAACTTCATTGTGCATATAGACCACAGGACTCTGGGCAAGTGGAAAGAATGAATAGAACACTTAAGGAATTCCTGACAAAGGTTGTCTTAGAGACCCAATGCTCATAGTTCTCACTGCTATCATTAGCATTACTTAGAAGTAGATGCACTCCCACAGATTGGGTTTAACTCCCTTTGAAACTCCATTTGGGAGATAACCACCTATCCTACTCTTGGTTAGAGAAGACATAATTGCTGAAGTCTCTAACTCCTCCCTTCTCAAGTTTCTACAGGCCCTACAGAAAACCCAGAAAGACACCCCCACCTCATCTGAGAGACTCTTCCGTCCTTGTTACTGAGTCCTCTCATCCATTCCAGCCTGGTGATGCAGTTCTGATAAAGAAATTTTCTACCTCTGGCCTGGAACCCAGGTAGACCACACCTACAACTGTAAAGGTTGAGTCCATCCCCACATGGATTCACTATGGCAGCGTGAAGCCAGCAGTCACCACTGAATAGAAAGTGGAAATTAATGAATATCTCCTGAAACTGAGACTAATCCATTCCTCTGGTCCTTAATTTCCCCTAAATCTTTGAAAGATATTGGGTGGGAAAATCCTGGGAGGATTAATCCTTGTATTCACTGCTTTGTTACTACTATTTGGAACTGCCCTATTTGTCTGTATAGAAGCAACATTGTCTCCTAAGGGCCACTCACCCTCGTCCTTTCTTCAGAAGTGTAATTCCAGTGCCACACCATGAGGGTTTCCTTAGCTCTCCTCCTCCCTCTGCTTTCCAAACCCTCAGGAAACCCATGTGCCCCAAAGCCCACATGGACAATGACCTTTAGGGACCTTGAGGGAGGTTCCTCCTTTTCTGCCACCTACTACTCAGGTTTAGAACCCTCTGTGACAGTAGATCCCACCCTGGCTCTCTGCTTCTACTTTAATGCCCCAATGTCCCCTCAAGTCCAATTGTGCTTGATGCCAGGTGGTGCCCACTGCCAGCGGACGACTCCTTTAAGTTGACCATTCAAACCTTTGATCAGTAGTTCCAGACCACTATGCAACCCCTCTCCCCCACCCCCCATCATCCTAACAATCCAGCAACCATCCCACCCGAAGTGGGGAAAGTCCCAAAGGTTGACCTTTGTTCCCAGGCAGGTAGCAGTTTTCAATTCAGCCACTACCTCCTAGTTCAACATATAGTTAACTCCCCTCAAAGGGTTCCATGGGACCTCTTACTGCCTTACTAATCCCTCCTGGAACATCAGTCCTGGCTTATCCTATTCGGCCAATGCCATCCTTGGCACCACCAGACCTTCCCCTGGTCCAAAATCCTCTACCCTTCCTGACCCATCAGTTCCCGTTGACAGCCCCCCTGAATTCACTCCATGCTTGATTTACTGCCAATAGTGCACTCATATCTAAACTCCACAAATCCTCAGCTGGGCCATAATTGTTTCTGCTTTAACTCTGAACCCCCTTATTTTGTTGGAATTGCTCTGGCAGACTCAGTTCCTGGGACCACTTCTCAAGCTACCCGTTTCTGGGAGCAGCCTAAAATCACCCTTGGGAATCTCCAAGGTATAGGAATCTGTCTTGTAACTGCTTCCAGGAGTCTTTCTGCCCCTCTCTTCCAGTCCTGTAATCACAGTTCTTTGATTAATATTTCAGCATCCTCAACAGACGTTGCAGTTTGATATAAAGTCCTTGAAGGTTAATGGTTTGCCTGTTGTGATGGTCTGACTAAGTGCATCTGCTCTGATACTCTCCTCAGAAATCCTGATCCATTCTGTGTCCTGGTAGCAGTGTTTCCCAGCCTATCTGTTCTTCCAGGAGGGGACAGATGGAGCCACTTCTGGTCCCATTTTTCCCCCTTGGAGACTATCAGACAGAAACGTACTCTGCCATTCCTTCCCCTCATAGTAGGGCTTGGGCTGGCAGGCACTATGGCACTCAACATTGTAGCCCTCCTGAAGCGCAGTTCTGTATATGCTGAGTTATGTGCACAAATGACCACAAACCTGACTCAGATTGAATCATCCATCTCAAAATTGGAAAGCCAGGTGACTCCCTGGCTGAGATGGTATTCCAAAATCATAGGGAACTTAGTGTACTATTTCTGAAAAGGAGAGAGCTGTGTGATGCCCTAAATGAGCAATGCTGTTTTCATGCTAATAACTCTGGCGTAATTGGGGAATGTCTGGCCCTGGTTTGTAAGAATCTTGAGTCCAGACAACTGGAGCAGTGTCAGGGAAAGAATTTGTACCAGTCTCTGTTTAATTCCTCCCTATGGCTAATCACCCTTGTTATATCCCTTATGGAACCTTTGCTACTTCTCCTCACCCTTGTCATAAATCCTTGCATCTTTTCTAACCTTGTTCACCTCATCTGCTCCTAGTCAAAATTATGGTGCTTAAGACCTTCTGGATATCAAGGGGAAGGTGATTCAATGATTTGAATATTCAGAAGAAAGAGTGTGGAATGTTATGCCACAGTTTCCTTTGCTTGTCCTGCCTCCATTTCTCTAATTGTTCTACCTCAGTTTTCCTGAATTGTTCTGCCTCAGTATCCCTGGTTACAACCCCGTCTCTCCCCCTCCCCCCCTCCCATGACCATATATAACTTAGGGCTGGGTACTCTAAAGGTTATAAACTGTAAATGTTTAATTTCAGATAAGGGGAAGATCTTCTTTTTCAGACAACATGACTCCAGACCTTCCCAACTTTTCAGAATGTCCAGGGCTCACTCTGCTTCCCTCTCTTCTGTCTTTGTTCACCCTAATCACTAAGGTCCTATAAAGAATCTCTGGAATCTCACATTCAATACTGGATACTTTGAGATATAAGTCTGATCCAGTCAATTAATTAAGCTCTCCAGTAAATAAAATTAAAACTCTCTAATCTCTATCTTGCCTCAGTTTCTCCAGCATTACAATAATAGTACCCAGCAGTGTCATTACTGGGTCTGTATCCCAAGGAAATCATAAAGGAGGGGAAAGAATCCACATGTGCAAAAATGTTTGTAGCAGCTCTTTTTGTGGTAGCAAAATGTTGTAAAATGAGTATATGTCCATCAATTGGGGAATAGCTGAATAAGTTGTGGTATATGAAGGTAACAGAATATTATTATTCTATAAAAAATGATGAACAAGCTAATTTTAGAAAGACCTGGAAAGATTTACATGAACTGATGCTGAGTGAAACAAGCAGAACCAGGAATACACTGTACACAGTAACAGCAAGAATGTGCAGTTATCAACTATGAAAGATTTGACTCTTCTCAGGGGTTCAGTCATCCAAGGAAATCCCAATAAATTTTGAATAGAAAGGTCATCTGCATTCAGAAAAAGAACTATGGAGATTGACTGTAAATCAACACATGCAATATTCATTTCTTTTTTTCTGTTTTTTTTTCCTTTCCCATGGTTTTTCCTGTTGTTTTGATTTTTCTCTCCCAATACGATTCATAAATTAATGTGTATTAAACATTAAATAAATAAAGGAATGAATAAAAGCATAGTAGTGTTAGAATTTCTGAATTGCATTTTATGCCCAATTGTTAAAACTCAGCATTTCCTAAGGAGAGGTTTGATGAATATTTGAACCATCTTCAGCTCCTTAAAATGGAGTCAACTAAACCATAAATTCTGAGCAAAGGGTCCACAGGTTTTAAATTGTTTTCAAGATTTAGAACTGTGGGACATTAGATGTTTATGAAGACTAACCTCATTTTACTAATAGCTTTACATTAAATGACCTGCCCAGATTCACACAGCCAGTAAGTAAAGTCTTCTTGACTTCATGTCCACTATTCTATCCTCTATAGCATCTAGGAGAGATTACTGATATAATTCAATTAAGCAAATACTTCTTTGACAGCTACTGCATGTAAGCTACTCTGCTGGCCCTGATGATGCAAAGATAACTGATTAACAACTATTTCTAAACTGCCAATTGAAGGCAAAAAATTATCTTGGGTTCAGGGAGATACTAAATTTAGGTAAGATATGTAGCTAGTGAATGTGGAATAGACATCAAAAAACACCTCCCTCATTCAACAAACATTTATTAAGCAGCTACCATGTGCTGTGCTACAGTTGTAAAGATTCAATGGCAAAAATAAAACAGTTCATGCTATCAGTTAATTATAATTCACTATCAATAATTATAATTCGCTCATTTATATAATTATAATTATAAATCAGTAAATGAATTCAGGAGGGAGAGACATGATAGTGTTAGTGCTTTCAAATAAAACCATGTCCCAAAGACTGTCTTTTACCTTTAAAAGGATTCCCTAAAAATAGCTCCTAAATTTTTATTCTGAAACTTAATGCTTGGAGGAAAATTTGACATAGCATACAAACAAGAATATCTGTATAAAAATTAAGCCCATCTCACCATTCCTGTTTGTTTTTTAAAAAAATTAGGTCATCAATATCTAAAATGTCCCTATCCTTTCATTCAGAAATCTTATTTCTAGTTGCATATTCCAAGGAGGTCAAAGGTAGAAAGAAGGATAAATCACTGATTTGAATTGATTAAGCCATTCAATAAAACAGTTTTAAATTATATGAGCAAGGTGTCAAAATATCCCTTTAGTTAAGGGAATCCTAGTACTAAGTGCATATTCCACAGAGGTCAAAGGTAAAAAGGAAAACAAAAAAGGTCTAGCACCTATTTTTGTAGTCCTGAAAAATTGGATATTAAATAGACTCCCATTGACTGGAGAATGGCTAAATAAATTTAGTACATGACTATAAATGGAATATTACTGTTTTGTAAGACAGATGACTGAAAATTCAGGGAATCATGAGAAGACTTATATGAACTGATGCAAAAGGAAATAAGCAGTACCAAGGAAAGGACAAGAACAATAAAGCTAGCATTTATATAGAGCTTTAAGATTTGTAAAGTGCTTTACAAGCATTTATTCTATTCTTACAACAATTTTGAAAGTTAGATGTTATTATTTATTAATCCCCATTTTATAAATGAAGAAATTGAGGCAGACAGTTTTAAAGACTTTCCCAGGGTCATTTGTACTCTCTAGGGTCCTTGTGGAGAAAGCAGTTTGTGAGATTTAAGGCATTATTTGTTAAAAACAACAATAAATAATAATGACAAAAATCATAAAAAGATGAAATGAATGAGATATCTCATTGGTCTAAGTTTGTAAAGAACTTTCTTTCACCACAACAACCCATGAAGTAGGAAAAAAAGAGAAAAAGAAAGGATCGTGATGAAAATAATAAGAGCTGGGCTAAGTAGTCTGGATTCAAGTTCTGTCTCTAATATTTATTGGCTATAGGATTGATATAGTCTTTCAGTTCTCTAGGCAAACCTCTAAAGCAATAAACTATCAAACAGGCTGTGATCTTTATTAATAGAGAGAGTTTTCTTATAGGAAGTTACCTATAGCAATGGAATCATTGGTCTGAGACATATACATATTTATGCATACCTACACATATATGTATGTACATGCACATATAAAATAACATCATATACATTGGTAGAAGAATCTCTAAGAACTAGATTACACTTAAAAACAAACATTGAGGATGATATTGGGTCTCTAAAGTTCATGGGCCTTGTTACCTGGTTTGAGAATAAGCACAATGAGAATGTGGCTCTTAGATTTTATTGAATGATTTCCATATGTAATAAAAAAAAATTGCTGTGTTGTTATGATTGCTGAATTTTGCAGTATTAAAAAAGTAAAAATGTCCATTTAGATTCTCATAGTTCTAGATGTATAGACAGCCAGGTGGTATAGTGGAGAGGACACTAGGCTTAGAGTCAGATTCATTTTCCTGAGGTCAAATCTCACTGCACAAACTTACTAATTGTGTGACCCTGGTTGGGCAAGCCACTTAAGCGGGTTTGCCTTAGTTCCTTATTTATAAAAGGAGTTGGAGAAGGAAATGGCAACTACTCCAATATGTTTGCCAAGAAAAGCCTCATGTGGTGTCATAAAGAGTAGGATATGACTGGAATTAGCTTCCAGTTAAAAGATAGGGGGAATGGAATAATCACCCTTAGCATGAAGCACATGATCCTTGGTCAGCCTTCTCTAAGAGGCCTTTAGGGTTGTTGTTGTTGTTGTTTGTCCTTTGTTCTCAAAGAGGACCATGACCTCAGGGAGGTGCTACCATGATATGCAAATGAATTGAATTTAAGTGAGGAAGGGCTGGACAAGGTCACCTGCCTTACTTTTCCCTCCAGAGCCTTCTGGGTCCAGTGGCCAGATAAAATTCAGGACAACTGGAGATGGTCCTGGATGCAATGGGAGACCTTGGCTTTTTTAAACTAGGTTCTTCAATAGGTGATTGGGGTTGCACCCATTCAGTGAATAAGGCTAGGTAGCAATTGAGACAAAGAATCTCTTCTTTATCCAGTCAACAACAAGAACAAAAAACAACTCTCTAAAAAACCAAACAAATAAATAAATAAAAATTTGTTTCTGGTGAGGTTTCTGGTCAAAGCAGAAATAACTGCTATTTACATTCAACTTGAGTCAATCAAGGCCCACACAATGACCAAATGGGATTTGGCCTGGGACCTATTGGTGCCCAATCAATGAGAATCAGAGTGATTTGGGTTTAAGGCATGATGAATCAGGCTTAAGGTAGAAAAAAACCTAAATAACTGGGAGTCCTGCTCTGGGAGTCCAAGAAAGTCTTCAGTTTCTGAGTAATCTGAGCCAAGCATGTTCCTTCTTGAGATATTTTTAACTAATTAAAAACCTACTGACTAGAAAGAAATCTAGGAGAAGGTATTTTTGGAAGGAGATATTTTCATCAATATATTTTTTCCCTCTTAATCTAACTACCATGATGAAATTTTGACATGGAAGCTTATTGGCTAATTCATCTTAATCAAAGGGAGATGGGGAAGAGGGAATAAATGTGCAATTAGGAACAGTAATACCTTTCTTTTGGCTTTGAGCTGCTCATGGTACCTGTCTGATGTGTCACCTGGGATCTCTCCTCCCCAAAGGGTAGTTCCCACAATGGTATAGGTGATACCCATGACGAGTAACGGAAAGCAATACACCAGTACAGTTACAACAATATGGTACCTGCAATGGAAAAGACAAAGCTTGTAAGAGGACCCAAAGAAAAGACTTAGGTTGAAATGATTCTGGTTATGAATCAAACATAAAAACTTCAAAAAAAGTTGCCTTATCCTCTGAATGTTCTTTTTACATTTAAAAACAGAAGAAAACAAAGCACATATATACATTGAAGTAGTCTTGATGGGGTGAACCCTGAAACTTTCCCCCTTGATTTTTGGGGGGAAACAATGGGAGTGGACTCTGAAACTCTCCTCTGATAGAGACCCACCCCTCAGGACAGTTAAGTAGTTTCATTCTGTTGGAAATCTCAGTGGGGGTGGGGATGGGGATGGAGTAGTTGCACCCTCCATTAAGTTGAAGATTAGCCCAGGACCACTCTCAGTACCTCAAAGTGGTCTCATTCAGTTGGAGATCTGGGCCTGATATTCCTATTGAGTGTCTTGAAACTCCAAGATAAGTACTCTCTTTTCAACTGGAAATCTAGACCTGGGGGCATTGACAACATCGAAGAAATCTCATTCAATAGAAGCCCCAGCCTAAATTATCCTAAAAAGACAGTTTTGAACTCAATCTCTGCAGAAGTCCTAAGCAGGATTATGTTTTGCCAAGGGATCTCTCTTCTTGGCACAGCTGCCTACCAGGACTTTTGCCTGATTTGAAGACATTCTCTTCTCAGTGATAACCTTTGTTATTTTGCTGACAGGACCTTTTGACACTAAGAAGTCTGTCTTCCTAGCAAAACCAATAAAATTTCAGTGCCAATAAAATTTCCTTTGGCCATTCAGACTTTTCGGTTCATAAATTCTTTCTCATTGGACCTGTTTGCCGACCAGAGGGGATTCTCACATCTCAGTTCTCTACCACTAGACCCACATCAGTCTAAAAAGTGATTTTACTATTATTGAGTCATTTTTCAATCAAATCTTGTGACCTCATTTGGGTTTTTTTTGGCAAGCATACTGAAGTGATTTGCCATTTACTTCTTCAGCTCATTTTATATATGAAGAACCAAGACAAGCAGAGATATAGAGACTTGCTCAGAGTCACACAGCTAATAAGTGTTTGAAGCAGGAATTGAACTCATGAAGAAGAGGCTTCTTGATTCCAGAACCAATGATCTATCTATTCATGATGCTATTATACAGTGTAGGGTGATGAAAACTTGAAGATTTCAAACTGTTTTCTGTTCCTCATTTATGGAATTCTAACTACCACCTCCATGCCTTGTATAGGCCATACCTGGAACTCACTTGCTCTTACCTCTTTCTCCCAGCTTCCTTCAAAGCTCAGTTTGTATCATCTTATACAGATTGATTCCCTAGTTGCTACTGCCATCTCATTAGAAGAAACTTTGTTTTGTCTTTATCTTTTCATGCATGTGATGCTATCCCTTACCACTTGAATAGAATTCAATTTTCTTGAGGAGAAAGTCTGTTTTATTTTTTTCTTTGTGACTAAAGCTGAGTCCAGCACATAATAAATGCCATGATAAATGGCAAAATTAGTCCCTGGATCTGGATGAACAAATACAATTAATTTTTAGTAGGCCTATTTGATACAAGAGGAATTATCTGTTACATTTCCTTTTGGAATTGGGTTAAGCATTTGCTCTTTCTGCCACCTCTCTTGAAACATATTATAAATAGATTCTTAATTATAAGTAATATAATTGAATACATAATTATATAAATACATATTTTATAAATAAATAGATATTATAAATAGGGTCAAATATTATATATAGATCCATCAGTCTTCCTTTTTTATTAGCTGAAACAATTTTGAACCAATTGTTTATACTTCTTGTTAAGGTCAAAGTATAACTGATATCTTTTAGCAGGCAGCAGAACTACATTCTTAAGTTGTCAAAGTAAATACGCTTGTTACTTTCATAAAGGTAATGGGGCAGCACAAATTGTTTTTAAAATTATATATATATATGTATATATACATATAAAGAAATTCACTGTAATTATAAACAATATATCAAAGTTACATGGATAATTCCTAACTCAAGAGAAAGTCCTAGACTTTAGAGCCCAGATTTTAAAATCTGGACTATAGAGTCCAGAAGTCTGAGATGCCATCTTTCTAAATTTGTTTGAGTCTCAAACCTTTACGAGATGTTAAAGATAGAAAGAAAGATTCTTAACTATTCTGGGACCTTAAAAAAAAAGGCAACCAACCTCATAAATAGATTGATGAGTATGGTGGGAGAAAATTTAAAGTGTTAGTTTCTATTTTCTTATTTTGCTATACATATGTGTATTTAGGATTACCTAATAGAATAATCCTGTTGACATGTAGATGACAATAAAAAAATCGAAGGGATAACATTATTAAAGCAAAGATTCTGAAGGTTGATGTATTGAATATGAATTCTTATCATCTTATTTTTCTTAAGATCTCCCTTACATTTTTTTCTTCATAATTTTTCATATTTTGGTGACCTAAGATGACAGGATTATTATTTTTTAAATTGCAATTTACTTTTTAAAATATTTTATTTTTTCCTAATTACATGTCAAAAATTACATGTCAAAAACATTCATTTTTAAAAAATTAGAGTTCCAAATTCTCTCTTCTTCCCTTCTCACCCTTCTCATTGAGAAGGCAAACAATTTGGTATAGGTTATTGGTTATGCATATGTAATTATGCAAAACTTATTTTCATATTATTCATGTTGTAAAAGAAAACTCAGATCCCTCTTCCCCCCCAGAAAGCCAAGAAAAACAAAATTTAGAAAAGTAAATCTCCATCTTTATTCAGGTGACAGCATTATTGTAAATAGAGAGCAATCATAGTTGAATAATTTGTTATTTCTAAAGGGAAAAATCAATCTGGTAGAGAAAATACTGAAATTCCAGTTGAAATTAAGTAATATATAATTGTGTATTATACATACTCACATGTCTTTTATTATATATAACATTTAATGCTACCATAGGAACAGTAGAAGCAAATAGCAATACAAAATAAAACATCTCCAGATCTCCTTATATGTTCAAACACAGGATTAAAACAAATCTGAGATTTCCAGGACATGCATGATTGAATATTTTCATTCCTCTCATCATTCAATGGGGCATATTGTCCAAAACTGAAGTTCTTAAAAAAGGATGTTTCCCTTTTTGTTTTTTTTCTTCAATATACACCCTAAATATAATCATAGTAGAGAAATGCAAAGCTCTTCCTACTATTCTATGTCTTTCATGATTCTTTCCTGCCCTGATTTTATTTATAAGGAGGACAAAAGATGAAATTAAACTCACGTAAAATTCTGTTTTGGACCTTTTGGCCATTGTACATAGCAAAGTGTTCGACCAGGCATCACTTTGGTTTTGGAGTAAAGACATTGGGGAAAGGCAAGAAGGAAAGCCAGAATCCAAATACTTCCAATGATGACTTTAGTAGCAGTTGCAGATAGTCTAGGTTTCAGAGGATGTATAATGGCCATGTACCTGTTTGGAAAACAAAATAATAATTCAAATTCTTATTAGGAGAATGAATTTCATATTGAAAAAGTTCAAGGTTCAGTTCCTAAATTTGTCCTGAAAAGCAAAATGAAGATGGGTAAACATTTTTAAAATTGTATTTGTTTTATTCTAAACTTAATAAAACAAGCATTTTCATGACATAATAGTCGATTGTATAGGAAACTGCAAATTTGTTATGCAAATATGTCTTGCTATTCTTTTAAAATATATAAGGTTATCATGTGACTTTTTTTCTCCTCTCCCCAACATGGTTACTATTAGATGCAAATATGTATGCTTATGTAAAACCATTCTATATATTCTTCTAGTTATCAATTCTTTTTTCCTTCATATATGTCTTTTATAATTAATTTGGGGATTTATAGTAGTCAAAATAACTTTGGTCACTCAAAGTTGTTTTTAAAACCATTTTGCTATTACTGTACATAATGTTCTCTTAGTTTTTTCTCCTTTTTTCTTCATTATTTCATGTAAGTCTATCCATATTTTTCCTAAGATTATTGAGCTCATCATTTTTTATAACATTAGTAGTATTCATTATAATTACATAGCACAACTTGTTCAGTTATTCCACAACTGACTGGCATTCCCTCAATTTCCACTTTTGGAATTACAAAGAGAATGTTGTCAGTATTTTTGTACATATAGGTTCTTTTTTCTTTTAAATGCTACATTTCAAGAGCAATTCTATATTGCATATCTTCTGAAAAAGGTAGATAGCACCTATTCATTTTCTAAATGACAGATTTTGACAACAGAGAACTGAGAATAAAATATATTAAGGATCCAAGTTTGTATCATGAATCACAAATTATATACTTGAGTAAAATATGACGTCCTTTCTTTTATGGATTATTTCTTGAACCTGGACATTTTACTAATCTTCTTGATATTTTAACAATCAGATTGAATATAAGAAGACAATCTTTAAGTACTAGATCAAATGGTAAAGACATCACAGAATTATGGAATTTTTATAGTTAAAAGGGGAGCCCATTATAAACTACCTCACTATTTGTCACCTAACCTTTGACTGAAGACCTTTAATAAGAGAGATTTTATTACTTCTCAAGTCAGCCCATTCTACTTTTGGATCTGTCTAATCATTACCAGTTTTTTCCTAACATCAAGTGCAGGTTTGCCTCTTTCAACTTTTGATTATTTTGCCTTCTTAGCACAAATAGAACAATATTGAATTCAAATATTTGAATAAATAAATTCAAATTCTTAAAGATATTTGTTAAGGACCATGCCTGGGTGAAGGGGCAGGTCAATTCTCCAAGAGCCTCCACTGCTGTGGATCATGACACTTGAGGGAGTTGTGGTGCAGCCTTTGCTGATGCAGGTGTTCCTTTGGTTTGGGAAACAAATTGGAGGCAAGAGGGAAGAGGAGAGAGGTCAAACAATGCAACTACCTACTACCTCTCAGTTGGGAGGTCAGAGAACAGCAACTGCCTCTCAGGCTCCTTGTATCATCATGCTCTCACATGAAGAGATCCATTCTACAGGTCTGAGTTAGACTTCTAACAGCCACTGGCAGGTGGCTCCCATATCACAACAGATAGTCATCATGAGTTTTCTCCAAGAAAAACATCTGTACTTCTGTCTTCATATGAAGCCTTTCATTATTCTAGATTTGTTCTGATTTATCAATGTTCTTTGTAAAATGTAGGTCTGTGAACTGAACAAAAATGCTAGGTATAATCTGAACATGGCAGAAAAGAGCAGTATTCTCATCTCCTCATTTCTAAAAACTGTGCTCTCCTCAATCTAGCTGAAAATTATTTCTGGCTAACATATTCTATTGTTGAATTTTCAATCCATTAAAATTCCCATATCTTTAAAGACAAAGTATTTTGTACGTGGAAAGATGATATTTTGAACCTAAGTATAAAAATGCCTATTTATTACTACTAAATTTCATCTTTTTAGACTTAGTCAAATGTGTTAACCTATTGGCATCTCTATTCTGTCATTCACCAGGTTAGCTAGTCCTCTCAGTTTTGTGTCATATGAAAATTGGATTAGCTTATACCAGTATGTCTTTATTCAACTTGTTGATTAAAATGTTGAAAAGCACCAGGTCAAATACAGATATATGGAGGTTAATATAAAAACCTCAGTGACAATTTCTTGAGTTAAGACATTCAACCAAAGAAGGAGAAAAGAATGGGAAGACAAGTATTTATTAAACATCTACTATATGCCATATACTGTGCTAAGTGTTTTATACATTTAATCTTCTTGGCAAACATGAGAGATAGGTGTTATTTTGATTCTCATTTTAGGTTGAGGAAACTGAGGCAGAAATTGAGTGGCTTGTAAAGAGTCATTGAGCAAATCAATGTCTCAGACTAGATTTGAACTTAATTCTTTCTGACTACAAATCCAGGCTTTATAACCCTGTGTCACTTAACTACCTCAGAATCCATTTAATTATAGTATTGTCTAGCCCACATCACTCCACCTTTTCCACAATTTGAGCATGAGAAATTTATTAAGTTTTAGGCAAACTTAAACTTAAGGCATGCTTAAGTTTAGGCAAACTATATTTGCACATTTTTCTGAGTAATCAATTTAGAAAACTGTTAAAAAAAAAAAAGAGTATTTGACTAGTTTGGCATGACCTGTTATTATTGAAGTCCCTTTGTTATGGCTGATTCCTTTTCTTTTTATCTGTCTTGTCTGCCTGCCTGCCTGCCTGTCTATCTATCTACCTGCCTGTTTATCTATCTATCACAGCCTTTTAATTTTCAAAATATATGCAGAGATAATTTTCAACATTCACCTTTGAAAACCTTGTGTTTCAAATTTTTCTCACTCCCTCTCTCCTACACCTCTCTCATAGATAGCAAGTAATTCAATATAGGTTAAATATGTAAAATTATTCTAAACATATTTCCATAATCATCATGTTTTCAAGAAAAATCAGATCAAAAGGGAAAAAAAGAAAACAAAACCAAGTAAACAACAATATAAAAACTGAAAATACTATACTTTGATCCACATTCAGTCTCCATTGTTCTCTCTCTGGATGCAGATGGCTCTTTCCATCACAAGTCTGTTGGAACTGCCTTGATTCAACTCATTGTTGAAAAGAGCGAAGAACAACTGATTTCTTTTGTAGACATTCACCAAATCACAGTAAAGCTTGACAATTTTCAAATCTCTAGGCTTTTTCCTTTTTTGAAAACTGGGACATTTGCCTAGTCACATGGCATTTCCCTCGATCTCCATGACCTTTCAAGTATTCCTGACAGTAGTTAAACAATCAGCAATGATAAATCTGTTGATATCAAATGGAGCTAAGAGCTTTCTTACTCTTTCCTTATTTATATTGGATATCACTTCTCTATTAGATATTTTTGCTGTATTATTTTTAATCCAAAGGCAATTTTCCTTGTCTGAGAAATAACCAAATTAGCAACTGAATAGATATGCCTTTACTTGATATTAGTTATTGCCATTTCATATACTATGGTCAATGATTCTCTTTTTCTCCCAAATTAATTTTTTAAAAAAATATTCTTGTTTTTCTTGACATATTTGTTTATATTTTAATTTTAAGTTTTTTTTTATATTTTATATTTTAAATTTTTACACTCTTTGCATGTTATAATTTGTCTTTCTTTTTCTCTCTCATTAATCATTTATAGACATTTTTCTCACCACCAGTACCCCTCAGTTCTTAACTACGATAGTAGCTCTATATACAGTAAAATTATTTTAATAAGTAATATCTAAAACTATATAGTAATATCTAATTTGCTTAAATGTTTATGTTTTTGTTCATTTATTTGTATGTTTTTTTGACACTGGGTCTCCCCATTTCTGGAATGGAAATGCAGGGACCATTCACAAGTTCTTGGTGATTCAGTACTGATTTGCTGATTTGTAGAGAAGTTAAAACTTGTTCCATTTTACACTGCATTTTACCATCTCTTTTAAGGAAGGTTAGTGATCCTCCACTCTCCAAATATTTGCTCTAAGCATCCAGGTGGAGTGCTGAGTTTAGAGGAGGAAGATTTGAGTTCATATCTGGTCTCAAAAACTTATTAGCTATGTGATTCTTGATAAGTTATTTAACAGCTGTTTGCCTCAGTTCCCTCAACCATTAAATGGGGACAATAATAGCACTAACCTCCCAGAGTTGATGAAATGATTGTAGATGAAATGAGATAATATTTACAAAGTGCTTAATATAAAATTTGGCATATACTAGGTGTTAAATAATTCTTATTCTTATTCCTTGTTCAGTATGGATGGAATGAGATAATATTTACATGTTACTACATGCTTATTTTTATTTTCTTCTCGTTCACTGGATGAAATAAGATGATACTTACAAAGTGCTTATTTAGAGCTTGACATATAGTAGATGTTTAATAAATGCTTATTCTTGTTTAATACTATAGACTCCACGTGGAAATCCAATCAGCTTTAGACTTACTCAGACTTTCCATGGCAATTATAAGTGTATAACAAAACAACAATCTTAAACATTGAAACTGAATTCCTCACTCTCCAAACAAATGCTGTGAAAAGTATTTTAAAGTATTTGTTCATTTTCTTTCATGAAGATAGATTAAAAAAAAGTTAAAACTCATCTGTGTAGTATTCATAGAAAGACTCAATTTTCATTTAACTTGTTCCCTTGCTTGATCTCCTTAAAAATTACTTTTAGTTTCCCTATAAGATATTATGATATCTTTTTAAAAATGTCTTTTTGAGGGGCAGCTTGGATTTGTGATGGATAGAGCTCAGTCCTGGGATCTGAACTTGAATTCTAATCTAGTTTTAGATATTTATTTGCTTTGTTATGCAGGACAAGTCATGTAACCCCACTCTACCTCATTTTCTCATCTATAAAAATGAGAATGATAATAGAATGCCATTATTATTATCTCACAGGATGCTTGTGAGGATCAAATGAGAAAATAATTCTAAAGCACTTAGTACAGAATTTTGATACATAGTAAGTACTGTATAAATCTCAGTTATTATTATTATTATTATTGACTCTGTGCTCCAACTTATACCACAAGCACAAATTTGAAGATATAGTAAAAAACAAACAAAACAAAACAAAAACCTATTTTTTAAAAACTAGACAATGAGTCACAGTCCAAGTTCATGAACAAGATATAGCAAGAAGGTATTTGGTTGCACTAAAAGAAGCATTGTGTCTAGAGCAATAAAGGTGATAATTCCTCCATATTCTGCCTTAATCAGTTGCCATCTTGAATAGCTATCTTCAATTGTAGGTGCTACATTTTAGCTAGGATGTAGCCAAAGAGTGAAGGGATTGGGAATCCTGTTATAGGTGGAGCAAATGAACTGTCTACTAATATTTATTTCTAGAAGAAAATCTTTATCAGGGATAAAATAGCCATCTTATACTACAAATACAAAAAAAATTTGAAATGTTTTCATGGGAAAATGCCATTATTATTTTCCAGTCAGCCTTAAGAGATAAAACTAGTATTAATGGCTAGAAGTTTTAAGGATTTGGGCTTAACAAAAGGTAGAAAAAAACTGCTAAAAATTAGGTCTGTCTAAAAATGGAATAAATAATTTTTGTAGGTAGTAAGTTTCTTGTAACTGGAAATCTCCAAATAAATGGATAGATACTTTTATCCATTCACCCTCCTTTTGGAGACTTCCAATTATAAGAAATTAATTGTAGATGCCACTTAGGATCTGGGTTATGAAATGATCTAGATTAGGGATTTTTAACCTGGTATTGAAAAACTCCTTAAGTATCCATGAATAGGTTTCAAAGGGCTCATGAACTTAATCGGGGAAAAACAGTTTTATTTTTACTAACTTCCAACTAAAATTTGTCATTTCTTGTATTTATTAATGTAGCCACACACATTATTCTGAAAAGGAGTCCATAGATTTCATTGGACTAAAAAGATAAAATAGGCAGATGTAAGAATCACTGCTGTGAATATTATCTGATATTCCTTCAAGATATTAAAATTTTATTATTTTAAGGCAACATTTGAATCTTAAAATACATCTGAAGGAATCCATTATCATTTATTGCTTCCAGACTGTATAATCATTCTGAGTAGCCTCTACCAGTGAATTTCTTATAACTGAAAGTCTCCAAATGTAGAGTGAATAGGTCATCTATTCATCCATCCATATGAAGACTTCTGGTTACAAGTAACTCACTGTTGAAATGATTATTCATTCCATTTTTAGACAATTTAATTTTTAGCAGTTTTTTCCCCTTATGTTGAGTCAATTTACTTCATTATCAATAGCAGATTTTCTGGGCATTCTTTTCAACTAGATTAGACTTTTGTCTTCTATTTTCTGAGAGGCAGCAACCAAACAGCCAATTTATTATGATGGAATCCAGAAGATGGGCTTAATAATTGTGTTGCAACACAGACTCAACCAGATCTTTCCAAACTCATCAACCAGAAATAAGCTGAGGACCTCTCTAGCAATTGTAACTTCACAATACAAAGTTCTTACTATATTCTTGTTTTTTTTTCCCATAGTAACAAAAAATAACAATAATTTTGGAAATAACATTTACCTATAATTGGGAATGATTAAGCAAAATGTAGTGTATAAATATCATGAATATTATTGTGTCATAAGAAATAACAATGAACAAATGAAAAGATATTTATTACATATTTATTAAGTGATACAATGAGACTGTATTCTAAAAGATAGAGGTAATATAGATAGATAAATAGATAGATAGATTGATAAATAGATAGATAGATAGATAGTAGTGAGCCAGAGAAATTGGTAAGTTGGATCCACAAGACCCAACTGACCTGATTTGGGACTAGATTTGGTATATTATCCAGCTAGATCATATTCAATACAGTTCCAAAACTGAATGTATGAATTTCCATAGGAATTGATGGCATAACCACGAGAGTAATATTTCAGTGGAGCAGCAACAAAACAGATGGCCAAAATGACTGTTTTTCCCCAATTTAAGTTCATGAGCCCGTTGAAATCTATTCATGGATACTTAAGGAGTTTTTAGATACCAGGTTAAAAATCCCTAATCTAAATCAATTCATAATCCAGATCCAAAGTGGGATCTACAATTAATTTCTTATAATTGGAAGTCTCCAAAAGGAGGGTGGATGGATAAAAGTATCCATCCATTTATTTGGAGATTTCCAGTTACAAGAAAATTACTACCTAGAAAAGTTACTTATTCCATTTTTAGACAGACCTAATTTTTAGCAGTTTTTTTCTACCTTTTATTAAGCCCAAATCCTTAAAATTTCTGGCCATTAGTAACAGTTTTATCCCTTAAGGTTGACTGGAAAATAATAATGGCATTTTCCCATGAAAACATTTCAAATATTTGAAGATGGCTATTTTATCCCTGATAAAGATTTTCTTCTAGAAATAAATATTAGTAGACAATTCATTTGCTCCACCTATAACAGGATTCCCAATCCCTTCACTCTTTGGCTACATCCTAGCTACAATGTAACACCTACAATTGAAGACAGCTATTCAAGATGGCAACTGATTAAGGCAGAATATGGAGGAATTATCACCTTTATTGCTCTAGACACAATGCTTCTTTTAGTGCAACCAAATACCTTCTTGCTATATCTTGTTCATGAACTTGGACTGTGACTCATTGTCTAGTTTTTAAAAAATAGATAGGGTTTTTTTTTCGTTTTATTTGTTTTTTGCTATATCTTCAAATTTGTGCTTGTGCTATAAGTTGGAGCACAAAGTCAAGCATGCTAGTCAAGTTTTTGAAAGTAAATTAATGTATTATTTTCACAGTGCATCAATTCTTGGAGGATGGTGAGTATTCGTGAATTGTCATAATATTTCGAGTTCACTGAACAATCCAGACAGTATAACTTCTCACTTAACCAGTTTAAGTTAACACAGATGAAGTTGAATGATGCCCTTAAATTAAACTTGGTAAAGATGAATACCTAGTTCAACTGGACTAGTAGGTTGGATGTTAAAATCAGGAGATGCTTGAACAATGATGATGCTGATAACCATCTAATAACAATAAAAAATAATAATAGGCATTTTGAGTTAGAGTTCCTAGAGTCAATTGTATCTTGGTTCTTAACTGTAAAATTTTGGCAAATCTTAACCTCTCTGCATTTAATTTATTTTATCTATAAAATGAAAAGGAGGTATCTATAAGGTTCCTTGTAAATCTAAAGTTTTACAGGGTTTGGCTATGTTGATAATGAAATGTGACATTACTTTCAGGTTACGTAGAGTCAACTACTTCATCCTCTGGATGGCAGATAATTATGAGGGCAAGGTAAAATTTAGGGTCAGGATTTCACAATACTCTGCTATGCAAGCATGCAAAAGTCTTGTCTTAAACCAGGATTGCTAACAAGACTTCAGGGACATCTTAACTTATTTCTACTGCTGCTAGTGATCAGTGAAATAATAAGGGCATCCACTTCCACTGAGCCATGTCCCTGGATGTACCTTTGTCTGAAAACTCCTTACAAACAAAGGAGTTTATTCTCCAACATTTTTCTAGGTTTTTAAAAGAAAGGCATATCCAGCTGCTCCTCAGGACCAACCATCCTTTATACTATCCAGTGGTCAGGGAGGATGTATGTGACTCTACCTTTGACACAATCATCCTTCCCCCTTCTAATACATTCTAGTGACTGTATGTCATTCACCTTAAACTGTTTCCTAAATTGGCATGACATACTTTATCACTCAATATGACGAAGCATAAAGTTTATCTATAACCACTTTTTTGTCCTACAGTTACCTAAAAGTTAACCATAACTTTTATAGTTTTGATGACATTTATCTTAATATAATCTCACTTGTTCAATCAATCAAGTGTTTATTAAGTGTTTACTATGTGCCATGCACTGTGTTAGATAATATGACTACAAGGACAACAAATGAAACAATTCTTTCTCATAAGAAGCTCATGTTCTAGCAGGAGAGAAAAGTAAATAGAAATATATGTAAATTATATATGTGCATATATTATATATATCATAAGTACAAAGTTAAAAAGCATATTATATGTAAAGTAAAATATCAAGTAAAATAATTACATAGAATTACCATGTTAATGGTCCTCAAGTTCTCCTGAGCTCAATTATATTTTAGTTTCTGAATAACTCTAGCTCTTTTTGATTCTATATCATATTCTTCTCTCTTCTTTCCTACTTTTTATTCTGGAGGAACATGATGTCTCTACAACTCACCCTCAGTTATTCCTAATTCTCTGTAAGGTTCAATCTCTATGAATGAATGACAAATCACAATGGAGTAAATGAAAGCCTGATTTCTTAAATAAACTAATTTTGTAATACAATTAAACATAAGCTAAACAATATTAAATCTTTATATAGCACAAATGCAAATTAGATATACAAAATATTTTTCACTATTTTAAAGATGCATGAGTGTGTAAAAAGCACTCAAATGAAGAAAGATGATTGCTAAATTTATACTTTTTTCCAGAAATGATGCTTGGCATTGAAGAAAACATTAGTCTCTCATTAGAAAATGGACTCATATGAAAGGGACATACTTAAAAAATCAACTGATGACCTCAGAAATTTAAGGAATATAAAAATGTCTTACAGTAGAATTTCAACAATGGACTTCATTATACATTGTCATATTTAACAATATCAAGATTTTTAAATGGAAAATGGAACAAAAGGTGGGAAAGCACATCAATTTTGAGCTATTGTGCTCCTTATTTGTTCCATTTATTTAGAAATATTTTGTGCATGTTGCTGATGTTTTTGTTTTTTGAACAGACCTAGTAAAACAGTAGCCTTAATATTGTAAATATGTGTAAGTCTTATGAATTTTATTTTTAAAATTTCTATTCATGACTTTCATTTTTATATCATTTTCATTTTCAAATGTACCTGTCATCATTCTGCCCTCTTCAGTCATCTCATACATGAAAGAACAAATAAGTGAGAGGAAAAAATGCATTTCAGCAAAACCAAACAATATCACACAAATGATAGTCTGTGTAGTATTACTCATCCATAGTCTTTCACCTCTTCAAAGAAGGGCAGGATATATATTTTATAATTTCTTCTTTGTGATCAAGTCTTACATAAATTTAAGCACACACACCCACTGAAGATATATCTTTCACAATGTTCTGCCTCCATCAGTACTTAACAGATGATGTTAAGCAATTGACAAGAGACTTTCATTTAATAACTACAAAAACTTGCATGAACATACACAATATAATAGAAATGCTTAGCCTGAATTCTAGATATTAAGTAACAAAATAATATATTGATAGGAAAAGGTACAAAGGCAATTAAAGTCTACATATGGGAAGGATTGTGGTACAGTCAAAAAAGCAGGATATGGGTTTAAATCCCCTCTTTTATGCTTACTATTTTATGTCTGATCTCAGATGATTCATTTAATATCTCTATGCTTTGGTTTCCCCAAATATTAAGAAGGACCAGAATTGAAGAATACCTCAGAAGACATGCTGTGGCAATTGACACAGTACATTTGTATATACCAAAATACTAGGAGAAAAATTTCTATTTCAAAGAAAAAATAATAACATCTGCTTGTAATCACTTATATTTAAAGTATATTTGCATAGATTGCATAGATCTAGATGCATAGATTGGAGAAATTGTAGTAAAATCATAATTTTTAAATAAGTTTTTGAATCAATTGATGCAACTGATGAACTTGGTCTTTCTAATAATGAGGGGGTTAGACTAGCAGATGGCCTCTAATGTCTTTTTCAGCTCCAGAATCATTATTTTAAATGTATTTGTTTTTATTCAGTCATTCAGTCTTGTCTGACTTTTTGGTGACCCTATGGATCAGACTATGTCAGATTCTTTTACCCTCTATTGTCTCTCAAAGTCTGTCCAAGTACAAGTTTGTTTTTTCCATGACACTATCTATTAGTCTCATCCTCTGCCATCCTCTTTTTCTTTTCCCTGCAATGTTTCCCAACTCTAGAGCTTTTTTCCAGTGAAACCTAACTTCTTTGAGCATTGTCAGACTAGTGTTCAGAGTTCCTGAAATTGTATATCTCCAACCTTGGAGGCAACATCTTGGAAAATGTAATGCCCCATTGGTATTACAGTGACTCTCTTGATAAATCTCTCTACATTCTATCAAATGAAGAAGCTCCAGGGAACCTCAACTCCCTGAGTCACCTGTCCGAATAAGACTAGACTTAAAGACCCAAAGCCCCTTTCTCATGGAGAGGTGTTTGAATATCAATTTTTTTCTCCCCTATTAGCATAAAATTTTACCAATCCCTGAGGGATAGGTTCTTTACATCTTTTACCCAAATAAAAGTCTTAAAAAACCTTTACCTAAAAAAACATTCATTTGGGAGGTGGTGGTGGTGGTAACTCCTTCCTTCTGAGATCTTAGTAAAATGCCATTTCCATCTCCCTGTTTGTGAAGATCTTTCCTCAATAAACATGATTTGCTTATCTGTCTTATAATGAGCTGCATGTTTCCTGATACTTGGTTTTTAGTATTTTACACTTTCTTAAATCTATACTAAGATATATCCTGGTATACTTTGAATGTATATATTTTTATAGGTCTATACTAAGATATACCTTGGTATACCCTAAATTCCAAAGTTCTTTGATTCAAGCTTTCATAGGCTTGAACTCCAGCTTGAGTTCAGGCTGGAGAATTGCTCCTGGTGGCAGCATTCCTCAACAACATCCCTTTGAGAAAAAAGTCATTTATAACTGAAGAATTAAAGCATAGTATAGGGAGTCTAGGGATTTGGACCAAAATCTTGGTGAGTGGCTTAGACAATGTGCAGGGTGATTTGGATCATTTGTTAGACAGATCTTTGAAATGGAGTCATCTTCTAGGAGGAGATTAATAATCTTCTGTTTGTTATTCTTTTATTATTTCCTTTATTATATTATATTTATTATATTCCTTTATTGCCAACATTACCAAAATCTTTTCATATGAATTATCTAACATCCCACCTTCCTCCACATACATACTCTGATCTAGTAATACTAGCCTCTTTGCTGTTTCTCAAAGAAGACACTCTGTCACTTTAATCCAGACATTTTTACTATCCTTATTCATGATTACAATACTTTCTTTTCTTACACTGGCCTCTTGGTTTAGAGGTTACATAATGGCATAATGAAGGAAAAATGTCAGCTGAAGCTAACTAACTCAGCTGCATGGGGTTGCAACTAGAACTATTTTGTAAGTTTGCTTTTCCCAATATCAGAGTTTTTCTTCTAGAGCATGTTCTTAACTAGAGCCTGTAAACTTTATTTTTGAATATTTTGATAATTTTGTTTCAACATAAGCAACTTCTATTATAATTCTTTGTATTTTATTGCATATATTTAAAAACATTCTGAGAAAATATCCGTCAAAGGGATCCATGACATACACACACAAGAAAAAGGTTAGAAACTCCTTGGTCTATGAATATGAAAAAAGCTCACATTTAGTCTAGATTTCCCAAATGTGGGTAATAGACTTCCCAACTCCTTCAAGACATTAATTATGAACTTTTATGTAACTTTTATGCCATTATGTAACCTCTTACACTGGCCTCTTGGTTCCTGCTAAAATCTCATCTTCTGTGGGAAGATACAATGAACAATCCAGACAACATAATTCCTTTTATCTTCCCTCTATTTATTATTTCCAACTTACCCTGTATGTAACTTTCTGTATTTTGTTCCTTCTTTAGATTGCAAACTCCTCCAGTGACAGTGGCACCACATAGTAGATACTCAATAATTGCTTATTTACTGACTAATGGATTATTTGAGTACTTCTGCAGATAGGATCCTGTGAGTCTTTTGCATATTTTATATTTACAGTGGTGAATACAATAGATGTTGTTCAGTACTTGATACTATGAGCATGGGCTTTGTAATGCTTGTACTAACTGATTCAATATTCTAGAACTTCACTTTTTCATAGGGGAATCAGATGATGCAATAGCACAATAATCAGTCAATCAGGAGGACTTCTGATACCAAAAGCTGCTTGGCTTACCAATAATCCTTTGCAAGGAAAATCAGCAAAGCTCATATAAGATTTGAACCTATTCTATGGACTTAAAAAAGTTATTCAAAGATTTCTATAGGTTATGAGATTATAGAGACATGCTATTTTATGTTTTTTTTAGAGACAACCTTTTCTCTAGAGAATCACCTAACTTTGGTTACAGGACTTTGGAATATGTTGTTTTTGGAGACATCCTTCTCAAGCCTTGAATTATGAATTGTTTATCACCAAGAATGCCTTCTGATTTGTGGACCAAAAAGCCTCCATTCTGACACCTAGAATTATTCATTTCACTTGTTTCCTGGGACTTTCTTCTTAGTATCTGCCCAAATTCCTGCCTTTTCTCCTTTCTTTGTTCAAAAATTGTATAAATATCTTACTCTTTCCAATTGGGCTTTAAACATATTAGAATAGATATTCCAGTTTGCAAGTTTTTTTCTTTTTAGGCTATTTAGAAAAAAAATACAATCTGTGTAAATTGTGCTTGAACTCTGGTTCATTCCAGGTCCTCTTCTTTGGGGATCTGGTGTTTCTTCTGTTTAAAAGTTCATAATTAATGTCTTGAAGGAGTTGGGAAGTCTATTACCCACATTTGAGAAATCTAGACTAAATGTGAGCTTTATTCATATTCAGGAGTTCCTAATCTTTTTCTTGTGTGTGTATGTCATGGATCCCTTTGACGGATATTTTCTCAGAATGTTTTTAAATATATGCAATAAAGTACAAAGAATTATAATAGAAGTTGCTTATGTTGAAACAAAATTATCAAAATATTCAAAAATAAAGTTTACAGGCTCTAGTTAAGAACATGCTCTAGAAGAAAAACTCTGATATTGGGAAAAGCAAACTTACAAAATAGTTCTAGTTGCAACCCCATGCAGCTGAGTTAGTTAGCTTCAGCTGACATTTTTCCTTCATTATGTCATTATGTAATTCATTCCTCTAATAATTTCTTAATAACAACAATATTTATACCTGCTTTTAATTGTATGAGTAGAATTTATTAACCAGTTAGAAATATCGTAGGGTGCTCTTATATTCTGACAAAAACAAAAGTAGTTATTTCTATGATATTTGGAATATGATTATTCATCTGTGTCTGAAAATCGAAAACTCTTTTCATCTTTGAGATTTATGCTCTATTTATGAGTTGCTGCAGCTTAATATGTAGTTTTGATTTGTGTCAAAGGAGTTTTGTCCAACTCCTTGTTAACTACTGATCATTATCTTCTGGGCTCCAAAAACTGTGGAATACTGACTGTCTCTAGTTGCTTACAGAAGAAAACTATTCATTTTAATCCTTTCTTTTGTAGCTAAAATTGGATTACTTTAATCCCTTTTGATAAAAAAAAATTATAGTCTTTGCTCTGAATGTTAGATAATCTAAATCTTTTTTTGATGAAACCTTTAAAATATCTGTATTTAATTCAGTTAAGGATAAAAGCTAAATATAATGAAGGTTTAAGGTTCTTGGCTTAAGCATCCTTAGGCTAGTGTCATTGTGTTGCAGTCCCTCTTGTATATACATAAATTTAAAATTGGTACTATTTTGTAGTCTTGTATTTTAGAATTTCAAAAGGGTATCTTGATTAAAACTGAGAGGGTCTGTTCAACCTGGAAGCTTAATTCTTTCTTTGAATAGATGGCAGTTTTTTTTTTTTTTTGGTGGATTAATAACCAGAACTGCTTTCTTCTTTCATTTGAAAATTCAAATTCTTGTTGGAAGAAAATGTCTTTCTTATTCATAGTCTATCTACTGATAAGATAGCAATATTCAGCTTACTATAAATGTGATGTTCTTGAATTTGTCTTTGAAAGGATTTTTTTCAAAGCTCCTTTCCCCCATGGAAATGAATATGTGGTATCTAAAATCTGTGGGAAATTCTTCAGTTTCTCTTTTCTTGTGAAAAGGAAAAGGAATAGATTCTTCACACAGTACATTTAGTGGAGCTATTCCTGCTCTAAAATTGTAGGCCTGAGCAAACTCTCAAAATTATTCGGAAGAAAGGTGCTGGTCGTCATTAACTGAAGCAGAATCTATGTACTTTGTAATCTGCTTTCAGAAGTGGGTATAAGAAAATAAAAATTAAACTTAATGCTGGAACATGAGTGAGAAAATAAATGTCCATTTTGAAACAATTGTAGAATTCAAATGATAATGAAAATACATTCTATTAAAACCTGAACTATCTGTCTACAATAATCAAATAGTAGAAGCACTGACCTGGTATTTGTCTCTCTCCCTTCTTATAAATAAGCTTCATTGTCACCACTCTAAGCAGATATAAGAATTCTAAAGTTTCCCCAGGAGGAAAGTCAAAACTTTTCAGTATATCTTGTCATATTGGCAAATTTTGCTGTCAGGAAGTTCTTGCTTATGAATAAATTAGTCTTATAAATATTAAAAAAAAATAAGCTGTATGTGTGAGCTAGCCAGTCTTAAGAGAAATCAGGATAGCATAGGGTACTGTAAAAGGGTAATCAATGGGGTATTTTTTCCACTTTGTTTTTTTTTTTTGTACCATGTCAAATATCATAGAAATATACTAAAAGAAAAATATATAGTTCTTACCTTCAAGAAAATTGTAACCTAGTTTTGGAGAGTTTGGTCATAAATCTATGTTTGAATTAAAGAATCTACATGATTCTGCCCACTAAGAAGAATGTTATCCATATACATTGTAAGTAAAAAAAGCACAAGCTCATAGAATTTTGGAGTTCAAAGAGACCTCAGTGATATAATAAAATTCTCACCTTAATCATGATCCCCTTCTGCAACATCCCTAAAAGATGGGTATCCAGCTTCATTTAGTACAGGAATAGGGAACTTTTTTTTTTTTTGGCCAAGGGCCATTTGGATATTTATAACATCATTTGTAAGCCAAACAAAATTATCAATTTATACAACTAAAGCAATGGGAGGTTGTGCTACCTAGTTTTCATCGTCTGCAGTTGACATGACTTTTTAAGGCCTTATACAGCCTATGTGCTGAATATTCCCCACTCCTGATCTAGTAGAATTCATCCAAGGATAGGAAACTGGATTACACAAAAATTCTAAACTGAAATATTTGGAGACAGCAAAAAGGTGTCCCAGTCATCTCTTTCTTCTCCAAAGTAAACATCTTCCATTTTTACAAATGATCCCTGTATAATGTATAAGAAAGACCTTTAGGAGCTATCTAGTCCAATGAATAAGGGCTATAACCAAGATTTGAACCCAAATCTTCTGATTTAAATTCAATTTAATAAGCAACAAGATTATTATAATTATATATAATTATAAATATAGATATCTATATATCTATATCTATAGATATAGATATATAGATATCTATATATCTATATATATAGATAGATAGATATAATATAGATAATCTATATATAATTATAATAAGCAATCTTCTATGTCAACATTCTTGAATAGATGCTGGGGACAAAAAAATTAAAAAAGTAAAACAGCAACAAAACCACAAACCAAAAACACCCTTTAAAGAGCCTGCATTTTATACCAGTGATCTTTCCATTATGCTACATTGCCTCCCATATTGGTTTTTCTTTGCTCCCATTTTAGCCTGACTTTCTGTAAGCTTGATATTTTTTATTCTTCTATACTTTAATACTATTAGCATTCTACTGGCACCACCAATTAGCAAAAGACCCCAAAGAAAAAATGCTGAACAAAATATCTAAATCAATGTTTGTTTTCTTTCCACCAATCCCCATATCTTTAAAACCTAGAGGTTGGCTGAGATAAATGTTCAAGAGATTTAAATAATTTAGATCTTGAAAAAACTTGATGACATCTTCCTTTGTTCTTTTCTTTAATCTTTGCTTCTCTTTGCTCCAAGAATACACAGATTAAATGTCTCACAGACCCCTAACTCAAGATCCTCATTTCTACTTAATGAATACATTTACAGCATTAGCTAGAAAGTGAACCAGATTCTCCACCTCTCTTTAGTTCCTTTTTCCTTCTTTTATATCCCCTCAACAAATATGTTCAAAAGATCCTAAAATATAGATTCAGATTGGAATTAATACATAAAACACTGGCTTTCTACAAGGGAAAATGCTGCAAAGACAAAATCTAGATTAAAAAGTGAAGAAAACTGCTAGGAATGTTATAGCCCACACAAAGAAGGTAAGGTTTCTCCTCTGTTTAAGAAAGGGCCAACCTCTCCACCTATTCGCTGCTGCTTTTTTTCTTAGATGTAATTCCCAGATATTGGCACTTTTATGAGTATGATAAGCAGTGGAATTGCAAGCCATGTTTTTAATTCAAAGTATCCAATGCCTAAACCAATAGCGACCATTCCATCAATTTTGAACAAAACCAAGAACCAGCCCACTGCACCCTCAAATTTCTTCTTAATAAACTTGGATATAGACATGTATATTTTTGTATGTGGGATGTCATTTCTCCATTCACTGACTTAAGACAAAGTCACTCATTTAGAAAGCTTTTGTTGCTAAATAGAAGAGAAAGTAGACAGGACAGTCTGATCAGCACTCCAACAAGCCATTTTAAAGTCACAATATTATTATAGATGATTTTATCATAGCTGAGTATTGCAGCTATCACTTTCTTTATTCTGTGCTTAATAGAACAGCCTAGCTTTTCTTAATGCTGTGATATAGTTCTGATGTATATTAGCCCTGGAATAAACTAAAATCTTAAACATTTTTTCTATCAGCTTGGGAACAATGAAGTAGGGAAAGTATACTGAAGGATGAGATCAGGAATGTTGATTTCTAAGTTTTGTTTAAAAAAAAAAACTATAGAGTTTGTAATGCTGCCACCCTGTCCTTGACACTGGTTATTTATCCAGGAACAAATGCTTGAGGTTTCTACCCTATCAGCTATATATACCCTAGTAGAGATAATCTACTCATTTTTGGAGTGAGCTTTTACTCAGGAATTAATTATGAAATTTATAGTACCAGGGGCAGTTAGGTGGCACATTGGATAGAGAACCAGCTCTGGAGTCAGGAGGACCTGAGTTCAAATATGGCCTCAGACAATTAACACTTCCAAGATCTGTGACCCTAGGCAAGTTACTTAACCTCAATTGCCTCAGCAAAAATAGAAAGAAAGAAGAAAGAAAGAAAGAAAGAAAGAAAGAAAGAAAGAAAGAAAGAAATTTACAATACTAGTATATTGGTGGTTATGACTATTACCCTGTGCTTCTAGTCAGAATTTTATCATTCCAGAGATTGAGATCTCTGAGTTTTAGGTTGCCTAGGCAGAAGTTCCTTTCCCTAATAAATACTTGCTACTTCTTCTTGACCATTGATCCCTTCTGTGTCCTTCTCCATTGTGTTCTATCATTCCACTGTGCTCCATGAAAACTCTATTTCACTATTAATAAATTTCCTTTCATATTTGACTCAGTCATCCCTCTAGAAATCATTTAATTTTTTCAGCATATGTTTGTCTTCCTCAAAAGAATGATAGTTTCTTGAGATCAGGGATAGTTCTATATTTGATATTGTATTATGAAGCTCCACCACAATACTGACATCTAGCAGAAAATTAATACATTTTTATTAAATTTACCTGAGTGATGGGGAGAAGACCTGGAAGCAATAAAACTACCATAAGGAAAGATTTGTCCATATTTAACTAAAAATGTGAAGGAATAAATGAGCAAAATAGGAACTGCAAATTATAAAAATTTGTTTTGGTTGAGGAGGAGAGTTAGGATTGAAAAGCTTTCATAGATAAGGTTAAATGAGTATGATATCGTCAAATGATGAAATCTCTTGATTTTTTATTATCCTTCACCTTAAATACGCAATCTGTTTGCCAAATTAATCTCCTCATTTCTCACTCTTGATCCCTTATCTCTATTTACACAGTTTAAATAAATAAATAAATAAATAAGTCTAAAATTATTGCAAAGACCTCCTAATTGGTCTCCATCCTTTAAGTCACTTATCCACTTGAATAGATCTTCTGTATAGATACTAAAGTGATTTGTTTCCCCTTAAGTGAAGATTTGACTGTTATTCCCCTACTCAATTAAATGCAGCAGCTCATTATTGTGTCTGGGGCAAAATTTAAATTTGTCTGTTTGGTTTTTAAAGCCCTTAAAAAAACTTGGCCTCAATTTCTTTTTCTATCCTCGTTATACTTTACTCTCTTTACATAATTTTATAGCCCAGCCAAACTGGTCTTCTCTCTGTTACTCAAACACAACTCTACATGCCTTATCTCTATGTCTTTGAATTATTTGACCCTCATACCTGGAATTCACTTATTTCTCAGCTCTACTCATAGCATTGCCACTTCTTTCAAAACTCTTTCCAAATATCACTTGCTCTACAAACTTTTCTGCTCCCTCCTTATTAGTGCCTTCCCTCTCAAACTACCTTGTAATTAATCATTAAGTACTGTGAAATTAAAAATTGATACCCCTTTTATTATTATTTATTTGTTATTGCAATTGTATATAATCATTGGAATCGATATTTATGTATCAGATTTGGACTTGATAGTATAAATCTCAGTGGCAGAATTTGTAAAAGTTTAATTTCCCTATTCCTATGTACTAAATCAAACCATCAACACTTGAATCTGTGAGCTTATGCAGACTATGGTGGGTGTGAGTCAACCTTCTAATAAGATATTTGCTCAACATAAAATTTTCCAGAGCATGTTAGTAAATCCTGTGCTTTTCCTGTTGTTCTGGGTTCTGGAAACCCACCCTCACCTGAGTAAAGCCAAGAAAAGCCCATTCTCCATTTTTGTGTTAGGTCATAGTCCTAATTTAGTTTATATTACCCAACTATTTTTGGCATATAGATATATACCCAATCACATTAAAAACTTTTGACCTTAGTTTCTCTTTATCATTTTTTAAAATTTTGTATTCTTTTTTGTATTTATTTTGCCTATGCTTAACATTGTACATGTGATTCTCAAAGCGATGTAAACGTCTTGAAAACAAGAATTATTTCATTGTTTTGGCTTTTACATCCCTAGAACCTAACAGAATGTGTGGTACATGCTAATTGCTCAATAAATACTTACTGATTAATAGAATTTAAGACTATGGAACTTGAATACCATCTAACACAGAAATGAAAGCCATTGTAAATGACATAACAGCATAGGTGATAAATAAAAGTGTTTCAAAACAAGTAGTACCTAAGAAATGTCCAGGTTATACAGGAATGAAGAAATATTAGAAATAAGGAAACCAAGGGGAAAGTCAGTAATCAAATGACTATGTAATAAAGGAAATATATGAAGGATTTGGTGACTGGTGAAAGAGAGGGATAAGGTTGACTAAAAATATGACTCTTCAAGATACTTGGAAATTTCTCCTTTTCCCTAAATTAAGCCCATTCCTCTCTACTCTGTCTTTAACTGAGATGGAGAAGAGATGATAACTATGTTTGTTTGTTTTTGAGTCTAGATCTCCCTATTGTGCCCAGATTGAAAGTGCAAAGGCTATTTATGGGCCTGATCTGACCTAATCTCCATTGATAATCTGGATCAGTTAGCCTACTTCTCAGGCAGCTTTGGGCGCCCCTTCGGGAGTGGCAATGGGGGATTGTTACTGAATTGGTTCTGAATTAGGGTAAATATTCAATCTTCTTAGCCCATTACAGTATCCAACTCCTGAGCTCAAGTGATCTATAAGTTACTTTGTTCTGTCTGCCTTGATTTTCTCCACTATAAAATGGGAATAATAGTATTTATCTCATATGTTTGTTGTGAGGATCAAATAAGATGTTTATAAAAAATATGGATTTTTGTCCATGGGGTTTTCTTGGCAATGATATTGCACTGGTTTATCATCTTCTGCTCCCATTTTATAAATGAGAAACTGAGGCATACAAAGTTATTGTATCCTGATTGCTGACTTGAAGCATTTCTGTGCATGCAGTGTTATGCCATCGTTTCTTCCCCATATCCTTTCATGATCTCCATTCCAATTTGAGCTTTGTTGAATATGTCCTTCTATGTTAGGCCCAACTTTTCCGATAATTACATATTTTATATATATCTTGTCCAGAGCTTTGCATCTAATAAGAATTTAGTAACTCTACATCTATATCTACCTATCTGTCTGTCTGTATATCTATCTATCTAGACATATCTATAAATATATATATCTATAATGGAACATTAGATTGTAGATAAATCATGAGATTGTCTAGTATACATGACTATCTTTCCTTGCATTTCTGATTCTATGAGTGGAGAGATTTCTTATTGTTGAAGACATTCTTATTGTTGTAACCTGCAACTTTTTCTTGTTGCTATAACTTCTGAAAGTCAAGGAGAATGCTTGAAGAGAAACAGTTAATATAGAATTTAAGTACTGATAAATATTTAATTTAGATATTTTAAGTACTGATAGATTTCTTAAAAGTTTAAATACATGCATAATGTTTTCCATTAAATATAAACTTATAGTTATATAATAAATAAAACTGCTAATTTATCTCTCATGTGATTTGGAGCTATTAGCCCAAATTATTCTAGGGTCTAAATAAAGACATTCATTAATATTCATCAAATACCATTCAAGAAAGCCATTCATTTAATTTGAATTTGAATTTACTAGCAGGCAGATAAGTATATTTTCTTCTATATCACATTTCTTGATCATTAAATAAGTCTTTTGGATTGGTTCAATTCAGGATTTTAGATTTGAAGAATGTCCTGGAAAAATTGTTGTACTTTTCACTTTTCTTATTCACTTATCAGGAAAAAAATGTATTATAATTACTTGTGAGTCAGTCTTATTTCCAAGGGAACTCTTTTTTTGTTTTTTTGTATACACAAATAAATATAAGTGAATAGATGACTATCTATGCATATAAAGATGTATTTGTATTTAATACATGTATTTAATAGATATATGTACACAAAAGAATACACATATCCATATTTATGTGTGTAGTATATATACATACATAGTCTATGTTTATATCTATCTTTCTATACACACATATACAGAGCACTGGAGTCTAATCATGTATTGTATATAGGTAATAAGTAAGTATTTACCAAATAAAAGAATTTATAAATACAAAGTATATAACTGCTTTGCACAACAGAACAAAAAAGTAAATCTAATGTGGAATTTTCTGGTTTATTATACAATCTATTAATTTCCATAATATCTCAAAAAAAATTTTTCATTCTATCCTGCTTTATCCAGTTTTCCAAAATAACATCCCTTCTCTTCTCTAAATAAACTTTTAGCCCCAGAACCATTCAAAAGGTAGTATAGCATCATGGAAAGTACACAGGATTTGAAGTCATAGTCCTTGCATTTAAATCTTAGTTCTGTTTTATAGCTTTCTGCTTGGATTTTCTGAATGTAAAAGAGGTCTCTGAGACAAATCCTAAATTGTAAGGTGCACTTGGTTTGTCTAGGACCCCTGGACTGACACAAGGATTTCCATTTGGATTTAAAATCAAATTATGAAATATACAGCAATGGTCAAGTATCCTGTCTGGCTTCCTCTTTGTCCAAGGAAATCTAAAATGAGGGTTCTGCAAACTTTTTGAAAAGCTTTAGGTAAGAACTAATGATATCTAGAATTCACAAATTCCCCCAAATTTCTGAGAAATTCATGTTCTTGAAGGTGAGCATTTTTCAACCATTTAAATTGTGAAATCCATTTGTAGATTTCTAAATTTACTATCATACTCAAGGTAAAGTCAATATTTCTCATATAATTAAATTTGACCTTTAGTTATAATAATGGGGGAAGTCACAAAACTTAAGGTACTGCATATTTAATATTCCGATATTAAATATGCAATACTTTCAATTCCATGCTAGTGAATCACCTCACTTTTCTGAACTCAACTTCAAATCTGGCCTCATACTTACTTCTTTGTAATTCTGGGCATGTTACTTTACCACTCTGTTCATCAGTTTTCTTAACTATAAAATGAGAGTAATAGCACCTACTTCCTTGGGTAGTTATGAGGATAACATGGAATAATATTTTCATAGCACTTAATAAAACTTAAAGGATATAAATGCTATTATTAGTGTCATGTAAAATGCTCTAAGTCTCTGAAAATAGAGGTGGGGACAGTGGATGTTTAGCCTTTATTATATGAGAAGGTTGATTTTATATAATGGTATCTTTATAATAATGGATGACCATTGGGTAGGAAAGGGGGAAGAATATATTAAAAAATGATTTGATACAACAAAAGGCATTAATAAAAAATTAAAATTAACTGTGATTTTTTTGAAGGTCACAGATCATACTGCTACTATATCACCTACCAAAAAAGTAATTAAAAATGAACAAATAGAATTCTATGAATTCTTTATAAGAATGACCTTTTCATGAATCAAGGATATCCTTAATAAAACCATGTGATTGAAAGAGACAGGTTTTTTTTTCATATGATTTTCTAGGGCAGATTACAAATGTATAGTTATAGATATGATAGACAATTATAAAAAATATAATAGTCCTCTATGTCTCAGATTCTTAAGCTATGGTTCATTACCTCATTTGGGGTCTCACAGATGAATGTGAGAGTCACAAAATTATGATTTATTATCAGTAAATGTTTGATTTGTATACCTATTTTACATATCTATCTATTTGGGATCGTATAAAAATTTCTCAGGTGTAAAGGGATTGACAGTGGAAAAAGTTTAAGAAGCTTTGTTCTGTCTTTGTTTATTGATCTCTAAAAGCATTTTCCTTAGTAAAAACAGAATAAAATCTTGAAGACTTCCCTCCAAAAAAGATTTTCTTCTACACAGATGTTATAGTTTAATGATTTTGTGAGGAATGAGACTCGGAAGATAACTGTTCAGTGCCTGAATGAGTATTTACATCAAAAAAGGCATCAAACAAGGGGGCAAGTATATTATCCATATACTTGGCAGCTAGATGGCTCAGTTGAATAGAACCTGGAGTCAAGAAGACCTCAGTTCAAATTTGACCTCAGACATTTGCTGGCTATATGATCTTGGGCAAATCATTTAACTTCTATTTGTCTTAATCCATTGGAGAAGGAAATAACAAATCACTCCAGTTTCTTTGTCAAAAAACAAAGAGAAAAAGCCATATATAACCAAACTCCCTCCCTCATGCCAAAAACAAACAAACAAAAAACCAAAACCCATGGATAGTATGGTCTGTGGAGTCATGAAGAATGGAATACTACTGAACAATAACAGTATATGTGTATTTAAAATATTTGCTAATATTTTTGAGAATAGTCTATAAACTTAAAACGTTTTTTAACTGATGGTGAAGCTCTCCAAATTCTTTTCTTCTCTTTGACAGATGCAAATTGGTATGGGGGATAGATATGGTTCTGATTTCAACTTTGGAATGATACTTAGTAATTGTGGGGCCCCCAAAGTTTTTGTCAAGTGACAAGTTACGACTGGGATCAGTGAAAGAAATCAAATATCAAAAAAAAAAAATACAGTTCCTTGAATTCTTTACCAATATTAATCTAAATAAAAGTAAACCATAAGGTTTTGTTAATTCATAAATAAATGAACTACAAGAAATTATAATGGCTGAAAAATATCACTTTTTCCAGTCTCACTAATCTCTAATAACATCCTTATGTATTACTTTTTTTTTCTTGATGTCAATAAACTTGCTCCAATACTCTCCATTTTTTAAAGAATAATAAAAAACAAAACAAAACAAAACAAAAAAAAAACCTTCCTTGACAGTATCTCAAATTATTGTTTTATATCACTCCAGGCTTCCACAGTCTGAATCCAGAAAAACAAAAATAAAACAAAATCCTGTCGGCTTTCCTTGTCTTTCTCCTCATCCCCTAGAGGTGGCTAAGGGACACAGTAGGTAGATCTGGATCTTGAATTGGGATCACTAAGTCTGATCCAGTCTCAGACATATAGTAGCTGTGTGACTCTAGGTAAATCACTTAACCACTGTCAGTTTCAGTTTCCTCAACTATAAATCTGGAATAATATTAGTTCTTACCTCCTAGGGTTATTGTAACAGTAGCATCTACCTCTTAGGGTTGTGAGGACAAAAGGCCATAATGTAATGTTCTTAGCATAGTGGGAGATACCTAGCAGGTTCTTAATGCTTGTTTCTCTTCTTTTCAAAATGACATTTGAACTCATAATTCAACTAATATGGCTATCTCCATGGTTATTAGTGATTTCTTAATCAAATATTTATGACATTTTCTTAATCTTCATTCCCTATTATTTTTCACCTTTCTTTTGCATTTGATAGAATTGCTTAGTAAAACAGAGTAAAATCTTGAAGGCTTCCCTCTTCTAAGAATTCTCTTTTCCACAAGTTTTGATCACACCCCATATCCAACTCCTTCTGTGTGTGTCTGCCTAGTTGTCTCTCCCTCTCTGTCTGTCCCCCTTTGACTCGCTCTCTCTGTCTCTCTATCTCTGTTTCTGTCTCTCTATGTATCTCTGTCTCTGTCTGTCTATCTCTTTCTCTGTCTGCCTTTTTCTCTCTCCCCTTTTTCTGAGTTCTGGCCCCTAATTATCTCTCCTAGACTTTCTCTCTTGTCTCTCAATAAAGATCTTATTAACTCCCATTAGTTCATTTTCCCCCCTCTCTAAGCAGATGACTCTGAAGTTCAAATATCCAGCCCTAGTTTCTCCACTGCACGCCAGTCCTGAATCACCAACTGCTCTTTGAATATTTTCAACTAGATATCCTGTAAGCATATTAAATTTGATATATCCAAAAGAAATGTTGACATCTTCCTCTTCTTAATTTCCTTTTTTGTGATGTCGAACACATTCTTTTTCTAACACACAGGTTCAAAATTTCAAAATTTATTACAAACTTTTCCATCTGCTTCACCTTCTACTCCATTATTTAATGGGTTGTAAAGTCTTGTCAATTCTATTTCCATCCATGTTTGTTACATCTAATTCTTTTCCTCTACCACACATTTCCAGCTCTTTCTTTCACCTGGACTATCACAATAGTCTCTTAATTCATCTTCTTGCTTTCAAGTTTACTCAAATCCAGTGTGGATTTGAGGGGTTAAAGTGGTTAAAGTGACATTCCTAAAACAAATGTCTTATCCAAGTCACTTGCTTTCTCAAGCAGCTCTGGTGATTCCTCATTGTCTCCAATAATAATAATAATAATAATGATGATGATAATGTTGGAACTTAAGTTAGTCTATTCCTTTGCCTAAACAATTTCCTAATTTCCATTCCTAAAGTAATGATTCAGGCTGTATGGCAAAAAAAAAAAAAAAAATAAAGAATGCTTATACAATGCACTTTATTAAAAATTATTCTTCCCACATGGAAAGAATCATGAGTGGAATAGTAGTTATATTTTAGGTAAAAATAAATGGTACTTTTTTATAGGATTGGGGAAAATTTTTGTGCTTAAAATATTTGCAATAATTATTTAAATTGTATCAAGATTTTTTTTTGTGATTTATTTTTAATTTAAGGCTTGCTTTATTTGAGAACACAGTTTTATATCTGCATAATAAAGTCTTAGGAGCACCAGTGCTAGTGCTGCTTTGAATAGTATTCATGTACTGAAATCATAGAAAAGAAATACTTTCTCCACAAAATATCAAATGTTGAATAATTTTTTTGTATCTTTGACTCAACTTTTACTAACACATCTACAACTGTTTAGCAATTGATATTTGTTTAGATTTTTTGGGACATGAGATTAAGTGACTAGTTTCTTAGGTCTCTTAGATTAAATAAATTGTATTAATGAGCCAGATTCTTCTAGAATTTGAATTAATTTGTTTTTGGAAACTGTACTAAAACCATCTACTAAGTATCATACAATAAATTATAATTTCAATATACTAAATACTAACATAGTATTGAGAAAGAGTTGATGTAACTTCCAAACATGCCCAATTTAATTGCTAAAATAATGAAGGGACCATGTTCCTTGAAAGCCCTGTATAAAATGAAAGCCAAGAGATTTGACAATGGGATTTCAGTTTCCCAAATTTTCTGTCTCAAAAAAGATTGAGCTATTTGCTTTTCAAGTGGTAAAAGTTTCAGAGGAATAGATATTAAGGTATTGCAGTGAAACTGACCAACTTATGTGGTCTTTACTATCTTACTAAATTATTTTTAATACTAATAATTGGCATGACATGAAATAATAGCATAATATTATATAGTGTCCCCACTGCATGTGAACTATACTCCTTCCTTTTCCAACAAACACATAAAGGTAATGACTGTAAGTATCCTGAGACCAGAAACCATGTATAATTTATCATGATATTCTTTAAAGCAATGTCTTACATATATTAGGCACTCAATTGACATATATTGAATGAATAAATGGCTCCTAAAAACTTTCATTGTCCAAAAGCTTAACCAACAAAGTCACATAGTTTTCTGCTATGACCTGTTGATCTCAGCATTGAATAAGTTATTATAATCATGAACCTTCCTTTCTATGTTTTATAAATCATAGCTTTTTGGAATAGTCTAAATACATCAACATTTGATTCTAAAAGCACATATCATTTAAATTTTGCTCCATGTAAGGATCTTTATATACCCTTATTTACTTCATCTAGGAATTCTTTATTTTGAATGGGTTTAAATTGAAAACCAAATTAATTATCTAAAAGTATGTGTATTGATATCGTTTTTTTGTGTTTCATTTTACTCTGCAATATATTGAAAATTCTTGTTTAAAGATTTATTTACTCAGGAAGGTTTGTGGTTAGGAGGGTTTGATCCTCTTCAAAAAGTTTTAGGGCTTTTTAATTATTGGAAATCTTTTAGGGTGATTAAAATACCATATTAAGTAATTTCATGCAATGGAACTTTTGGCATAAATGTTAGATTTTGAATAAGGAATTAGGAGGAAAGTTTGTAGTGCCTCTTTTGTTAAAGCTATAGAGGATAACTATGTCCATTATATTGGAACAGTATCTGCTAATTCAGTTGAATATTATCAGAACCCATAAATGGATTTCATTTACTGCCTGTTATTGTTTTCATGAATCTACTAATCTGGCAATATTATGAGGGATGAAAAGTCAGGACAGTCTAAATTCCAACAGTCAGTCATTCAATTAAGAATTTATCAAGCACTTATAATGCGACAAATACCATTTTAAGCCCTAGAGATATGAAGAAAAAGCAAAATTGGGCCTTATACTCAATATGTATGTATATGTAAATAAAACATATGTATATGTATATGTATACACACACATATAGCCTAAAGATGATCTATACCATTTCCCAAGGAGCTGTACAGGTATTCAGGCCTCTTCTAATAAGACATGACTTGTGGCAAAGAGTCAGAGTTTATGTTCAAGAAGAAGGAGAAGAAAGAGGAGAAGATGGAGAGTAGAAGAAGGACAAGGAGGGGAGGAGGAAAAAGAGGAAGAGGAGGAGGAGAATGAGGAGAAGGGGAGGAGGAGAAGGAAAAGGAGAAGGGGAAGGAGAGGAGGAGAAGAAGAAGGAGAAGGAGAAAAAGAAGGAGGAGAGGAGGAGGAGAAGAGACAGATAGATTCAGGAAAACTGACTAAAGGAATAAAACTCCCTCCCCGCCCCCCCAGTACCATGAGGAATAACTTCTTATTGTAACAATTGTAACAGTAATATACTACTTCATTAAGTTGGAATGCTTACAATATGCAAAGACCAATATTTACCTTGTAACAGGGCAGAAATTGTTTATGGGCAATTAACATTCTGACCAAGCTCAGGGGATGGAGGTGGGTGGGAAGGAAATAAAGATACGAAGAAGGGGTAGGGGAAGAGGCAACTATAGGATTAAAGTTGTAAATGCTGATTCATTATCCTCATCCCAGCCAGTGGCTAGCAGTCCCTGTTCCTCTGGTTTAATTATTTGTCCCTTCTGTTGATTGATGTTCTTTAAAATGCCCCCAAACCCAAAGTGGTTATTATTTCAGCACAGGGAGAGGGAGTGGACCCCCCTCCCCCCATAAAAAAAGAGCTATTACACAGGAAAAATATTCTTCTTAATTTCCTTCCTAAATAGAGGTTAAGTGATAAAAGGATTCAGATAAATGAAACACATCATTTCCTTTTAATCTCGAAAGAATTCTAAGTTAGGGAAAATAATTCTTTAATCTTCTGTCACAGAAAGAAAGCAAAACATCTCAGGCCCAAGTTCTTAAGTGATTTAGCCAATCCTGAAAGAGAGAGAACTGGAAATACAATTTAGGGGTGTGTGTGTGTGTGTGTGTGTGTGTAAATTGTCAGCTAGACTAGACATGGCACTTTATTGGTATGGGTACCTCTTTAAGGAAATTCCCTCCACCTTTCCATGGCTCTGCAATTTTGAAATCTTAGAGTTGCCTAGACTAGGAGAATGAAAAGAAAGAGAGAATACTAATGATAAAAAGATAAATAGATAGAGAAAGGATAGATGATAGAGAGAAGATACATGATAGATACACACATACACATAGAAACATGGATCAATGTTAAAGTTCTTTTATTTAAAAAAGGCTAAAGGTAGATAGATGAAAGATGGATATTAGAGTTATTTCAATTAAAATGATATATCTGCATTTATGTATATTTATATATTACATTGAGAAATAACATCACCATAGTGATCTGAGCACTGTTTTCCAAAGTGGAAAGACCTTAGTTCAAATCTCATCTCTGGCACCCTGGGCAAGTTATTGTTCCTAGTGCTTTAAGTAACTCTCTAAGACAACAAGTAAATTGTAGAGAAAATGCTGACCTGCATTGGTAGAATCTCCTAAATCAAAGAAATCACAAAAGCAGTTCCTATCTCTATTATACATTTATATATCCATACATATATCCACATATTTGCCTACTAGAGATTGAACCAAATGTTTGTGCAAGCAACTTTCATGATAGATAAGGATTTCACAGTTGTTTTTCCTTGGATATGCTTCAATGTGTTCATACTGAGAATGGAGATTCAACAAAGTTATTTTTATCTTGTGGATGTTTTAAAAAGGCACAATATCTATGCCACGCTAATAATTTGGGCATCTTGGGAAAGGGCATTACCTCCCCTAAAATGAGGTTATGATGTGAAAGGACTTTGAAAAATTGGAGTTCTTTACAAATATAAGTAATATAATTTATAAGGAGCAGTCTTTATGATGGGCAACACATACAATCCAACTCCTTTGGTCATATCTAAGGGCAGACTTTTGCTGTCCATCTCCTGGGAAAAAGGTAAGTGATATACCTAGTATTGAACACTAATATGTCGAGGGAGGACTTAAACCCAATTCTTCCTGACTTGGGCTAGCTCTTTATCCACTATGTCACTGCAAGGTAGATAGAAAGAGATAGAGATAAAGAAAGAAAAAGAGACATAAGATAATAGAAAAAAATATGTAATAGAAAGATAGAGAAGATAATTGATAATCCCAATCTCTGGTCAAGATATCGCTTTGGGAAACCACTAGACCAGTTCCATTAGTGTGCTTTCCTTTTTTATGACAGAAGGAAAGGAGCTGGGCAGGGAGAGAGCGGGCCGGGGAGGTGTTGAACCCCTCAGTGTCGTTTCTCTCTCTCTGCCTCAGCCTCTGCCTGGAGTTCCGCTGTGAGTCCTGCATCAAACGCAGGAAACTCTGCTGAGGCAGAGAGTCACCAGCCCCAAACTGGGGTCGGATTGAGGGCTATGCAAAGGAGACGGGGGCTTTAAAACCTCTAGGCACAAAATGGGGTTGTGGGAAAAGGATGGAGAGATTCTGACAGAGTCCTGGGACTAGAGGAAATAAAGTTTAAGCCAGCAACAGGTAAACGAAATTCCAAGCGGTTGCCCGAAGAATACTAGCCAGATTAATTAGGTTTGAGGTAATAATACTAATTAAGTTTTGGTTCAACTCTATCCATTCAACAAAGGCAGAGAAAGAAGTCAAGGTCATAGTCACTATTCCCCAGACCTCCCTCCCCACCTCAGCCTTTAATAGATTGATTAAAGGAGAAGGTTCTTTCATGTAATCCCAAACCAACCTAGTAAAAACGAATTGCTGCATTGGTGACAGGCACGTGGGAGAAAAATGAAATTAAAAGGGAACGTGGTAGAGTAGAATGAGAAATAATCCTGCAATCTAAGGATTTGGGTTGAAAAATTACTTGACATTGCCCTAGATCTCAGTGTCATCTGTAAAATAAAGGGATTGGATTGTATGTTCTTCGAAATCCCTTCCAGCTTGAAATTTAAGGTCCTAAGAGCTAGGATTATGAAGAAGAGGGATATAATTCAGGATTTTCCTCTTTGGCAAAGAAAGAGTTAAAAAAAAAAAAAAGGAATCTTTCTTTCTAGGGAATAAAATCTCCTTGTATTACCCTTTTAAATTCTTATCTAACCCCTCTTCTCCCTCTTCGCCGCTTTTTTTCCCTCAGTTCCCGAATTACTGTCCCTTATTGCAAACTGGTTTGAGGATTTTTCCCTGGATGTTTCCTCTTCTCTTTTTAAATTTTCATTCACAGTCCTGCTCACCTAACTCCTCTCCTTTCCCTTCTTCCTTCTTACCTGTCCACCGCAATGGCAGTCATGGAATAGATGCTGGCGAAAACTGCAGTTATTGGGAAAAAGTTGTGAAAACGACAATAGTTAGCTCCAAAATACCATTCGTTGTGCAGAGCGTAGATGAAATTGACCAAGGTGTTAAAGGCAGCCATGGAGGCGTCTGAGAAAGCCAGATTTACCAGAAAGTAATTGGTCACCGTTCTCATGCGTTTGTGGGCCAGGATGATCCAAATTACTATAAGGTTCCCAAAGACAGCCACAGCCACTACCATGCCATAGGCAAGGGACCATAACGCGATACGCCAGGACGGCTGTACGAACTGGTTGGTGAGGTTTGCAGTTGGTTGCAAAGGCCCTGGGGAGGTAGTGGATAATACACCTCCGAGTAAATCCAGCGAGGGCAAGGCTGAAGAGAGGTTCCCTTCCTGGGCCATCAGTTGCATCCAGTCACCTCTTGAGATTCCCGCTGCCTCCAGAGCTCCTGGGACAGCAGAACTCAGGTTTTCCGAGTCTGTGGTGCTGCTTCCACTAACCCCCTCTGTCCAGTTCGTAAATTCAGAGATAAATTCCATCATTGCATTTGCTGCTGAAGTCTCTCAAGTTAATCCACTCTCGTGCCACCCAGACCACGGATCCTCTCAGATTTCCCTGACTCCCTCCTTTTCTCTTCTCTCTCCTTCTTCCAACGGAGTAATGCAAACGTCGTTTTCTACCTCTTGGAAAGCAAAGTGATACCCTGAGGATTGAATTGCATGGGTAGCAAAACACACTTCTACAGTCGAGAGAGATTTGGGGGCAGGAAGATGGAGGGATATGAGCAGGAAAGCTCTAAGAAAGGAAGCGGGTGTTTCTCTTAAGAGGGTTTAACCTAGCCACAGAGGCTATGGGAAGGATTATTGTCCTCTTGGCGGGGCTGGGATAGCAGGGAGTGCAGCTCAAGCCATCCTTCGATCTGGGCTTGAAGTAACCGCTCTGCAGCAACCTGCACGTCCTTTATAGACTGAGCTGGCTCTCGGCTACGTCAGAGAGAAGCTAGGGTAGAGGCTCCTTAGGCTTAAGCAGGTCTCAATCTCCGCCTTGCATTCATTCATTACTAGCTGTTTGATAGGATGTGTCCGCCAGCTGGAGAGGCTTTGTCGCCATATACTTAGAAGCCGCCTGAAGACGCGAGGCTCATTTACTTCCAGCTTTTAGCTGCTTTAGATACTCTTAGATGGTCATCTTGTCTCTATAGCAGATACCTCTTCTAAAGCTCTCCGTGCTCCAGGAAATTCTCTTTAATCAAATGACTGTCCAGTTGATTTTTAAAGTGTCTTATTGGGGCTATTGACGGGATTGAGGAGAAAAGACACAATTCATGCAAATTACAGATTTACGTGCTTTTCTGTGACATTTCTGCTTCTAGTCAAACCCTTTTCATCTTTATCTTCCCAAGATTGTTCTTCTATTCACTGTTTCCCAGCCTTAAAATCTATACACTTCTTTCTCCCAACTTCTACTGTCAAGCGGAAAAAAAACTGCTCAGTGGAAATACGCTTAAATTAAAGGGTCGGGGAGCGGGGAGGGGGAGCGAAGGTTCCAATTCATCTAGTATAGCCAATATTAGTGCAAGGGAGCAGAGGCAGCCAGAAGTTCGATTTCGGAAGATGGAATTCCAGGAGTTTGGACTTGGCGTGACCAATGGTGTTTGGCCGGACACCAGTGAAGACAATAGGACACGAAACACATGCAGTTGTGTGAGTTTTGTCAGAAGCCATCATAGGAGAAGTGTTGGATCTCCAGGTGGTCATTCAAATACAGGAGCTCAGGTGCTAGAGCTAGGAGGTGCAATATGAGATTCTCTCAGGACGGAAGAAATAATGGGGAGATACACTCATACCTTTTACCCATTTGGGGTACTCCAGCAAACCAACAACTTCTGGTGACTCCAAGAGAAGGCTTTCTTCTATTAAAAAATGTTGGTGGGTGTTTACCTGTTTGTTTTGACTGGGACCTGGGAGTTCTTTTGTGTGAACTAACTCTCTCTCTCTCTCTCTCTCTCTCTCTCTGTGTGTGTGTGTTTGTGTGTGTGTGTGTGTAGAAATCCATTTGGGAGCAGTCTGTCTGCCAAGGCTGATCAGCATATGCTCTGCAATTTATAGTCTTAGAAGACAGTTTGGTGACACTGAGAGGTGAAGAAAATTAAGTTAACAAGCATTTATCAAGCTCTTCAAAAGTGCCAGGCACTATGTTAAACTCTGGGAATACAAATGGAATCTCATTCTCTGCCCTTAAAGTGCTTACATTCTAGTGGAGGAAAACAATGTAGAAAAGGAAGATGAAAAGGTCAGAGAAGAAGAAATGAAGTCCAGAGTGAAGAATAGAGGTTGGGGAGGAACTGAAATTCTAGGAGGAACCAGACGATATGGAGAAGCCACAGGGACAGAAGGTACTTCCAGTATTCAAAGTAGTTCAGAAGTGGAGTGAATTCACAGTTTTCTGACATGATAGATCAAGTTAAATGGAGAGTCAGGAGTACAAACAGAAGAGGAATAAAGACAAAGCAATACATTCCTAAGAAAACATTTGAATTACTCTCCTGGTCCTCCTCTTTGCACCTTTCATGCCTCCACAAATTTTATCAACAACCAACCAGCAGGATGCTCATTAAAATATACAGGTACAATGGATTGATTATGGCTCTTTATAGGCAATCGACTATTAGTTACTCTAGTGGCAAAGATGGAATTTTTCATTTTCTTAGGAAAATACTATTTACCTTAACAACAGATTGCTTTTCACCCCTCCAGTGATAGCACTGGGTTAAAGGTAATCTATCTTTTTCTTTATCTTATATACAAGATTTTTTTTTAATACACTTTGTTGAAGTCTCTAGATGATGTCCATAACTACCTTTGATAAGCCAGTCTAACACACATATAGCAAAAAAGAAAGTGTGGTTAATTCTGGACTTTTACTGCATTGCTGAAATTTAGTGAAATTTTACCTTAGCATCTTGTGAACAAGAACAATTAGTTAAAATAATATGACCATATGGAGGAACTTCCTGTGATTGAACCCTAGGTAGCATTCTTTTGACCAACCTTGTCCTTCTTCTCTATACATTGCCAGTGCTATTTTATTCAAAATTGACTTCTTTGTTTCTGAAGTATGTCTTTCAGTGGGACAGTGTCTTGGAGGCCCTCTCCTCTTTCAAAGATGCCCTCTTTCAGGAGATATATAACTTGGAACTATTCTTCTACATTAAAACGGCGGACATCAAAAGCTCAGCTTGAAATTAAAAATTATCCCCTCTAATCTACCAATGTTTAAGAGAACAGATAAATAGTATTCTATTCTTCTACATTTCCCCCCAAGGAAAGTAGTCACCAGCCTCTGTACCCAAATTCTTCCTTCTCTTCCTGGCAGGAATTAGTTTCTCTTGGAGAAAGGTAGCTAAAAGAGCCTATAGAAATATCTATTTTCTTTCTTTCTCTGAGCAACATCTAGATAGACCTAGGTAGACACACAGCAAAGACAACACATAACACACTTTTTATATTTAATAAGTGCTTTATCTTTGTCTATATTTTTTATTTATGTATAATCAGCTCCCATTTTGCTCACTTATGTACTTTATATTTGAGAAAGCTGAGCCCTACAGAAAGAATAACACAAGATCTTAATAGCTTATTGTAAACAATAACAGCAAAAATATGTGATGATCAGCTATGAAAGGCTTGGTTCTTCATAGTGGTTCAGTGATTCAAAGCAATCCCAATAGACTTTGGACAGAAAATACCATCTGCATCCAGAAAAAGAGCTAAGGAGACTGAACGTAAATTAACACATGCTATGTTCATTTCTTTTTTTTTTTTTTCTTTTAAAAAATCTCTCCCATAGTTTTTCCCTTTTGTTCTGATTTTTCTCTTCCAACATGATTCATAAAGTGATGTGTATTCAAAATGAATAATCTTATTATGATTAAAAAAATATCTTACTAGCCAAGAGATGGCTACCTCTAAATATTAGTACACATCCATAATTCTTCTGCACCTTATAGTTTTAGGGTTGTTAAATTTAGACTTCTCTAAATAAGATCAATAGTGATTTCTCTAGTTTTATTGAAAAGATAACAATATTAAAGATGGACTTTTGAAGACATCTGGCTGCTATACTCCCCCTTTTCCTTATTAAGAACAAGATATAATTTATTTTTTAAATTTTTTATTATAGCTTTTTATTTGCAAGATATATGCATGGGTAATTTTTCAGCATTGACAACTGCAAAACCTTTTGTTCCAATTTTTCCCCTTCTTCCTTCCCACTTCCTCCCCCAGATGGCACGGAGACCAATACATGCTAAATATGTTAAAGTATATCTATCTTAAATACAATATATGTATACATGTCCATACTGTTATTTTGCTGCACAAGAAGAATCAGACTTTGAAATAATGTACAATTAACCTGTGAAGGAAATCAAAAATGCAGGCAGACAAAAATAGAGGGATTAGGAATTCTATGTAGTAGTTCACACTCATTTCCCAGAGTTCTTTCGCTGGGTGTGGCTAGTTCTATTCATTGCTGAACAAATGGAATTGATTTGGTTCATCTCATTGTTGAAGAGAGCCACATCCATCAGAATTGATCATCATATAGTATTAAGAACAAGATAAAATTTAATGAATTTTACTTATGTGCATAAAAATTCTGAGTTCATATTTTTTTAATAGTCTTTAATTGTGATCATGAACTTCAGATAAATTTTTAATTTAGAATAAAAATGGCACAAAATATTGTTCCTTCCCTTATCTTTAATATTCAAAGAATAGAAATATGTGGTGATAACATGTGGTAGGAAAATATTACAGAGTAGTAATGAACTACTTTAAAAGATAGAAATAAAAAAAATTACAAGCAATGATTAGAAAGAAACATAACAGGCTTAAACATCACTAAAATTCCTGGAAGATTTAAAAGAAGATTTCTTTTAAAAAGAAAAAAAAATAAAAGGTTAAAGCAATTGTCCTTCTAAGACAAGTTGAGAGAATCTCAGGGAAGATTTCAGAGGCTGAAGTTTGACCCAAGTGAAGTGTAGACACCTCCAGGCTGATTTCAATGAATCAATAAACAGCAAGTCCTGGGATAACTCTGTTAAAAAGCAGAGTAGGCCTTAAGAAATTTCACCTCAAAAATTTTCACCCATGGCCTCAGAAATTTTTACTTCACAAACTTTGATCTAGGGAATAGGTGTCTTTGAGTCTGTTTTCAAAACCTAGGCTTAGCAGTGCTAAGCAGAGGTGATCTTGAGTTGTACCTATTGGCTAGAAGGGATAAGCACATGTTTGGTGAATACAGTACTGGTACCACAAGAAGCAAGTAAATTTTTAGGACAGTGTATGTAAGTGGATCCTAACTGTGACTTAGAAAAGGAAGAGAGGAATCCTAGAGGTTGAGCCCTTGGACAGAATTAAGAGAACAATAGTAAGGAGGACCTAAATCTTAGGGCAACATCTTAGAAATTAAAACTTCATTATAATAATAGGATTCTTAAAAACAAACAAACAAAAAACAAAATAAACAAAGATAAAAGAAGCCCACCATTGATAGCTACTTTGGGTTCACATTCAGATCTGCATTCATATTTAGAGAAAGATTAAAAAAAAAAAGCACAAACATTTCTACCCAAAAGATTATCATTAAATAGTCATAAGTCCCAAAAGAGTTCTTGGTAGAACTTAAAAGAAATTCAAAAGTAAAATAAGAGAGATTGAGGAAAAATTAGGAAAAACAAAACATAAGCAATGCAAGAAAATTGTGAAAAATAAAGTAAGTCAACCAAATGGAAAAAGAGGTACAAAATCTTAACGAATAAAATGACTCCTTGAAATCTAGAGTTAGACAAGATTACATTCAATCACATTTTAAGAAATAATGAAATTATTGATTATAAGAAATAACCAAAAAATAATAAAACTAAAAAACAAGAAAAGACTCTGAAAGCATCTCATTAAAAAAACAACTGATCTGGAGAACAGATTAAAAAGAGACAATATACAAATTGTAAGACCAGCAGAAAGTTATGATTGAAAAAAGAATCTGGATACAATATTACAAGAAATTATTGAAGAAAATGCCCTAGAGTTCTAGAACAAGAAGATAAAGTAGAAATGGAAAATACAATCTATTGTTTACTACCTAAAAGAAGTTCCAAGAATAAAACTTTCAAGAATGTTGTAGTCAAGTTTAAAAACTTCCAGTGTAAGGAAAAAATATTGCAAGAAACTAGGAAAAAAAACAATTTAAATACTGTGAAAATACAGTCAGGATTTTACATGATCTAGTTAGTTTTACTCTAAAGGACTGTAGGTTTTAAAACCTTATATATCAAAGAGTAAAAGATCTGGGGTTACATTTTAGAATAATTTACCCAATAAAGTTGAGTATAATCCTATATGAAAAAAAGGATATGAAGAACTTTCAGGTATTTGTAACAAAGAGACCAGAACTCAGTGGAAAATTTTATATAAAAGATCCAGAGGAAATATAAGAAAAGCCATAAAGATTAATTATAAGATACTGAGGTCAAATTGTTTACTCATTATATATTGGAAAATATTATCAGTATTTTTAAAACTGTCTTCATTACTAGAATAGTTTGAAAGATAAGTTGGATCTGAGAGGTGTATGAAATATATAATTCTAAACAAAATTGAGTAGGAAAAAGGAACAATTGTTTATAAAAAATAATAATGAAAGGCAGAACTTATACAGTGGTAAAAGGTGAGGGTGGAGGACTTACTAGTCCTATTGGAACCTTACCCTTTTGGGTAGAAGAGGAAACAACATGTATATCTGGATGCATGTAGAAATCCTTTGAACATGTAGAGAGGTGAGAGAACAAGGCAAGGAAGGGATTTTTAGAAGGGTGAATGGATTGGAATTTAGAAGGAGAGGGGAAGAAAATAGGGGTAATTTTGGAGGTGTATGTGGATTGTGATTAGGGGATGGAGAAACTATAGGAGAGGTTATTGAAGTGAGGGGTGGGAATATAGGGGAGAAGATAAGATAATGGAGAATAAAAAGAGAGATTGAGAAAAAATAATGAATAAAAATAAGATGGAAGGAAATTCACAATGAATAAATATAACTTTGAATGTAAATGGATATTTATAGCAACTCTTTTTGGTGACAAAGAAGTGGCAATTTCAGGGATCCTTATTAATTGGGAAATAACTGAATAAGTTGTGATGTATGGTTGTGATGAAGTACTACTGTACTGTAGGATATGATATGTTCAGTCATCTTAGAAAGACTTGGAAAGACTTGAATGAAATGATGAAGAACAAAGTGAACATATTGAGCAGAACTAAGAGAACACTGTATATAGTACCAGCAATATTATTTTATTTTTTTTAATTATTATTTTTTTATTTAATAGCCTTTTATTTACAGGATATATGCATGGGTAACTTTACATCATTAACAACTGCCAAACCTCTTGTTCCAATTTTTCACCTCTTACCCCCCATCCCCTCCCCCAGATGGCAGGATGACCAGTAGATGTTAAGTACATTAAAATATAAATTAGATACACAATAAGTATACATGACCAAAACGTTATTTTGCTGTACAAAAAGAATCAAACTCTGAAATATTGTACAATTAGCTTGTGAAGGAAATCAAAAATGCAGGTGGGCATAAATATAGGGATTGAGAATTCAATGTAATGGTTTTTAGTCATCTCCCAGAGTTCTTTCTCTGGGCATAGCTTGTTCAGTTCATTACTGCTACACTAGAAATGATTTGGTTGATCTCATTGCTGAGGATGGCCAGGTCCATCAGAACTGGTCATCATATAGTATTGTTGTTGATGTATATAATGATCTCCTGGTCCTGCTCATTTCACTCAGCATCAGTTCGTGTAAGTCTCTCCAGGCCTTTCTGAAATCATCCTGTTGGTCATTTCTTACAGAACAGTAATATTCCATAATATTCATATACCACAATTTATTCAGCCATTCTCCAACTGATGGACATCCATTCAGTTTCCAGTTTCTAGCCACTACAAAAAGGGCTGCCACAAACATTCGTGCACATACAGGTCCCTTTCCCTTCTTTATAATCTCTTTGGGATATAATCCCAGTAGTAACACTGCTGGATCAAAGGGTATGCACAGTTTGATAACTTTTTGAGCATAGTTCCAAACTACTCTCCAGAATGGTTGGATTCGTTCACAACTCCACCAACAATGCATCAATGTCCTAGTTTTCCCGCATCCCCTCCAACAATCATCATTATTTTTTCCTGTCATCTTAGCCAATCTGACAGGTGTGTAGTGGTATCTTAGAGTTGTCTTAATTTGCATTTCTCTGATTAATAATGACTTGTAGCATCTTTTCATATGACTAGAAATAGTTTCAATTTCTTCATCTGAGAATTGTCTGTTCATATCCTTTGACCATTTTTCAATTGGAGAATGGCTTGATTTTTTATAAATTAGAGTTAATTCTTTATATATTTTGGAAATGAGGCCTTTATCAGAACCTTTGACTGTAAAAATATTTTCCCAGTTTATTGCTTCCCTTCTAATCTTGTCTGCATTAGTTTTGTAGCAATATTATTTTAAGAAAGACTTTGAGTGACTAATAATTTTTATTATTATAAATACACAAGTTAAAAATAAAGAATATATGAATAAAGATACATCTGAATCCAGAAAAAGAAATAATAAATAGAAGTATGTGTTTATCTATTTGTGTTCAATGGTAGTCATCTCTGATTTGGGATAGAAAAAAAGAAATTTACACAATAACTTTATTGTGTATTTGGAAGGAATAGTTGTACCTTGTAGGTTTTTCAATTTCAGGGGCAATCATCTTTTTTATTGTTCTGTTTTATGGAAATTATTATTTTGTTCCATGAAGTGAAAATAAAATAAAATTTTAAAAAGGAAACAAAAAGAAGTGTTTTCTGGGGAATAAACAAAAAGGGAAAAAATAAAAACAAATCCAAAATCCATTCCAGCATGATATAATAGAAAGAATATTGCCCCTATATTCACAGGATCTCTGTTAAATTATCATCTCTGATCCTTCATTCTGTGTAATTGATACTTCAGCCTGACCTTGGGCAAGTCATTTTACTTTCTTGTACCTTGATTTATTTATCTGTAAAATGATAATGAACGATTTTACATGGCCTCTGAAGTTTCTTCCATCTTTGAATTTATGATTCCACTATCTTGGTATGTTTAAGAAAATCTTTCCCCTATGAGCATGAACAGTGACATTAATTGTATAACTATGGTTATAGGGAATTACATTTTCTCCACCATGGAAGGAAGTTGACTTAGAGTTTATGGAACTGACATTCCTTTTGGTTCAGGATTTAGAGCTTTATTATTAATATGGCACTTTAAAAATAGTATTTGGTCCCTCTCTCTACACTCATTATTTAAAAAGATTTTGTAAATCAGAACAGAAGTGAGTGCAAGGGATAATGTTGTAAAAAATTACCCTGGCATGGTTCTGTCAATAAAAAGTTATTTTAAAAAAAAGAATAAAAGATGAATGCTATGTTATCAAAAAAAAAAAGATTTTGTAAAACCTTCCTGTGTTATGGAGCTCTAAACTCATGTGAGCATGGAAAACAAAAAGAATATGGAGATAAAATTTTTTTTGAGAAAATAACCTTTTAAAATAGGTTTTTTCAAAGCTAAATGGAAATGAATATTATTTTATTTAAAAGAATAATGGAAGAAGGAATCTTTCATCCTACCACAATCCTTTTTCTTGCACTCTCTTCATTGCTGCCATAAATTTTCAAATCCTAGCAGAGGAACAGGAGCTCAGGAATTTTAGATTGGTTAATGGTCTTAGTGGACAGCTAAGGAGGCAATGGATAGAGTACTCATCCTGAAATCAAGAAGACTCATTTTTCTGAGTTTAAATCTACTCTTAGATACTCACTATGTGACCATAGGCAAGTCATTTAACTCTGCTTGCTTCAGTCACAGAGAGCTGAGCAGGACTGAAAAATGACTGAAGTTGTCATAGCAAACTGTATTCCTTCCTTTCACTAGAGGTCATTTTTCCCCCAAAAGCTACAAGGTAGCAATGGAAGCATCTATCCATGATGAAGTCAAGAAAAACAGTATCAGGTTCTGTGTAACTTTTGGTAAGTCACATAATTTCTCTGGATCTTCATTTCTTCATCAGTAAAATAATGAGATTTGGATAAGATGATCTTTGAGATTCCTTCTCAATGGAGAACTTATAATAAATTTGCACCTAGAAAATGAAAAAGTAAAATCAGAACCTATGGCAATGAGTGAAAAAACAACATCTGTGGAACTAACTAAACATTCCCCAGCATAAAATCCTCCAGGATATTCTACCTGAGTGAGACAAATTATTATGCATTGCTTGGAACTTCTCTGGCCTCATGGAGTTCTCATTTTAATTGATTTCTTTCTTTGGCCTCTCATTCTAGTTGTTTCTCTGGCTTCCCTTCTTTTTTTCATTGAAGAATTCTTTATGTGTGATTACCCCTTTCTTTTGAACAGTTTTGATTAAATATCTATTATACAGAGAGGCTCTTTGCCTCTGGCTCTTTCTATTTTATTTTGATTGACCCGTGGTTGCCTCCTTCATTAGAGATGAGGCCCCATTCCCTTCCTGGATCTCCTCCTAGAAGCTAGGCTAGACATGACAGATGGTGCTCACAGCTGATGCTGTACACACTAGAGACTTAGCCTAACATTAAAAATGAATTACAAACAGAGATTAGGAACTCTTTGCCATAATAGATAGAGTGCTGACTTTGGAGTCAGAGAAAATAATTTGAAATTCTACTTCAGGCACTTAACACATATATAACCTTGGGTGAATCATTTAAACTTTCCAGGTCTCACTTTTCTCATCTGTGGAATGAGAAAGGTGGTATTAAATGACATCTAAGTTCTCTTCTGGTGCTAATCTATGAATAATTAAAAACATTCAATTTAATTCAACAAGCTTTTATTAAATACCTTCTATATGCCAGGCTTTGAAAATTTAATAAGGAAAGACAAAACACAAAATGAAGTTGGAAACTGGTGATGGTGGAGATCAAGTGGAACCAAATCCAGAGGTATCCAGTGCAGGGCCATCAGAGACATCATGTTTCTCCTTAGAGTTCAAACTAAGAAGAGCTGCAGATGGAAAGTAGAGAATTATTTGTAAAGTCCAGATTCCAGCCCTTTATAAAGGAAAACTTTGGAAGGCATTTAATGCTTTACCCTATAGCCCTCCAGAGGAGAGAAGAGACTGAGAGACTTGGATCAATTGCTACATATCTGTACACTTGCTGCTCTACCTTGTTTCAACTACGTGGAAAAAGATGCCCTTGTGCCTGCTCCACCTGGTGTTTCCTGACTTCTTTATTACCTCCTTTTATCGGTTGTATTTTTCTAATAGATTATGAACTACTTGAGGGCAGGGACTATTTTTCTTGTTCTTATTTGTTTTTTTTTTTTAAACTTAATAGCCTTTTATTTACAGGATATATGCATGGGTAACTTTACATCATTAACAATTGCCAAACCTCTTGTTCCAATTTTTCACCTCTTACCCCCCATCCCCTCCCCCAGATGGCAGGATGACCAGTAGATGTTAAGTACATTAAAATATAAATTAGATACACAATAAGTATACATGACCAAAACGTTATTTTGCTGTACAAAAAGAATCAGACTCTGAAATATTGTACAATTAACTTGTGAAGGAAATCAAAAATGCAAGTGGGCATAAATATAGGGATTGGGAATTCAATGTAATGGTTTTTAGTCATCTCCCAGAGTTCTTTCTCTGGGCATAGCTGGTTCAGTTCATTACTGCTCCACTGGAAATGATTTGGTTGATCTCATTGCTGAGGATGGCCAGGTCCATCAGAACTGGTCATCATATAGTATTGTTGTTGACGTATATAATGATCTCTTGGTCCTGCTCATTTCACTCAGCATCAGTTCGTGTAAGTCTCTCCAGGCCTTTCTGAAATCATGCTGTTGGTCATTTCTTACAGTCTTGTTCTTATTTGTAACCCTAGAAACTGGCACAATGTTCAGCACATAATAGATGCTTAATAAATGTTTATTGGATTGGATTTACATTCATTTTATCTATTATGTACTATGCACTAGATGAACTGATACAAATGAAATCACCTCTATTCTCAAGTATCATATTTTATCAGAGAAAATATTTAAGTGCAAAATATGTATACAAGAAATACAGCATTTGGGGAAATGGAGGCATTAGCAAAGGAGAAATAGTAACATTTTCATTAAAAAAAGTTTCACTTAACTTTGAAGGAAGCTAGGGATTCTAAGAGGGTTAAATTAAGAAGGAAGTCATTCCAAAGACTTTTCTAAACAGAAATACAAAAATATGTATTCCAAAAATATTAGTGTGATATAGTATATTTCATCCCTCTCTCTCAGAGAGTTTGTATAATTTTAAAAAATTATGAAAGATTGGGAAACAAGTACAATATGTAATATGGGAGATTTGAATTCAAGTATTTACATATAAAATGTATCTATAAAAACAAGCAAATATTAGATAGCTGTTCATTTAGTCTCTCATGGTTTTGTATTAATTAAATGCATTTTTTTCACGTAATTTCTCCTCATTTATTCTCTCTCTTCCACTAAAGTTTTCTCTTGACATATCATCTTCATGTACATATGATCTGAGGTTCTTAAGGCCAGTGCTAGTGGAGCTTCAGTTCAAGGCATCCTAGAGTCAGTATTTTGTCTTTTATATGGCCATAGCTCAAGGTCCCACAGATTTCCTTCTTCTTCTTCCCCCACACTCCCTTGCCATTTCCCTGCCACCATAGAGGGCCACAGATAGTGGGGAACTCTGGGTGAGATATTCTTATATATCTTTTATATAGGGAATTCTCGAGGTTCTAGAAAACATATTTACTCCATAGGTAAAGGGAAGTACTGTGGATGAAAGGGAAGTGGCAAAGAATACTGGCACTAAATTTAATATAGTTATTGTCAAAAGTCCATGTTCAGTAGTGGCAGAGAGGGAGGATAAAAAGATGCGGGGATAGCGGGCTGGAAGACAATTGAGACAAAGAATGTTTCTTAAGCCCAGAGGGAGCCAACAGACAATGTCTGGTTTGGTTCTCATTTTCCCTTGGGAGCATCAGCCTTTCTGAGAAATTAGGGGGCATGACAACCTGTGTTCTATTTGAAGCAGAGATATTTGCAGCAAAGAGGCTTCTACATAACAATAGCAAGGTACTTTTGCATCCTGTAGTTGGTGCATGCCTATTAGCATTATACTCAATGTACTGTAGTAATATAATTGTACTAGGTTATTTAAGACTGAGAGAATTTGAAATAAATGGACTCCATGTTTGACCATCCACGTGAGTCCTGCCCCTTCACTCTTCTCCTAAGATCAAAGACTCGGGCTGCTATGGAGATCCTCCAGAGAGCTAATCCAGACACTACTTAGCCCTGCCCCAACTATTTCCAATACCTCAGAGCCAACTCTACCCTATATCCTCTAGGTCACTCATTCTTTTTAGCATTAATGACAGATTGTCTGCAAAACCAGGGTTGGATTTAGCCTTTTGAATTTTTGTGGCTTGCTCATCTCCCTTTGTGAAACTCACAAGGTGGTAGGCTCCAGTCTTTTTTTACCTAAAAACAAAAAAAACAAACCTAGAGCCCAAGAACTGGGGTTTATTTCTAGGGCCATATGATCTAGGAGAAGAAGTTATTAAAATCTGTCTCTCATCTGCTGCTGGCCAGTTAAAAAAAACTTTCTCTCAACCACATGCTTAGTCAGCATGAATCAGTTGAACACATGCTCCATAGTCTTTTCAACCCAATCAAAAAAAAAAACAAAAAAACAACAACACAACAGACATTTCCATTATTCTTCCCAAATCAAGCTCTGATCACACACCAGATCTTCATTACTCTGGTATTACAGAATATTTGTAGTTGTTTTCAAAGTCCACTGGTGGTTTTTTTTTTTTTTTTTTTTTTTCAATTTAAATAAACAGGAAAAAATCCTGACAATTATTTTTTTTTAAAGAGAGTATTTTTCTTCAAATTAACATTTATTAAATTTATTATATGATAAGAATGCAAACACAAGTAGAAAAACAATTCCTATCCTCAAAGAACTCACATTCTAATGTGGATGGAAGGTATTACCAATGTAGGAAATACAGAGCTGGAATGGAGAAGCTTCTGGAGCAAAGTAGAAATATTGGGAATTATTAACATTGTGATTGCAGTTGGAAGAGGAAAACTGAAATAAAAAGTACTGCATAAAGGATTTTATTAAGACCAAAAAATTAATAGTATATGCTGCATTTTTTCTAGCTGTAGAGTTGTGGGAGAAGGGAATGGGTTGATTTTTAAATAAATATTAGAGTAACAGTTGCTTTTTGAAAATAATTTTTGACATTGTTTCATTACCCCTTGCTTTCCCCACATATATGTGCAAGAAATTAAAAAAAGTGACTGATAGGTGGTCCTCTTGACAGGAAAAAAAATAAAAACAAAACCTCATAAAATAATAATAATAATGAAAAAAGTCATTAGTCTCTTGATAAGATCCATACTGGTCAAATAGCAGTTTTGAAGAGGTTTGTACTTTATTTGTTTGTATTACAGATTGTTTTTGGTTTCAGTTCAGTTGGTGTTTCTTAAGTACATTAACATTTCAGTTGAAGTTGCCTATAATACACCAGAAAATTGTATCCAGATTAAAAAGAATAGAAGATGGCAGTATGACACTATGGAGAGAATACAAGCTCTTGAGTAAGAAGATCTGGGTTCAAACTTAAGTTGCTTAATCATAGTGAGCTTTTTATTTTTTTCCCCATCTACAAAGGAGGGAAATGGAGAAGAGGATTTATGTAGACTGTTCTAGCTCCTGATGTATAATCCTATTAATTTTAAGATCTATTTATAGTAAGTCCTCCAAGGTATGCTTACATTATTACTAATAATGCATTTTTGTATTCCTCACTTCAGTGACTATATTAAGCCTTACTTGAGTTTTTCCAGGTGACTAATAGCTTTTTAAAAAAACCTAATTTAGAACCTACTTACATTACTAATATTTGTTTATATACTATTTATATTTCTGCTAAATCAGAATGCTCATTTGTATTATACAAAAAAGAACAAGGGAATGATTTTTAGCAGAATTGACAATTCTAAATGTTTAATATTTAGATATTCATATTTAAGAAATATCTCCATGACAGCTAAACAGGTACTTGGGAGGGAATTCTCGAGGTTCTAGAAAATAAGTTTACTCCATAGGTAAAGGGAAGTGCTATGGATGAAAGGGGAATCACAAAGGATACTGGCACTCAATTTAATATAGTTATGTTGAAAGTCCATGTTCAGTAGTGGCAGGGAGGGAGGATAAAGAGATGCTGGGATAGTGGGCTGGAAGACAATTAAGGAGACAAAGAATGTTTCTTCTCGCAGATGTCAGCACTCTGAGACAAAAGCTGATTTCTCTGCCTTAGTTACAACTATGAGTAATTTGTTTCTTCACTAAAAGCAATAATAACAATAATAAAGAAATGAATGAATAAATGAAATTTACCTTTGTTTCATAATACACCCTAAAATATTTGAAAAAAAATTAATGTTTCTTCCCCAACTTGTACATGATATTCATGGGTAGTATATGATTAAGCTCATTGGCTATTCATTTCAATTACTAGGGAAAAAAATTAAAAAATCAAAAACCATTTAAGTCCAAATGTTCTTTTAATTTCTTTGTCCTCTTAAGTGGGTGATATAATATAATTACTAATAATGAGAGTCTCTTCAGTTCTTTAGTACCTCTAGAACTGCATATAACATATATGAAAATGATGTTGGCAGTAGGATGCCTTTTGAAGTGAAGGATGAAAGCATTAATAATATTAGTGAAAATCACTCTAAACTTTTGTCAAAGCTAGCAGGACTTTGGGGGAGATAGTTCTTTTTTGAATGCTTTCCAGAAAAAAGTAACTTTAAAAAAATGGAGGTTATCAGTTATTATCAAATTTAACATGATTTCGAATATGTGGCACTGTTCCTCTAAAATTTTTAAAATGTATTTATTTTTAATACTCATTATTTTATAAATCATGTTGGGAGAGTAAAATCAGATCAAAAGGGAAAAACCATGGGAGAGAAAAAAAACAAAAAAAAGTGAACATAGCATGTGTTGTTGTACATTCAATCTCCGTAGTTCTTTTTCTGGATGCAGATGACATTTTCTGTTCAAAGTCTATTGAGATTACTTTGGATCATTGAACCACTGAGAAGAACCAAGATCATATATTCTTACTATTATTGTGTACAATGAATTTCTGGTTCTGCTTGTTTTGCTCAGCATCATTAGTTCATGTAAATCTCTCCAGGATTTTCTAAAATCACCTTGTTCATCATTTTATCAAATTTTATCCATTTATGTTCATATACAACTTGTTCAGCCATTCCCTAATTGATGGGCATCTACTCATTTTCTAATTCTCTGCTACCACAAAAAGAGTTACTACAAACATTTTTGCCTATATGGGTCCTTTCCCCTTATTTATGATTTCCTTGGGATACAGACACAGTAATGGCACTGCTGGATCAAAGGGTATGCACAATTTGATAACCCTTTGGCCATAGTTTCAGATTGCTCTCCAGAAGGATGGATCATTTCCCAACTCCACCTATACTGCATTAGTGTCCCAGTTTTCCCACATCCCCTCCAACATTTATCATTTTCTTTTCCTGTCATTTTAGCAAATCTGGAAATCTAAGGAGGTACCTCGGAGTTGTTTTAATTTGCATTTATCTAATGAATGGTGATTTAAAACATTTTTTTTCATATAACTATAGATGGTTTTAATTTCATCATCTGAAAATTATCTGTTCATATGCTTTGACCATTTGTCAATTGGGGAATGACATGTATTCTTATAAATTTGACACAGTTCTTTATATATTTTAGAAATGAGACCTTTATTAGAAACACTGGCTGTAAAGATTTTTTCTAATCCTTGTACTTTCTTTTTAATCTTATTTCTGCTGGTTTTGTTTGTGCAAAACCTGTCCATTTTGCCTTTCATAATGTTAGTCCTTCTTTGGTCATAAATTCCTCCTTTCTCCAGAGATCTGACAGGTAAATTATCCCTTGCTCTCCTAATTTCTTTATGATATCATCCTTTATGCCCAAATCATCTATCCATTTTGACCTTATTTTGGTATGGGGTGTGAGATACAGGTTTATGCCGAGTTTCTACCATATTGTTTTATAATTTTCCCATCAAATTTTTTTTTTTCAAATAGTGAATTCTCAATTTAGAAGCTGGAGTTTGTGGGTTTGTCAAATACTAGATTATTATAAACCTTAATCATTGTGTTGTGTGTATCTAACCTATTCCACTGATCCACCACTCTTATTTCTTAGTACCAAATGGTTTTGATGACTGCTGCTTTATAATATAGTTTTAGGTTTGGTATTTCTAAGCCACCATCCTTTGCATTTTTTTCATTAATTCCCTTGAAATTCTTGACATTTTGTTCATTATGTTTTTTTTTTCCTATTTCTATAAAATGATTTTTTGGCAGTTTGATTGGTATGGCAAAGAACAAGCAGACCAATTTAAGCAGACTTGTCATTTTTATTATATTTGCTCAGCCTATCCATGAGTAATGGATATTTTTCCAGTTGTTTAGATCTGACTTTATTTGTGTGACAAGTGTTTTGTAATTGTGTTCATGGGTTCATGTTCTTGGGTTTGTCTTGACAAATATTTTATATTGTCTATGTAATTTTAAATGAAATTTCTCTTTCTATCTGTTGCTGCTGAGCTTTGTCAACAATATGTAGAAATGCTGATTTGTGTGGTTTTATTTTAAATTCTGGAACTTTGCTAAAGTTATGAATTGTTTTGAATAGGTTTTTAGATGATTTTCTAGGATTCTTTAATTATCTCGTCATATCATTTGCAGAGTTATAGTTTTATTTCCTCATTGCCTATTATAATTCTTTTAATTTTTTTCTTTTGTTATTGGTAAGGCTAACATTTCTACTACTATATTGAATAATAGTATTATTAATGGATATCCTTTTTTCCTCTTAATTTTTAAGCCATATTTGCTACATTCCTACTACATGTAATACATTGCCAGGCCCTGGAGCAGAGCATAAAAAAAAGAGATGATCCTTGACCTCATAGATGCTACAAGATACTGGAAAGAGAAGAAATTTTTACAAATAAACATAATAAGTGTATAAGAGGAGTACAAAAGTGCTTTGAAATCACAGATACATGTTGAGGGTTGTGACCTCCTACTGCAATAACATATTTGACAAATATGTCAGCATTTACTTAAAGAGTCATATAATCCCCTACCTCAAAAATGTTTTATTTCACTTTTAAAACACATTGTTAGAAATTTCTTTCTTATATTAACCAATTTGCCCCTCTGAATCTTGTACCAGGTTGCTCCTAATTTTTCCTTCTGGATTGAACCAAACAAGTTTAATTCTCATGATAGCTCTCCAGATGTTTAAAGATAGATGTTGGTATAAATGAAATTATTTTCTCTTGGATAAATATCCTGATTTTTTCCAATAAGTTTTCAAATATTATGGGTTTTATATCCTCTCACTCATCTAGTTGTCTCTTCTAACACCAGTCTCTGAGTTGAGAACAGCATAGTATAGTGGATAGAGTGTTGGCAATGTACTCAGGATGATATGAGTTCAAATGCCATTTTAGGAAAACATAAACAAAAAGCAAGGGCAGCTAGATGGTGCAGTGGATAAAGTACTTGCCCTGGAGTCAGGAGGCCCTGAGTTCAAATCTGGCCTCAGACACTTAACATTTAAGAATTGTGTGATTCTGGGAAAGTTACTTAACCACAATTGCCTCTTGAAAAAAATAACCATTTTAGACAGTTATTAGCTATATGATTCTGTGCAAGTCACTTGAACTTACTCTGCCTTTGTTTTTTCATTTGTTCAATGAGGAGTTTTTGAACTCCATGGACTCTATGGTTCCTTCTAGTTCAATGTTATAGATCTCTCTCTCTCTCTCTCTCTCTCTCTCTCTCTCTCTCTATATATATATATATATATATCTTTATTTCCTTATACATATGTATTTATATACATTATATAACATGTGTGTGTGATTTGCCATTTTCCTAATCCACCAGTCTAATAGACCTTTAAAAAATCATAGAAATCGGGTAACCTAGCCTGACTTGAGGTCCCTTTTAATTTTAAAAGCCTATAGGCCCTATTGTATTCTATTACTATGTATTATTAAAGGTCTTCAACTTTGTTTCATTTGTAAGCATTCCCTTTTTCCTTCATCCAAGATATTGGTAAAAATTGTTGAATAGAAACAAGTCAATAATGAACTCTCTAAGAAAAAATCTCCAGGGCCAGACAGATTTACAAGTGACTTAAAACCAAACATTTAAAGAACAATCACTTGTATGTAGTACAATGTAAGCTATTTGGAATAACAAGCAAACAATAACAGAAAGAGTGGAAATGTTATGTTGTGGTCTGTACTCATTTCCTAATGTTCTTTCTCTGGGTGTAGCTGGTTCTGTTCATTACAGATCAATTGGAACTAATTTGGATGCTCTCATTGTTGAAGAGAGCCACGTCGATCAGAATTGATGATCATGTAGTATTGTTGCTGAAGGGTATAATGATCTCCTGGTTCTACTCATTTCACTTAACATAAGTTGATGTAAGTCTCTCCAAGTCTCTCTGTATTCATCCTGCTGGTCATTTCTTATAAAATGACAATATTCCATAATATTCATATACCACAATTTATTCAACCATTCTCCACTTGATGGGCATCCCTTCAATTTCCAGTTTCTAGCCACTATGAAAAGGGCTGCCACAAACATTTGTGCACATACAGGTCTCTTTCCTTTCTTTAAGAGCTCTTTAGGCCCAGTAGTAACACTTCTGGATCAAAGGGTATGCACAGTTTGATAACTTTTTTTTTTTTTAACATAGTTTCAAATTGCTGTCCAGAATGGTTGGATCCATTCACAACTCCACCAACAATGTATCAGTGTCCCAGTTTTCCCACATCCCCTCCACCATTTGTCATTATCTTTTCCTGTCATCTTAGCCAATCTGAGAAGTGTGTAGATTTGGAACACCTTTTCATATGAATAGAAATAGTTTCAATTTTTTCATCCAAAAATTGTCTGTTCATATCCTTTGACCATTTGTCAATTGGAGAATGGCTTGATTTCTTATAAATTAGAGTTAATTCTCTCTATATTTTGGAGATGAGGCCTTTATCAGAACCTTTAACTGTAAAAATGTTTTCCCAATTTATTGCTTCTGTTCTAGTCTTGTCTGCATTAGTTTTATTTGTACAAAAGCTTTGTAACTTAATATAATTGAAATTTTCTATTTTGTGATCAATAATTACCTCTAGTTCTCCTTTGGTCATAAATTCCTTCCTCCTCCACAGGTCTGAGAGGTAAACGATCCTATGTTCTTCTAATTTATTAATAATCTCATTCTTTATGCCTAGATCATGAACCCATTTTGATCTTATCTTGGTGTACTTTATTAAGTATGGGTCAATGTCTAGTTTCTGCCATACTAACTTCTAATTTTCCCAGCAAATTTTGTCAAATAATGAATTCTTATCCCCAAAACTGGGGTCTTTGAGTTTGTCAAACACTAGATTACTAAAATTATTGACTATTTTGTCCTTTGAACCTAACGTATTCCACTGATCCACTATTTCTTAGTCAATACCAAATGGTTCTGGTGACTGCTGCTTTATAATGCAGTTTTAGATCAGGTACAGCTAGGCCACCTTCATTTGATTTATTTTGCATTACTAACCTTGAAATTCTTGACCTTTTGTTCTTCCAAATGAATTTTGTTGTTATTTTTTGTAGGTCATTAAAATAGTTTCTTGGGAATCTGTTTGGTATAGCACTAAATAAATAGATAAGTAGTATTGTCATCTTTATTATATTTGCTCGACCTATCCAAGAGCTCTTGATATTTTTCCAATTATTTAGATCTGACTTTATTTATGTGGAAAGTGTTTTGTAATTTTGCTCATATAATTCCTGACTTTCCTTTGGCAGATAGATTCCCAAATATTTCATACTATCGGCAGTTACTTTAAATGGAATTTCTCTTTGTATCTCTAACTGTAGGGTTTTGTTAGTGATATATAAAAATGCTGATGATTTATGCAGATTTATTTTGTATCATGCAACTTTGCTAAAGTTGTGGATTGTTTCTAATAGCTTTTTAGTAGAATCTTTGGGGTTTTCTAAGTATACTATTATATCAACTGCAAAGAGTGATAATTTGATTTCCTCATTACCTACTCTAATTCCTTTAATTTCTTTTTCATCTCTTATTACCAAAGCTAGCATTTCTAATACAATATTGAATAGTAATGGTGAAAGTGGACAATCTTATTTCACTCCTGATTTTATTGGGAATGGTTCCAGTTTATCACCATTACATATGATGCTTACTGATGGTTTTAAATTGATGCTACTGATGATTTTAAAGAAAAGTCCATTTATTCCTATTCTCTCTAGTGTTCTTAAATAGGAATGGGTGTTGGATTTTATCATATGCTTTTTCTGTATCTATTGAGATGATCATATAGTTTTTGCTAATTTGGTTAATGACATAGTCAATTATGCTAATAGTTTTCCTAATATTGAACCAGCCCTGCATTCCTGGTATAAATCCTATTTGATCATGGTGTATTATCCTGGTATAAATCCTATTTGATCATGGTGTATTATCCTGGAGATGATTTTCTGTAATCGTTTTGCTAAGATTTTATTTAAGATTTTTGTATTGATGTTCATTAGGGAGATTAGTCTATAATTTTCTTTCTCTGTTTTTGTCCTACCTGGTTTAGGTATCAGTACCATGTCTGTGTCATAAAAGGAATCTGGTAGGACTCCTTTATTCCCTATTTTTTCAAATAGTTTATATATCATTGGAATTAATTGTTCTTTAGATGTTTGGTAGAATTCACATGTAAATACATCTGGTCCTGGGGATTTTTTGGGGAGAGTTGAATAATAGCTTATTCTATTTCTTTTTCTAAAATGGGACTATTTAACCCATTTGCTTCTTCCTCCCTTAATCTGGGCAACCTATATTTTTGAAGGTATTTATCCATTTCATTTAAGTTATCCAACTTATTGGCATAAATTTGGGCAAAGTAACTCCTAATTATTGCTCTAATTTCCTCTTCATTGGTGGAAAGTTCTCCCTTTTCATTTTTAAGAGTACCAATTTGATTTTCCTCTTCCCTTTTTCTAATTAAATTTACCAAAGGTTTTTCTATTTTGTTGGCTTTTTCATAAAACCAACTCAGTTTTATTTATTAATTCATTATTTTTTTTACTTTCAATTTTATTGATCTCTCCTTGTATTGTTAGAATTTCAAGTTTAGTGTTTCATTGGGGTTTTTTAATTTGCTCTTTTTTTAGCTTTTTTAGTTGTAAGCATAATTCATTGATTTTCTCTTTCTTTATTTTCTGCAAGTAAGCCTCTAGAGATATAAAATTTCCCCTTATTACCGCCTTGGCTGCATCTCACACATTTTGGTATGATGTCTCATTATTGTCATTCTTTTGGGTGAAATTATTAATTGTTTTTGCTGTTTCACCCAATCATTCTTTAGGATGAGACTATTTAGTTTCCAATTACTTTTTCTATTTTCTCCTGACTTTTTATTGAATGTAATTTTTATTTCATTGTGACCTGAGAAGGATGCATTTACTATTTCTGACTTTCTGCATTTGAATTGGAGGTTTTTATGTCCTAATATAGGGTCAATTTTTGTATAGGTTCCATGAGCTGCTGAGAAGAAAGTGTACTCCTCTCTGTCTCCACTCAGTTTTCTTCAAAGATCTATCATACCTAACTTTTCTAGTGTTCTATTTACCTCTTTAACTTCTTTCTTATTTATTTTGTGGTTTGATTTATCTAGTTTTGAGAGTGCAAGGTTGAGATCTCCCACTATTACAGTTTTTGTTCTTTTTTTCAAATGAGTCAACATTAAGGCAAGTAACGATTTATATTTATTATATATTTATTAAGATTTACCTGAGATGGATGCAGTGCAAATAAAAAAAAATCAAACTAAAATGCTCTTTAAGAGTGGCCATGATCATGCTTTATGACTAGGTACTAGGTCCATAACACATTTATTTGTAATTACAGCTATATTTTGCTTTTTTCAGGGGTTTCCTGTGTGCAAGTTTTTTCCCCATTGATTTTTTTGGGAATTGGTATTATGATTTTGGCTGCTCTCATAACTGTGAATAATTTAGTATAATGCTCTATATGCAAAAAGATAATAAATGTGGATAACCTAAGGACATTTGAAACTCTATTTCAAAATTTCATTGCTAGACCTAGTCTATAAAAATTCCTTTATGTGAATTTGTGTTGATTATTGTTCATTTCAAAAGAAACAGATTGTCTTGGAGAGCAGTTTGAAACTGTGCCCAAAAAGTTATCAAACTGTGCATACCCTTTGATCCAGCAGTGTTTCTACTGGGATTATATCCCAACGAGATCTTAAAAGAGGGAAAGGGACCCACATGTACAAAAATGTTTGTGGCAGCCCTCTTTGTAGTGGCAGGAAACTGGAAACTGAATGGATGCACATCAATTGAAGAATGGATAAATAAATTATGGTATATGAATGCTGTGGAACACTATTGTTCTGTAAGAAATAACTAGCAGGATCAATTCAGAGAGGCTTGGAGAGACTTACATGAACTGATGCAAAGTGAAATGAGAAGAACCAGGAGATTATTATACACAGCAACAAGAAGAATACATATATGATGATCAATTCTGACAGACGTGGCTCTCTTTAACATTGAGATGATTCAAACCAGGTCCACTTGTGCAGTAATGAAAAAAAACCATCTACATCGCAGAGAGAGAACCATGGGAACAGAGGGTGGAACACAACATAGCATTCTCACTCTCTCTGTTTTTTTTCCCTCAGTTTTTCTTTTTCTTCCTTCTTGATCTGATTTTTCTTGTGCAACCAGATAACTGTATAAATATGTATACACAGATTGGATCTAACATGTATTTCAACATATTTAACATGTATTGGACTACCTATCAGATGAGGGAGTGGATGGGGGGGAGAAGGGGAAAATTTGCAACAAAAGTTTATGCAAGGGTCAATATTGGAAAAATTACCCATGCATATGCTTTGTAAATAAAAAGCTTTAATTAATAAAAAAAGAAACAGATTGTCATCTTGTACTTATTAACAATTTAATTCACAAGATATTCAATTAACAACTTGTCTTTCATCTATCTATCTATCTATAAATAGATAGATAGAGATTGAGCCTATCTATCTATCTATAGATAGAGATTGAGCCTATAAATTACAGGTCTGGAGCACTGAGATATTAAGTGGTTTGGCGAGAGTCACACAATCGGTGTGTATAAGGACTAGAACTTAGGTTGTCCTGGCACACACACACATGCACATACACATACACACATATTTGTATACACATAATGGATGTTATCTATACATTCTGTTATATATATATATGCATATACATACATATGTTTACAGACTTTCTTTTAAAAATGAAAAACAGCTCCCTAGTTATTTTTTTTATCTTTGAGAAATCTAGTCCTTTGAGTTCACAAATCATACTCAAATCCTCATTCTCATCTTCAATATCTAATCAGTTGTCAAGTATTGTCTTTTCTATCTCATGATATCTCTCCTATATATTGCCTTCTCTTCTCTGATATTTCCAGAAACCTGATAAAGGTTTCCCTGAACTATTGATATACCTTGCTGACTGGTGTCCTTGCGTCAAAGCTCTCCCCATTCCCTTCCTTCCTCCATTTAACCAGCAAATAGTTCTTGCCTCTAATATATCCCAGATAGTCAAACTATATCACCTTCTGCCCCATTCAATAAACTATAGTGGACTATCTGTTACTGCCAGGATCAAATATACTGTTTTCTATTTGGCTTTTAAATCTCTCCATAACCAGGTTGCTTCCTATCTTTCCCTATTTCTTATACTTTATCTTTTGATGATGCCATTCAGTAACACTTGTCTCCTTATTGTTCCTCAATTATGTTATTCCATTTCCCAACTCCAACTGTTTTCACTGTCTGTTTCCCATGTCCAGAAATATCTTTCTCTCTTCATTTCCATCTTAGTTTCCCCTGACATTCTTCAAATCTCAATTAAAATCCTACCACCTGAAAGACTTTGCCAATGCTTCTGAATTCCTTTCCTCTGAGATTTATCGATCTCATTTGTACCTAATTATTACATGCTGTCTCCTCATTAGACTGTGAGCTCCCTGAAGATAGGTGCTATTTTTTTTTTTTTTTGCTTTAGTGTTTTGAATAGTGCCTGACACATAACAAGTACTTAAATAAGTGCTTGTTAACTGACTTAATGATTTGAGATTTCCTTTATCTCACTTTGTAGCTTTCATACAGTAGAGCATAGAGATAGATTCTTACAATAAAATGAAGAAAGTGATTTAAAGACTGTACAAAAATTCTAAGATTTTTGCCATCTCAGGTAAACCTTAATAAATATAAACTATCACTTGCCTTAATGCTGACTCATGTGAAAAAAGAACACATTTTACATATCAATTATTAAAACAAATAGGCTCAAGTAATTAAAGTTGTAAAAATGTGATTTGTTTACAAAATTGTCTCTTATCATGTACCATTCTTTGCTTATTCTGTGTTTGTCCACAGAAATAATTTTTCCAAAATTTTTCTTTCTGTTGGAAGACCTGAGTTCAAATGCTGTGTAGCATACAAACTGATATTAGACCAAACTCAATCTCTCTCTGTTTGTTTCCTCATTTGTAAAATGGGAATAATTAAACCTAACTCTTATTTGTTGAAATATTTACAAGAGATAATATAAAACCTAAGCACTATATAAATTACTACTTATTATAATCATTACTATTTTTATATATCATGCCACATTATATTTTATGTCTCATTTAGCACCTAGCATGATACCTTACAAATATGAAGTATTTAAAGAATGCTTACTGAATGTAACATTTGTTAAATAAGTCCTTCTGGCTTATTTGGAGAGAGAGGGCATTTATATCCTTGAATTGGATTTTATTTTTCAAGTTTCTTTAAAACTTTCATCTGATGATATTTGGAATCCCTTATGTGCATGCAATGATCATTTTTCTTGAAGTCAAGAAATTTAAGCTTGTAGTTTGAAGTCCTATAGAAGATAATTTAATGACAAGAAGAATGCCAGTAATATTATCTTGGCAATTCAAATTCTTTCTGAATCTGTGTGTTTGTGTAGCAAATACAATTTTTAAACAATGTATCATTATTGTTATTTGCTCTATATACATGACCCAATTCTACTGATGCTGTTCCTTACAAGTTACATCATTAAGTTGGAGAGAAGACATAAGACATATATCAAGTTCATAAATAGTAATGAAGAGTTTGAAGACCTATTTCTGGGAAGGCAGTCTTAATTTCTTTTGACTCTTCTCACCATCTGTGTGACTCCATATAAGAAATCTCTTTCCCTTGCCTATACTCCTCTACTAGAATGTCTCTCTCTATTATACTGTAAAATCTTGAGGGCAGGTGTGAAGACCGTGTATTTTTAAATTCAGCAGGAGTCCGGAGTTCGGGTTAGGGGAAAATCGTCAGTCTTTATTCTCAGTGAAGAAGGATCGGAGGCGGAAGAGAATCGGCGATAGCAATGTGTGCAGCTGAGTCAAGAAGCTAGCTAGACCCACAGCCACACGACCAGCAGCCAGGAGAATATACTCCAGGCCCCATCTCTCCCAGCTTCTCTTCCTGTTCCTCTCTCTGCCTCCACCCACCAAAATCGTCATTTCCTGTACAACACATCAGGACTTGCACAGAAAGTGGGCAGGGACTATTCTTTATCCAATCATGTATAGAGTATAGTCCAATTACTATTTAGCCTCATGTACTTGGGACCTCAGTGCATCAACTCAAACTTCAGCCCATTACAGGCAGGTATAATATAGTTTTTCTGATTTTATCCTCAGTGTTTATTACCCTGCTTGACACATAGTAAATATTTATTGCATACTTTTCTTGAATTTTTTGGTTTATAATTGTCTTTCTCTTAGTAAGAAAATAGGACATTAATAGAATTAATTAGCTAAACTGGGAACTAGATTTGGCTATTTGTTTAAGCCTTGGTGCTCAGAAGATGAGCTATTACTATGCAAAATAAGTTGTTCTACATGAACAACTAGTGTTTTTACTGGTGAATCAAAGAGAACTTTTTTATAATGAAGGAATATAGCTCCTCTTGAACAAGTCTAATTGAACAGAGCTAATTCTAAATACTAGACTGCAAAAAAATGTTAAGAGCTCAGAGTTGGATATTGGCTTAATGACCTGTATCTTGGCCTCCACTTTTTTCTCCATTTTTTCTAAGGGACAGTTTAAGAGAGTTTTTAACTCTACCCAGCTTTCATGCACATTTCCCAAAGCTGCTATTTTAGTTACTATTCTAAATATGATTTGAAAAGAATCTGCTTTATCATGCCATAAAAGGAAAATAACTATCTTTTACTAAATTAGATATTACTTTGATTATATTCACTACCTGAAGGTCTTTCTATTGAAACCTGAAAAATTAGATTTGGGAAGATTCTTATATATAATCTATCATAACTCAGGGAATTGGAATTAAAATTAAACTCAATAGTATAATTGTGTTTTTATTAAACTCAAGACTAGTCTGTGACCCTAAATACCCAAAAGATTATCTTTTTTAAAAGATTTTTTTATTCTATTATATATTATTTAGATGTGACATTGGGAATTCAATTCTTTCCCAACATGATATACTTTCAGATATTGATGGATTCATTTATTTTACATGTCCAAAGATAGGGTAAATTTAAAAAAAAACATGCAATTTATTCTCTTTCCCATTCCTAATACTTTATTTCCAAATTTTTTTTTGTTTCTCTGGAAAATATTGGTCCTTTCATTCTTGATCAGACAGTTATGAGAATTGTTGTAGATGTACAGCTAGGACTAATGCAGTAAATGAGCTAGATAAAAATGAAAATCAACATAGGAACTCTGAGTGTTTTGGAATCTTTTAAGGAGTCACTGCAACAACTGTAGAGTTTAATGTAGTATTTAAATACGACCCATGAATTGTACCCATGAATTACATATGCTTGTCTGTTCCCAAACTTGCTCTTTTTTCTTTCCTTCCTTTCCTTCCTTCCTTCCTTCCTTCCTTCCTTCCTTCCTTCCTTCCTTCCTTCCTTCCTTCCTTCCTTCCTTCCTTCCTTCCTTCTCTCCCTTCCTCCCTCCCTTTCTTTCTTTCTTTTCTCTTAAAAGAAAAATTAAATTGATTATGGCAAATCTTTTATCTCTGCACTCTGGTTCTATTGCTACGGCTTAGTTCCAGTTGTTACCACAGTGAAAATTGGTGAGTAAGGAATTCAGAGAACCAATGCATAGGGAAATCTGAGTATATTTGGGCATGAAAACATTCATGAGCACCTAGGGTTATTAAACTGGACAGAATGGGAGAATTATTGATTAAGCTTGAAATCTTGCAATTTTCCTTAGTATTCTACCACTTCAGCTTGGTTTGTAAAACATCTACTGATCCTAGCCTTTTTAGTTCCAACACCCATGGTCAAATAGGTTTTCATCAGCTCCATGGAATAGTACAGAATTGTGCCATTATCTTTCTGAATCTTCTGAATCTCAGTTCTACTGGGAAGTTAAAGTTCTAACTTTGAAATCTCCCAGCTGGGTAAGTCAGTAGTCAACAGCTAGCATTTATATGGCTTTTTAAGGCTCGCAAAACATTTTAAATATAATATGTCATTTGATCCTTATAACAACGCAGGCAGGTAGATGCTATTATCACCATTTTATAGTAGATGAAATTGAGGAGATTGAGCCTAAATGATTTGCACAGGCTAACATAGCTACTAAGTGTCTAAAACTGGATTTGAACTAAGATTTTCTTGACTTTATCTAAGTCAGCAAACATTTATTAAGTGCCTACTATGTGCCAGGCACTATGCCAGCCATAAGGCACATAACTAATAAAACATTTAAATTTCAATTTTCTTATATATAATATGAAAACACTACTACTAATAATTATTACAACTATGATTATTGCATCTGTACTTCCTATAGCAAAGGTTTATCATAAGGACCATTGTATATAAAGTAGTTTGTTACTACAAATGTCAATATGCATACAAGCTAATGTATTTCTTCAAATCATCTCTAATTGTTTGAGTTTGCTTCTTATCTAATTGTTTCATAAATGTTAGATTTATTACTCTCAAAAGACTATGCACTTATTTAATGTTATTAACTATATTTCTTTTGTATATGGCATTACACATACGTAGTTATAATCTTATGTATATAAGCAGGCACTCAGTATTTACCTGTTGATTTTTAATTGAAATAACTTTTGACTAAACTATTTGAATCTTAATTTTTAAAACAACAACAATAAAAAAGACAAAAAGGAAAGAAAATCCTCTCCAAATTTTTAGTATTTAACAAAGCAGAATATCATTACTACCATAATGAAGATTTTCAGTAAAATGGCATTTTTGTGGCCTTTTTATTTATATTATTACCAAAATTAAGTTTCTGGTTGAGTTGGTATTCAAAATAAAATATAGGCAGCTCTAATTGCCAGGATTTATATTTGTAATTCCCAAACATTTGCTCTGAAAGGAACAATATTTTTTTCTCCTCTCTAGGAAATCTCAATGGCATGATATCAGGATTCCTTTGGATTGTAAGTTCCTTGAACTGTCTTTTACCTTTCTTTGTAACCTCAGAATTCAGCATAGTGCCTGGTAAATACCTAATTCATGTTTGTTGACTTGATTTAGGGCTATCTCCAGACATTTTAGATTCACACAATTTTAGAGTGAATTACACTGTTTTCTTCCTTTCCTCAGGCCCACAGGCAAATTTTTATTTACTGGGGGGAGGAAGGGGGGAAAGGTTCAAATACTTAGGCACCTAGTACAGTTTTGGTTCTAACCCTAACCCTAACCTGTTTCTTCTACACCATACTAACATTAAAAAGAGTAGAATTAATATAATTGTTGTTGTTGTTTGTCTTTCATTTTTGAAGAGAACCATGATAATAATAGGGAGGCGATGCCATGACATGCATGTGTATTAGATTTTAATGAGGGTGGGCTGTGCAAAGTCACTAGTTTCATTTTCTCCTCCAGAGATTTTGGGTCCAGTGGCAAGATAAATATTTGGATGACTAGAGATGGAGCTAGATACAGTGAAAGACATTGTCTTTATTGAGTTAAGGTCTTAACAGGACTCAGTTTGACTGACACCCATGTAGTGATTAAGGGTAAGTAAGAAATGAGGCAACAAATGACCTCTTTTACCTAGTTAAAAAAATTAATCAGTTGATTCTGAGGAAAAAATGATATATATTTATGCATTTACATTTATATCTATTATTGTATAAATGCCTACACATACACATACACACACACATATATATATATACATATATGCACATGCATATATGTGACCATTTATACAGAAAAATTATTATCTATACACATGTGCATCACACATATCAATAGACTGTATATTCATACATGTACATATATATATATACACACATCATATACATATATTGTTGTGTGTTTTGGTATGTGTGTTTGTGTGTATATACATACATATTCACACATACATATAAATGAATGCACAACAGTAGATATTGATTATCTTCATTTTCTTAACAAATTTAAGTGATGAAAGCAATTGCTATGACTAGGACACTGAAAGAGCTCTGAAACCTCCTCAGCCAGCAAACATTTTTATTTCCATTTATTCCAAGAGGGAAGGCAAGGTAATCAAAGATAAAACCAAGTTAGAGCACAAATTCATTTGTCAAGCATTATGAAAGAAGATGAAAGATTATGATCAAAATAGTGAAAATTAGTTTGGAAACAGAAAATCAGTTAAGGAGAAAATGAGTCTTCAGACAGCTTGGCTTATAACTCATACTTGGTATATATCAAAGTGCACTTATAGATGAAATTATAAAAACAGAATATATATATAAAAATGGAACTGATCTGCCAGTATTTTCTACAGTTATGTATTATTGGCAAACATAGTAAACTTTACTATCTCAGTTCTCAATGTATTATATTAGGAATTGGCAATAGAAGATTAATAAGAAATCCACCCCAAACTGGGCATAGTATTAAGGGTACTCAGGGATTTATCTTCAAGATATCTCAAAAAAGGAAAAGATTAAAAAATTACATAATAATAACAATAGGTGATATTTATATAGTAAATGAAAATATTTGAGATTTATATCCAGTACCTCATTTACTCCTCACAAAAGAAAAAAAGAATATTTGTTAAAGCAGATGCCATAGGTACAATTTTCTCTTTTATATATGAGAAAACAGATTTACAGAGAACATGTGACCTGCTGATAGTTATACACAAGGGGGAATGATAAATGTTAACATTTATGAAGTAATGCATGCATGGCCTACTTTCAAATTTAATATACATTATTAACACTTTGTGCGGTGCTTTCTGATATCTAAACAATCAACTCTCTAATTTGGTAACAGCTGGCTCCAGAATACCCCAGAATATTAACAAATAGGATAGCATGGATAGAATTGGAACCTGAATCTTTCCCAGTTCCAAATTCTGTGTCCTTTCCTCTATACATTGCTGTGGAAAAGATCACAAGTGATATTTTTATTCTCATCAGAAGAGCATGTAAGAGGACATCAGGAATTATTGACATATTCTTATTCCATATAATTGTTATAAAAGTGGTTTATATATTCATTGACAAGAATGTCCAAAGATAACTGGCAGGCTTTTGCAGATAATTATACATGATCTTTTTTAGTGCATTAATCAATAAATTAATAAAATAAGAAGTTTATCAGTTATGTGTCTAACACTGTGCTGTATGCTGTAGATACAAAAAGAGATAGGAGTTTACAATGTAATGGGGAGATAATTTACAAACATATATGCAGGATAAATAGGAAATAAGTAAAGGCTTTAGAATTAAGAGGGATTGGAAAAGACTTTTTATAAAAATGGAATTTTAATTGAGACTTAAAGGAAACCAGGAAATCAATAAAGGAGAGCATTTTAGCCAAAGAAAATGCCTGGAATGTCTTGTTTATGGAAGAGCCAGGAAGCTAGTGTCACTGGATTGAAAAGTATGTGGTGGGAAGTAGGCTCAAAAAAAAAAAAAGACTGAAAAGGCTGGAGAAGGATAGCTTATAAAGTGCAAACTCAGCATTTCATATTTGATCTTGAAGAAGACAAGAAACCATTGGAGCTAATTAAAGGCAAGTGCTGTTGTCATTCTTTTGTTTAAGGATTAGAGTTGAATGGAAAATGGAAGGGAATGGTAAGAATTCTGATTGGAAGATCCAACAGCAGGTTATTGCAAGAGTTCAGGAGTGATAATAAGGGGTCTATACTAGTATAGTTGCAATGTCAGAAGAGAGAAGGGCATGTACTTGAAAGATTTTGTCAAAGAGATGTCAGACCTTGGTAACAGTCAAGAATGGCTTGTAGATTGAGAACTTGAGGACCTGGATAGGTGGTGTTGCTTTATATAGTAATAAATATCAAAGGAGGAAGGGAAAGTTTAGGGGAAATGATGAATTCCATTTTGGCCATGTCTACTGAATATCTACTGGATATCCAGATTTTGTCTGAAAGGAAATTTAAGATGCAAGAGTAGAAGTCAGCAAAAATCTAAATACAGGATGAGTAGATATTAAAATCATCTGCACTGGGACAATAAATAAATTCATTGGAGATTATAATATCACTAAATGAAGTACTGCAAAGGAGGGAGAAGAGAAGTGGGTTTACTACATCAATATTATAAAAATGGACAATTTTGAGTACTGTCATAAACTGATGAATTAAATTGGTAAAAACAGGATAATAATTTATAGAAAAAATGGAAAAACAAACAACTTTTAAAGTTGCTAGAACTATAAATTTTATTGATCTAACAGCTACATAATTATAAAATCATTTTAATGATCATTCAGGATTCTAGAGGACCAATAAAGAAATAGGCTATCTTTTACAGAGATATGACTGAATTTTTAGTGCAGAATGAGATTTTGCACATGTATATGTATATTATGTATATATATAAACTACATATATAGTACAGTCATTGGGGGAATTTGTTTTGCTTGAATATGCATATTTGCTGTAAGAAATTTATTTTTAAATTATTTTTTCTTAGTGGAGTAGGAGAGGATAGACAGAAGAGAAAATATTTGTGTTCATTTGAAAAATAGAGAGGTGAAAGGTGCTATAGATATGAAATGTTGCATACATTTTTGTGTGAGATCACTTGTTATTTTTACTTCACTATTTTGTTATGAGATCTCTCATGAATTGAAAGGAATCTGTAAATATAATTTAAAAATAAAACATAAAGAAAAATACCTGACAGTGCACATGGTTAGAATAAATTGCCTTATGTGCAGAAAAACATTGACCATGGAGTTAAAGATTGGTGCCAATTCTGCCACTAACTTCTATACAGCCTTAGTTGTATAGCTCTCTTTTCCTCTTTTCCCTTTCTAGTTATTACTATCCCTTTCCAAAAAATAAGGGGTTGAACTGGATGGCACCTATGATTTCTTCCAGTTATAAAGTGTAGATTTTATGTTCTAATACGGTAATAATTTGGAACCTTTCAGAGTTACAATTTGTAGGCTATACTAGTGATAACAATAATAAAACATGAATTGGTGGTTCTATATGGATATATCATTTTAATTTTTTTTTAAAAAGCAAATTTATAAGGTGCAGCTTTGAAGACCTTTCTCAATGTGTTAACCATAGAAATGTTGAAATTATGTAAGTTTCTACCATAAAGGTATCATAGTTTATTTTATTTCAAAGTCCTTTGAGTATTGACATGAAGCATAATAAAAACCAAAGAATCATTTGTTCTCTTAAATGAAGATGATACCTTCTGTGAAGTCAAAACTAAAGGATTCTTTTTTTGTGAAGAGATACTCTGGAAGCACTTCCTTTCCTACCCTACCCCTTCTCTTATGATGTTGTACTAATTGCACATAATAGAAAAAAAAAAACACAATGATATGAAAAGAGAAGGCTAAATATTCATTCTAGAAAAAAATGCATATAATTGGAAAGTCTATTAAGCCAAATCTCTCTCACTGACTCTCATTTCTCTTTATATGTTATTCATCTTCTCACTATAAATCTTTTCTTTTTCTATACAGTTTCTCTATATTTACTGCTATCAACATCTCTATCATCATTTTCATTTCTATAATTCCTATATTTATATAGAGATTTTATGTATATTTATTATGTGGTGGTAGAGAACAAGGAGGATCAAACAATTTATCTCCTGCTGGAACAGATCCCAAATGGAAGAACCAGCAGAACCAGTAATCTTGGCTTCATTCCTGTCATAAATCCAAATTATTTTCCACAATAGACAAATTCACAGTTGTACCAACTGTTTATCAGTTTGCATGTTTTGCAGACCTCTTCCAACTTAATAAAGACTTTCAAAATTGAATTGAATTCAATCTACACAAATGGTCAGAGTCTTTTAAATGTGAAAATTTTTCATACTCATGAAATAACAGTTCTGGAAAAATACACACACATTTTATAACTTGAAGGAGAGAGAGCTATATTTGCATATATACTTCAGTTTTATGAAAATGTGTATATAAATACATATGCCTTTTTTAATAGTAAAGTGAATTCATGATTCTGATAAAGGCTTCATTTCTAAAATATTTAGAGAATTGACTCAAACTTATGAGAATTCAAGCTATTCTCCAATTGATAAATGGGCAAAGAATATGAAGGCAATTTTTAGATCAAGAAATTAAAACTATTTCTAGTTGTGAGGTCCGGGTTAACACCCTGGATACCTTAGAATCAGTAGGAGTTGGGATAAGCAAAAGTCCTTGGTCTTTAGAGGGACAAGTGAAGGGAATGGCCAAGACTGCTACAAGCTCTCCACAACCTCCCTTCTCTTCCTTTACTGCCAAAGTGACTCTGGCTTGTCTTACTCCACCCCCTAATCCCTCCTACAATTATCTGTATAAACCAAAAGATCGAGCCAGCACAGAATAGTGAGAAGGGCCATTTTCCAAGGATATGCTAATAAAGTATTGTCCAATAGGTAATTAGCATTAAGTGCTTGATTGTCTGATTCCAGTGCACCTATTCAGAGTTTTCAACCCTTTACACTAGTCATATGAAAAAGTGCTCTAAATCACTATTCATCAAAGATATGCAAATTAAGACAAATCTGAGGTACACACCTCTCAGATAGATTAAAATGACAGGAAAAGACAATGATGAATGTTGGGGGGGATATGGAAACATTGGAACACTAGTACATTGTTGGTGGAGTTGTGAACTGATTCAATCATTTTGGAGAGCAATTTGGAACTATGTCCAAAGGATTATCAAATTGTGCATACCCTTTGATCTAGCAGTGTTTCTGTTGGGCTTGTATCCCAAAGAGATTATAAAGGAGAGAAGGGGACCCACATGTGCAAAATTGTTTGTGGCAGCCCTTTTTTAGTGGCAAGACACTGGAAAGTGAGTGGATACCTATTAGTTGGAGAATGGCTGAATAAGTTATGGGATATGAATATTATGGAATATTATTATTTTGTAAGAAATAACTGACAGGATGATTTGAGAGAGAACTAAAGAGACTTACATGAACTGATGCTAAGTGAAATGAGCAGAATCAGGAGATCATTATACATGGCAATATCAAGATTATATAATGATCCATTCTGGTGGATATGGCTGTCTTCAACAATGAGATGATTCAGGCCAGTTTCATTGGTTTTGTGATTAAAAGAGCCATTTGCACCCAGAGAGAAGCCTATGGGTACTGAGTGTGGGTCACAACATAGCATTTTTACTCTTTTTGCATTTTATTTTCTTTCTCATTTTCTTCCTTTTTAATCTGATTTTTCTTGTGTAGCATATTTTTGAAAATATGTATAGAAGAATTACACATGCTTAACATATATTGGATTACTTGCCATTTGGAGGAGGGGGTGAAGAAAGGGAGGGACAAATTTGGAATACAAGATTTTACAAGGGTGGATGTTTAAAATTATACATGTATATGTTTTGAAAATAAAAAGTATCAATTAAAAAAATAAAATGAATTCATAATTAGGAATTCTGTAATTCTAAGAGTTGAAATTCTAGGATTGGGAGGGAACTTTGAGGCTATGTAGTTTAAACCATACATGAATAGGGATCTTCACTGTAATAATAATGAATGTAATAATGAATATAATAATAAATGAAAAATGATCATTGAGACTTTATTTGAAGCTTTATTTGAGGCTTTATTTGAAGAGGAAACAACAATAAGGTGAAACAACACATTCTATCTTTAGGCGGTAAAGGTAATAAGCACTAATTAGGTACCTATAAAATTGTGACATTTAATTATTTTGTCCCATGGCATTTCATCAAAGATTTCATATAAAAAAAGAGCTCTGGAAAACTAGGCTTTGATAAAGCCCATTGGTGTTCAAATGTAGCTACTTGACCATGTTTTAAATCCAATTCTTCATGGTTCTCACTGATTGTCCAATAATAATTGAGACCCAAGTATTATTTGGTCCTATGAATTTTGAGAACTCAGAGTGTAAATAGCAATTTTTTTTTTTTTGCTCTGTCCAGAAACTTGAGAAGCTTCCTATTTGATTTTTTGAGTAGGCAAACTGTACTCTCTTTTGTTTCATTTCTTATCTAGTCTTAAATCACTGAATGGGTATTGTCTTAGACAAAAGGACAAGGTTTCCCATTTACCTGAGGTCATTTAAGGTTATCTCAACCTGTGTCTTGCCATTGGTCTGAGATGTCATGGAAGGAGAGAGAGAGACTTGTAATAGCTACTACTACTACTGAGATATGCCCTGGAGAAGTGAAATCTGTTCCTGTCCAGCCTATGGCTCCCTTGCCTCCAGGCACAGTAGGCCGGACCATTTCACCATCGGAGAGTGCTTACAAAACAGTGGCCATCCACACACTGATGTGGGAGACTGGGGAATCTGTAGCTAATATCCCAGTCACTAATACAGGTAAATAACCTGTGATTTATCAACCAGGGGAAATAGTAGCATCAGGCTTACTACTACATACCCCTAATAGACAATCTGATGATAGTTGCCCAGATTCTGACTTCAAGCAGCAGAGTCCAGGAATATTTTGGACTGCAGCTGTGACAGATGACCGACCTATGCTCACTATTTATGTGAATGGAATACCATTAAAAGGATTGGTAGACACGGGTGCAGATCGTACTGTCATTAGAGGTGCCAGCTGGCTCAGTCACTGGCCAAAGATTAAGGCAGACATGTAATGTCTGGTGTAGGAGGATCAATAGCAGCAGAAGTTAGTGCTGCCCCTATGAGATGGACATTTGAAAATGAAACAGGAGTTTTTACTCCTTTTGTGGTTGAAAAAATCCCCATCAATCTATGGGGAAGAGACATTTTACAGCAGATAGGATTACAATTAAGTACTTTGGCTTTTTAGGCCTGCCAGCACTCTCACCTGTTCCTATTCAGTGGAAAACTGATAGACCAGTGTGGGTAGAACAGTGGCCCTTAATAAGAGATAAAATTCAGGCCTTAGTAGATATAGTACAAGAACAACTTGACCAAGGACATCTACAGCCTTCTCTAAGTCCTTGGAATTCTCCAGTGTTTATTATAAAAAAGAAATCTGGAAAATGGAGGATGTTAACAGATTTAAGAAAGGTAAATGAACAGATGGAAACTATGGGAACTCTTCAGCCTGGACTTCCCTCTCCTACTCAGTTGCCTAGAGAATGGCCTCTTTGGGTTATAGACATCAAGGATGGTTTCTATTCTATCCCTCTAGATAAGGAGGATATGAAAAGATTTGCCTTTTCAGTGCCCAGTGTTAATTTAGCTGAATCATACTTTTTTCCAAGACCATTCTTCTTCTTTGTAATTTGTTTTTACAGCTATTACATGGACCAAAATGGACAACATCAAGTGGATGCCATTCAGGTATTATGTTTGTGAAGGTTATCAGATTCTTCAAACACCGAGGGGTTTCAAAGCTGGGGCAGCTCATAGCTCAGTTTACCAATTCTGTCAGGAGAAAGAAAATAGGACGGCCATGGTGGATGGTAAGTAAGTCTTCCATTGGACTCTGTTGATATTTGTTTCCACACTGAGAACACTCAAAGTTCCACAATAAAGATGACATGAAGAGTGTTTCAATGAGAGGTTCCATTTGTAGAAGCAAGGGAAATGCAAACACAGGACTTTCCATAGAGACTTAGGATTTTGCACATCTGTGCCTCATGTAAATCTATTTCACTTTCAAGTCAAGACATCACTTTCCCGATGTCATTGGTCTTCTTCAAGAATAAAGAACAAATGACAATAATCATATGTTAGATATTATGCTAAAATATTTAACAAATATTATCTGATTGATCCTTCTCATACCTCATTTGATCCTGCAAAGTTTATTATCTCCATTTCATAATTAAGGAAACTGAGGTAGAAAAAGATCATATGTTTTTGTTTGTAGTTACACATAGTTGTGTATTTGAATTCACATTGAATTCACACAGTTACACATAGATGTGAATTTGAATTCAGGTCTTCCTGGATTTCAGATTCAACATTCTATCCACTGATCCACCTACTGAACTTTCAGTAAGGAAACTTGTTTGTAGAGGGCTGAAACTTGAAAAGCTGTACTTGAATCAGGAGACATATGTGTGATTGTTATTTACATACCCTCCTTCTAGGACTTCTGGAAATCTTTCACAATATAAGGTTGATTCATATTGCTTGTTATGTCACTACTTGCATGTACAATTCATGTTTGTTACACCACATTGAACTTGTGCTGGCTGTGAGGAGAGTCATTACTACTAGCCTGTACTATATTGCTATGTGCTTGTGTGCTGATGGATTTGTGTATACCTGTTTCTAATAAGACCCTTCAGCCCAGAAACCTACTAACAATATCTGGCTTGACTCTCCACTTCCCTTTGGTGTTTTTCATTTCTCTTCCTGAGAAGTCAGGGGAAGCTTGATCACCTCCTTTTTGGTGTTTTCACTTCCCTTCCTGAGAAGGTAGGAGGTCAGGATCACCTCTTTTTTGGTGTTTTCACATCCTTTTTTGAGAAGTCAGGGAGAGCATGATCATCTCCTTTTTGGGGTTCTCATTTCCCTGAGAAGTCAAGGAGAGTGTGACCACCTGTGTTCTAAAACAAAAGAAAGTGGGAAATTTAAAAGGCTGAAACTCTGAAAAGGCATACTTGAATCAGACAGCAGAGCACTTAAGGCTAATTACCAATTTGATGTGAGATAATGGATCTATAAGCATATACTTAGATGATATGGTAATGTGATAGCTCTTCTCACAATTGGCACTTGCTGAATGTTTGGTGGTGAGGTAATCATAGGCAAAGATTGGAGGGCTGCGGGAAGAGGTCAGTGTCACTTGACTGCAGGAGGAGGAGGAGAGAGGCTGGAGACTCCAGACTCGAGAATCCAGTATACATCTTTGGCAAGCCACGTGGCAGCTTGCCTGCCTCCTTCACTTCTCCCCCTAAAGACAAAGGACTTTGATTGAGCTAGACTCTGAATGATCCTGAGGCCCTCCAGAGAGTAAGCCCAGACCTAATACTTTCTCATTTCTCATATACTAACTCTAATTATTCCCATTTTTGTACTCTAGATCCAAGAAAAATATTGTTAATATTTCTTCTTCAATAAACCTATAGCTACTATTTTCCTTTCAGCCTTTTCATTTACAGGTGAACTATCATCAGTTTTTCAATACCTCCTTACATAACATGCTCTAAAGTTCTTCATGATTACAGAAGCTTTTCTCTGGACTTGTCCTATTTTGTCAACATTCTTCCCAAATGTAGTATCCAGTGGTGTTTGGCAGAATTATCCATTCTTATGTTTTGGATAGTATGCTTCTTTCAATACATCTGACAATTACATTAACATAGTCTCTGGTATTAAGTATATAATAAATGTATTTTAACTTGATTTAAGTTTTTTGGTTAGGAAATAATGCCACCAATTAAACTGAGATTACATTTATTAAAACACTTAGGTATTTTTCAGTTTTCTAACCATTCTCCTTGTTTTATTGTTACTACAATTTTAGTCACTGTCCAGAAATTCAAAACACGTGCTTAGAAACCATATTGTAGAGTTTTTCATTTTTCAAATCAGCCTTTCTTTTCTAAAATTTCTTCTTTTAATTAAAAGAAGTAATGAAAATATTTCTTGTGCTTCTAAGATCTTTGGTATCCTAAGTAGGACTCTATACTGTTTAGAAATGCTGTCCATTTGCTATATCATTTGATCCCATGTAAATCACCAGCTGTGGATAGTAATCAGTCATAAAATATGGTGAGTCTTGTGTGATTTACCAGAGGCAATTTGCTTAGCTTCTGACTCAGTTTCCCAATCTATAAAATTGACAAACTAATACTTTTAGTACTTATCTCCAGTATTTGGTGATAGGAAGAAATTTTAAGTGCTTTACACACCTGAAATCACTATGTAAATATCCATTATTATTACTTCAAAATAAAATTTTGTATTATCCATTACATAGAACCAGAAATATTGATTCATTCCTCCAACAACTCTTTCTAAGGATCATAGAATATAATACATAATAGGATCTTTCATTTTATATATGTAATTTAATTCCCTTATTTTATAGATGAATAAACTGAAACACAATAAAATGAAATGAGGTATTCAAAATCAGATAGCAAACATAGGCAGCATACAGATCCAAAGACTTCAGATTTTTCACTACCCTTCCCACTATACCAATCAATTTACTGAATGCCTACTATGTATTAGGGTTGAAGGAACAAGGCAGTTGGAAGTTTTTATATAAAAGATTTTCTCTTGTAATAGAGTCAGTCCTAGAACAAGGGAGAAAATTATAGTTACTGAATTAATAAACAGAATCAGAAGGATAAGCTTTCCCTGATGGCCTTGTATAGTTCTTCTGAGGTGAAAGAAACAGCTGGATGCTTCTGTTCCTCAGGGAATAATGATGAGTAGACAGTATTATTTTGTTTTTACCAACATTAATGTACATTTTGTACCTGGAAATAAAAATTGAAACTAACTAGGAAAAGGTACAACTAAATTTTATGCAATAAATGTCAATATGTCATCTTAAAATATGTTTCTAGAATAATTTTAAAACTAATGTATTAACTTCATGATCCATGGATAGATTATAAACTAATAGGATCATGGCTCATTTTCTAATGTAATTTTTTCATGGATCAGTTCTTGAAATTATGGATTCACATCAGTGATCAATAATTATAATATATTTCTCTTTAGTATAAGTAGAAATTGCATTTATTATTAGATGCTAGTAATAGAGCTATTTGAAGAAATCTAAGAATATCACATTCTCTTTGACTAACACAGTGGTTTGAGTGTCATACAGAAATTCCATGACCATTCCAAAATCCCAAATAAAAGGAAACTTAAGAGGCATTTGCATTTAGTATAGGGAATAGCAAGACAAATGATGGCACTGGATATAAAACTCTTACTATTAGGTTAAGAAAATTTCTTATTCTTTGACTAATATGAAAATCTGAAGAGGTCTCTGGGTACTTCTTTTCTGTATGACCTTGGGCAAGTCACTTAACCCCAACTGCCTCAGCCAAAAGAGAGAGAGAGAAAGAGAGAGTGAGAGAGAGAGAGAGAGAGAGAGAGAGAGTGAGGAGGCAAAGATGACTACATAAATTTTAGGCTTGAATGATTAAAAATGTTGGTATCCTTGACTGCAACCAGGAAATTACAATTTTGGGAGAAAGATATTGAGTTTAAGATATTTATAGGAAATTTAGCTCAAGATGTCTGATAGGCAGTTGTAGATATGAAACTGGAGGCCAAACAAAAGGTATGAAATGAATAAGTATATTTGAGAATTATCTTCATGGAGCTGTTAATTGAAAAAAATAAAAACCTTAGCATTTTAGTTCATTGTATACTCACTATAAATATGCTTGGCATAACTGAGGTAAAAGGACACAGGAAGAGGGATGCCTCAGGGTCAGCCAGAGTCAGGATAAGTAAAAATCCTTGGTCTTTAGGGGAAGGAGTGAAGGAGATGGACAAAACTGCCAGGAGTTTTGCCAAGGATCTTGAGTTCAGAATCTCCACACTTTTCTCCTCTCAGTCCTGAGGCCAAGTAAGTCTGCTTTTTTCACTCCACCTTCTAATCCCTCCCATGATTATCTGTATACACCAAAAGATCCAGCCAGCATGGAATAGTGAGAAGGGCCACTTTTTCAAACATATGCTAATGGAGTATTGTCCAATAGATAATTAGCCTTAAGTGCTTGGTTGTCTGATTCAAGCACACCTTTTGAGTTTCAGCCCTTTACATCTCCTGCTTTCTTTTGTTTTAGAACACCCTGACTTCTCAGGAAAGGAGGTGAAAACACCACAAAGGAGGTGATCGCGCCCCCCTGACTTCTCAGGAGGGAGGTAAAAACTGCCAAAGGGAAGTGGGGAGACTAGCCAGATATTGTTAGTGGGTTTCTGGGCTGAAGGGTCTTACTAGAAACAGGTATACACAAACCCATCAGCATGGGAGGTATTACACAAGCACATAGCAATAAAGCACAGGCTAGCATTGGTGACTCTCCCCACAGCCAGTGCAGGGTCAATGTGGTATAACAGACATGAATTGTACATGCAAGTGATGATATAACAAACCATATGAATCAACATGGTGTTATAAAAGATTTCCAGAAGTCCTAGAAGAGGGGTATGTAAACAACAATCACACATACGCCTCCTTCAGCAGTCAAGAGATAGTCCAAAACCAATCTATTGTCCATTGCTTCACTTGTCAGGGAATCCAATGATCCTTGCAAGTTTTTGAAGTCCTGAAACAGTCTTTTTATGTATTAGGGAATCCAATGATTCCTGCAGATTTTGAAGTCCTGCAACAGTCTTATCATTTCTCAGAAAATCCAACGATTCCTGAGGGTTTTCAAGTCCTACAACAGTCTTATCATGTCTCAGAGAATCCAATGATTCCTGAGGATTTTGAAGTCCAACAATTTTTGATGTCTATGAGTCAATTTCCATAACTGCCATGCTCTTTCAGTGGTGGGCACAATCAGTGATGGAACCATCCAATATTCCTTGAGTCTACTCCTTCATTTTAAGGGTCTGCTCCATCTCTCTCCAAGACAAGGTGAATATGGCTCATTGGCACCCATCTGATTCCTTTTCCATCTGTAGAGATACAAGCAAACCCTCTCTCCCAGTTAACCTATCTGGTCCTTTCCATTCACCACTTTCTGGATCTCTGCACATCACCTGGCAATTATCTAAAGATAGTGGAGCTGCTTGCACTGGACACTGCCCTTCCTGTGGGTTATAAAACCTGTCTGCTGGAGCCAGTGCATCTTTGTCAAAAATCAAGAAATTAATAGTGTAAAGAGCTAAATTTAAAAGTTCTCTAGGGTTACCTGTGGTTCCCCTTTTCTTTTATCTTTGGAGGAGCGTCTTAATGTCTCTGTTTCTCTTGTCTACTATTGCTTGTCCTTGAGGATTGAAGGGTATGCCAGTGGTGTGTAAAATCTTATATTGTGCACAAAGGTGTGCAAAATGTTTAGAAGTATATGCAGGTCCATTATCTGTTTTTATTGCTTGTGGCACCCCCATAATTGCAAATGCTTGTATAAGGAGTCCAGTGACCACTTGGGCTGTCTCTTTTGCTGCTGGTATTGTAAAAGTGAATCCTGAAAAGGTGTCTGCCACAACATGGATAAAAGATAGACAACCAAAAGATTTATAATGGGTCACATTTGCCAGATTTCATTGGGTCTTAAACCACGAGGGTTCTTCCCTGGAGGGAGTATAGGAGCATGGAAAGGAATTGCAAGCTGTATAGGCTTTTACTATGCTCCTAGCTTCCTCTCTTGTTATTTCAAATTGTAAATGTAAAGCTCGAGCAGCCTGATGATATTTAGAATGAGTTTCTTGGGCTTCTTGAAATGAAGAAGTATTGGCTAACATGGTTAGAAGAATATCTGCCTTTGAATTACCATCAAAAATAGGACCTGGAAGTCCACTATGAGAGTGGACATGCAAGATATAAATCTTACCTGGATGCTTTCTCAATTGCTCTTGAAGTTCCTTAAAGAGCTGATGTATATTAGAAGCTACAAATTTTATTTGGTAAGTTAGAACTTACTCGGGCAGTTCTTTAGACTACACCTACTGAATAGGCTGAATCAGATATTGTATTTATATCTCCTGGATAATAACTAAGAGCTGGAAGTCATAGGAAGGGGTGATTGCTAGAGGGGAGGTGCTGGTGATATCACTGCCCCTCCCACTCCTCCTCCTTCCTCCACCAAGAAAGGTGTAATTGATTGGGCGGTGTCAAGGACCTGCTCTGGTGTAGGAAGAGTTGAACCTGGGCTATGAGAGTGAGAATCACCACACCCTTAATTCACATCATGCCCTCTGGCGATATTGCCATTAATCTGGCCTTTGTCTTCCTCTTTTTCCTCACACTTCCTCATCTGGCTGTTCTTAAAACTTTTCTTTTTTCTATAACTTGTGGGATTCTTTAAGGCCAATTGTATTATGTTGTATATATAGAATGTTTCCTAGGAAATTGAATCAGGACCATTATTATTATAATATTCACATAGTTGATCTCCTGCTAGTTTCCAATTATCTGCCTCTATTTCTTCTTCCTTGCAGAACCAAGGGGGGACATACATTCTTACGTATCCAGGAGTCCATCAATCTGCTCCCAAGTTACAATTAAACCCTGTCTCTTTATCAGTTTGAGTATGCTTCATGTAGAACTCCTTTGGGGTGGGGTTGGGGGTGGGGGAGAATCTTTCCCTAATATTTGCCCCATTTCAGCTAGAAAATGAGAGTTACTAGTTTAGTTCTTAACAAAGTAAGTTCCCTGTTTGTCTATTAAAATACCCTATTTCCTGGTCACCTGGGACTTCTTCAGTGAAATTAGAGTCCTTGGTCCCCACATTGGGTGCCAAAATGTGAAGTCCCGGGCTAGCTCCCTGGAGGCCTCAGGGTCAGCCAGAGTCAGGATAAGTAAAAATTCTTGGTCTTTAGAGGAAGGAGTGAAGGAGATGGAGAAAACTGCCAGGAGTTTTGCCAAGGATCTAGAGTTCAGAATCTCCACACTTTTCTCCTCTCAGTCCTGAGACCAACTAGGTCTGCTTGTCTCACCCCACCCTCTAATCCCTCCTACAATTATCTGTATACACCAAAAGATCGAGCCAGCATGGAATAGTGAGAAGGACCATTTTCCCAAACATATGCTAATATAGTTATTATCCAATAAGCGATTAGCCTTAAATGTTTGGTGGTCTGATTCAAGCACACCTTTTAAGAGTTTCAGCCTTTTACAGGATGATAAATATCTCTTCTCATTCCCAAACAAATCTTTTCTATGTTTTTATGTTCTAGAAATTTTTAGTTCCTTTCAACTTAGAAATTATGTGTATTTGGCATAACAACATCAGTTAAATACTGTTTTTCAAGATTTTATGGGACAATGTTAAGTACTGATGATTATGTGCAATTGTTTAGTCTGTGATAATGGAATATTTTCCACAATTTATTGGCTGAATTCCCAAGAATATTTTGAGGTCTTTATTTGCATTATGAGCTTTTGTGTGTCTATATTTGAAATACGGTGAGATTTTCATATATTAGTCTAGTTGCCAAATCATGCCTTATTAGATATTATTATTTAATTTTAATTTAATTTAATTTAATTGTTTTAAGTTCAACTTTTTTATTATAGCTTTTTATTTACAAGACATATGCATGGGTGATTTTTCAGCATTGACCCTTGTAAAACCTTCTGTTCTAACTTTTCCCCTCCTTCCCTCCACCCCCTCCTTTAGATGGCAGGTAGACAAATACATGTTAAATATGTTAAAGTAAATGTTAAATGCAATATATGTATACATATTTATATCATTATCTTGCTACAGAAGGAAAATCAGATTTAGAAATAAAGTAAAAAATAACTGGGAGGAAAATAAAAATGCAAGTGCAATAGTTGGAGGAGGAGTCAGGCACTCCACAGTCAGGAAGTAAACAGGCAAATAAAGCCTGAGACCCCTGGATGTGATTTGCTGTAGTAAACAGAGACCATCTCATGGGTGGGAACTCTGGTCTCATTGAGATTGCATCATCAATGGGAGGCGGGAGGCTTCTCCTTCTTTGACTAACTGTGCTTATGACCTCATAAATCCTATTTAAGCTGTGGGGAAGAGGAAGGAGCTCTCTTTGACCAGGAGTTCATCAGGAGTTCACCAAGAGTCAGGAGGAGGTTAACTAAGAACAGGATGTAAACATGTGAATAAAAGATCTTGAACTTGCACATAGCTGTTCTCAAGCACTCTATCATGTATTTAAACCATCTTTCCTATGAAATCATGGCCAGAGATCTCTGAAGACCCCCAACATAGGTAAGCTGGTAAAATTGGTTTAAGCACTGCAAAAGACAGTGACCAGAGATTTCTCTGAGGGCCTAGGAATTAGACTGGCTGTAGTGAATGCAGAGTGGGCATTAACAAGGGTATTCACAAAAGTAGCAAATGCCTTGTGGGAATTCAGATGCAAGTGGACAATAAGAGAAGGAGTGGAAATGCTATGTTCTGGACCACCCTCATTTCCCATAGTTCTTTTGCTGGGTATACATGGTTCTTTTCATCACTGAACAACTGAACCGATTTGGTTCATCTCATTGTTGAAGACAGCCACGTCCATCAGAATTGATCCTCATATAGTATTGTTGTTGAAGTGTATAATGATCTCCTGGTTCTGTTCATTTTATTCAGCATCAGTTCATATAAGTCTCTCCAGGCCTTTCTGAAATCATCCTACTGGTCACTTCTTACAGAACAACAATATTTCATAACATTCACATACCACAATTTATTCAGCCATTCTCCAATTGGTGGGCATCTCTTCAATTTCCAGTTTCTACCCACTACAAAAGGGCTGCCACAAACATTTTTGTACTAAGATCTCTTTGGGATATAAGCCCAGTTGTAACACTGCTGGATCAAAGAGTATGTAGTTTGATAACTTTTTGATCATAGTTCCAAATTGCTCTCCAGAATGATATATTATTATTAAGATTATGATGTTGATACAAATAGGATTGGTCTAATAAAGAGACAATGAGCCTTAGAAGATACTAAATACTAGATAACAGAGAGAAGGAAGAAGATACTAGGATGGTTTGCCATTTTCTCTTCCATTTATTTTACAGATGAGAAAACATGATTGAGGGAGTTTCCCAGGGTCATACAACTAATAAATATCTGAAGTCAGATTTGAATTTGAGGGGATATATGAGTCTTCATGACTTCAGGCCTGGCACTCTATCCATTGTGCCAATTAGCTGGCAAGAGAGAGGGAGAGTCAGATTCAATGCCCACTTCTGACATTTATTTGCCAGGTAGCACTAGGAAAGTCTTTTAATCTCCTACTGCCCCCAGTAACTCTTTAAAAACTATGCATTTCAGAGAAAGTGTTGGACTGCATTGGTAAATGGAGTTTTCTCACTTGGAAGTTCCTTTACCTATGAAACCACAGATCCAATTCCTAAAATTGTTTGAAAATGATGATGATGATTGAAGTGAAGAACATAATTTGAGAAAGAAGTATCTGAAACAGGGAGGAGCCAAGGGCAGAGACAAGATGGCAGAGAGGACACAGGCATTTTCCTAAACTCTCCTTTTTCCTCAATCTGTTTTAACGATATTCAGCCTCAGAATTAGTGCTTGATTGTCAGAACTCATGAATATTGGGAGTACAACATATTACCAACAGAAAATATTCTCGAAATTTGCCAAAAAAGGTCTGTTTTTGCTTGCGGGTAGAAACAAAACAAGGTCAGGCCAGGTGCAGCCATCAGGCAAGTTGGCAGTGAGAGCACAGGAAACATCTCACACTGAGCAGACCAGAAGGGGATGGGGTGTGGTCTCAGCAGAAAATCTGCAGGACAGAACTTTTCCACAGTGTGAGCTACTTTGCCCTGGCAGCAAGCCAGTAGATCATCAGAGAAGGTATAAACACAGAGAGTAAAGGCTATAATCCCAAAATGCTAGGGTCTCTTGGGACCTGGCCACACCTACCCAGCGCCCAGAGTGACTCAGCATGATCCAGGAGCAGCCATAGTAGTTAGTCCCAGTGTAGCCCTAGTAGCTGCCTTTCCTCTGCTGATGATTTCAGGTACCAGCGTAGCCAGTGCGTGCTGTCCCACTGCCTCTTCAATGCCACTTCCTTTAATGTGTAGAGGCAGTTTAGAAATGCCTCACTGCTCCCATAAGCAGACCATAGTTGTTTTTTTGTTTTTTTTTTCCTGCAAAATGAGCAAATAGTTGATCAGTGGAATAGATTAAGTTCATAGGACAAAATAGTCAGTAACTATAGTAATCTAGTGTTTGACAAACCCAAAGACACAGCTTTTAGGATTAGAATTCATTATTTGACAAAAATTGCTGGGAAAATTGAAAATTAGTATGGCAGAAACTAGGCATTGACTCACACTTAACACCATATACCAAGATAAGGTCAAAATGGGTTCATGATCTAGACATAAAGAATGAGATTATAAACAAATTAGAAGAACATAGGTTCATTTACCTTTCAGACATGTGGAAGAGGAAGGAATTTGTGACCAAAGAAGAACTAGAGGTCATTATTGATAACAAAATAGAAAATTTTGATTATATTAAAATAAAAAGCTTTTGTACAAATAAAACTAATGCAGACAGGATTAGAAGGGAAGCAATATACTGGGAAAACATTTTTGCAGCTAAAGGTTCTTATAAAGGCCTCATCTCCAAAATATATAGAGAATTGACTCTATAAGAAATCAAGCCATTCTCCAATTGATAAATGGCCAAAGGATATGTACAGACAATTTTCAGATGATGAAATTGAAACTATTTCTAATCATATGAAAAAGTCTTCCAATCCTTGCTGATCAGGGAAATGCAAGTTAGGATAGCTCTGACATACCACTACCCACCTGCCAGATTGGTTAAAATGACAGGAAAAGATAATGATGAATGTGGGAAACTGGGACACCGATGCATTTTTAGTGTTATGAATGGATCCAACCATTCTGAAGAGCAATTTGGAACTATACTCAAAAAGTTATCCAATTGTGCACATCCTTTTTTATCCAGCAGTGTTACTACTGGGCTTATATCCCAAAGAAATATTAAAGAAAGGGAAAGAACCCATATATGCAAAAATGTTTGTGGCAGCCCTTTTCATAATGGCTAGAATTTGGAAACTGAAGGGATATCCACCAGTTGGAGAATGGCTGAATAAATTGTGGCATATGAATGTTATGGAATATTATTGTTCTATAAGAAATGACCAAAAGGATGAATACAGAGAGGCTTGGAGAGATATACATCAACTGATGCTAAGTGAAATGAGCAGAATCAGGAGATCATTATACACTTCAACAACAATATTACATGATGATCAATTCTGATGGACATGGCTCTCTTCAACAATGAGAGGATCCAAATAAATTCCAATTGGTCTGTAATGAACAGAACCAGCTACACCCAAAGAAAGAATACTGGGAAAGGAATATGGACCATAACATAATATTTCTACTCTTTCTGTTATTATTTGCTTGCATTTTTGTTTTTTTTTCTCAAGTTATATTTATCTTTTTTCTAAATCCGATCTTTCTTGTGCAACAAGATAACTATAAATATGTATACATATATTGCATTTAACACTTTAAGATATTTAATATGTATGGGACTACCTGACATGTAGGGGCGGGATGGAGGGAAGAAGGAAAAAAGTTGAAACAGAATTTTTTTCAAGCGTTAATGATGAAAAATTACCCATGTATACATTTTATATATTAAAAACCTATAATTAAAAAAATAAAATTTTAAAAAGTATCTGAAGTGTGGATTCATAGAAAGATAAATAAGTGGGAAGAAACATTCATATGTCCATAGTTTTGGGGAAAAATCATGAAATAATATCTGAATAGTTATGCAATAATCAATTCAGAGTGAGAAAAAGTCATTGGAAGCTAATGAAATTTTATCTGAAAATTTCACATACATCAATTTTAAAAACTCATTGGTAGGAAATTTTGTTTCTTTTGTTAGCAACAGACCTCTAGCTTGGTACTCTAGATTTAAGGAAGTGGTTCCAATAATATACAATTGTGGTAAGTGAAAGTTAGAATGAAATCTTGGCCATAGAGTTTCTGGAGAATGGTCTGGCAGTGTTATGCATAGTGTATTAGTGGGCAGAGACTCTGAAGATAAAGAAGAAAAATACCAATCCAGAATTCCAGAAAAATGCTGAGTCTTGCTACAAATGCTAGGACTCTTAAAAATAACTGTCAGATATTAGCCCTGAAGTCAGGAGGACCTGAGTTCAAATCTTTTCTCAGATACTTAACACTTCCTACCTGTGTGACCCTGGGCAAGTCATTTAACCCTAATTGCCTCTACAAAAAAAAAAAAAAAAAAAAAAAAAAAAAAAAAAAAAAAAAGCGGTCAGAGCAGAAACTCAGGGAATTTTAATGCATGTATTAGCAATTATTCATATAAGTCACATTGTACTGTAAGCACAGAATTCTTTACCCAAGTTTGTCTGCCATTTTGCTGACATAAGTGACTACTGGATGGAAAAAAATTAACTATCAAATACTTATTAAGTATTTTTTATGATCCTCACATCTAATATGCTAGATGTGAAAAGTACAGATACAAAGAGTGAAATGTTCCTCAGGGGAAAAGAGCTAATTTTATAATGGAAAAGATTGATACATTGATAGAAAAATATATACAGAATAAATTTAAAGTTGATTCATCTAGCATAATTATAAGGTAAATACATATTTCACACGTGTTTATAGTTGGAAAATGTAAAATATAAGGAACTATATGAAGGAGGGCACTGACATTTTGGGGGATCAAGAAAAGTTTCATAAAGAAAATGACATCCAAGCTAAATCTTAAAGGAAAAGAGTAACTCTAGGGGGCAAAGAGTAGAGACTACATTCCAGTCATGATGGCTAGTCAGTGAAAAATCATGGGAGACAGATGGGAGCTAGAAGTGACATGAATTCTAGTTTGACTGAATTGAAAAACCAACACTTGGGAAATAATATCTAATGAGAATAGAAAGATAGAATGCAGTCAAATTGTATATGGATTTAAAAGCTATGATAGATGTTTATATTTTAACCAAGTGGTCATTGAGTAGGAGAGGCATATGATCACATTTTCACTAAAGAAAAATTACTTTGTTGAATGCATAGGATTCAGTGGTGAGAGAATTGAGGTGGGGTGACCAAATATGCCTATTGTAATAATCTACACCAGAGCTGTTCTGAGTTTAAATTAATTTGGTTACTATGAGTTCAAAGAAGGGGTTAGATACAAGAATGTGAAGGCAGAAACAGCAATAACTGGCAACTGATTGGATATGTGGAGGCAAGTAGAGTGAGAATAAAGACAAGATGATAAAACTGAAATACGGGAAGGCTATTAGTACCTTTGACAGAAAAGCTTGAGAGAGAGGGTATAGAAGGAAAGATGATATGTTTAGTACTGGACATATTGAGTTTAGGTTGTGTCTAGAAAGTCTTTAAAAATTCAATAAGCAATTGATAGGGAGAGAATGTAGGTCAGGGTAAAGAATTGGATTATAATTCTGAAAATCTTCTACATAGAAATGATCATTGAACTTATGATATCTGATGAAGTTCCCTAGTAAAGAGAGTATAAAGGATGAAGAATAGACGACCCAGAACAGAATCTTAAGTAAAACTAATATTCCTCCATAAAGAGAATATGATAAGGATAATGAGCTAGCAAAAACATAGAGAAGATGAAATCAGGTAGGTAAGAAGTCATATAGGGAAAAAATAGTGTCATGAAAACTCAGAGAAGGGAAAATATTAAGGAGAAAATAATAAACCGTGTCATATGTAGCAAACATATCATGACAAATTAGGAATTAAGAGATCATTAGTAACTAAGGAAAGAATAGTTTCAGTTGAATGATAAAAATCCAAAACCAAATCATAAGGGTTGAAGAACTACTGAGAAAGAAGATGAAGAAGGAGCAAGAATAGACAACTTTTTCAAAAAGTTTGGCTGAGAATAGGTGAAAGAACATAGAATAAGATTTTTTAGGGGATGACAGAGTCTAGGGAAGTTCATATTTTTGAAAATTAGAGAAATTGGAATACTTGAAAGTAGTAGATAAAGAATGGTTATATAAGGAGAGGTTAAAGATTTGAGAAGGCTGGTGATTAAGGATGTCTGTTGTAGTGGATGAGAGAGTATGAGATTACTTTCCGTGCCAGATAACATGTTTTTTGTATATGTGAATACTTACATGTTATATAACATATATGTGTGTGTTTATATATGAACACATATGTGTATATATATATATATCCATTTTAAGAAAATTGAATGGACATGGACTGTAGGAAATTATAGGATTTTTTTGCTTTTAAAATACATTTTGTTAAATTTTGCTCTTGCATTACATAAATTTCTTCCTCTATCCCTTCTCCTCTCTCATTCCAGAAAAATAAATCATTCTATATAACAATAATTTTTAAAAATACATCAAATACAGCAATACATTAAAAGAAGATCATGAAACTATAGATAGTATTCATACCTATGTACTATCCAGCTCTGAAAAGATATGGTTTCTAATAACTCTTCTTTAGGAACATACTTGTTCTTTATGATTTTTTCAATAATAACTTTGTATTTTTTTGACGATTTTTCTTTCCATTTATATTTTCCAGTCATTTTGTATGTTATTTTCTTGGTTCAACTTATTTCATGTATTTTTATGCTTCTTTTTACTTACCACATTCATGCTTTCTTACAAATAATATTCCGTTACATTCATATAAGGAGGATTATGGATAGAGGTAAAGGGGAATTTCTTTGGTACCCAAATTCAAGTCTCCCTGATTCTTATTATAGTAAGCTGCTTTTCACTTTTTAATAAATTTAAGTTGATAAGCAATCCAAATAATAAATGTCATACGCTAAAAAATAACAGAAATAGCTTTTACAACTATTTGTTCACAACTACATGTGGGTAAGAAATAACAGGATGAAGTGATCTTAATTTGCTATCCTTTAATAATTGGGTATATTGTTCTTTTGAATTTTATTTTTCCCTTTTGTATTATTTCATAAAAGACTTTCCATGTTTCTCTTAATTCTTCAATTTGTTCCTAATTGAAGTATAGTGAATATTAAATTACATCTATACACAAGTTGTGTAGCTATTCCCCAATTGTTGGACAGATATATTTAAGCTTTTGCTATAATTAACAATTTCACAGATGCATGTTTTCTTTCTGTCATTAATCTTTGATTAAAAACTCAGTTTTGATATCTGTTAATCAAAGGAATAATTATCATTAATATTATTTCATTATTTTAAAATTGTATCTTGTAAAATTCCATATTGTTTATTAGAATGGACTAATGCTTTACCATCAGTTAATGGTAATTCAATGCATAAATATGCATTAAATGTCTCCATTCTTAACCATATTTGTTGATTTCATGGATGTGAAGCCCCCAGGTTTATAGGTTTGTTAACTTTGAGTTGGAATGGATATGAGAGGTCATATAGTATAATCGATTTATTTTATAGGTAAAGAATCTGAGGACCAGAAAGCTTAAGTGACAGGTTTCAGGTTACACAGATAGGATATAGCAGTTAGAATTTTCCCACAGTTTCAATCTAAATTTACAGTTCTTTCATCTGTAGAATAGATTATGCCTCAGGCTATATATATATATATATATATATATGATTACCAATGATTTGGAGAAGTTTTGTAGTTGGTTGCAATAAAATATTTCTCTTGTTTACTTGGAGCTATTTTCATCCTAAATATTTATTTTAAAAAATACCTCAGAAATTTAAAATGTTATACTTCTTTTTTTGCTGAGGCAATTGGGGTTAAGTGACTTGTCCAGGGTTACACTGCTAAGAAGTATTAAGTGTCTTGAGGCCAGATTTAAACTCAGATCCTCCTGACTTCAGGGCTGGTGCTCAATCCACTACACCACCTAGCTGCCCCTAAATGTTATACTTTTAATAGAGAAAGTTAATGCAGATCTTTTCCAAACATATATTTTCCTTTACTTCTAATTATACTAATTTTAATCTTTCAGAATATTTTTACTTTATTGCCATCAAGATGATCTGTTGTTGGTGGCTTATTGAATCAAACACTGGACTTGGATTCTGGAAAATTTGAGTTCAAAGCTTCAGTTTCTCCTATATAAAATTAGTATAAGAATAACACCTTCATGGGGTTATTGTCAGGATCAAATTAGATAAAATGTGTAGAGTGCTTTGCAAATATTAAATTTTTATAGAAATACAATTATGCATTTGTTTCCATCTATATTTGTGAACCTTTTAATCTTGTTACAATTTTTGGATATTTTATCTACTTGTAAGTTATGATGAGAGGCAGATTTGCTTAGTGGATACTATCCTTAAAATCAGAAGCATTTTAAAATTCAAGTTCTAACTCTGACCTATATTAATTGTTTAATCTTGGTAAGTGTCTTAACTTCTCAATGTTTCCAGAAAAATCCTTTTAACTTCCCTATTTCTATGAAAGGCACTTCCAGCACCTGAGTTTGCAAATTACATGCCACCCTCGACTCTTTACAGAACCCTCTGAATCTAGTTATTTGCTATTTCTTATCTTTTATTTCACCTCAACATCTCTTTGCATATATCTGTCTATTCATCCTGCCATTCATCACTCCTATAATCTTTATAAACTTGGCTCGCACAATCTCTTATTTCAAAAGGTTCCTACTTTTCTTCTGTATCTATTCTTTCTCTTCCCTAATCCATCATCCCAAATCTGCCAAACTGATCTTGCTGAAGTATAAATCAGACTACTTCTCTCCTCTGTTCAAGAGGCATCTGTAGCCTTCCATTAACTTAAAAATTAAATATATACTCCCATATTTGGCTTATAAATTTCTTTACAATCTGCTGCCAGTCTATATTCCCAAACTGAATTTACATTTTTTCCTTCACTCTACCCTCCAACCAATAGCTAAATTGACCTCTGTGTTCACATTAGTGGGCTGCCATTCTATTTCCCTTTATGCAGAATGCCCTTCATATTTGGGTATTTTCCCCTCTGTGTCTAGGAAAATCTAACTCCCTTCAAGGCTCAGAACAAGTGTCACTTCCTTTGAAATCTTTTTTCTGGTGAACCCTCATGTTAGTACCCCACTTCCATCATGGAACTTTAATTTTGTATATATACTTTATAATAATTTATTTGTGTGTAAGAAGGTGAGTAATGATTTGTCAGATCTCTACTAAAAGCCATATTCCAGTATAATCTCAAAACTCCTCTCTCTGAGGTTCAGTAGAAGTCTAGTAAATATGTTCAGGAAATTGTGAGAAATTAGGAACCAGTACAAAAGTAGTACATTCTCTCTTTCTCTCTCTCTCCCTTCCTCCCTCTATCCCTTCTTCCCTCCCTCTCTTCATCTCTCTCTCTCTCTCTGTCCCTCCCTCCTTTCCTCCATCTCCCCCTCTCTCTGTCTTACACACACACACATACACACCACATAGTTATCTTATATGTTTATTTTCCATGACTCCTTTATCTTGATTTCCTCAAACTCAGAGGCTTTAAAAAGTCTTTGTCAATAGCTATGTGACTTGTTAAAATAATCAGATAGCACAGAAAACACAAAGACATATTTTTTAAAATGCTTTAGGTAGCAGACTACAATAATCATAGCTAGGGTTGGTTTTTTTTTTCCTTTTCCCTGTTAAGTTATTTCCTAGTTAGTCTGAGCAGAAGACAAGGGAAAAGAAATAAAATTTAAACCTTGATAAGAATTTATTCAATGTAGTGTCCTGGATAAATGAGGAGTGAAAGAAGCTTCATGCTAGATTTGATTTCAGTTGCTCTCACCAACCACAGCTGCTACTTTTGCCATATACTCTTGGCTATATTCTTAGATTCAGTCAACTTCTGCTTCCTCCAGTTTCTTCAAGCTCACTTCCAGTTCAGTCACAACCTCATATTCATCCTTAGTAATTTTGTATCCATCTTCTCCCACTTGCTAGCTCTATGACAATGCATATCTATCTTGCTTCTTGCAACATAAGACAAGAATAGTATTACAGAGTGACTGATCCTTCTTTTTGTACTCTAGTTGTGGGCAGACATGCCTTCAAGATCAAAGGACTGAAACTAATAAATCTGGGAAATGTGGTAAAACACTCACACATATTCCAACTCCCCAAATGTGTAAGACTTTGGTGCTCTGGTTTTTCTGGGCCTTAACCATATTCATATGAATATGGTCTTTCATCCCAAAAGATTCTAAGCTGCTCGAGGCTAGTTTATCTTATTTCTGTTATATTCCTAAAATATAGAACAATACCTTGCAAAAAAAAATTCCTTGCTGATTAAGTTACATTTGAAGACGCCAAATTCAGTCTATAGAATGGGTTAGTAATAAAGTTCATTTAGCAGTCAGTAAATAAAAAGTGCTTCTACAGGAATAGTAGCACCTGTCAGATCGGCAAACTAAAAGAATGAGCCAGGTTCCCAACGTAAGTCATTGATTGCTATTATAAATGTCCTGAGAAAAGTTTTTGCAAGTAAAAAAGGCTGCATACAGAAGATTCTGTTTAATTTGAATAGACACAAGTGATGGATTCAGTCAATGTTAGATTAAAAAAAAGAAGTTATAGCAGTGGATTTTATTCTTTTTCTGAAATAAGAGCTGCTCATAATATTGATGGCTTATGATTTCTGTGGCCAAAATAGTTTTTCCTGTCTAAATATAGTCATCAAGGGTACATCTGAAGAAGAAAAAAAAGCCGTGATCTAGGAAGTCTTCCAGTGAATCAAAATCATTTAATTCACTATTCTCTCTCTAATGAAAAGGGTAGTAAAAAGAGAGAAGCTGTTTTCACAACTGGAAAGTTGGCAAATGACAAGTTTATATTGATTATCTTGTTTCTTTTCCTTTTCCCTGCAGTAAAGACAATTCACACATCATGAGCATCTTGCCAAAGAGGAAAGAAAGTTTAAAAAAAAATAAAAAGGCAAAAATTAAGTCAATTTTCTTCAGTTAGCAGTGAGAAGTACTTATCAGGATTATGGAAAAGTAAATGGAAACTAAAAGTTGAAGTGAGATTTCAGATTTTTCATATAAAATTGTCTTTTTTTTCTGGAAAAACAATTTGGAGTGGTAGAGAGGGAGCTGGTCTTACACTGAGGAAGACCTCAGTTAAAGTGTCACTTCTGATTTGCTGATTGTTATAAAACCTCTCAATGCCTTTCATAATTTTTTTAAAATTTTGTTTTACATTTACAATTTTATTTTCCCAATTCACATGTCAAAACAGCATCTAACATTCATTTTTTTAAAAAATGACTTTTTATTTACAAGTTATATGCATGGGTAATTTTACAGCATTGACAATTGCCAAACCTTTTGTTCCAATTTTTCCCCTCCTTCCCCCCACTCCCTCCCCTAGACGGCAGGATGACCAGTAGATGTTAAATATATTAAAGTATAAATTAAATACAAAATAAGTATACATGATCAAACTGTTATTTTGCTGTGCAAAAAGAATCGGATTCTGAAATATTGCACAATTAGCCTTTGTAGGAAATCCAAAATGCCATCAGGCAAAAAGTCATCTCCCAGAGTTCTTTCGCTGGGTGAAGCTGGTTCACTGCTCCATTGGAATTGATTTGGTTCATCTCATTGCTGAAGATGGCCAGGTCCATCAGAATTGATCATCATATAGTATTGTCTAACATTCATTTTAAAGATTCGCAGTTCTTTCCTTATACTTTTTGCTTCAAGGCAAACAATAAAATGTTTTAAATATATAGACATGTAAAACATTTCCATAATGGTAACGTTGTGAAGTAAAACAGGAAAAAACTCAAAATAATAAAAAAAAAAATATGCTTCAGTCTGTATTTAGAAGCCATCAGTTCTTTCTCTGAAAATGATATCAGTTTTCAACACAAATCCTTCAGAGTTGTCTTAGATCATTATATTGCTGAAAATGGCTGTCATTCACAGCTGATCATTTTACAGTATTGCCGTTTCTTTGTACACAGTAAATTTCACTTTGCATCAGCTCATGGAAGTCTTTCTGGGGTTTTCTGAGAGGATCCTACTCATCATTTCTTATAGTACAATAGTAATATAATAGTAATAATATTCACATACCACAATTTATTCAACTATGTCTCAGTTGTTGATCATCTCCTCAATTTCCAATCCTTTGCCACTAGAAAAAATGCTGCTCTAAAGGTATTTTGTACTTATAAATCCTTTTTCTTTTTGTTTTTTGTCTTTTTTGGGACTATAGACCTAATAGTAGTTTTTCTAGATCAAAGGGTATGCATGATTTTATAATTCTTTGTGTATAGTTCAAAAATGCTATATAATGTGGTTGAATTAGCTCACAGCTCCAACAGAGCATTAATGACTAATTTGTGCCACATCCTCTCCCACATTTGTCATTTTCCTTTTCTATTCCATTAACCAATCTAATAGGTAAGAGATAGTACCTCAGAATTCTTTTAATTTGCAATTCTGCAATTGATAGTGAGTCAGAGCTTTTTATTTTTTAATATGGTTATAGAAAACTCTGATTACTACATCTGAAAACTATAACCTTTGGTCATTATAAATTGGGAAATTTTCTTACTTTTATAAATATGACCCAGTTCTATATGTTTGAAAAATGAAGACTTTATCAGAGAAACTTGCTTCAATTTTTTTTGATATTTACTATTGCTAAGTGTATTTCCCTTCATCATATTTTTCCTCTGTGTTTCTATGCTCTTTCTCTTTTTCCCTGTCCCTCAAAAGTATTTTTCTTCTGAGTATCACCTTTCCCAATATGCCCTCACTTCTCTCTACTCCTTCTCTTATCCCTTTCTTTTACTTTTTCCCTATAGAGTAAGATAGATTTCTATACTCAATTGAATGTGCATGTTATTCCCATGTTGAGCCAATTGAGTAATAAAGTTCACTTAGTACTCCTTACCTTCCCACTCTTCCTCTCCACAGTAAAAGATTTCTCTTGCCTCTTTTATGTGAGATAATTTATCCTATTATACCCCTCCTGTTCTCTTTCTATGGATGCATTCTTCTTTCTCACCCCTTAGTTTTGTTATTTTAGGTATCATCCCTTCCTGTTCAACTAATATCTGTGCCCTCTTTATATGTTTCTGCCTGCCCCTAAAAATGAGAAAAATTTTAAGAGTTACAACTATCATCTTTCCAATAAGTAGTTTAACCTTATTGAATTTCTCATGATTTCCCATTGTACTTAAAAATCAAATCATCTATTAAGTTTTTGTTTTTTTTTTTCCCATCAGGAGTACTTGAAAATCCTCTATTTCATTGACTCTCCATTTTCCACTAAAGGATTATATTGATTTGTTGGGTAGATTATTTTTGGTTGAAATTCTTTGCCCTCTATAATATCATATTCCAAGCCCTCTGACTCTTTAATGTAGAAGCTGATAAATCTTGTGTTATCTTGACTGTGATTTCATGATATTTGAATTTTTTTCTGATTGCTTGCCATATTTCTCCTTGATCTGGGAGCTCTAGAATTTGTCTATGATATTTATGGAAGTTTTAATTTTGGGATCTCTTCTAGGAGGCAATCAGTGGGTTCTTTCAATTAATATTTAATCTCTGGTTCTAGAATATAAGGGGAATTTTCTTGACAATTTTGAAAGAGGATGACAAGGCTTTTTTTTTTTTCCTTTCTTTCTTTCTTTTCTTTTTTTATCTTTTTTTTTTTTTTTTGCTGTTGTTGTTGACATGGCTTTTGGGTCCAATAATTTTTCAATTATATCTCCTGGATCCATTTTCCAAGTTAGTTAATTTTCCAGTGAGATATTTCATATTGGCTTCAATTTTTTTTATTATTTTGTTTTTGTTTTATTCTTGATTTCTCATAAAGTCACTAGTTTCCATTCACTCAATTCTATTTTTAAGGAATTATTTTCTTCAGTGAATTTTTTTGTAACTTCTTTTCCATTTGGCAATTATACTATTTAAGAAAGTTAAGAAAGTTTTTTTTTTCTTTAGTGAATGAATTTTTGTAGCTCTCTTTGCATTTGGCCCTAGAATCAGATGAAAGTCCCGTCTCTACTGTGGTCACAAACTCTGGTGTACTAGTGCTCCTTCTCAATCTGGGACTACCAACCAGGACTCAGACCCAGAGCTCATGGGCAAAGCCATGGAATTTTGCCTCAATGCTAGTAAAGAGCATATAGTAAAAAGCATGTAGTAATTAATAGAAAATTGCCAAATCCTATGAATTAAAGATAGTCAATATTGGGGAGGAGTGCTGAGAAAAATAGAAATTTCATAAACTTAGTGTTTTATATGTGGGGAATACTTCTGACATATCATAAGATATACCAAATAGACTTCCCTGGAACCCAGAGAGAAAGTAAATACAGAGAAAAACTGGCAAATAGTGGGTTAGCTTCAAAGTTCACTTTTTAATTCTTTATCACTAGATCTAATTTTGCATCCAACAATATTCCATTGAGGAAATACATGCACACATATACACTGTAATGTCCTGGCTAGCTCTCTGGAGGGTCCCAGGACAGGCCTTGGTCTTTAGATGGAGAAGTGAAGGAGGCAGGAGAGCTACCACATGGCTAATCAAAGATAGAGTCTGGAATCTTGAGTTTGGAGCTTGAAGTCTCTCTGTCTGTGGCTGAGTCTTCTGTGTCTGAGACTCCCTTAAATACCTCAGGACAATTACATCACTACAGGACACTGAGCATGTGCCAACTGTTAGAAGAGCCATTACATCACCATATAGAGAATCATTATCTCATACTGAGTAGGTGCTTAACTATAAGCACCATGCTGTCCTTGATTCAAGTACACCTTTTCAGAGTTCTGGCCCTCTACAATATACTACACTATACTACATTCAGATCAATTAACAAATTCCCTAAAAACAATGAAAACTATTGAATATGTCTTAATGATGGAGTTCTATCACTAATATTCAAAGCAGGAAAAAGTATTGAACAAATTAATGAATTTTTAATCTATTTATATGCCCAAGTTAATCATTTGGTAGCTTAAATAAACTTTTTGTTATGATAAGCAGATGGAGCTGCTTTGTTTCTTTTATTTAATGTTCCTTAATCTTTCAGCTGTGAGCTACTTAAATCCTGACTCATTGCATATCAGTCTTAAGTATGGCTAGTTTCCAAACCATAGGTCTGTGGTCTGTGAATTGATATAAATTCAATTTTGCTCTTTTACTCTGAATTTTTTTCCCCACTATCAATTACTAAGATTTTATATTTTTCCTTGTGACCAATTCTCTACCTTTTACTGCTGATCCAGTTGATTGTTTCCAGTCTTATTAGAGATAGGGTCTGACCTCCTAGTCTAGATACAAAGGCCTGACATCTCCCCAGAGCAATTTTGAACTTTAAGAAGAGGAAATATATGAACTATCCTATAACATATAAGCGTAACTATTGTGGACTGTTTCTCCCACTCTGGATTCTGTACTGTTGGGAAAAGTAATATTGTGTAAATATTGTGATCACACTGAGAAAGGCCTATGTTCATAGTACATTAATATGTAATTAATTTCTAATTAAATACACTAATAGATTGGCTTAGTGACAGAGATAGTCTAAAATAGTTGATAATTCAAATAACCAAAAAATTATGTTTTTTGGAATGATAAATCCTTTTTTTTTCCTTTTTTGGTAATAGACTTCTCTTGATAACTATGCTATGTTTAGTTCATTTACCAAGATATCCTCTATCTTTTCTTTTAACAAAGAAAAATATGAGAGGAAATGTTGTGAAGTGGATAATGACTGGCTTCAGAGTTAGTAATATCTGGACTGCAACACAGTATTTTCACTCTTTTTGTTGTTGTTTGCTTGCATTTTTCTTTCTTTCTTTCTTTTTTGTTTTGGATCTGATTTTTCTTGTGCAGCATGATATCTGTAGAAATATGTATAGAGAAATTGCACATGTTTAATATATATTGGATCATTTGCTGACTGGGGGAGAGGAGGAAGAAAGGGAAAAAAATTAAAAGACGTGGTTTGTAGGGGTGAATATCAAAAATTATCCTGTACATATTTTGAAAATAAAATGCTATAATTGAAGAGAGGGAGAGAGAGAGAGAGAGACAGAGAGACAGAGAGAAAAAGAGAGAGAGAGAGAGAGAAATTGGGTCTGGATCCAGATTGGGAAATACATTGGTATGAGTCCTGTCCTCAAAGAATACTAGTTGTATGCCACTGACTAAATCACTTAGCTTTTCTTCTATGATAAAATTAGGAGTATGCAATGGATTTAGAGCTGCAAGGAACCTTGGGAGTTTAATCACCTTCAGCTTTTTTTTTTTCTTTAAATATTTTTTCCCAATAACATGTCAAGAAAAAAATTTTGCATTTATTTTTGCAAGAATTTGAATTCCAAATTTTTCTCCCTCTCTCTCTTCCTTCCCCTCTTCATATTGTCTAACATTTTCAGACTTACTTTTGCTGGTCTGTCTATTCATCATTACTTACTGCACAATACTATTCTATTACATTCATATACTGTAGCTGGTTCAGCCATTTCCCAAAAGATGGGCATCCCCTCAATTTCAATATTTTGCCACCATGAAAAGGGCTGCTATGAATATTTTTATACATATAAGTCCTTTTCCCTTTTTTTTTTTTTTTTTTTTTTGTGATGTCTTTGGGAAACAGACCTAGTACAGGTATTGTTGGATCAAAAAGTATGCAAAGTTTGGTTGCCCTTTGGGCATAGTTCTAAATTGCTCTTCAGAATGGTTGGATATGTTCATAACTCCACCACCAGTGCATTAGTGTCCCAATTTTCCCTAATCTTCTCCCAACATTTATTATTTTTCTTTTGAGACACCAAAGAATCAACTAAAAAAACTACTTGAAATAATTAACAACTTTAGAAAAGTTTAATCCATATAAATCGTTAGCATTTCTTTAATTACTAACAAAGTCTAGCAGCAATAGATAGAAAAGAAATTTGATTTAAGTGAACATTAAACAATATAAAATATTTGGGAACTTATCTACTCAGACAGGACCAGGAACTATTATGACCACAATTACAAAGCACCTTTCATGCAAATATAGATGAATTTAAAATATTGAAAGAATATCATTTGCTAATCTGATAGGTATGAAGTGATACTTTAGAGTTGTTTAATTAGCATTTCTATCAAAAGTGATTTAAATCACTTCTTCATATGCCTATGAATAGCTTTGATTTCTTCATCTGAAAACTGCCTGTTCTTATCTTTTGACCATTTATCAATTGGGGCTTATATTTGTATCAATTTGACTCATTTCTCTACATATTTGACAAATAAAGCAGACATATATAAAACATATAATATATAATATGAAATATATTACAAATTATACATATGTCATATATATATGACATATGTATAATTTGGGAAATTGGGAAATGTATATATATATATATATATATATACACACACACATTATTTCCCAGATTTCTGCTTTTTTTTTTTTTTTTCTATTTTGGTTGCAGTGATTTTGTTGGTATGAAACATACTTATGTTTATATTCCATATTTTATATAATCAAAATTTAATATAACTATATTTTTTATATTTTATAATGCTTTCTGTCTCTTATATGTTCACGAATTCTTCTCTTCTCCAAAGATCTGAGAGGTAGACTATTATATTATCTCTTGCTCTTTTAATTTGCTTATGGTGTCACCCTTTATGCCTACATTATACACCTATTTTGACCTTAACTTGATATATGCTGTGAGATGTTGGTCTGGACCTAGTTTGTGTCATTGTTTTTCCAGTTTTCCAAGCAATTTTTTAAAAAAATCTAATAGTGAGTTCTTCTCACAAAAGCTGGGGTCTTTGGGTTTATCAAGCACTTGATTATTATGGTATTGACTACTGTGTCTTATATACCAAATTTATTTCATTGATCCACCACTCTTTCTTAGCCATTATCAGATAGTTTTGATGTTACTACTTTATAATATAGTTTGAGATCTAGTATTGTTAGGCAACCTTTCTTTGTATTTTTTCCCAATATTTTTCCTTTGATATTTTTGATTTGTTCTTCCAAATGAATTTTTTTCTAGCACTATCAAATAATTTTTTTGATAGTTCGAATAAGTAAGTTAGTTTAGGCAGAATTTTCATTCTTATTATATTGACTTGGCTTATTCATTAGCTTTGTCTACCCGGTAGCATGTGCAATTGGGAGAAAGACCCAATATATGTTGGAGAAATTTGCTTTAACTTTCTTGATTGAGATTAATAATTTGTGTGTACATACACACAAGACTTACTCAAGTGTGTATTGTTATTCAGGACTAGAATGGGACTGTACATTTCTTTCACTTTACTGGTACAGTAAATCTTTGCCTACAGTTTAATTAGAAATGACACAAGTGGTGAAGATTTAGTAATTAGCATTTAAAAAAAAAAACAAAAAACCTGTACCTCCATCTAATTGATTACATGCCCAGAAACTTTGCCTGGATGCTTTAAATTTGCCTAATGAGCATCTATCTAGATGCCATGATAGCATACTACATAATTATTTATTTATTTTTTTGCCTCAGAGTCATTAAAAACCCAATTAAGACTGTAATGACTTTTTCAATAAATAAAAGATCATGCGAAAAGTGACAATAGGCAGTTAAAAAGACAATCAAACCTTTCTCTTGTTGTTTGCCTTGTTCTTTTACATTTGGAATACTTTTAATTGAAGAAAAATCTTATTGCAATGTGTCATATGTTATCAAGTGCTCATAAAAGTGAGGTTGAGAGGGTATAAACTTGGGCATGCTTTACCAAACTGGAAAGCCCTTTAGAACAAGTATAACCAGTCTCTGTTTAGTATTTGATAAGTATCTTTCAATATTTTGTCCTCAGATACCAGAAGTCCTCACTTCACACTGAATATAACAAGAAAATTGGCTGCCAAATGTATGAATTTGTTGGCTATGTAGTCCCACAAAATGGGCAAACACACAAGATGACCTGTAGTTCTACATAGCTAGCTGTCTTTTGCTTCAGTAGTAATATAAAGGCACAGAGAGAAGGTTGCAAAATATATATAATCTCTTGATTTTTATACTGTTTATTAAATTAATGTTTGTACTCAATTGTTAATATTTGCCTAGTGGACAACAAATTGCCATACTTCTATCAATAATATTGCTATTTTATCTATCTATTTCCTTTTAAAAGAACATTTTTGTGGGCAATGAGCCATTAAGAGGCTTCTTTCTGTTTTTTATTATATCCCATCTCTCTGCTCTAACTTTTTTTTTTTTTTTTTTTTTTTTTTTTTACTCACTGTTTGCCATATCTAGAAGGCTTGACCTCCTCACCTCCAACTTCTGGCTTCCTTCAAGATATAGCTAATATCATCTTCTGCATGAAAGCCTCTACACATGTTTCCTTCACTGTTAGGGTCTTCTTTTTGGAATAACTTATTTGTTAACATATATATATATATATCATATATACAGAGAGAGAGAGAGAGAGAGAGAGAGAGAGAGAGAGAGAGAGAGAACATAGCTATTTTCATGTTGTTTCCCTCATTAGGAAATGAACTCCCTGAGGTCAGGGACTATCTTTATTTTGTTTGTATTTGCACACCAAGTTTTTACCACAGTGCTTTTTTAGACTTCCAGGACTAGAGCCAGTATTATGGTTTATGCTACTTACTAAAAAGGAAGCAGTGCTACATCTTGCTGTTTTAATCTGCTTTTGACTGCTCTTTTTTATGTGCTGGTTGGGTATTTACTTGGCCCATTTCACAAATGCAGGTGATTTTTTGTTCTTGTTTTTTTCAACATGACAAATTATACTTTTTGGTACTGAACAAAGCTTATATTTAAATGATTCAAAGCTAAGGTATTATTTGAGGAAAGTGGTCAAGCTGGATTTCAAGTGATCTTTAACTTTGGGAAGGGGAAATGAAATTCTTAATTTCATTAGACTCAGAGTAAAATTTAACATTTCTATACACATACATTATGAAAATATATATGTGTGAGTATGTATGTATGCATAAATTTTAATATTATATAGCTGGTACTTTTCTTACATAGATCATCCTCTTTCAAAATATTACTTCTGAAGATTCTACTTCTAGGAGCCAAGATGGTAGAATAAGCAATGAATCATTAACCTTCCATGTTCATTTCTGGGTGATCATAAAATAACACCCCAAAAAAAGTCCTGGAGTGATAGAACCAGCAAGGAGATGGGGGTGAAACAATCTTTTCATCCAGGAAACTAGAAGGATCTACAGAAGGGTTCTTTCTCATTCAGGTAAGAGATAGGCTGCAATTCAAGGTAGGAACATTCACAGTGAACTAAAAGCAAGCCTCACCTCAGCAAATCAGCAGAAGGTACTAAATCCAAGGTGGTGAATCAGGTGAATGACAATACCAGGAATCCCTACATGCCTTGGTAAAACCAGGGGAACCTGCAAACTCTAGCTCCTGACAATCACTACATGTTTGGTGTAGCCCAGGACAACTAAGCATTTTCCAGTGGCCAGAACTCTGCTGCCCCTGGCAATTTGACTTTCTCTAGTAGTCAGACCATTGTGTGCTTCAGTAGAAACACAAGGAAACACAGAAACATAGAAACACCCAGCATGGCTTTAGCATACATTATCCCTAGGACTCTGGTTCAGCACCAGATAAGCTACCAGACCACTAAGTCTTTAGCAGCCAGCCACTTCTCAGCCAGCATCAGAGTCCCCCATATTGCCTTACGGCAACATCAGTTTAAACAAGATAAACAGTCAAGGCATACAACCTTTGGAACAAGAGGCCTAAGTACTCTTTCTATTTTGGGAGCAGAACTCAAATCTCAGAGGAGAAAAGACAAAAAAGAAGAGAGACAGAGACACACAGAGAAGTAATGTGACAGTTAACAACAATAAAAAGAACCTGACCATAGAAAATTATTATAGTGACAGGGAAGATCAAGATACAAATTCAGAAGAGGGCAACAATGTCAAAATAATTATGGGCAAAACCCCAAAGATAAATGGAAAGAGTTTTCAATCCCAAAAAGAATTAGTGGAAGAGCTCAAAAAAGAGCATTAAAAGCCATATAAAAGAGACAGAAGAAAAATTGGGAAAAGAAATGAGAGTAATGTAAGAAAATTATGAAAAAAATAATCAACAGCTTAAAGCAGAGATTAAAAAATAGAATTAGTCAAATGGAAAATGAGATACAAAAAATCCACTGAAGAAAAGTGACTCCTTAAAGAGTTGGCCAAATGGAAAAGAAAGTACTAAAATTAATTGAGAAATTCTTTCTTTCTGAGCACTTGCAGTATTTTTTCGTTGACCTGATAGTCTTAAAAAATTAGCTGTTATGTTCCTTGGAATTTTTATTTGGAGATTTCTTTTTTAAACTTATTTGATATTTTATATTTCCTCAGTTACATTTAAAAGCAATTTTAAACATTCCTTTCTCTCAGGAATACATGGCACCTACACAAAAACAAAAATTCTCAGAACTAAATGTAAAAAGGCAGAAATATTGAATGTATTCTTTTCAGATCATAATGCAATAAAAGTTATACTCAAGAAAGGGCAGTGGAAAAAATAGGCTCAAAATAAATTGGAACCTAAATAATCTAATCCTAAAGAATAAGTAGGCCAAAGAGCAATGAATAGAACATAAAAATATCAATTTTATTAAGGAGAATGACAATGAGACAACATTACAAAATTTATAGGATGTAGTCACAACAATAGGGGAAAAATATTTCTCTAAATTCTTACATCAACAAAATGGAATAAGAAAGATAAATGAATTCTGAATGCAACTAAAAACATCTAGAAAAAGAACAAATTAAAAATCTCCAAGTGAGCAGCAAAATTGGAGATCCTGAAAATTAAAAATGAGATTAATTAGTTTAAAAGTAAAATAAAGAAACAAATAAAAACAACAACAAACTATTGAGATAATTAGTAAATCTGGGAGCTGGTTTTATGAAAAAATATGATAGTTTGATTAATTTGATGCTGAAAAAAAAAAGAATAGTGAAAACCAAATATTCAATATCGAAAATGAAAAAGTTTAAATCACTATTAATGAAGAAATTAAAACAATCATTTGGAACTATTTTGCTCAATTATATGCCAGTAAATCTGACAATCTGAGTGAAAGTGATAAATATTTAGGAAAATATATTTTACTCAGATTAACAGATCAGGAAAAATTACCCCATCTTAGAAAAAAAGAAATTGAACAGGTCATTAATTAACTCCTGAGGAAAATAGGTTCATACATAAATTTTATCAAACATTTTAAAATTAATTAATTCAAATACTATATATTTGGAAAAATAGACGATCCTACCAAACTTCTTTTATGACATAAACAGGAAGGATTGATAGTACCTAAACCAGAAGCAGCTAAACCAGAAAGAAAATTATAGACCAATTTCCCAAAAGCAATCAAGATTAGAAGGAAAGCAGAAAGCTGAGAAATACTCTTTATAACAAGTATCTCTGCTAAAAGCTTCGTTTTTCAAATGTGTTGTTGATAAGAATACAAGCCCCGACTGTGGTCAAAGGATATGAATAAGCATTTTTCAGATGAAGAAATCAGAGCTGTCTATAGACATATGAAGAAGTGCTTTAAATCTATTTATTTAGGAAAAAATGCGAATTAAAGCAACTCTCAGGTACTACCTCACAGCTGCCAGATTGGCCTATGGAAAAAAAAAGAAAGTGCTAAATGTTAGAGAGGATGTGGTAAAATTGAGACACTTATGTGTTGATGGTAGAGTTGTGAATTGATTTAACCATTCTGGCATTTGGAACTATGCTCAGAGGACATACTCATTGATCCAGAAATATCATTAACAAGTCTTCCAAAAGACTTCCAAAGAGATCACAAAAACAAACAAACAAACAAAAAAACCTATGTATAAAAATATCCATAGCAGCCATTTTCATAATGGCAAAATATTGGAAACTGAGGGGATGCCCATAATTTGGGGAATGGCTGGACAAATTGAAGTATATAGAATACTAGTATGTAAATGTTTTCTTCTAGCTTTTTTCTTTAATGCTTTGCAAGCATTAGTAAAATGAAAAGTTTCAACTTTTTTTTAGTGATCTAAAAGTGGAATATTTTAAGGCACTTAAATGTTTATTGAATTATTATTATCTCTTCTATGTTAAATCTAATGAGTTTCCAGGGGAAATAAAATTCACTTGCTTTATGTCAATATGGTATATGAGCCAAACCAATAATATAAATCTTTAGCAACATTGAATGACATTTTACTGAGTGGAAAATTTGCATTTGACAAACAAAAGGATTCCAACTTTTTCTCCCTTTTCTCCCTTCCCCTTTCCTCTTCTCCCTTCTTTTCCCTTGTTCTCTTCTCTCCTCTCCTTTCTTCTCTTTTTCTCTTCTCCCCTTTCCTCTCCTCTTTTCTCCTCTCCTCTCATGTTTTCCTTTCCTTTCCTTACAAACACCAGTTTTCTTTTTATATAAAACCATTGCCAAATAACAATGGAAAAAATTTTCACATTTAAATAAAGATAGAGTAAAATGGGTTTCTTTTTCCTGGATATGCAATTTTCTGGGTTCAGTGCTAGGTTTAATTTAACATCAACTCCCTTGGGCACAATTACTATATTTATACTAATAATGCCTAGATACATTCCTAGTCTCTCTGTTGAACTCCAGTTCCTTCTCACAAGCAGCTGATTTAACATTATCATTTCCCTTGTTGACTAATTGCACAGAGTAAGGAAATTCAGAGTTTACAGTTTTCCATAATACTTTCATTTTTATTCATTGTTGAGGAAGATAAACTGCAGGAATAAATTCTGAGGCTCAAAAGTGGCAGATAAATTTAATGTGGACATATGAAAGATAATATATGTAGGAAAAATTAAAAACTATGATGTTTATATGATGAAAAAAATCTGAGACATTATCCCAGGAAAGAGACTTAGAAATCATTGTACTAATAAATATAATGTTCTGTTACCTCCCAAAAGGCCATCTAAATACTGGTTACACTTGAGAAAAGGTATTGGAAAAAAGAAAAAACATTAGTTTATTCTTGTACAAAATCATGGTCAATTTGCCCTTTTGAGATATTGGTAATTTTGGTTGTAAGTCTTAGAAAATATGCAGTGGAAATTGAGAACGTTTTAAGAAGTAGTAAAAGTGATAGAAGGCCTGTTTTATGAGAACATACAAAAAGGTTGGATTTAAAAAAAGTAAAAATACTTTATCTTGTGAAAGAGAAAGGATGAAAAGTGTCAAAATTGAAATCAATATAAGCATGTCATATTTTTTTAGACAAAGTAAATAGTATAAATAGACAAAGTAAATAGTACTTTGTTTACCAAATCCAAGAACACCAAGACTAGAAGTCATCCATAAAAGGTTCAGTGAAATCAGTTTTGGAAAAACAAAAGTATGTTATTTTACACACATGGTAGTAAACTTACAAAGAGTTTTGTACCTCCTTGTAACTCCTAAGAGTTATGCCTGAAAATAGATAAAAATAATTTAGATTAATTACTGAAGTCTGTTCTTAATGGTCATGTAGGTAATGACGGGCATTTTATAGTCAGTCCTTGCTCTTTGAAAAAAGAATAAAATACTAATCTAGTCAACATTCTAACACTCTTTTCTATGCCTATTTTATAAATATATTCACATGTTCCTGAGTGACTGTATGGCTGGCCCATAGATTTAATAACAAATGATAACTCTCATGATTTTATCTTATTGCAAATTGAATGTATGTGGTTTAGAGTCAAAAGAAACAACTTCTGTCCAAAGAGTAGACCAGTAGCCTAGATAAATTAGGAAGATACTACTCTGAAGAAGATAAGAGGGAGCATGTGCCAGGCAAGTCAAACCATAACCTTGAACACAATCTCTCCTCAAATCTTGGTGGAGAGAGTCTAGAACTCTTAGCTGAAAAGTCTTTGAAATGGCAGTGCCCCTGAAATCCAACAAACCTGCTTCCAGCCCAGTCCTTCACAGACATCACTGTGGAAAAGGTCCTTCCCTTCCTCAACAGCATTGGCAGCAATTGCTGATCAACAGAAGGGTGGCAGAATTCCCCAAGTTTCTAATCAGACCCTCACAATTGTCATCTTGGAGAAACTATTTCTGTGAATAAGATGTCAACCATCCCTACCAAAATGCCAATTAACCACATTGTCAGGGCAGTTGAGCTAGGATAGATGAAGCAATGGATCAACTTGAAGGAGAAAAATCTGTCAGGTCCGATTGTATATATGACCACTAATTCCCATTAGAACTCAGTGGGTCCCGACCAGGACACTGAACATGAGAACCTTGGGAATGACAATGCTTTTATTCCATAAAATGTCTTTAGTCAATCTTCTGTAAGAAATCTTTTTGGAGATAACTTCATGACAACAGCTTCTGTAGGTCCTATAGCTAAATCTATTGAAAATTCAGAAAGGAAAGTTTTTGATAACAAAGCTTTTATGGTTACTATCAAAGGGTTAACCATTAGAAATTGATGAGAGTGTATCAATGTAAATAACATTGAAGATGAAGTATTAGATCAGAAGAAAAGCAGAAAATTGGGTGGAAATTTTATAAACAGTTTCTCAAATAAAGGTCTCATAACAAATATATATATTAAAAAAAACTTTGTCAAATCTATGAAACTATGAGTCATTCCCTAATTGATAAATAGTTAAAAATATGAACAGATAGTTTTCCAGTGAAGAAATCAAAGCAATTTAGAGTTATGTGAAAGAAAATCTCACTATTGATTAGAGAAATACATATTAAAACACCTATCAAATTGATTAAAATGATGGAAAGAAAGAGTGACAAATGTTGGAGGGAACATGAAAAAATTGGGACACATTCTTTGTTGGTGTAATAGTCAATTGATCTAACCATTCTGAAGATCAATACGGAATTATGCCCAAAGACTTAGTAAACTGCCTAAGTCTTTTGATTGAGCAATAGCACTAATTCAGTAGCAAAGAACTGGAAAACTGGAGGGATGTCCATCAATAGAAGAATGGCTGAACAAGTTGTGTTAAATGATTGGGATGTGCTATATTGTAAAATGATGAGCTCAATGATTTCATTTTTATTTATTTTTTATTATTATAGATTTTTATTTACAAGATATATGCATAGGTAATTTTTCAGCATTGACAGTTGCAAAACCTTTTGTTCCAACTCTTTCCTCCTTCCCCCAACCCCTTCCCCAGATGGCAGGTTGACCGATACATGTAAATATGTTAAAGTATAAGTTAAATACAATATATGTATACATGTCCAAACAGCTATTTTGCTATATAAAAAGAGTTGGACTTTTCAATAGTGTACAATTAACCTGTGAAGGAAATCAAAAATGCAGGCAGACAAAAATAGAGGGATTGGGATTTCTATATAGTGGTTCATAGTCATCTCCCAGAGTTCTTTCCCTGGGTGTAGCTAGTTCACTTCATAACTGCTCTATTAGAACTGATTTGGTTCATCTCATTGTTGAAGAGGGCCACGTCCATCAGAATTGATCATCATATAGTATTGTTTATTGAAGTATATAATGATCTTCTGATCCCACTCATTTCACTCAGCATCAGCTCATGTAAGTCTCTCTAGGCCTTTCTGAAATCATCCTGTTGATCATTTCTTACAAAACAATAATATTCCATAATATTTATATACCGCAATTTATTCAGCCATTCTCCAACTGATGGGCACCCACTCATTTTCCAGTTTCTGGCCACTACAAACAGGGCTGCCACAAACATTCTTGCACATACAGGTCCCTTTCATTTCTTTAAAATCTCTTTGGGATATAAGCCCAGTAGTAACACTGCTAGGTAAAAGGGTATGCATAGTTTGATATATGGAGCATAATTCCATATTGCTCTCCAGAATGGCTGGATATGTTCACAATTCCACCAACAATATATCAGTGTCCCACTTTTCCCACATCCCCTCCAACATTCAGCATTATCTTTTCCTGTCATTCTAGCCAATCTGACAGGTATGTAGTGGTATCTGAGAGTTATCTTACTTTGCATTTCTCTGATTAATGCTCGACTTGGAGCATCTTTTTATATGGCTAGAAATAGTTTCAATTTCTTCATCTGAGAACAGTCTGTTGATATCCTTTGACCATTTTTCAATTGGAGAATGGTTTGATTTCTTATAAATTAGAGTCAATTCTCTATATATTTTGGAAATGAGGCCTTTATCGGAACTTTGACTAAAAATGTTTTCCCAGTTTATTGCTTCCCTTCTAATCTTGTCTGCATTAGTTTTGTTTGTACAAAAACTTTTCAATTTGATATAATCAAAATTTTCTATTGTGTGATCAATAATGATCTCTACTTCTTCTTTGAAATAAATTCCTTCCTCTTCCACAGGTCTGAGAGGTAAACTATCCTATGCTCTTCTAATTTATTTATAATCTCATTCTTTATGCCTAGGTCATGAACTCATTTTGACCTTATCTTGGTGTACGGTGTTAAGTGTGGGTCAATGCCTAGTTTCTGCCATACTAATTTCCCATTTTCCCAGCAATTTTTGTCAAACAGTGAGTTCTTATCCCCAAATCTGGGGTCTTTGGGTTTGTCAAGCACTAGATTATTAAAGCTATTGGCTGTTTTGTTCATTGAACCTAACCTATTCCACTGATCAACTAGTCTATTTCTTAGCCAATACCAAATGGTTTTGGTAACCACTGCTTTATAATATAATTTTAGATCTGGTACAGCTAGGCCACATTCATTTGATTTTTCTTTTTCATTAATTCCCTTGAAATTCTTGACCTTTTGTTTTTCCATATGAACTTTGTTATTTTTTCTAGGTCATTAAAATAGTTTTTTGGGAGTTTGATTGATATAGCACTAAATAAACAGATTAGTTTAGATAGTATTGTCATCTTTATTATATTTTCTCGCCCAATTCAAGAGTATTTAATATTTTTCCAATTGGTTAGATTGTGAAGACCGTGTATTTTTAAATCAGCAGGAGTCCGGAGTTCAGGTTAGGGGAAAATTGTCAGTCTTCATTCTCAGTGAAGAAGGATCAGAGGTGGAAGAGGATCGGCGATAGCAATGTGTGCAGCTGAGTCAAGAAGCTAGCTAGACCCGCAGCCACACGACCAGCCACTAGGAGAAAGGACCCCAGGCCCAATCTCTCCCAGCTTCTCTTCCTGTTCCTCTCTCTGCCTCCACCCACCAAAATCGTCATTTCCTGTACAACACATCAGGACTTGCACAGAGAGTGGGCAGGGACCATTCTTTATCCAATCATGTATATTAATAGAGTATAGTCCAATTACTATTTAGTCTCATGTACTTGGGACCTCAGTGCATCAGCTCAAACCTCAGCCCATTACATTAGATCTGACTTTATTTGTGTGGAAAGAGTTTTGTAGTATTGCTCATATAGTTTCTGATTTTCCCTTGGCAGATAGATTCCTAAATATTTTACACTGTCAGTAGTTACTTTAAATGGATTTTCTCTTTGTAACTCTGTTTGGATTTTGCTAGTGATATATAAGAATGTTGATGAGTTATGTAGATTTATTTTATATCCTGCAACTTTGCTAGAGGTGTGGATTATTTGTAATAGCTTTTTAGTAGAATCTCTTGGGTTCTCTAAGTATACCATCATATCATTTCCTCATTACCTACTCTAATTCCTTTAATTTCTTTCTCAGCTCTTATCGATGAGACTAGCATTTCTAATACAATATTGAATAGTAATAGTGATAGTGGGCAATCTTGTTTCACTCCTGATGTTATTGGGAATGGTTCCAGTTTATCCCCATTACATATGATGCTTACTGATAGTTTTAAATAGATGCTACTGATTATTTTAAGAAAAAGACCATTTATTCCTATACTCTCAAGGAATGGATGTTGGATTTTATCAAAAGCTTTTTCTGCATCTATTGAGATGATCATATGGTTTTTGTTAATTTGGTTATTGATATAGTCAATTATGCTAATAGTTTTCCTAATATTGAACCAGCCCTGAATTCCTGGTATAAATCCTACTTGATCATGGTATATTATCCTGGGGATGATTTTCTGTACTCTTTTTGCTAATATCTTGTTTAAGATTTATTAATAAATAATATCAATATTTATTAGGGAGATTGGTCTATAATTTCTTTCTCTGTTTTCAACCTACCTGGTTTAGGTATCAGTACCATGTCTGTGTCATAAAAGGAATTTGGTAGGACTCCTTCATTCCCTATTTTTTCAAAGAGTTTATATAGCATTGGGGCTAATTGTTCTTTAAATGTTTGGTAGAATTCACATGTAAATACATCTGGTCCTGGGGATTTTTCTTAGGGAGTTGATTAATAGCTTGTTCTATTTCTTTTTCTGAGATGTCATTATTTAAGCAATTTACTTCCTTCTTTGTTAATCTGGGAAGCCTATATTTTTGGAGGTAGTCATCCATTTCACTTAGGTTATCAAATTTATTGGCATAAAGTTGGGCAAAATAACTCCTTATTATTGCTCAAATTTCCTCTTCATTGGTGGAAAGTTCCCCCTTTTCATTTTTAAGAATAACAATTTGATTTTCCTCTTCCCCTTTTCTAATCAGATTTACCAAAAGTTTATCTATTTTATTGTTTTTTCATAAAACCAACTCTTAGTTTTACTTATTAATTCAATAGTTTTTTTTTACTTTCAATTCTATTAATTTCTCCTTTTAATTTTAGAATTTTAAATTTAGTATTTGATTGAGGTTTTTTAATTTGTTCTTTTTCTAGCTTTTTAAGTTGCAATCCCAATTCATTGATCTTCTCTTTCTCTGTTTTATTCAAGTAAGCCTCTAAAGATATAACACTTCCCCTTATTACTGCTTTGGCTGCATCCCATAATTTTTAGTATGATGTCTCATTGTCATTATCTTGAGTGAAATTATTAATTGTGTCTATAATTTTCTGTTTCACCCAATTATTCTTTAAGATGAGATTATTTAGTTTCCAATTACTTTTTGGTCTATTTACCCCTAACTTTTTTAGGTGTTTTTATTTCATCATGATCTGAAAAGAAAGCATTTAGTATTTCTGCCTTCCTGCATTGAATTTTGAGGTCTTTATGTCCTAATATATGGTCAATTTTTGTATAGGTTCCATAAACTGCTGAGAAGAAAGTATACTCCTTTCTGTCACCATTCAGTTTTCTCCAAAGATCTATCATATCTAGTTTTTCTAATATTCTATTTACCTCGTTAATTTCTTTGTTTTGTGGTTTGATTTATCTAATTCTGAGAGTGCAAGATTGAGATCTCCCACTATTATACTTTTGCTGTCTATTTCTTCTGGCAAATCTCTTAACTTCTCCTTTAGGAAGTTAGATGCTATACCACTTGGTGCATATATGTTTAGTACTGATATTGCTTCATTGTCTATAGTACCCTTTAACAAGATATAGTTTCCTTCCTCATATCTTTTAATTAGATCATTTTTTGTTTTTGCTTGATCTGAAATAAGGATGGCTACCACTGCTTTTTTGACTTCACCTGAAGCATAATAGATGCTGCTCCAGCCTTTTACTTTCACTCTGTATGTATATCCCTGCTTTGAATGTGTTTCCTGTAAACAACATATTGTAGGGTTCTCATTTTTGATCCAGTCTGCTATCCACCTCCACTTTATGGGAGAGTTCATCCCATTCACATTTATGGTTAAAATTACTAATTCTGTATTTACTGCCATCCTAATATCCCCAGATCATGCTTTTCTTTTTCTTGTCCGTCCTTACCCCTTTCCCTAGTATTAAACTTACGGGCCCCATTTATGTCACACAGCTCTCCCTCTTTAGGATCCCTCTTGCCTCCCTTTGAATCCCTTCCCCTTTCTTGTACCCTTCCCTTATTACTCTTTTTCCTTTTCCCTTTTTCTCTCCCACTTTTTAGTGAGGTGAGAGAAGATTCTCTGTAAAACAAATATGTCAATTATTTTCTCTTTGAGCCAACTCTGATGAAAGTAAGATTCACACAATGTTCTTCTCCCTCTCTAAGTTCTCTCAGATATGATAGGTTTCCTTTGCTTCATTGTGAGATGTAGTTTCCCTCTTTTTTCTCCCCTTTTCACTTTTTCTGACACTGTCCCCTTTCCATTTCTTCTTCCCCTTTTTATGTTATATCAGTAAAATAAAATTATACATGTGCTCTTTATGTATATCCACAACAGAAATGCAGTTCTTATGAGTTCCTTTTATCTTTTTCTCCTTCTCTTGAGCCCTATGGAGATCAAATTTTTTATTTAGATCTTTTTCCTTAGAAACAAATGGAATTCCCCTGTTTCATTAAATGTCTATCTTCTTCCATAGAAGAAAATGCTCAGCTTAGCTGGGTAGTTTATTCTTGACTGCATTCCAAGTTCTTTTGCCTTTTGGAATATCAGATTCCAGGCCCTTTGATCCGTTAATGTTGAGGCAGCATATCTTGAGTGATCCTTATTGTGGCACCTCTGTATTTGAATTGTTTTTTCCTGGATGGTTGTAATATTTTTTCCTTAGTCTGATAGTTCTGAAATTTGTTCACAATATTCCTTGGAGTTTTTATTTTAGGGTCTTTTTCAAAAGGTGTTCGATGAATTCTTTCAATGCCGATTTTACCTTCTGTTTCTTTTACATCTGGGCAGTTCTCTTTGATGATTTCTTGTAAAATAGTATCTAGGCTCTTTTTTTCATCATAATTTTCAGGAAGTCCAATGATCTTCAGGTTATCTCTCCTAGATCTATTTTCCAGGTCTGTTGTTTTTCCAAGTAAATATATAACATTTTTTCCTAATTTTTCATTTTTTTTAGTTTTGCTTGATTGATTTTTGATATCTCAATGAATCAGTCATTTCCATTTGTTCAGTTCTAATTTTTGGTGAGTTATTTTTTTCATTAGTTTTTTTTTAAATTTCTTTTTGTATATGTCCAATTGAGTTTATGAATTATTTTGCTCTATGGAATTTTTTTCCATTTCACTAATTTTTTTTTTTTTGCCTAGTTATTTTCTTTTTCCAATCCACAAATCCTACTTTCTTAGGAATTCTTTATGTTTTCCAATTCACAAATTCTGTTTCCCTGCACTTCTTGGGAGTTTTTTACCTTTTCCAATTAACATTTCAGGAAGTTGTTGCTCTCTTGCATAGCTTTTCTTCCCTTTCCTCATTGTTTTTCTAGTTCTCTTTTAAGGTTTTTAATAGTCTCTTCCAGGAGAGTTTTTTGTGTTGGGGACCAGCAATTAATTGTTTGGGACAGTCGGCTATTAATCTCCTCAGGGTTGCAAACCTGTTCTCTTTCTGTATAGAAGTTATCGATTTTCCTTTTGATTTTTTTACTCATTTTTTTAAAGCCTGTAGGGTCTGCCTTCAGGGCCAGGAGGTTACCAGCTTCCTCTGCAGAACAGGGATAGGTGTATGGACGGGTAGCTGTCCTGCCAACAGGCTACAAAGAGCAGTGAATTACGGGAGTGCTCTGGGAAAGAATTCCCCATCAGAAGTAACTCAGCCCTGCACAGCTGAGCTGTGAAAGTGCCTTGCAAAGAGCCCTGCTGTGCTGGTTAGCGACTGCCCTGGGGCTAGAAGCTGAGCAGTGAAAGTGTCACTACCTCAGGCCAAAGCCTGCTATGGGGATGTGGGCATTAGCTGCTGATCAGCAAATAGTCCTGCAGGGACCAGAAGTGTCCCTACCCAGGGAAGCACTGTCAAGCTGTGAATGTTCTATTACCCCAGGCCAAGCCCCACACTGTGCAGATTAGAGGCTGCCCTGGGGTGTGCCCCCCTGCTGTGCAGATTTGTAACTGCCTGCAGGATGAAGTGGCACAGATGTGCTGTGGTCTGTGCTGAGTCACTTCTGGTTTTAGGTGGTTATAGCCAGATTTTGTTAGGTTCTGGCATTTTTTAGGGTACCCTCTGTCTATGGCTTTAATTTCTCTGACAGTTTACTGCTTTGTAATCAAGGCAGAGCAGTTGGCCTATGGCAAAGTTGTCTCTATAACATTTCTAGCCACAGAGGTCACCCCCTATGCCTGGTCTGCTCCTGAACCTAATCTCTCCTATCTTCCTGCCTAAACTGGTCTGTTCCCACTCCTCAGGACAAACCTGCTCTGGCGATCTTCCAGATTTTCTTTGGCTGGTAAGTTGTTATGCTTCTAATCTTCATGAATTTTAGCAGTTAAGCGCTATTTTTGAGGCTGAATTTAATAGTTGGTCAGGAGGGCATAAGAGGAGCTAAGAAAGTCACCTGTGCTTTCTCCACCATCTTGGCTCTGTCTCCCAAGCTCAATGATTTTAGAAAAACATGGAAATACTTGCATGAAATGTTGAAGAACAAAATGAGCAGAACCAAGAAAATATTGTATATGGATGATAACAGAAATATTGTTTTAACAATGACTTTGGGAGGAGGAATCAAAATAGTGAAGTAAAGACAGGGATTCTCCAAGATCTATTTCATACCTTTCCAAATTCCTTTATATAATGCTTTTAAACAAATTTTAGAGCATCAGAACATGCAAAAAGATGCAATGGAACAATTTTCCTGATGAACAAAACTTAGATGGTCAGTAAGAAAGGTCTGTGGCACCAGACTGGGAGTCCAGCACACAGTCCTAGTATAGATTCCTGGATCTCTGAATCAGTGGCAGTACTGGCATTTTCCAGTCCTCACAACCCAGAGGAATGGAAATACTTGCATGAAATGATGAATAACAAAATGAGCAGCACATAATTTTCATTATATTCTTTTAATCTGTTCAGACCTTTTAGTCAATGTTAATAACTCGGTGGAACTTAACTTATACTATATGCTTGCCATGCAAGTTTCAATTGCTATTCATTTTTTAATCATTAGTGACTATACCTAAGTTGTGAAATGATTTATTTAGAAATGGAATTTCACTGAACTAATTAGATAAAGTCCAATGGAATTAATTGGTATGCCATCCTAGAATAGATACTAGGAAAGAAATAAGGGAACTCATCTCTATCTTCAGGATATTATCTGTTATCTCCATCTATAGGATATTGGTATATTATTATGGGAAGTAGCATTATCTTTTCAATGTGCATGCAAACAAAACAAACACTCGGAATAGTACTGAACTAAATTAACATAATAATATTCAAACAGGAAAAAAAAATTTCTACTTCAGAAATTGTCAAATGTTACAGATCAGGAATCTATCTATCTACCTCATTTCCTTATGTTGTTATGTATTTATCTATCCATCCATTCACTGACTGATTCATCTATTTACTTATTGGATTGTAGATACTTTAGAAAATTGACTACACACATATGTATGCATATATACACATACATATGAGGTGTAAAGACAGAGCATCAAGTCTGGAGTCAGAAAGTTTCATTCTTATGAATTCAAATCCAATCTCAGAAATTTACCAGCTGTGTGACCCTGGGCAAGTCACTTAGCCCTGTTTGCCTCAATTTCTAAGCTGAGCAGACTACTACATTATCATTGCTGTGTAAACCCCAAATGAGGTCATAAAGACTCAGACATGACTGAAATTAATAAACAACATACACACATATAGACATAGACATAGATATTTAGATATATCTATATATATGTCTCTCTCTCTCTCTCTCTCTCTCTCTCTATATATATATATATATATATATATATATATATATATTTAAAAATGCCAAGTCTCTGATTAAAACCCGGAAGGCTGCTTCATCTCAAGTCATCTATCAAAAGAGAATACTTAGCATAGTGTCTTCCTTGTTCTAGTCCTATAAAAACCCCTTAGTGGGAAAGGGACTTTTGAATCCACTAAGAAGGGACACTTTGCCTGGGGCTCTCCCATTCATATATTTTGAAGATTGTGAATGGGATTCCTTAGCCAAGAAACTCCCATATTGCTATTCCCTTGGAGTGGTGATGCTATATATTGTTTGTCTATTTGTTTCTTATATTGTCTTTATTGTTATTGTGATTGCTACATTTGTTGATTCTATATTGTTTTTATGTTATGTTTCCTCTTCCCCTATCTTGTTTGAATCAAGGTTGTGAATAGTAATAAACTTGTACTCATCCTTCCCCCTCTTTAATTCAGTGAATGTTGAATGTTAATTACAAATCTAGATTAACTTTACAAAATCTCTAGTTCAAACCAAATGACTTCTACAATGACATTCCCTCTTCCAATTAGAATTTCAGGATTTAGCACAAGAAAATGGAAAAATCTCCTTCATAAATACTCTCAAATTAAAGGCTAAATTTTGACTGAAATCTATAACTTGCAGAGAATGTCTGGCTCATTTATTTCTGTTTGGGTGTGAGGAACTTAAAGTAAACCAATCATTCCTCCACATGACTTACTCAAAATCTTCTGACAAATAGGGATTATCTCCTATTTCAAACAAAGTAAGATAGAACCATCACTTCTGTAATGTCAGAGAAACTGAGGCAAGATAGAATTTAGAGTTTTTAATATTTTCTTTGAGAGGGAGAGATTGTGCTGGGAACATATTGTCCCCAGGGCTGATATCTCAAAGCATCCAGCAGCTAATGTATGTCTCCCATGACATATATATATATATATATATATATGCACACGTGGCTCCCAAGCCATTGGGGTAGACTGAGGCAGCAGTGAAGTTAGAGCACTGAGAGCAGGAACAGACTATCAGTCTGGTTCTGACAGGGCCGGGGGAGACACCAGACATTCTGATAAGTTGGGATCAAGAAAAACAATGACAGAATGGGGGAAGGCACCATAACATTCTGATAAGCAGGGGAGGCCTAGGGTCATGATGTCTAAAATAGAGCTTTCTCTTTATCTAGATTAAACATTTACAGTTTATAATCTTAGCATAGCTAGCCCTAAATCATATCAGTTCTAATGATTAGGAGGGAAGAGTGGTGTTGCAACCAGGGGGATAGAGGCAGAACAATTAAGGGAAACTGAGGCAAGACAATTAGAAGGGAACTGTAGCACAACACTTCTAACACAGAAATAGGTATTCATTCACCAGCCACTACCATCTCATATGTCTAATGATTTCCTAGTACCTTTTATTCTTCAAATGATTTGTATTGCTCATTTAAAGAGGAAAAGAACCTATTTATACAAAAATATTTCATCCTGGAGAAAAAATGTAGATCTGGACAAAAACATGTAAAGAAAATTATGGAGATGCATTTGTAAATTAAAATACAATTTAACATTTAAGAGTTAAAGTTTTTAGTATTTTTTAGTCTCCTTAGGGTTTAAAGTCTGTTCTCTATCCATATGGAAGCTATCAATAGTTAGAGTGACTTTAATTTTTTGCTCATTTTGTCAAGGAAGAGTCAAAGAAAACAAACTAACAAGAAAAACAAATGGTCTGCTTTTTTTTGGGGGGGGGGTGAAGGAGGCTGGATAGTATTACCAAGCTTCCTCTACAGACTGCAGGGGGCAGCAGTGAGGCACTAGCAGGACAACAATGGCTGCTCTGCCCCTGCGCTGAGACTCTGAGAGCTTGCTGATACACTGTGGGTGGGTGTGACCAGGTCTGGAGAAACCCTAGCTTTTCAGGGTAATAGTCTTCACCCCCTGTGTTTTTAGCTTCTCTGCTTGTCTACTAGCTTGCTGCCAGGGCAAAATAGCCAACACTGTTTTAAAGCTTTCTCCATAGAAATGGCTGAGATCACACCTAACCCCCTCCAGTGTATTTCGCTGTGAGCTTCCTGCCTTACTCTTGTCTGCTGTATTCCCGCTGCCTGCCTTCAGTCTGCACCCAATCTAACCGTCTCCACCCTCAAGCACAAACAGACCTTTTCTGGGGAATTTTAAGGATTTCTCCTCTTGGTAATTATTTGTGTTTGTTTGTTTTATTTTTTCCAGTCAAGCACTAATTCTGAGGCTTCTCATGAAATAAATTAAGGGAGCAGATGTATGAGTGCTCTCCACCATCTTGGCTGGAAGTCCTCTTATTTTTTCTTAAGTGAATTTGTGTTTACAATTTGTCAATACAGGCAATTGTTTGAACTGAAATGAATCAACCAAAGTCTCTCTTAGATTTTGTGGTAGTGGTTGCTAATATCTGGTTCATAAATCTCTGAGGAAATTGCAGATAAAAATAAATTTAAAGCTAATAAAGATTTTAGAGATCATCTAAACCATCTTTTTCATTTTACGGAAGGGGAAACTGAGACTCAGAAAAGTTAAATGACTTGTTCAAAAATCACATTGCTGATATCCAAAGTGAGCTGTGAACCCAAGAACCCAAGGGATCAGTATCCAATTTGCATGGCTCCAAACAAAAGGACATAGAGATATTTATAGGGTCTAAAGAAAGCAGCAAACAGGTTAGCCTGCTTCCTAATCTAATATATGCAATTGTTTATTAAGGGGATATTTCAAAGACAGGGCCAGGGAGACAGAAATCTTGCATAAGATTTCTGCTGCTAATGTTATGCTGGAGGGAAGGAGACAAGGGTCTTTTAGGTGTGCAAAAGGGGTTTGGGTTTGCAGAGTCATTTTAAATTCTCAATCCCATTTTTCCTGGGGGGTTGTGGCTATGGTTGTAACAGAGGGAAGATCAACAAATTTAGTCATAAACTCATAAGTAAGGAAAATATGTCTTTTATAGCTCAAATAAATGAGATGTCTAACAAATCTATAAAGAATTATTTTAAAATGTGTGTAGTTATTGCTTTGTTTCACAAACTTTAAATCACTATAAAAATGCCAGTTATTACTAATAAAATATAAATTAATATATTTTTGAAATGTACAGTTTGATAACTTTTTCAGCATAGTTCCAAACTGCTCTCCAGAATGGTTGGATGCATTCACAATTCCACCAACAATGTATCAGTGTCCCAATTTTCCACCATTCCCTTCAACATTTAGCATTATCTTTTCCTGTCATTTTAGCCAACCTGACAGGTATGTAGGGGAATCTCAGAGTTGTCTTAATTTGCATTTCTCTGATTAATAACCACTTGGAGCATCTTTTCATATGGCTAGAAATAGTTTCAATTTCTTTGTCTGAGAATTGTCTGTTCATATCATTTGACCATTTATCAATTGGAGAATGGCTTGATTTATTTTAAATTAGAGCAAATTCTCTATATATTTTGGAAATGAGGTCTTTATCAGAACCTTTGACTATAAAAATGTTTTCCCAGTTTATTGCTTTCCTTCCAATCTTGTCTGCATTAGTTTTGTTTGTACAAAAGCTTTTTAATTTGATATAAAAATTTTCTTTTGTGATCAATACTGATCTCTAGTTGTTTTTTGGTCACAAATCCATATTTTTTAACAGGAAAAATCCAATGAAATTTCTAGAAAATTTCTATTGGTGTTGCCAGAGCAATGTTATACAGAATTTAGAAGTGTTGAAAGACCACCTATTTCCATCTCATATCTAGTTCAGGAGTTTAGTGTGAACTGATAGCAAGTTGACAAGCTGGAAAATAAGTTCTATAAGCTCCAGGAAACACTGAAAATCTATCAAATCCCCACTGCAGAGCATTCCTCCTGACAGGATTGGCATAAAACATGTCTCTGGAGGGTTCAACTTCAAGAGGACCTTGCTCAAGCTCAGATCACTATTACTGAATTAACATCTATACTCCAGCCTGCAGCCTACAGCTCTTCTTCTCTTTCTCCTTTTCTTCCTCCTCCTAGACTTTTCTAACCCCTTCAACACCTCTGCTTCTTTCACCCTGCTCAGCACATTTGTGATTTAAAAAAGCTAAATGTACTAAAACATTTTAGGCTGAATCTTTAAAACAAGATATGCTCATGTAGATAACCGTAAATTGTTCACCTAGAGTTATAAAATTCTGTCATCACTGAAGGAATGAAAGTCACTTGTTGCAGTCTCTCATCTTCAGAGTTTCTCCTTGAAACCTCATTCCAAATTTCCATCAATTCATGTCTGAAATATGACAATCACCCCAGCAAAGGTCAAATGGATTTGAGAAGATGTCTTAGGAAAATCAACATAAATAAGGAGATATTAAATAGATATGCTCAAATGTCATTTTTAAGAATTCCTGGAATCCATAATTCATCTATTCTATGTCTACACAGCACAAAGCTAAATATTGTCTGCTTGCTCAATTAGTAAAATGTCCAAATAGGCTATTGGGTTGTTTTTGTTTCTTTGTTTGCCTTAGGTTATCTAGATGATCAAGTTTAATTAAATATTTTTCATATCCTTTCTCTAATTTTTCATGACATGGTATTTTAAGTCAGTGATTTAGATCCCATTCATTTTAAGAATAATCATTTATAATTGCTACATTTGCAACCCCTCCAAAAAAACATAGATAATAGGGGTTGCAGCCTTATCTTTATCAGACAAAATGGATGGTCTTAAAAAGATAAAATGGATTTCTTCCACTATCTTGCATAGGCATTTGTAGTTCATTAACAGGCCCTAGCAGCCTTTACTTTTTCTATTCTGTATTCAAGAAGTCTCCTCCCAAAGGAATGGAAAAACACTAAAAATGGTTCTGGGCACAAGGTTTTTCTTCTTATTTCTAGCATAGAGCAGAGGGAGTTATCATTAAGCACAAAACCAGGTCTGGGACTGTTCCAAAAACTTGTCTGCTATTCTAAGAATGAGGATATTAGTCAATGAATCATTGAGGATACTGGGGATAAGAAGCACAGGGTTACAAAATCTCGGTAAGTTTACCATCTTTCTGGGAAAAGTTGTAACATAAAACAAAGATAGGATCATTGGAAAGTCCTTAAGTCAAAAATCTAGTGTAAGGAGTTTCCTAAAATTCTAGTAATGTTCAAATGTTAGTCTAAGTGCAATGGCTCTAGAAAATCCCCATTTGAGCTCTGAGGCTATCTATTCAACCTAGCTTCATTCTCAGACAATTATATTTTTGAAGTATACATGCAAATGTTTTAGCACAATGAATAAATGAGAAATGATAATAAGACATATATGTCAAAAAGGGAAATGTATCATAAAAAAACAAAACTTGTTGGTTATTCTTATCAAAGTCAAGAACTAAAGGAGTGCTTATGGAGAAAATAGTTCATTTCTTATTTAAGAACAAACTTTTACAAGTGTCTTATAAATGAAGTTTTGTGTGTTTTATAAATGAAATTTATGATAGCTCTACTAAGTACTGTGTTCATTTTACGAATAACCTGACCGTTCACAAAGGATGAATACTATTACCAAATGATAGAAATGAGGGAAGGTTCTATTGGCATCTGATAACTAAGTAGCTGTTTGCAAATACATATATTTGAAAAGATGCTACTATGATTTTGGAACTGTGTCCAAAGAGCTATCAAACTATGCATACTCTTTGATCCAGCAGTGCCTCTACTAGGTTGGTATCCCAAAAGAATCATAAAAATAGAGAAAAGGACCCACATGTTCAAAAATGTTTCTAGAAGCCCTTTTTGATATTGGCAAGGAACTGAAAACTGAGTGGATGCCCTTAAGTAATAGTTGAATAAGTTATGATATATGAATGTAATGGAATATTATTGTTCTATAAAAAATTATCAGCTAGATGATTTTAGAAAGACCTGGAGAAACTTAAATGAACTGATGTTAAGTTAAGTGAGTAGAACCAAAAGAACATTATAAACAACAACAAGATTATGTGATAATTAATGGTGATGGACATGGCTCTTTTCAACAATGAGGTGATCCAGGCCAATTATAATAGACTTGTGATGAAGAGAGCCATCTAAATCCAGAGAGAGGACTATGGGGACTGAATGTGAATTACAACATAGTAGTTTCATGTTTATTGTTTTTGTTGTTGTTTGCTTGCTTGATTTTTTCCTCTCAATCTTTTTTTCCTTTTTGATCTGATTTTTCTTTTGCAGGATGATAAATGTGGAAATATGTTTACAAGAATTGTACATGTTTAAACTTTATTGAATTACTTGATATCTAAGAGAGGCAGGAAGTGGGGAGGGAGGGAGAAAGATATGGAAAAACAAGGTTTTTCAAAGGTGAATGTTGAAAACTATTTTTTCATGTGTTTTGAAAAACAAAAAAGCTATTATTTTAAAAAAGATGCTACTGTGATCATATCAACATTAAGAAATATTACTTGTTCCTCAGATTTACTTTTCAGTTTTTACTAAGTTCTTATCACAGTTTGTTTTGTATTTTTCATAATTCTAGGGATCTAGGGATCCTTAAAACCACTGCTTATTCTATTTTTTAATTTAGATTGAGTGATAACAAAATCAGATCAATTATTCTGAGACTACCTTGCTATGCTTTAACAATAAAAATTTTATAATAAATGATTGTTTTCCCATTAAAATCATTCAGAACTACTTACGAACTATCACTTCTTCAACTGTTTTTCTAAACAAGTGTTGCTTCAGTTCAGAACATTTTAGTGATTTATGGCTGAGTTCTACTTTTAGAGTTCTACTCTTGACCTGAAGCTTAGTAATTAATAGACTATTTCATATCATGTCAATAACACTTCCTAGAGGGCCCATTTCAAAAAACAAATTTCCTTATGAAATCAAAAAGGATCTATCAGTACTAAGGAAAAGAATGATTTGAAACCCATGAAACATTATGTTTTTTTCAAATAAGCATGCTGATTTGCCAATGAAGGATAAAGCACTCATCAGACAACAACTGGAGAAAAGAGTATCCATACTATCCATGAGTGCCATGATCACAAATAAGTATATAAATAGAATATAAAATTTAAGGAGGCATGAGGGAAAAAAATACTAGGTTCAAACATGAAATAGATATGAAATGATATAATAGTTTAAGGGATATTTTCAAATTTTCAAATGAGAAAGTTTAGGTAATAAAATATATTATTTTAATATATAATAAAACTTTTATTTTAAATAATAAACTTCTATTTTAGATCTTAATTAGACTATCTTGAGACAAAAACACAAAAATTTCCAGTACAAGAATTTTAACTGCAACCTTAATAGAACTGGGTTAATTAAGTTTTATTTTTTTAAAAAATAAAATTGTGTCTCCTGACTGGAAAATTTTTTTAAAAAGAGCCAGATTGTGAAAGAATTCAATTCTGATAAATATTGGAGTGGAGTATTGGATTTGATAATCCAAATATGACATATTTCTTTAATGTTAACATCCGTTGGTCAATGAAGACAAATCATGAAAAAGAAATATCCACTGCCCCAGACACATTCTCAAATGGGATAATATTTGTAGGGCATTTAGCATGTCTAGAACATAGTAGACACTTAATATATTCTTGTTTCCTTTACTTTTCCTCTCTATTCTACTGCATTTGTGTCCATCCTCTATGCTTGTAGACCTTATTGTTGCTTTCTTCATAAGAATTCTGATTTCTTACCCCTCGCCACATACATACTTAAAATAAAATCAGTCAGTATACTAGCCTTCATTAAATACTTGCTATATACTCATTGAGCAGCATGGTGGCACAGTGGATAGAATGACTGGCGCATCTCTTCTTGAACTTAAATCCATTTTCAGAGACTAGGTGTGCCACTTAATCTAAGCACGTCACATAACTTTGTTTACCTCAGTTCCTCATCTGTAAAATGAGCTAGAAAAGGAAATAATAAACAATTACAGTATCTTTGCTAAGAAAAATCCCGAATCAAAAAGTCAGACATGACTAAGAAACAAATGAAAAACAATTCTTTAAATGAACCTTTCCCCAAATGCTATGCCTAATATCTAAATACATATGAATAGGAATTTGAGCACTTAAAGGTGATTTTTAATCTAATAGTATAAGCAGGAACCCACCTATATCCTCCCAATTCCACCAAACAATAAAAGAAATGAATGAATAGGTGGGTAAATGAATCAATGAATAAAGTCCAACATTTTTCCTGTAGTGACATAGATTTTATATTTTGATTCATTTCTACTTTCTCCAGTTTAATATATCTGGCCTGTTTCTAGCCAGAGTCAGCAAGACCAAATCATACCTATCAAACTATAAAGAATACTTTTTAGAACTAGGTAAAACAATAAAGACATTCATTCAGAAGATCAAAAGGTTAAGAATCTCAAGCAAAATAATGAAAAGTGGTGATAAAGCAGTGCAGTATCTCAAACTACATGAAACAAAGGTAACAGTGATTTGGTACTGATTAATAAAATAAAGATTGATCAGTGGAATACATTAGATATATAGTAGTGAAGAGCCAAAGAACATTGTAGCTTAGTATTTGAAAAATCTACAGTTGGAAGCTACTGAGAAAACTGTGAAGCATTCTGGGAAAATTAGGTATAAATGAACATCTCTCACTGTTTTCTAGGAACAGCTACAAATAGGCACATGACAAAACTGAAGGGTAATAGCATACTCAAAAGAACACACACACACACACACACACACACACACATCCCTTTCAAGCTGATGTACAGAAGAATTCATGATCATAGAAGCTGAAATTGATAATACTGATTAATTTTTAAAAATTCACACAAAGCTAATGCAACTAAAATTAGAAAAAAAAATAAGGAAAACAATTCTACCTGACAAAGGCCTAATTTCCACACTATCTAATGAACTTATTTCAATTTATAAAAAAATAAGAATGATTTCTAAATTGATCAATGATCAAAGGAGACAAACATGTAGTTTTCAAAAGCCACATGAAAAATAATGTTCCATGTCACTAATAATCAGAAAAATTGAAGTTTAAAACACTCTTAGATCTTTCCTTACAATGATTAACTTGGAAAAAGTTGGCAAAAAATTTAAAAGACAAATATTGGAGGGTCTGTAGGAAGCCACAGACATTCATGAAATAGTGATAAAACTGTAAATTGGCATTGTTATTATTCAGCATAATTTAGAAATCTTTTTAAAAGAAAAAGAAAACATAAGTATTCCAAAGAGATCAAATAAAATGGAAAAGAATACTATACTGAAAATTGTTGAAGTTTTTTCTTTAATGCTGACAAAGAACTGAAAAATATGAGAATGCCCAGAAATTGGGCAATGGTTAAACAAATTATGGTACATGATTGTAATGGAATAATATTGAGGTATAATAAGAAATGATAGAAGGAAATATTTCAGAGAAACTTTGGAAAATTTCTATAAGCCGGTGCAGAATAAAATGAGCATTTCCAGGAAAACCAATTTGTAAAACAATGACAATAACAACATTATAACAAACAACTATGAAATATTTAAGAGCTCTCATCAATGCAATGACCAAACGTAATTCCAGAGGACTGAAACATACCACATCATGTCTTATAAAGAAAATATACACACACACACACATATATACATACATATCCACACATGCGCACACACTTACACATGATCTCAATTTATCTATCTCCTATGCATAGTATGTCCAATGCTGAATTTTCAGTAGGTTTATTGCAAGAGGGTTAAAAGGTAGAGAAAAATAGATTTTTATTAATTTAAACAATGGATTTTAAAGAAAATATTAAAATAAATTTTTAATTTTAAAACTACCAAAAAGTTCAGAAATATAAAATGAATAATCATTCATATAAATAACTAAGGCAATTAAATTTAAATTGTAAGCAGATTTAATAGACACCAATCAGAAAACAAAAATTAACTTCATAAATTTTAGGATTAGGATTCTGAAAATTCTCATTTCCTACAAAGAATTTTTTTCTAAAAATAATGTTTTAACATTCCCAAGTATTTTTAAAATTTAAAGATAACCATCTCCCAAAGGCAAATTTATCTTAGCTAATTCTGAGTTATTCCATTAGCTATACTTTTTCAAGATTCTTTCATTAACTCTTGATTCCAACTTCATTGTTTTTGTACCTATGTTTTGTACCTGTGAAAAAAAGGATTTACCAAATTTCTTTTCTTTTCCTTTTTTTCCTTTAGGTAGCACATTTTATGATGAAATCTCAAGCATGTAGTAAGAAAAGAGAAATCACTCTTTTTTGTGCTCTAGGTAAGTGTGCCTGCTCTCTGTCTTGGGCCATTATTTTGTCTTCAGATATTGCCTCAATCCTTTCCTCTCTGAAGAATTAGATCTACAGAGGGAAAAAAATAGCATATGCTTGCCTAAATGCCAGATTATTTCTTTGTTTTGACACTACTGCTGATTCCTTTGCTTTGAGACATCTCATATAACATTTTTTCTTGCCTTAAGAAGTTGTTAAAATGAATCTTTAACTGTCTTTCATAGTTTCAAGGCCATAATCATAGAACACACTCCAGAAAAACATTGAAGGTTTAAATCTCTCTCTCTTGCCTCCCAAGTGCTCCCCAAATTTCCCTTTCTTCTGCATTCAAATCACAACATGCATTGTTAATGTAAATGGTAAATAGCTAAGTAGTTCAGTGGTTAGTGTTGAAACTGGAGTCAAGACCTGAGTTCAAATCTATCCTCAGATACTTACTAACTGTGAGACCCCTAGGCAAGTCACTTTTTTTGCCTCAGTTTCATCTGTAAAATGAGCTGAGCAAAGAAATAGCTAACTATTGCAGCATTTTCTTTTTTCTTTTCTTTTTTTTTTATTTAATAGCCTTTTATTTACAGGTTATATGCATGGGTAACTTTACAACATTAACAATTGCCAAACCTCTTGTTCCAATTTTTCCTCTTACCCCCCACCCTCTCCCCCAGATGGCAGGATGACCAGTAGATGTTAAATATATTAAAATATAAATTAGATACACAATAAGATCTTGTCAAACCGTTATTTTGGTTGTACAAAAAGAATTAGATTCTGAAATATTGTACAATTAGCTTGTGAAGGAAATAAAAAATGCAGGTGGGCATAAATATAGGGATTGGGAATTCAATGTAATGGTTTTAGTCATCACCCAAGTTCTTTTCTCTGGGCTGGTTGGTTCAGTTCATTACTCCCATTGGAAATGATTTGTTGATTTCACTGCTGGAGGATGGCCAGGTCCATAAGAACTGGAACCCTATAGTAATTGTTGGAAGTATTTGGGACTCCTGGTCCGCTCATTTCACTCAGCATCCAGTTTGTTAAGTCCTCCAGGCTTTTTCTGAAATCATCCTGTTGGTCATTTCTTATAGAACAGTAATATTCCATAATATTCATAACCACAATTTATTCAGCCATTCTCCAACTGATCATCCAATTCAGTTTCCAGTTTCTGGCCACTACAAAGAGGGCTCCACAAAACATTCATGCACATACAACCCCTTTCCCTTCTTTATTATCTCTTTGGGATATAAGCCCAGTAATCCTGCTGGATCAAAGGGGCATGCACAGTTTGATAACTTTTTGAGCATAGTTCCAAACTACTTCCAAAATGGTTGGATTTTCACAACTCCACCAACAATGCATCAACCCAGTTTTCCCAATCCCCTCCAACAAATCATTATTTTTCCTGTCATCTTAGCCAACTACGTTGTGTGTGGCATCTTAGAGTTGTTTCTTAATTTTATTTCTCTGATTAATAATTTTAGGCATCTTTTCATATGACTAGAAATAGTTTTCAATTTCTTCAATCTGAAATTGTCTGTTCTTTATTTTTGACCATTTTTCAAATTGGAGAATGGGATTTTTTTATAAATTAGGGTTAATTTCATATATTTTGGAAAGGAGGTTTTATCAGAACCTTTGACTGAAAAATATTTCCCCAGTTTTTGGTTCCCTTCTAATTTGTCTCATTAGTTTTATTTGCAAAAACTTTTCAGTTTGGTATAATCGAAATTTTCTATTTTGTGATCAGTAATGATCTCTAGTTCTTCTTTAGTCATAAAGTCCTTCCCTTTCCACAGGTCTGGGAGGTAAACTATCCTGTGTTCCTCTAATTTATTAATAATTTCATTTTTTTGCCTGGGTCATGGAACCCATTTTGACCTTTATCTTGGTTCGGTGTTAAGTGTGGATCAATGTCTAGTTTCTGCCATATTAGTTTCCAATTTTCCCAGAAATTTTTTATCAAATAGTAACTTCTTATCCCAAAAGCTGGGGTCTTTGGGTTTGTCAAAGACCAGGTTGCTATATTTGTTGGTTGTTTTATCCCTTGAACCTAACCTATTCCACTGATCAACTAATCTATTCCTTAGCCAATACCATATGGTTTTGGTAACTGCTGCTCTATAATATAGTTTTAGATCTGGAAGGGCTTAAAACCTTCATTTGATTTTTTTTTCATTAAAATTCCCTTGAAATTCTTGACCTTTTGTTTTTCCATATGAATTTTTTATTTTTCTAGGTCATTAAAATAGTTTTTGGGGAGTCTGATTGGTATAACACTAAATAAATAGATTAGTTTTATAATAGTCATCTTTATTATATTTCTTGCCCTATCCAAGAGCATTTAATTTTTTCCAATTGGTTAGATCAGACTTAATTTTGTGTGAAAAGTAGTTTTAATTTTGCTCATAAAGGTTTTCTTGGATTTTCCCTTGGGATAGATTCCTAAATATTTTATATTACAGTTTACTTTAAATGGAATTTCTCTTTGTAACTCTGACTGTTTGGATTTTTAAGTGATATTAAAGAATCTGATGACCTTATGGGGTTTATTTTAAACCAGTAACTTTGCTAAAGGGGATTATTTCAAAACTTTTAGTAGAATCTCTTGGGGTTCCTCTAATAACCATCATGTCGTCGGCAAAGAGTGATAATTTGGTTTCCTCATTGCCTATTCTTATTCCTTTTAACTTTTCTCAGCTCTTATTGCAAAGTTTAGGGTTTCTAATACAAAAAGTAACAGTGATAGTGGGCAACCTTTGTTTCCTCCAGATCTTATTGGGAAATGGTTTGGTTTGTCTCCACTACATATGATGCTTACTGATGGTTTTGAAATAGATGCTGCTGATTATTTTAAGGGAAAAGGTCCATTTATTCCTTAACTTTCAAGTGTTTTTAATTGGAATGGATGTTGGGTTTGTCAAATGCTTTTTCTGCATTTTAAATGATCATTATTTGGAAAATGGCCAATTACATTGATAGTTTTCCCTAATATTGAACCAATTGCATTCCTGGTATAAACCTACTTGATCATAGTGTATTATTGGAGATGATTTTTCTGTAGTGTTTTGCTAATATCTTATTTAAGATTTTAGCATCCAGTATTCATTAGGAATTGGTTCATAATTTTTTTCTCTGTTTTCCAACCTACCGGTTTATTATCAGTACCATGTTTAAGGTTATAGAAGGAATTTGGTAGGACTCTATTCCCCTATTTTTATCAAATAATTTATATAGCATTGGGGCCAATTGTTCTTTAAAATGTTTGGTAGAATTCAATGTAAATCCATCTGGTCCTGGGGGATTTTTTTCTTGGGGAGTTTTTAATTGCCTGTTCTATTTCTTTTTCTGAATGGACTATTCAAGCAATTTAATTCCTCCTTGTTAGTCTGGGAAGTCTATATTTTTGGGAGGTGATTCCATTTCACTTGGGTTATCAAAAAGTAAAGTTGAGGAAAATAACCATTTTTTCTAATTTCCTCTTCAGGGGAAAGTTCTCCCTTTCATTTTTAAGACTACTAATTTCATTTTCCTCCCTCCTTTTTCTAATCATATTTACCAAAGACTTATCTATTTTTTGGTTTTTCATAGAACCAACTCTTTAGTTTTTATTAATTAGTTCAATAGTTTTTACTTTCAATATTTTAAATTTTCCTTTTAATTTTAAATTTCAAATTTAGTATTTGATTGGGTTTTTAATTTGGTCTTTTTTAAGTTTTTTAGTTTTAAAAGCCCAATTAATTTTTTTCTCTGTTTTATTCAAGTGCCTCTAAGGATATAAAATTCCCTCTTATTATCTTTGGCTGGATCCCCACAAATTTTGGTATACGTCTCATTTATTATCTTGAGTGAAATTATTAATTTATCTATAATTTGCTACTTCACCCAATCATTCTTTAAGATAAGTTGGTTTAGTTTTTCCAATTACTTTTTGGTCTATTTACCCCTAACTTTTTTTGAATGTAGTTTTTATTGCATCAAATTGAAAAGAAAGCATTTCATTTTGCTTTCTTGCATTTAATTTTGGGTTTTTGTCCAATATATGGTCAATTTTTGAATAGGTTCCAGAACTCGGAAGAAAGTTATTCCTTTCTATCTCCATTCAATTTTTTCTCCAAAGATCTAAATACCTAATTTTTCTTAATATTCCTATTTACCTTTAATTTCTTTCTTATTTGTTTTGTGGTTTGATTTTCTAATTCTTGAGGTGCAAGGTTGAGATCTCCCATATTACAGTTTGTTGTTATTTCTTCAACTCTCTTCTTTCTCCTTTAGGGAAGTTGGATGCCTTCCCTTGGTATATATATTTAATTGATATCCTTCCTTGTTTATTGCCCTTTAGCAAGGTTTGGTTTTCCTTATCTCTTTTTAATTAGATACATTTTTTTTTGCTTGATCTGGAGATAAGGATGGCTACCCCTGTTTTTTGGCTTCACCTGAAGCATAATAGATTTGCTCCAGCCTTTTTACCTTTTCCTATATGTTTCCCTGCTTTAAATGTGTTTTTTGTAAACAACATATTGAGGGTTCTGACTTTTGATTATCTGTTTATCTGCCTCCTCCTTTTGGGGAGTTCATCCCATTCCATTTACGGTTAAGAATTACTAAATTCGGTTCCTGCCATCCTAATAACCCCAGATTATGCTTTTACTTTTTCTTGCCTCCCCAACCCTCTTTCCCCTTTTTGAACTTATGCCCCCACTTGTATCATGATGTTACCCTCTTTAGAATCCCTCCCTCCCCCATTTGGAATCTTTTCCTTTTCTTCCTTATTATCTTTTTTCTTTTCCCTTTTCCTCTCCCCCTTTTTAATGAGGCAAAGAAAATTTTCTAAAACAAATGTCAATTATTTTTTTCTTTGGGCCAACTCTGATGGAGTAAGATTCACCAAATTTCCTCCCCCCTCTAAATTCCCTCAGATAATGATAATTTCCCTTTGCCTCTTTGTGGATGTGTTTTTTTAACCCTCCTTCCCACCTTATTCTGCCATCATCCCTTTTCCATATCTACTTCCATTTTTTATGTTATATCAGTAAAATCAAATTATACATGTTTCTTTTTGTATATCCACAACAAAATACAACCTCAAGATTTATTTTACCTTTTCCCATCTCTTGGGTTCTATGGTTTGGAGATCCAAATTTTTTTTTTAGTTCTGGTTTTTCCTTAGAAAAAAATGGAATTCATTTGTTGTCCATCTTCTTCCCTGGAAAAATGCTCAACTTAGTTGGGGTTTATTCTTGGCCGCATCCCAAAGTTCTTTGCCTTTCAGAATATCAGATTCCAGGCCCTTCAGTCCTTTAATGTGGAGGCAGCCGATCTTGGGTGTCCTTATTTGGCACCTCGGTATTTTTGGTTTTTTTTTTGGTTGCTTGTAAAATTTTTTCCTTAATCTGATAGTTCTAAATTTGGACAATATTCCTTTTGGGGTTTTTATTTTAGGGTTTTCTTTCAGAAGGTGTTGGCAATTTTTCAATGTCTATTTTACTTTCTGATTCTATTACAACTGGGCAATTTCTTTATTATTTTTGCAAAATAAGTATCCAGGCCTTTTTTTTCATCATAATTTTTTGGAAAGGTCCAATAATCCTCACATTATCTCCAGATCTATTTTCTAAGTCTGGTCGTTTTTTTGCAAGTAGATAATTCATGGTTTTTTATTTTTTTTTGTTTTTGTTGACTGATTCTTGCTGTCTCAATGAATCATTAGTTTCCTATTTGTTCAGTTCTAATTTTAAAGAATTATTTTTCATTAGCTTTTTTTACTTCTTTCTTATATGTCCAATTGAGTTTTTTAAATGTATTGTTTTTTCTGGAATTTTTTCCATTTCACTAATTTTTTTTTTTTTTTAGTGAATTATTTTTTTCCAATTCACAGATCCTATTTTTGTGAGTTCTTTGTCTTTTCCACTTCACAAATCCTTTCTTTTTGGTTCTTTTGTCTTTTCCAATTTACAAATCCTACTTTCTAGTGAATTCCTTTATTTTTTCCAATTCACAATTTTACTTTCCTGGATTTTTTACTTTTTCCAATTCATATTTCAGGAAGTTGTTTCCTCTTGTAAGGCTTCTCTTTCCTTTCCCCATTTATCTTCTAACTCTCTTTTTGGACTTTTAATTCTCTTCTTAGAGCAATCATGAAAGAGGACAGTCTGGTGGTTTTTGCTATTTGCTGTCTCTTCCAGGTTTGGTTGACCTGCTCTTTTCTGCATAGAATCTGTCTATTGTTCTTTTCATCTTTTTTATTCATGTTTTAAAGCCTTTTGGATGCCTCCTAGGCAAGGGGGTTCCAACTTCCTCTGCAGAGCAGGGAGAGATTAAACCGGTTTCCTGCTCCAGGTTGGGAGTGCTCTTGGTGAGGAGTTTTTCCTTCCCCAACAGGAGGTGGATTCAGCACTGGCCGAGCTATGGAACTGCCCAGTAGGGCTGTGTGGGTTTGCGATTTCCCTAGGCTAGAGACTAAGGGGTGAAAGTGTCACTGCCTCAGGCCAGAGCCTCTTGTGGGGCTGTGGGTATTAGCAGTTGACCCTAAACTGCTGATTCTACAGGAATTCTGCCCGGCAGTCTCTGCTCCAACAATTCTGCCCCAGCATCTCTGCCCGACAAATCAACCCTGCGAAAGCTCTATGGCCCCAAGCCAAGCCCCCCACTGCACAGATTAAAGGGTAACCTGGGCTGTGCCCTCCTGCCTTGCAGGTTCGCAACTGCCCCAAGGAAAAGCCCTGTACTGTGGGTTGGGGCTGCGAGCTTGTGCTGAGATCTGTGTTTTCACTTTCGGTTTGAGGCTCTCCTGGGAACCTCATTTCTCTCCCAGTCTACGCTGATCTCCCCCCTGGCCCTGGAACCAACCTTTTTTTGGTGAGACTGCAGATTTTCTTCGGCTGGTGAGTTGTTATACTTCTTATCTTTATGAATTGTAGCAGTCAAGACTATTTTTGAGGCTCGATATAATATTGATAAAGAGGGTAAGAGAAGAGCTTAGAAAGTCGCATATGCCTTCTCCGCCATCTTGGCTCCGCCCCTTCTATTGCAGCATTTTCTAAGAAAATTTTAATTAGGTCATGAAAAATCAGACATGTCTGAAAGGACAGTAACAAAAACAATGGCTTTATCACAATTATAAGATGCACACACACACACCACACACACACACAAATGTTAACCATAGAAAGTTTAAGAAAATAATTTAATGTTAAGAAGTAGAAATAAAAGCATCCCCTTCCTCTAAACACCATGCTCTTTTTATCATAGAAGAGAGGGAGGCAAAAAAGAAAACAGAAATGAAGAATCATTTCCTTTGGTCTACCCTGTAGATGGTTTTCATCGCCCCAAGAAATACCCTGACACACAAGCAAAATTATACAAAACTTGGCACCATGATCTCATAATTATAGGTTTTTTCATTATCATGAAAGCTGTCTCTCCTGTTCTTCCTATCTCTTCCACACGGCTATACTAACATTTTTTCCCCTTCTTAATCTCATAAATATGGAGGAAAAGAAAGCAGAGGGAAGAGGAATTAGCTGATGAAAGCAAATCAACTCTTTTGATCCTAAAGTCAGCCCAAGTGATTGAGAAAGACATTGGGAGATGCCTACTTATAACCAATGACAGAAAAAAGGGAACAGATTCAAGATGTGTTTTAGAGATTCAGTTGACAGTACATGTCAACCAATTGGCTCTATAGTATGAGTAATAGAATCAGTTAGTCCCTTACTATCAAGGGATATCTAGGTGGTACATTGTGACCTATGTGACTTTGGAAAAGTCACTTAACTGTTTGACTCAGTTTCTTCATTTGTTAAATGAGTTGAAAAAGGAAATGATAAGATACTATAATTTCTTTGCCAAGAAAAACCCCAAATGTGATCATGAAGAATTGGACTCAACTGAACACATTAACAAACTTTCAATTTTTATTTTCTTTGTTCACTTTATTATTGAATCAGTCTTTCACTAAGACTGATTTTAACATATGATAAGTGCTGGGACATTGTGAAGAATCTCACACTGCCATATGACTTACTGTGAAAGGAGACTAGGCAAAGCATGGACAATTGAAGTTGATGAATTGGGACAATTACAAAATTACTAGTTAATAGGCATGACATTTTTCTTTATTAATTTTCTTCTAAGACTGGTAGTAAGTAGCAAAATGTATTTGAGTTCCTTTTTGCTTTTACTTCTTGGGAGTGTACCTTGTTAAAAATGCAAATGAGCAGAGCAATAACATTCAATTTATAACTAAAGAGGGAAGATGAAAAATGAGGAGGCTAAATAAAAGTAAATTAAATAAATCAGCCCTGAAATAATGGAGACAACTATACTGAAATACAATGTTTACCTCTGGAGTCCCAATATTTTATTCTTATTTTTAGTTTCTTATGTGTGTCCTAGAATATTGCAATTAGCATGGGGGGAGGATAGATATGACTTTCAGATGTTACTTAACAGAATAGTAAACTCAGAAGTAAAATAATTGAATCAAAGAATTAGAAAGCTAGATGGAATTTTAAAGATGATTTTCATTTCACTCTCTTCCTTTTATAGGTAAGGAAAGTAAAATCTGGAGAAGTTGTGACTGGCCCATGGGCAGATAATTACTTCTTGGCAGAGCCAGAACAAGACACCAAGTCTAATGACTTCTTGTCAGTAATTTCCTCATACTAGCATTGCTTTTCTTATTTGACATTTTCTTTGGCTTAGATTCAGAATCTGTTTTTAGGTAGAATTTCAATCAAAAGTAGTTTGTGAGCATTTTTCTTCCAAGTCCTGGTTATCATCTCTAATCCAAGTTTCACACAATTGTCAATGTGATTTTTGTCAAATGCATAGGTTTAATGAATAGTGTGTGTCTTTTCATCTAGTTCTGTTACTTCTAGTTCTAGACCTAAAAGAGATCAAAGTAAGAGAAAAAGGTCCTGTGTGTATAAAAATACTTATAGAAACTTTTTTTCCCTTGTAGTCAAAAAATACCTAGACACTAAATGGATATCAATTAATGGAGGAATGGCTAAATAAGTTAAGATATTTCAATGTATAGAATACTATTGTAATATATCAAATGAAGTAGTTGATTTCAGAGAGATACAATACCTATAGAAGAATTTATACTATATTAATGCAATAGAAATGAACGAGTTTGAGGACTTTTAAAACTGAGGAAGAATGAAATGAACAGAACCAAGAGAACAATTTTTACATCAACAACAACACTGTAAAGACAAACTTTAAAAGCTTTAAAAACACTGAAAAATACAATGCTTCTAAAGGACCAATGATAAAAGATGGCATCATTACAGAGAGGTGATAAATTTAGGATAACATTATCTATATCTGTCTTTCAAATATCTACAGATTTAAATATAAACATGTAATTTTCTTTTAACAAATATGTGTATTCAGCAAAACAAATTCTTTCATGGCTCAATACACACACACACAAACACACACACAAAACATGCACTCCTATGTGTATAAATTTTAAAGGAAGTTTGCTGTCTACACATATTTGTTAAAATAATGTTTTTCTTCTCTTTTATTTCTCTCCAATGGGGAAAGCAATAGAAGAGAGAGAAAAGAGATTTGTTAATTTTTTTTTTAATAGAGGTGTGTGTATATGTGTGTGTGGAGAGGTATTGTTATAGATGTAGAATGTTGTATATATTTCAGATGTGATCACTGTATTTTTTGTTTTATCTAACTGTTTAACTTTATTACAAGAGCCTTTCCATGAAGTGGGGATAATCTGTGAATGTAATGTAAATAAAATATGTCAATACAGTTTTTTGTATGCAAAGTTGTCTCTTACATGTAGCATGGGGATGTTACTGTCTAGCTTGAAGAGAGGTAAAATAGACTTCTCCAACCTCTTCTCCCTCCATCCTTCTCCAAGGAAAACTAATTTCTGCTAGGAAGGGAAGCAGGAGGGTGAGGCCAGGGTTTGCCACTCTATTGTCCTCAGAGGAGTAGGTGTAATAGGCTGGAACTATATCTTTCTGCTCCCTTAAAATTGTTAGTCTAGGAGACAGATTATCAAGTTTAAACTTCCTTTTGATTGCTATTTCATTAATAGCAATACAGGACTGTATATCCATCAAATACCAGTTTCTAAATGAAGTAGTTATTTATGATGGATATGATAGGGAATTTGGGCAAAACTGACCATCTCAAAATTTGTGCTAGAGAAGGAAAAGAAATCAAGAAAGTGTTGAATCCACCCAGCAGATCCAACCCTGGCTCAGTGTTGCACTGAGAATAACACAGGTCAGGGGGGATACAAGCAAACAATTCATTGGATGGACAAGACTTTATAGAGCAAAATCACAATTGTGTATAAACAGTTATGGAAATTATGTTCCTTGTTTCTTCTGGCTGAACATATAATTTTAGCCAATTTCCTGGTTTTCTCAGTCATAGGATTTGCACATATATCAAGTTCTCAGGGTCATGTAGAACTATAGTAGTGTGATGATTGAGTATTCCCATCTTTTTATACCATCAAAAAATTTAAAGTACATAAAGGCTAATTTGAGTCTGCATCTTACTCTCCTCACTTACCCCTTTCTTTTGTTTTTGAAGAACAGTTTTTATGTCCTGATTTTTCCTTTCTACAATTGCTTGTCCAGTGGGATTGTAAAGTATACCTGTTTTATGGTAGATATTATATTGAACACAAAAAGCTACAAATTGATTACTTGCATAAACAGGCCTATTATCAGTTTTCAAGCATTATAGTATTCACAACAACAAAAGAACTCAGTAAAAATCAATAACATGATTGGTAGCTTCCCCCCTCATTGCAATAGCAATAGTGTAGCCTGAAAAAGTATCTACTAAAACACAAATGAACTTAAGCTTTCCAAATTCAGGAAAATGAGTGACATCCATTTACCATAATTCTAAAGGAGCAAAACTTTTTGGATTAATAATGGAATTCTGAGGTCCAGGATGAAAAGGCATACACTTTTGACAAGATTTGACAATATGTCTAGCTTGTTCTTGTGTAATGTCAAATTGTTTTCAAAGCATTTGAGCAGATTGGTGAAATTGGTTATGTGATCTTTGTGCAGAAATTTAAGCAATGAATCTGTAATTGTGTTTCCTTGTGATGTAGGCCTTGGAAGGGAAGTGTAAGATGGAAAATGCATAATGAAAATGGATCTGTTCCTTTCCCTTATTATCTTCTGTAAATAAATAACTGCCCAATGTCTCCTTTTTGATCTTTAAATTGAGCCTTCTTAATATGATTCCCAGTGTTCACTACATATTTGTTATTTTAAATTGTATTGATATCTCCTTGTAGTTCATTTAAAAATGTGATAATAGCAAACAACTCATTTTTTTTTTTAGTAGATTCAAAAGGTATGGTAATAATCTTTCTAATTTGTTTGGTGGGAATATTAATACAAGGACTGTTTATTTTTTTGTGGCTTCTGTAAAGACTAACAGAGGCCTCTTGTAAAGGGCTTGTTTTTACTTTTGAAAGATAAATCCACTGGTACAAGTGGACTGTTTGTAATAATTTGTTTACTACCTTACTATCATATTGTCCCTGATACATGGCTAATAATGTTTGCCAATGTTGGCTTGCTGAAAAAAAGCTCATCTCTTTGTCTATTAGTGTATGACACGCGTACAATTTTTGGGTGTTCCCTAGTCAATTGTTTCTGTTTTTAATGTCTTTTTGTCTAATGTCTAATGTCTGCAACACTAGAAGAATAAGGAAAAATAGAATTTTTTAGGTTGGAATGTGGAAAGCAATCATTCTCACACACTTAACTTTTGATGAATGCACCTTAAGGACATGGTTGGTGTATTTATATGGAAATATCATTCTCTGTCTGATCATCAATTCTTTTTAAAAATTGTTTATGGAGAGTTTCTTCAACACATGTCAATTGTTCTTCTGCCTCCTCAAGTTAATTGTCTAGGCAATTTCATGTCTAAGTTTTCCTTTAATATATCAAATAGAGCTTTTAGCACAATTCCTAATAAAGGTCTCAGCCAATTCAGATCCCTTAACAACTTTTGAAAATAAATTAGGGTTCTGAGGGAACCTTAATTTTTCTTCTTATCTGTAATTCCTTATTCTTAACTGTATATCCTAAGTATAAGAATGGTGATTTTCTTTGTATTTTATCTGGTTCTGTTACTAATCCCCACTTATTCAACTGCTTTTCAGCATCTTGTAATAAATATTTGTTCCAGTACTTCTTCATATGGACATCCACATAGAATGTCATCCATGTAATGAATTCCAAAAGGGGAAAAAATAGGTATGGCCCAATTGGTATAAATAATAGAGAAATTAAAAATTATTCCCTATGATAAAATGAAGGTAGAAGAAACAAAGGCACTGAGAAGAATGATATAGGTTAGGCGGGATACAAACAAGCAATCCATTTATTCACTGGAGGGACAAGACTTTTATAGAGCAAAATCATAATTGTGTATAAACAGTTTTGGAAATTGTGTTCCTTGTTCCTTCTGGCTGAGCACATAGTTTTAGCCAATTTCATATAACAAAAATTTTAAAATGAGAAAAACTAAATTCTTATCTTCCCTTGTAGCTTTTCAGCTAATTAAAAGATATCTTTGGAATTGAAAACACAGAACAAAAGAGGTTACAAAATGGATACTTAAGTTAATTAAGAAGATAAAAAAAAGTATTAATTGTTTTGTATAATGTCATGTCAGCATGAATCCAGTCACCCACATCGTTGGGTATTGAATGAACCCATATGTGATATCTAACTTAAACAAGGGGGTTGAATAGGGGCATATATTGTCCCCATTATCAAAAAGGAAGGGAATAGGCCCTGCAAACTATAAATCATTTATCTAGACTTTAATAACTGATAAGAATTATTTTTTATAATTTATTCATTTTACCAATTTTTTTTCCTTTTTAAATTTTGTCTTCCAAATTCCTTTTCCCACTTTCTCCATATACTAGACAGGCAAGCAAAATGGCATCAATTATACATGTGAAATCATGTAAAACATTTTCATATTAACCATATTGCAAAAAAAAGTTTAAAAAAAGTGAGAAAATTATATTTTACTTTGCAGCCAGAGTTCACAGTTTTATCTCTGTAGATGAATAGCATTCTTTTTTTTTCATCATGAACCCTTTGAAATTGTCTTGGATTATTGTATTGACCAGAATAGTCAGGTTTTTCAGAGTTCATCATCATTACAACATTGTTGTGACTGTGCTCAATGGTCTCACTTGGTTGTTCTCACTTACTTTTCCCTAATTGATAAGTATTCCCTCGATTTCCAATTCTTTGTCACTATAAAAAGAACTGCTATCAATATTTTTGCACATATAAGTCCTTTTCTTTTTTTCTTTAATTTCTTTGGAATACAGACTTAGTAATAATATTGCTGACCATGCAGTTTTAAAGCTATTAAATTGTTCCAAGGAATCACTGACTTAATTTAAGTTCATTAGTGTATGTACTTTTTCATTTAAAAGAACTCATATTTATGGATTGGGATTTTCAGTATTTTAAACCAAAGAAACAAAAATTTTAAAGAGATTAGATATCTAAGAGGACACTTCAAGTAGTCTTGTCAAAGACTGTTTTATAGTTAAATGTCATTGTTCAAGTAAAATAACAATACTCAACTTTAACTTGATTGTATTCTATGCATATTGTGTTATTGATACATCAATACATTGCTATATCATGAGTTCATTTTAATGCTTTAATAATTGAATTTCAAAATTAGTTTTCTTCACAAACCTTTGAGTTTTTTTATGTATGTAGAAACATTTTTCTGCAAATAGTTCCACAAATAATCCCCAGATTGGCAAAGAAGTGCTCTACACACACACACACACACACACACACACACACACACACACACAATGTAAAGAGCTCCTCATCTAGAGGTATATATTCCAATCAGTCCCTTGGTTATGCTTTCCTTCTCTTCACAAACTGCAAATGAAATAAAAAGCATTTATGCAATTTTTGTTGTTCAGTTGTTTTAGTCATGTCCAACTCTTTGTGATATCATTTAGGGTTTTCTCAACAGATATTAAATTGATTTGTCATTTTCTTCTCCAGCTCATTTTATAGATGAGAAACTGAAGCAAAAAGGATTAAGTTACCTTGACATAAATCCAACAGCTAGTAAGTATCTGAGGTCAAATTTGAATTTAGAAATGAGTTTTTCTGATTCTAGGCCTGATACTATATCCACCTAGTCACCCACTTTATGCAATTATCATTAAACAATTTCATTACATAAAATAAAAACTATTGAAAGCATGAGAATTAGTCACCTGCAATATAAAGAATATATTCCTTTAAATCCTCTGACATAGTCCTCCTCCAAAGACAAATATTTCTTTTAGACTACTTTTCCCTCTCTCTCATCTTCTTGCCACAAAATGGAACTTGGGGACAATAGATCAAGAGTTCAATGCATCAGTTTACTCTCCATTTGTTACCATTTAAGGAGACATCAAGCACATTCAATTAATTGTTGTTTAGTCATTTTTCAGTTGTGTCTGATTCTTCATGAACCTATTTAGAGTTTTCTTAGCAAAGCTATTGGAGTGGCTTTTCATTTCCTTCTCCAATTATAGATGAGAAAAATTAGACAAAGAAAGCTAAATTAAGCCCAAAGTCACACAGCTAGCAAACTAAATTTGAACTCAGGAAGATGAATTTTCTTGAGTCCAGGTCAATGTGCTTTGTCCACTGCACCACCTTCCTGCTTCATCTACTATCTCAAGATGAAAGAGTCCTGTGGAATTTTTGATGATTTTCATCATCACAGAAGCATAGAAATACTAGAACACAACATTACTTCCTAGGGTCACAAGACCTTTTTGTTGATCAAGGTCCAAAACTCTGTAGCATGGTCTTTTCCTGTCCCATATGTCCTTGCAAATCTCAACACTGAAAATTACACTAATTAAATGTTCCAAAAGGGAAAATCAACAGAAAGATTGCTGGACGTTTATAGCCAGAAATGACAGTGGGAAGGTGATTTAGCTGATTCTAATGTTCTCCTCTCACCTTGAAAATATTTATCCCATTCTACATAGGTCATTAACTTCCTCCCATCTCCTTACTCCAATTCCCCCACTTCTATATTTAGCCAAAAGGTCAAACATAGGTAAAAAAATGTGTAATTCTACTAGTAAAGAAGCAAAAATATCCTCACTGAATATTACTACATTAACAACTAGGTGATTGTGTGTTACCTAGAGAGTTTAGATGACTTTTAGTAGACCTCATAAAGATTTTTTGTGGGAAAAACAAAATCATATTTTGTCCTTTTCCCCAAATTATGGATGCAGTTGCTTTTTCATTGCCCTGGATTTAGTCTCTAGAACAATTTTTTTTGAATAGTCAATTCTTATTTTAGAATTTCATTTTTGGTTTTTTGTTTTGGCTTAGGATCATTTCATTTTTATATTTGCTTCCAAGTGGAAAGATACTTCCAGAAACAAATAAAAACCTTTTCTTGTTATGATCAAATTAGGGGCATACAATTCCAGAACTTCGAAAAATTATATTTATTATATTATAGTAACTTATAGCCATTATAATGGTATGGTCTTGGTATTTCTCTCCTCACTGACCTTTTTTTCCTTTTTGTTAAGAAAAAACTGGTTTTTTTGTTTTGTTTTACAAAATTTGGTTTTGTAGGTTTTTTTGTTTGTTTTTTGTTTTTTTGACTGAATGAATTTGATCTCAACAACTTCATTCTTTATTGTTCTCTTGTAGGTGATATTTTGCTAGCATTGATGCTGGTGAATAAAATAAGTATCATGAGTAATAGTAAAATAGGAGTTGTATCTCCTATTGGTTAAATCACTAGATTTCATTTGAGAATTAGAAAGGATTTCATTAAAGGCTTTTGTTGCCTTGATTCTACATGGCCCAGAACAATAGCTCTCATATAGAAAGCATGGGATGTCTTGAGTAATTTTGCAAATTGGAAATTTTTTTTAATTTTAAATTTTAAAAGATCTATAGACTGACCAGTACCTAAGATTTATCTGTGCAAGGCAATGCTTCTATCATAGAGCCCTGAAAAAAAATTTTTTTTACATATTCCTTGTCCTTTGTTCTTGAAGAGGACCAAAATTATATCACTATTTTAGAGTCAAATTAGCATGTCTGACTGTGACGGATTAGACCAATATGAGTTCAGAAGGCTCTGCCACAGGTGAGACCCAAATAGTCCTTATGAACATTTGGGGTGGATAGTCTAAATTTGCAGATCTCAAATTTCTTCTGAGTTAATTCAATTTTTCTTTGCTAATATAGAGAATAGCACTTTCTCTGAGCCACACTGAACACTCCTGTGCCAATGTCTCTTATGATTATACAATCAATTCTAAAGTTCTTAAGAGACCTTGAGACTGTCCTTGTATCAGTTTTTCTTACTAGCTTGTGAGTACCTGCCCTGAGTGAATTCTCCATAAAATAGTGTTTTGGGCAACTGTATATTTATCATTCAACAATGTAGCCAGCATTGTAAAGGCAACATGACTCTTGTATCTACAGCACAAAGTCATCACTCAGGAATTTAACTCTGATAGTAGACAGAGGAAGATTCCTATGGAGTAGTAGAGAAGAAAAAATCGTGTCTATTATGCTGCTAATAGAAATGAAGAAAATGGACAGAGGAGTGAAGTGTGTCATTGTGTGGCTTTTTCTCCCTCTAGCATGGGTGACACTAGTTTCATACTTATAACCAATAAGAAATGGTGAATGTTTTTGTTTGCATGCCTTACTGTTGCTCTTAAAGCTACCTTTATAAAAGGTTTTTTAGTGGTGGCAGTGTGGGCTTTGATTAATTTATTGAATTGTTAGAAATAATTCTGAATTTCTGAATTGGACATGGACAAGATTAGAAGTGCTAATCAGAGTTTTTCAGTGTTTAGGCTATTTATTGTACATTTGTGGAGTGTCAGGTAGGGGATGAGAAAGAGTTATCACTTTGAACATTGACTTTATATATAGGTTCATTCAGGTTTGCTTTTAAGCCTTGGATTTATTTATGTTTATGACTATATGATGTATTTTTTTTTAACTTAAAGCTGAGTTCTCAATGTTAGAAACATATTACTCCTTCATGTGGAACAATAGTATCACCAAACTCATCCTACTGAATTCCTTTCAAAGTCCAAATTCCATTCCAATGTGTATGTAATAAGATGGATCAAAGCCATTTTGCTTGCAATATAAGTAATTGAAATAGCAGAGAAATTCCAGGAAATTGGCTGAACTCTCCTCAGTTTCCCCTGGAAACAATGTTAAATCAAGCCTCTAAATAAATTCTGGAGCAATAGAACCTGCAGAAAGATGGAGTGTAACAATTGCCCAGCTTAGTGGGGCAGCTAGGTGATGTAATGGATAAAGGACCATCCCTGAAGTTAGGAGGACCTTGGTTCAAATCTGGCCTTAGACACTTTATACTTCTTAATTGTGTGACCTGGGTGAGTCATTTAACCCCAATTGTTTCAGAAAAAAAAAGAACCTTAATAAAGGTATCTCATGTGATTAAAATATATGTTCTCTAAATATTTAAGAATAGAGTTTCTAGAGTATATTACTACAGAAAAGAATAGATACTTTTAACAATCCAGATACCTGAAAATAAAAGTTTTAAATGAATTTGTAGAGGTGTAAGATAAACATTATTTTTGCTAGGTTGGCTTGAGAATCAAGTACTCTTATTTATAGAAATGTTTCTAAATTTAAGTATAACCACTGTTATGTCACACCATAATGTAGAAGAACCCTGGTCTCAGAACAAAAGAGTTGCATGGTTTAATTGCAACTCTGTTATTAATAATGATAATACCTATGATTTTTAATTTTTTTCAAAGTCCCTAATTTTTCAAATGCTTTTATGTCTTTAAGCAATGATAAGATTTTTAAAAAAATGATTTGTGGTTCAGTATAATTACTGAACTCCACAGGATACTTCCCCCACTCCCAAGTCCAGACTTAACCATCAATAATAATCCATTACTTAATGATCTTTTAGCTGCTTATAAATTCAATCTATTAATATATACAAATTAAAAACAAAGTTCTTGGCAAATATTACTTCATTTATTGCTGCAATAACCCTATGAAGAAGTACTATTAATATACCAATTTACTGATGAGGGTTGAAAATTTGCAGCAGATTAAATAGCTTTCTCAAGGTCATATAGCTAGGAAGTGTCTGAGGCCAGGATTTCAAGTCCCTCTGCTCGACTCCAGTCTAATACTCTCTCCACAGTATAATTTAGCTTCCTGTGTAAATTTGCTCAAGTAACTTAGACATATTTTCTTATCTTAAAATAGGGATTACAATACAATACTTGTTGCAGAATAACATGATTTCATTAAATATTTAGAGATGGAAGAGATCTTAGGGGTCATTCAGAGAGCACTCTTATTGAGATCAAGTTCATAAGTAGCAACTGACGTGGAATAACTAAAAGGGAAATTAGAGCAGTTATCCAAAAAAAAAATTCCAATTATAACTCATATCAAGTGATCATTAAACTTTGTTTTAAAACTTCCAAAGAAAAGAACTCACCTCTTAAAGCAACCAATTCTACTTTTAGCTAATAATGTATAGTAATAGTTTTTCCTTATATCAACACAAAGTGGATTTTATACCCGGTGTTTCTAGTTTTGCTTTCTAAAGGCAGAGATGAAACCTGAACATCCTTTCACATCACAGAGTGTTAAATACTTGAATACAATCAAAATGCCTCGCCTGAATCTTCTCTTGCCCAATCTAAAAGCTTCCCATTCTTCCAATCAAATCTCATATGCCATAGTCACTATTGCATTTTTTCTGGACACTTTCTATCTTATTAAAGACTTTCATATATTGTGAAGCTCAGAACAAAATACAATATTCCAAAAGAGATCTGACCAGGACAAAATGGTGAGCACTTTTCAACTACGAATTTCTTAAAACTATGGCTCTTAATCCAGTCTAACATCATATGATTTTGGGGGGATGCTGCTATACTTTATTGTTTAATATTGTCTAGAAATTTTTTTCACCTATTTGCTGTTTAACCATATTTTTTCTGCTTTGTGTTTGTAAAGCAGATTTCTGAACCCACATAATTAGTCAATGTTAGCTATAGTAATGAGAAGAAAAAGAATTGAAAGAATTAGAGTAGACAATGAGGAAACAAAACTATCACTCTTTGCAGATGATGTGCTAGTATATTAAGAGAATCCTAAAAAATAAGAAAAATAAACTACTTAAAATAACAACTTTATCAAAGTTGTAGGATATAAAATAAAACCACATAAATAATTGGCATATTACCAACAAAGCCCAGCAGCCAGAAAGAGAAATCCCATTTAAAATAATTATACATAATATAAAATATTTGAAAGTCTACCTGCCAAGACAAATCCAGGGACTATACAAACATAATTCCAAAATACTTTTAACACAAATAAAGCCAGAGCTAAACAATTGAAAAAATATGCATTGCTTATGGGTAGACTGAGCTATTTGAATAAAAATGACAATCCTATCTAAATTAATCTATTTATTCATTGCCAGACCAATCAAACTGCCAAAAAATTACCTTATAGAGTAAGGAAAAAAAATCTGAAATAACAAAAGGTCAAGAATTTCAAGAGAACTGATGAAAAAAAAAAAAACTGCAAAGGAAGCTGCTCTAGCAGTACCTAATCTAAAACTATATTATAAAGAGGCACTCATGAAAACCATCTGATACTAGCTAAGGAATAAAGTGGTAGATCAGTGGAATAGGACACAATAGCCAATGAGTAAAATCTTCTATTGTTTGATAAACCAAAGGCTTCAACTTCTGGGAAATTACCTGCTATTGGACAAAAACTGGAAAATACTATAGCAGAAACTAGGCATTGACCAACATCTCACCAAGATAACATCAAAATGGCTTCATGATTCAGATATAAAAAGTGATACTGAGCAAATTAGGAGAGCAAGGGATAATCGCCTATCAGATTTTTGGAGAAAACAAAACAGGAATTAGAGAACATGAAATACAAAATAGATAATTCTGACTGAATCAAATTTAAAAGATTTCACACAAACAAATCCAATGCAGCCAAGTTTGTTTATTGTTTCTGATAAAGGTCTCACTTCTAAAATATATATATAGACTCAAATTTATAAGAATACAAGTCATTCCACAATTGACATATAGTCAAAGGATATGGATAAATTGAAGAAATTTAAACTGCCTATAGTCATATTGGAAAATGCTCTAAATCATTGTTGGCTAGAGAAATGCAAATTAAAACAACTCTGAAGTACAATCTTATATATAGTAGATTGAATAATCTGACAAAAAAGCAAATTGACAAATGTTTGAGAATATATTGGAAAATTGGGATCCTAATGCATTGTTGGTGGAGTTGTGAGCTCATCCAACCATTTCAGAATGCAATTTGGAACTATGCTGAAAGGCATATCAAATACCCTTTTTTCCCCAGCAGTATCACTGCTGGTTCTATAACCTAAAGAGCTCATAAAAGAGGGAAAAGTACCCACATGTGCAAAAATTTTTGTAGCAGTTCTTTTTATGGTGGCAAGTAATTGGAAACTGAGTATTTGCCCATCAGTTGGGGAATGGCAAATAAGGTATGGTATTTGAATGTAACAGAATATTATTGTTCTGTAAGAAATGATGAGCAGACTGATTTCAGAAAAACCTGGAAAGACTCACATGAATTGATGCTAGGTGAAGATCATGTGATGATCAACTATTATGGACATTACTGAGATGTGATGATAAAAAAAAAATTCCAGTAAGGGTTGGAAAATGCCATCTATATCCAGAAAGATAACTATCTGAATGCAGATGGAAGCATACTATCTTCATTTTTTTGAAGGGTTTGTTTACTTTTCTTCATTGTATTTTCCCCTTTTATTTTGTTTTTTGCTTTGCAGCATGACAAATATGGAAATATGTTTAAAATGATTGTACATGTACAACCTATTTCAGATTGACCGCTGCCTTGGAAAGGGGGGGTGTAATGTTGTGCCACAGCTCTCTTTTAATGTCCTGACCCAATTTCCTTAATTGTCCTATTCAGTTACTCTGCCTCAGGTTATAACCATTCATGTTAATGTTAGGATAAAGGTCTTATATCTTAGTCTTTAGGCTATAATCATTCCCTCTTAATGTTTGCTGGAATAAAGGTATTTATCCATTTTAGACATCATTAGAATATCAGGAGCCTCTCCAGTACCTCCCATTATGTCATCCTAAGTGCCTCCCCCCATCAGGTCATCCCCATCCAGGTACCTCCTCCATTATGTCATTGTTCTTGTTGCCTATAAAAGAATCTTGTATCTGATGTTCACTGCTGGATTCTTTGAGACAATAGTCTCATTCAGCCCTGGGACCAAACCATGGATCCATTTGGTCCCAGTAAATCTCTCCATTTAATAAATTATTAAATACTCTCTAAGTTCTATCTTGCTCAGTTTCTCCAGCATTACATTTTGGAGGCCCCAGCGAGATGTTCGAAAATGAGCAGGATTAGAGATAAGAGACTTTCCGGTCTCTGCTTTGAGTATCAGGGTGGCTGCAGATCTGAATTCTTGGCCTGGAGAAACCGGGTCCCCCTGTATTTTTTTTCAGAGCCTCCAGGAAAGAGAACTGTTTCCAGGCACAACAGCCTGATGGTAGACACCCCCATTTTGGCCACAGGAAAGTAAGTCTGTCTGGGTACCTTTTGGGGTACCATCTGGTTAAGTCTTAAAACTTGTTCTGTCTGTAAGCTAGCATCTGGATTCCCAGAATTATGAAATGCTGATGGGCATAAATTCTGGGAATAGAATCTTCTGGACACAGGGGACCCTACCTGGGTGCCTAAGACACATCTGTGTGCCAGTTGGCACAACTCTGGGCATTCCAGAGTATAAATCTGGGTGTCTTTTTTTTAAGACGCCATCTGGCTAAAAAAAAAAAAAAAAAAAAAAGAAGGCTCTGTTTGGATTATGGAAGGGAAGATTCTGGAGCTGACAACTTCCTCAGAGCGATTCTTTCCAGATAGCCCTTGGTCTGTGTTAAATGTTTTGATTGCACAGTCTATGTGTATTCTGTGTTCTGTGTGATTTGTTTGTCTGTTTTGTTAATTTAAGAGCTCTGTTAAGTTTAAGAACAATGATGAAGAAATTTTGGAATTGGATTATTTCAGTGTTGCAGCTGTACTTAGTATAATTCTGAATTCCAGCTGGAGAAAACATTTGATTAGGAATTTTAGGATGATTCTAAATTTGGGAAATAATTTTACTAGTTTTCCTTTGCATGCCAGATTTGTTCTGAGTATTCTTTTGGACAGTTTTAAAATTGTGGAAAATAATTTTACTGTTGCCTATGCAAGTTAGATTTAGTTATCTTTTAAGTATAAGATCTTAAAAAGAACAATAGCTTGTTAAAGAAGTTCTGTTAACTTGACTGAAAGGGATCATGGGCCTCTAATTAGGTAAAGTATGTAGCAAAAAGGATCTGACTTTTCTGAAGACTCCAACTTTTGCCAAGTTGGAGTTTAGGAGAAGCCCATTGGAAATAATGGCCAGATGGGGCCAGAAGGAGAGAAAGAGACTACACTGTTTCATTATTTGAAATATGATTGGAAAAGCAGTTTTATATTGGAATTTAAAGCTGTATTTTTGTGAGGGATAGAAATCCTACCCAAAAATGACTACTCAGAGACTTCTAGAAGTAAAAAGCAGAGAAGTTAATAGATTCTCATGAGAATGAGCAATTCCACTATGAGGAGGGAAAGAGAGAAAGCTCATGGTAGGAGGGCTAAAAAATTAGGAAAGATATACAGTTTTTATAGGTTTAGTTACAAAGGATTACCTCATGGGTTGGGGAGCATTAAGAAATAGGTAACCTCTTCCCTTAATTGAATGTTAGACATTGGTGCCAAAAACAGATTAGAATGGAATGCTTTCAGATTCCCTGAATCCATACATCAGACCTTCAAGTTCAGATTACCAGGCTAAAAGCATTTAACTAATAGTCTAAATATTGATAACATTAACAGAGGAAACTTGTAAACAATATCAGGTTTGACTCCCCATTTCCCTTTAGTGTTCTCACCCCCTTCCTAAGAAGCCAGGGAGGGCTTGACCACCTGTGTTCTACAATAAAAGAAAGCAGGAGATGTAGAGGGATGAACTCTGAAAAGGTGTACTTGAATCAAGAACAGCAGAGTATTTATAGTTAACCACCTACTAAATATGAGATAATGGTTCTCTAAATATATACTTAATGTGAAATGGTGATATAATGGTTGCACATGCTCAGCTGTTGTAGTGATATAATGGTACTGAAATATTTAAAAGAAAGCCTCAGACATGGGGACAAAAGAAGAATCACAGTCATAGACACAGAGAAGACTGACAATCCCGCTTCCAGACTCGAAGTAGTGGACTTCACCTTTGACTAGCTTTGTGGTTGCCCTCTGCCTTCATCACTTTTCCACCTAAAGACCAAGGCCCATCCAAAGATCTTTCAGAAAGCTAGACCAGACATTTTAGCCCCACTATCACCACTACTATTCAATATTGTGTTAGAAATGCTAGCTTTGGCAATCTGAGAAGAGAAAGAGATTAAAAGAATGAGAATAGGCTAAGAGGGAACCAAATTATCACTCTTTGCAGATGATATGATGATATAGTTAGAGAACCCCAGAGAATTAACCAAAAAACTATTAGAAATAATCCACAACTTTAGCAAAGTTACAGTATAATAATAAATCCACATAAATCATCAGCATTTTTATATCACTAACAAAGTCCAACAGCAAGAGATACAATGAGAAATTCCATTTAAAATACCTTTTGATAGTATAAAATATTGGGAAAATAACAACAAAATTCATCTGGAAAAACAAAAGGTCAAGGATTTCAAGGGAATTAATGAAGAAAAATCAAATGAAGGTGACCAGCTGTACCAGATCTAAACCCATACTATAAAGCAGTGGTCATCAAGCCATTTGGTGCTAAGAAATAGATTAGCTGATCAATGGGTTAGGTTCACAGGACAAAATAGTCAATGACTATAGCAGTCTAGTGTTTGACAAAAGCAAAGATCCCAGCTTTTAGGATAAGAATTCACTGTTTATCAAAAACTGCTGAAAAAAATGGAAACTAGTATAGCAGAAACTAAGCATTGCCCCACATATAGCACTATATAGCAAGATAAGGTAGAAATGGTTTCATGCTCTAGACATTATAGAATGATATTATAAACAAATTAGAAGAATATAGGATAGTTTACCTCTAAGATTTGTGGAGAAGAAAGGAATTTGTGACCAAAGAAGAACTAGAGTTCATTACTGATCACAAAATAGTTAATTTTGATTATATTAAGTTAAAAAGTTTTTGTAGAAACAAAACTAATGCAGACAAGATTAGAAGGGAAGCAATAAACTGGGAAAACATTTTTACATTCAAAAATTCTGATAAAAGCCTCATTTATAAAATATATAGAGAATTGACTGAAATTTATAAGAAATCAAGCCATTCTCTAAAGGATAAATGGTCAAAGGATATATGAACAGACAATTTTCAGATGAAGAAATTGAAACTATTTCTAGTCATATGAAAAGGTGCTCCAAATCCCTATTGATGAGAGAAATGCAAATTAAGACAACTCTGAGATACCACTACACACTTGTCATATTGGTTAAGATGACATGAAAAGATAATGACGAATGTTGGAGGAGATGTGGGAAAAGTGGGACACTGATACATTGTTGGTGGAATTGTGAATGGATCTAACCATTCTGGAGAACAATTTGGAACTATGCTGAAAAATTGATCAAAGTATGCATACTTCAGCAGTGTTACTATTTGGCTTTTGTCTCAAAGAGATCTTAAAGAAGGAAAACAGATCCACATGTGCAAAAATGTTTATGGCAGTCCTTTTTGTAGTGGCAAGAAACTGGAAATTGAATGGATTCCCATCAATTGGAGAATGACTGAATAAATTATGATATATGAATGTTATGGAATATTATTTTTCTGTAAGAAACAACCAACAGGATGACTTCAGAGAGGCTTGGAGAGACCTACATGAACTGATGCTATGTGAATTGAACAGAACCAGGAGATCATTATACATAGCAACAAGACTGTATGATGATCAGTTCTGATGGATGTGGCTCTCTTCAACAATTAGATGATTCAAACCAGTTCCAATTGTTCATTGATGAAGAGTGCCATTTACAACCAGAGAGTGGATTGTGGGAACTGAGTGTGGACTACAACATAGCATTTTCTCTCTGTTGTTGTTTGCTTGCATTTTGTTTTCTTTCTCAGGTTTTTTTTTTCTTTCTTGATATGATTTTTCTTGTGCATCAAGATAACTGTATTAATACTTATACATATATTAGATTTAATATATGTTTTAACATATTTAACATGTATTGGATTACCTGACATTTAGGGGATGGTCTGGGGCAAAGGATGGAAAAATTTGGAACAGAAGGTTTTACAAGGGTCAATGTAGAAAATTTTCCCATGCATAAGTTTTGTAAATAAAAAGCTTTAATTAAAAAAAAAATTATGAATCTCATATAATTTACAGTCAATTTTTATACATGCAATGATTTAACTTTACATTTTGGAAGAAGCCTTTTTTTTCTTTTTGTGAGCCAGGAAAAAAGGTTAAATGCTAGTTTTATTTTGTATTCTTTTTAAATTGTGGGTGGTGATAAAGAAGAGGAAATAGAACTCAGAAATTTTATAAATGTAAAAAAGAATAGAACTAGGGAAAAATATTTTATAAATAAATAAAAGTACAGGTCTTTCACTCTGAAATTTTCCTGACTTTGCTTTTAACTTGTCTTCTGGTTCCCAAAAGTTTTTAAGGTGACAGTAAACTGCTTTTCCGTTTCTTTCTTTTACCATTCCAATTCACCCCACTATGGGAAGAAAGAGAGAGACTCTCTTTTCACTATGTACTATAACATCTAAAACCCGCATAAAGTTATCAAGGATGAAGGGTTTACCTTATTCCAGCAATGGCTTAAACACAAGAGTGAAGTCCTAATTATTTCCAAATAAAAAGGGTTAGTTTTCATATTCAGGGATCCAGATACAGCAACTCAGATCTCCCTTAAGCCCTGTGAAGAGGAGAAAAGGTGGGTTTACTAAAGACAGAATGGCTGGTGTTTTGCCACAATTCCATCACTGCTGCTTAGATCTCCCCTAAGCCACATGAAGCAGAGAGAATCTGGCATCTAGAGAAATTACTGATTGGAGTGCAAGGGCCAAGGAGGTTGATGCTCAAAATGGAGATTTGGACATTGGTGGCCAGAATCAGCAGGAGAATTAGAGGGGGTTATGCTGGGGCTTTAGAAGAAACTGTGGCATTAACAAAGGGGCTACTGAGGAGTAAGGATAAGTGTTCCCTAAATTGGAAAGATGTCAGACATGCTGGAACAAGCAAGGACATTGATTTATCCAAGAGCAGGAGTGCATGGATTGTCCTCAAGAAAATTTCACAAAGGATTCTATAGAGCTATATCCCAGATGTATCAGAAGGGATAGTCTTTTCTGCAATCTTAAAGTGATTAATCTCAAAACTTTCAAGATATGCTAAATTTTTTTTTTTTGCAGCTCCCCCTCCCCCATTTCTCAGTAGCAGAGTTCCAACTACTAAGAATTTCATTTCCCTTTTCTTTAAGTATGCTAATACATTTGCTAAACACAGCTTTTCACTCTCAACTGGGTGCATTTAGCTCAATAGGCAGAAGTTTTTTGTTTTTTTTTTTTGGTTTTTTTGGTAAGCAGAGCTTCCCCAAACTAACTTTTTTGAAGAAATGGAGTCCAGCTCAAACCACAAACAAAATAGAAATTCATTTCAGAGAGCAGACTCATGGGAGATGGATCAACAGAGAGAAAAAACAAAGCTTGCATTTAATATCCTTACTTGAGAAACTCAGGCATGCGTTGTTTTCCTGATCTTACAAAGTGTGCTGAAGACAGCTTTTAGTTCCCTTTTGTAAGGATCCCCAAAGTCCCACTGATGTCCACTATCCCAGTGTCCCAAAGAAGGTGAGGCACAAGTAACATCCTTTGAAAAGAACACAACCTAAATCAGAGAGATTCTTGATAAAGTCCCATCAATGGCTACTCAATATGCTAATTGATTCATCTTGTAAAATTTTGGGGTTTTTCAAGGGTTTACCACTTTATGGAAAAATAGGACTCAAAAAATTTGGGGTAATCTTACATTTCCTTTGTGTCTGTGATAAAGGTCATACAGATTTTTCAGCACCATATGAAATAGATTTGTAGCACTTAGCTTTAAATTGTTAGAGAGTAATAGAATGGGGGAGCATAAAAATTTTAGATTGTTAGAATTACAGAATTATAGTTTAAAAGACATGAAAATTCATGTGAAACAGTTATCACAGATTAAAAAGATTTGCCATTTATGAATGTGAAATAGTTCATGTGCTCAACCAAATATGATTAAGCAAGGGAGAAGTATGCAAGATTAAACAGATTGGCAAACTTTTACAGCCTCAGGGAAGAGAAGCAGGAACAGGGTCTGGGATATGAGGAGAAGAATTAGGGAGGAGTTGGGGAAGAGTTAGGAAAAGTCTAGGGAGGGGCCAAAGAGGAGCCAGGTAAGTTTAATTGACTGATCAGTCTCAAAACTTGTCTCAAGATATACTAATCAAGACAATCTGTGAAGATGGCTTATCTCCCTATAATAATAGGAATAGGATGAATATATTAGAGTTAGTGACAGTGGAGGCTGACTGGGCTGATTAGAATTCCAGTTCCAATTTTTTGGAGATTGGCAATAAATTGATCTACTGACATTTTTAAAGCACCTTTTATATTCCTTCATCTGGCTAAGATCTAACTTCAGTTCCTTACATATATCCTATTAGGACCACCAACAACTATATGTATAAATATAAATGCAAAATTTATACCAAGTAGTTTAGAAGGGAGTTTTGTAAAGCAAGCATACTATCTTGTTACATAACTCTTACTTGTTAAGGAGTTATAATTGACAACAATATGTAACTCACAGTTGAAGAGAGCTTATAAAGGGAATGAGAATAGAAAACTGACTAAAATGGGATATCAAGGGAACATCATTTATAATGCCTCGCAGTTCCAATTTGATAGGAATAAAGGAAAAGAATAGTTGAAGAAATGGTAGTAGGCTGTGGGCAGAAAAGGAAATTTTCTAGTTAAAAACAAAACAAAAAAATTGGGGGGTATAGAGTAGTTATGAATGTGCATAATGAGGTATAAAGTATGGCTGCCCTAGTGCATACTTGAAGTACAAGAGAGATGGAGATACCTGAAGATGAATGAAGAAGTACGAATCTAGGGACTTAAAAGTGTGGTTCAGACAGCATTTAATAAAAAAAAAAGCTGGAGAGATCTCTAGCAGCAAAGCAAAGTTTATTATACGTTTGGTAAGAATCGGGTGTCCCACCCATCGAGTAGACAATTGAAGGGAGGAGGCATTGTAGGGGCCAGGGTCAACACTTTTTATCCCTAACTCAAATACCCCCTCTCACCACTGACCCTCATTGGCTGAGGATCTTACATTCTATGTGCAGGAACTACCCAAGAAATTGAACTTGACCAATAAATACATAGTTGCCCATATTTGACTGAAATAGGGAGGATAGCAAGAAGGGGACTGAAGTATGCCCTCAGGAGGATAGCAGGGAGGGGACTTAAGTATGCCCTTGACTTATTAATATTTAAAATCCTTCAGGCCTACACAGGAAATAAATGAAGCCTTACTCGATTTTCACAACTGTCTTGAAAGATCTCACCTCATCTCGTTCAAAAGGTAATAAATATGGAGAGTTAAGCTCTCAAAAATAAAACAGTAACAACAACAAAGTGATGTAAATTGTGTCCCCTTTAACCTTTGGGGGGACCCTGAAACTTTGTCCCCCTTTTGAGGAAGAATTTCTGAATCTCAAACTCTCCCAGCATCTTGGGAGGGGCCATATCCTTCTGTCTATAAAAGAAACTCCTAAGATGTTATCTATTTTTAATTGGAAATCTAGGCTTGGGGCATTGTCAACACTGAGTGATTCAAATTCCCTGTTAAATAATCTCATTCAATTTTGAACTGAATTGAAGTTCTGAGTCTCCGATAGCTAATAAAAGACAACTCTGAACTCTGAATCTTGGCAGATGTTCTAACAGTATCTTGCCCACTGTTGAAGATATTTTCTTCTCAGTGTAACCCACCTTTGCTATATTCCCTGTATCTCTAAATAGGATGTGTAAGAAACAAAATACCTTACTTTGTTTTTCACTTACAGTGGAAACAAACTCCACTGATTTATGGATGAATGTAGCAAAGATTTATTTTACACTTTCAAGAATGGGTGCCTAGGTTAGTAGACACTCCTTTGAAACTCCAAAAACCAAGATCCTTGAAATGAAAGTGGGGAATGAAATGGACAAAGGATTGGCCGCCTTCTTTAGCCATACTTCAAAGGCCTCAGGCTCCCAGAGAAACATTTGCTCAGTCAGATTAGGGGACTTGTTTTGCACTTCAAAGTGCCAGATCAACAATGTTCCCAAGGATATCTGTTCCTTGAGGGTGGTCACCTAACTCTGACCCCTATCTATATCAAAATATCTGCCCTGGTGGATTCTCCTTTCATCCTGTAAAACCCCCATTTTCCTGTTGTAAAATCGAGTCACTGTTTAATGTTAAATTGTAAAAAGCCGAACAGAAATGCTTATAAGGCTGTCTCTAGTTTTACGGGGCACGGAATCCGATCAGAACTCCGTCCCGAGATCGGTACAAAATAAATTCTAAAATTTCACTCATTGTGGCTATCTAGACTTTTATTGATTTCCCGGGCTATTTCAATCCTGAAGGGCAAGCTCCTCTCCAGATCCTACATTAATTGGATGATACAGAAGTTATTGAACCTGAATCTTCACCCCTCATTATATAGCCAGTCCCTGCCCCCAAAAAGGTGTTTACATTCTAGAAGATGGAAGGTAACAGTGGAAGGTTTGGGACAAAGAACAAAAGATTCTTTTCAAATTTCAGGACACCATCCCTGATTAGAAAAGTTAGTACCTGTTCCCAAGGAGCTTACATTTTTTGGGGGAAATATCTTCACTTTTGATTATGTTCTTGATATCATTGTGAGTTTCAGTTTTCTAATTTGTTTCATTTCTCTAATTTAATGTTTATAACTGTGGAAATTAAATAAATGCCCCTCCATTTCTCACAGAAAAAAACATTGTGAATCAGTTATTTAGCAAAAGGAAAATATGTAAAGAGTTGAAAGTTTCTGGCTGGAAAGGGGTAAGGGGAGAACCAAGATTAGGTGTTTCTAGAGATTAGGGAAGAGATGAAAGCAGGAGTGCTGGCATATGTGTGTGTGTTGATATTTCTCAGGTGGGAAGAGATAAAAGGGCAAAAGAATCCATGAAAAAGAACTGATGACTTTGGTTGCTGAGTATTATTTATGAGTGGGTTGTATTGGCAGGACTTATATAGATATAGTTTAAGGTTGAGGACTCAAGATAACTTGGGAAAGTATGCTCCCTCACTTGAAATAAAAAGCTATTGAATTAACTGATTTAGATGTGTATGATACATATTTTCATCTTTTTTATTATGCTATGTTATAGAAATGCTTGTTTTATTTCATAAATTTAAAATAAAATATATTTAAATTTTTTTAATTGAAGGAAACAAGAATTCTGAGCTTGATAATTGTTTTAAAAAATAGTTCCCAGTTGTTTAAGCTAATTCACTCTAATTAGAACTAATTGAGATGAAGCAAAATGTAAGATGCACACAGGTGTTCTTTGGGAATTCAAAACACTTTAAATCTGATGAAAAGTTAAACAAATATTTTGTTTTATGATTATAGATGATTGATTTTTTGAGCTCTGCCAGTCTGTGCCACATAAAAAAATGAGTCTTTGTATCTCCAAGATTTGATTCTTCCTTTTTTAAAGAACACCTCCTCACTATCACCAACACTCTGGGAAAATATGTTTACATTTTCAATTAAAGACCGCCACATTCCTTTTTTTTTCTCCCTTTAGTTTTCAATAGCAAAGCATAAACATCGAATGAATTCAATTTGGCATACATTATGCACATACAGAGCTCTGTATTAGGCTGCAGAGGATGCAAAATAAACAAACCACAGACTGAAGCTAATAATTCAATTGGGGAAATGTCATGATCCAATGGAAAGAATAGTGACTCTAGAGAGAGCATATTTGGCTGAAAGTCTACTTTTGGAATTTACTCCCAGCATGACATTGGACAACTCACATAACCTCCTTGAGATTCGATGACCCCTTCTTCCTCCCATAATATGTTAAGGTGCATTAGATATTCAAGGTATATACAGATACACATGTATGTAAAACACATTCATATATGTACATGCATGTGTTGAGGTTGGGAAGGGACCCCAAAAGGTTTGGGATCATAGACAGATGTTGCCAACTATCTCAAAAGAATTTGCTTTGAATTGGCTGGAACCCATATCCCATTCAAAGGGCAGAGTAAGGCCAATTGAAGCAGCCTAAGTTCCAAAAGAATTAAGCAAAGGATCAAGAGAAAGAAGACACATTTATCCAGTTCTTCATGTTATTGATATGCTAATTTATGATTAGAGGTAGAACTGAGGAGTGGTCTCAGGAATTTGTTTATCACTGACCAGCAGAACTAGAACTACCCTAAATCCAGAAGACTTTAGAATCATTGACAAATTGTCAGAACAATAGGACTCTAAGGTTAGAGAATGTCAGGTTCATTAATTTATCTTCCCTAAAGTCTAAGGAAAAAATTTTTTTATTATATTCCTAGGCCAGAAGACTTTTTACAATCATTGATGGACAGATTGTTACAACAATCTTTACAATAGTACTTTAATGTCAGGGGGACCTCAGGATCACTGATTCTAAAACTAGAATCTTTAAAATCATTGACAGATTGTTAGAACAGAAGGATGCTAAGGTTGGGTGGGTGGGTGGGTGGGGACCTACTTACTGCTGTTTCTCCTAGAAGATATACTCCTTCATTTTTCTCCTCTCAAGCAGTTTGAACTCCAAATTTATTTGGGACAGAAGGATGGAGATCTCATCTTCTGGAACTACTTCATGTTAATAAGAAGTGTAGAGTTGTCCCTGACTAGTGGGATCCAGATTGAAGAGGGGAGAGACACAGCAGCATTTAGGGAGATGCTGAGTGTCAGAATCAGTTAGCCAATGGTATTCAGGTTGAACAAATAATTGGAAGTTCATAGTTGGAGTCTGGAGGAAACAAATTTCACAAGGTTAAAAATGCAGGGGCCAAATATGAGCAAAAAAAAAAAAGAGTTAAAAATTGTTAGTTTAGTGGGGACATTAACCAGGAACCCCACTCAAAGAAATATTTGGAGGAGTAGACAAGGCTATCATGAATGTCTCTCATGCAGACAGCTTTTTCTAGGGTAAATACCAGAGAACATTTTCCCCAAATCCCTGCTTTTCTCTCCTCAAACAAGTAGGGGTAATGGGTAAAATAGTAGCATTCTATACAGTGAAAAGAGTGCTTAAGTGAGCTCAGGTGCAAGTACCATAATATTTAAAAGGCATTAAGCTTTGGGTAGAGAAGATGACATGCAGATTGGAGATAATAGTTAATATTAAGTGGGTTTTATTTCCTTTAGCAAAAACCTCTGAGTTTTTTCAGTCTTAGAAAGGAAGGCTTTTACTCAATTAATAAAGGTATCTACAAAAAACAAAAGCAGTTTGAAGCCCCTGAGAGGGGGCATGTATAAAATCTATCTGCCAGATCTCTCCTAAATATCTACCCTTCCTCCAGATAAACTTCAGGATAGGGAATTTAATAGCCCTTTTCAGAATTTATTTGGGCACAAACCGGGCAGGCCTGACAGACCTCTTTAGCTTGTGAACAGTGAAATTAGATTTCACAAGGGATTGGAGAGCATTTTTTCCCCCAAGTGAGTAGCTTGGTATAGGCCAAAGAGAAGTTTCCATTGACTGGTTTTGGGGATTAGAAGTTGGTCTGAGGGTATTTGAAACCACCTAAAAGGAGAAATGGTGTAAACCGCCCCCCCCTTTTTTTTTAAGCAAAAGCTTATTCCTGGTAGCTATCAAAGAATGTAGGAGTTGGGGAGTTGGGGAATTAAAGGTGCCATGGTCAGGGGCTAACAGGCAGCAGCATGAGCAGCTGAATCTACAAGCCTGTTTCCCTTGGCTTGAAGTGAATTCCCTTTCTTGTGTCCTTTATAAAACATAGCATAAACCTCTCTAGGTCCATGGATAACTTGTTTTGTTATCAAAAATCCTTTTTCGTTCCATATAGCCCCATGAGCATACAAAATATGAAAGGTATGTTTGAAGTCAGTATAGATGTTCACTCTCATTCCTTCCTCCAATTCTAAAATTCGGTGAGGGCAAAAATGCTCTGAACCTGGTAGGGAGCTGGAACTTCCAATGGTTGGCCTAAGGTGAGCTTAGAAGATTCTTCAATTAGAAGGGCTGTTGTAGCTAGCTCTAAGGCAGGCGGGTCACCCCCAAAGACACCAAGTTTCTTTGAGAAGTAAGCAAGGAGTACAGAGACTAAGTCGAGATCCCTAGGACTTGGCCCTACCTTCCATCAAGGGACAGTGTAAAAGGCTTTAAGTAGGGCTAAGGCTGGGGCAAGAGATTAGTTTAGCTTTCAGGATCTTAAAAATCTTGGCCCGATCAGGGCCCCTATTTGAGGAGAATTGTGTTTGAATAGAATCCTAGAGGGGCTTGGCAATAACTAAAGTTAGGTATAAAATTCAGCCATGCCCAGGAAAATTCACAGTTGTTTCTTTGAGGAAGGTTCAGGGAGTGATAAGATTGCTTCCTCTCCACTGTAAGCAAAAAGGGATGTGGGAGTTAATTCATGGCCCAAATATTTAACAGGCTGATAGGCAAATTATTCTTTTAGACAAACAAACTTTATAGCCCTAGAAATTAAGGATTTTTATGGCTGCAGCCACAGAAGCCTCTCAGATGGGGCTACAGATGAACATATCATCTACATATAGGATAGCTAGTGTCTGTCCAAATATGTTGGGACTGTCATAGAAGCCCTGAGCTACCTCCATGTTATGGACATGACTGCCCATGTTAATTGGTGGGAGTTATGTTCCCCTGGATTTGCCCTTTCAAAGACAAAAAGAAAATGTAAATCTTTATGCAATGGTATGCAGAAGAAAGCATCTTTAAGATATAAGGTAGAAAACCATTATGTCCCTTAGGAAACTCATATTGGACTCATGGCTTCTATTGACCATTTGCTCTGATTATAGAAAGTTGCTATAAGAGGAAAAAGCAGGGACATAATTATAATAGCATTCCAACAGGTCCTTCAGGCTTCGCTTCAGCCTGAGATCACACACATGACAGGATAAGGCATCCTCAGCTCTGTTTGACAACCATTCATGCAGTAACAATTCCATGTCAAACTAGACTCGGGAATAATCAGGTGGGAACAAAGAATCAGAATTGGGAATCTGAATCAGAAAGATCCCGCCTTGAGCAGAGCCTAAGGTTGTCCTCTTAGCTCTTCCCCAGATAAGATGTCCACCTATAACAGTTCAGGACGACATTCCTCTGAGTAACTTATGGCATTTCTCTTGAATAATGAGTTGCTGACTTAATAATAAGCAATCAAATTCAAAATTCAAAAGAATGTCAATTACAATTCCAAAAGATTTTATTTCTAATAGCAAATTCTACTAATTGCAACTTAGGACTAGATACTAGCACTTATATACATGAGACTTTTGTTTAACATGTTTTATATGTTTAAACTTGTCCTGGTGCAAAGGATCAATCATTAAACAAATTTATAGATTCTTAGTAAATACATTCCTTGTTTAGGAACTTCAAATCCTAAACAGGATCATTTCTCAGTATTCATGACTTTGCATACCCTGATGGTTTCAAGAAAATGCCAGTTACCTCTCTCCTTCTTGTTCCACACACAATAATTACCAATTTTAGGTTTAACATGATGACAATAACTCCAAATAACTTAGTTAACAATTTTAGAATTTTCCTGAGTAATAGCCATATAATCTTAGCTTTAATTTCTTTTTAATTTTCTAGCAAAAGTGAAAATACCTAATTCCCTAAATTACATTTACAAAGCATTATAAAATGGGCTTAAGAAAGCTAAATAAAGTTTACACCTTCTTTTAGTTGAAAGGCCCTCAAAAGTCTGACTCTTTGATAAATCAAAAGCAGGCTGTTTGTTGTTAAGAGTTTTTCTAGCAGCACCAAACAGCTTTATTCTGTCCCCAAGCTGTTGCAGCTTTGGAAATATTCAGAGTGGATTTCTATTCCCTTAAATAAGTTTCCCTTTTGTTTTAGAGAGAAAAGAACACGATTCTTAAAATTGAGATAGAACAGATTTTAAAATTGACAAATTTAGTTCATGAGATTCCCTAAATTCTAATTAAATGTTCTTGACAAACTGAATTGCCATTTGGTTATTTTCCAATTCACACAAATCATTTCTCTTTTTTGAGCCAGGAAATAGTTAAAGTGCCAATTTTTACTAACAGGGCCTTTAGAAGTTTGATTCTCAATAAATCAAAAGCAAGCTGTATGTTGCCAGAATTTTTAAATAGTAGCAAGTTGCTTTTCTGTTTTCCTCAAGTTTGCAAACTCTTAAATTGTCTAACAGTTATTGCAAATAGATTCCAATTTACATATCCCTTTGCTTGGCTTTGATTATAGCTCCTTTAAAACTACTTTTACTATCATATCTCAAACAATAAATTAGAAATCATTTATTTCAACATTGGTATTGTATATTGGTCACATCTAAAAACTCATGTAAAATTATCAAATACAAAGCAACTATATCCAATAAAGCAGATAACATTCATATGGCACATTTTATGCTAAGCACTTTTGCAATCAGTGAGCTTTACAGGGATCATTATTTTTTTTCTTTACAAGTCAGAAAACTGGGATAAAATAATTTGCCATAAATTATATAGCTAATACACTTTCACAACTGAAACAGAGAATGGTGGGCTTACCAAATGCAAAGACTTATTGGCTTTCCTCACCTCACACTGCCATGCTAGGTGGTACCAGAGGTACCAGGAGTCTTCTTAGGTACCTACTGAAGGCTGGGGTGAGTAGTGCCAGAATTTCCCTTTTATGGTAATTTCAAATGCCAGGGCTCAGGGAATGCTGACTATGGAGCTTGTTCCATTCCCCCAAGTTGGGTTAAGGAGGTGTTTAGTTAAGGTTCTGTGGGGTCTCCATCGTTTGTCGCTTCCCCTATTTCTACAGGTGAGGCAGAATTGTAATTTTTTTACATTACTTTAGCATTCTCTTTTCTTAATCTGTTCTGAGATGAGAGGAGTTAGTAACAGAGGGACTTGGGTTATATTGATCTTATTAGTAATCCCCACAACTGAGATGCACTCAGGACTCCTGGAAATGGAGTAGAGAACATGCATTAATGTCTTCTGGGGTGCTTTCCCAAAGGAGCAGAAGGGGACTCCAGACAAGATAGGAGTCAAGAAAGGGTTAGCAAAAAGTTGCTATATTTACCTAGTTTGTTTGTTTGTTTCTTTCAGAATGGGGTAAATTCCTGGAATTATCCCTAAAGTTTCAGGAATTTTTCTTGCAGTCTTAAAATGACTAATTGCCAAACTTCTTAATCATTGCTCCCAAAACTTTGAGAATCTGCCAGGATGTTTGTTCTCAAAACTTTCAGAATCTGTTAATATGTTATTTTAATTTTAATTAGCTAACTTTATTTCTGTAACTACCAGCTTGACCAGAGCTGAGGTCCACAGGAAAAAGTTAGACTTTTTCCCTTTTAAAGATGGGAGCTAAGGATGTTAAGAAATCTTCCCAGCATTCTAACTACAGCATGGAAGTTTTTTCTTGCTGCTTGCATTTTAAATCTTTCCAGGTAACAAAATCTAGCTCACAGAACAAATATGACAAAGACATTCTGCACAGAGGCACAGACAGACAAAAATAACGTGAAAGAGGTCTGTCCCATATTTACCAAAAGTCATAAAATGCCTTTGTTAGAAGCTATCCTATAGTGCTCCATCTCCTCTGGCATCCCAGAGAAGGTGAAAAGGTGGTAAAGATTCCTTAGTAACTTTGCCAGAAATAGCAAGAATTTCCAACTCTGGGCATCCCCAGTCAAGGAAAATTTGCTGAGTGTGGACCTCAAGATGACCCAGATAAATTTTCTCCCAGTTGCTTGGGTGTCTCAGCTATAGGAATGAGGGAGAAAAAAACTGAGGGGCTTATCTTGACAAGCAGGGAATCAAGCCAGGGGAGGCCAGACTCTCCCCGTATCAGGCCACCAAATGTTGAGGTTGGAAAGGTACTGCAAAAGATTTGGGGTGGCATACTAGTGTCACCAAGTGTCTCAAAAGAATTTGTAGGCTTGAATCCATATCCAAGTGAAAGGGCAGAATTTATTGCAATTGTGAAGCCAATTGAAGTAGGCTAAGTTCCAAAAAAATTAAGCAAAGGACCAAGAAAAAGAAGACACATTTATCCAGTTCTTCATATCATTGATATGCTAACTTATGATAGAGGTAGAACTGAAGAGTGGTCTCAGGAATTTGGTTATCACTGACCAGCAGATCTAGGACTATCCTGAAGCCAGAAGACTTTAGAACCATTGACAGACTGATTGTAAGAACAATAGCACTCTAAGATTAGAGAGTCTCGGGATCACTAATATATCTTTCTTAAAATCTAAGGGAAGAATTTTTTATTATATTCCCAGGCCAGAAGACTTTTATAATCATTGATGGACAGATTGTTACAACAATAGAACTTTAAAGTAAGGGGAACGTCAGGATTTTTGAATCATTGACAGATTGTTAGAACAGAAGCACTCTAAGATTATGTTACTCCTGACTGCTGTTTCTACTAGAAGCTATACTTCACCAGCACACACATATTACATGCACATGCAACTCCATACATACATATATATGTTTCTTATATATGGCATGCTGCAATACAATTCCCTAAAGTAAAACTATTTTTTAAAAGCATACACATTATATTATGAGACTCATTAACATACTAATTATTTTAGTTGTTGAAATTTAATTATTGCTTTCCATTCATCTTTGAAAAAGTTCTGTTTATGAATTATATTTATTTTGGGGGTCTTACCATGATATTAAAAATGTGAAGATATTTCAGAAGAGGGCCACATTCCTGAAGAAGAAAAACAGAAGGAGTAGCTAGATGGTGCAGTAGATAGAGTGCTGGTCCTGAAGTCAGGAGAACCTGAGTTCAAAACTGGCCTTGGACACTTAATACTTCCTGGCTGGGTGACCATGGGCAAGTCACTTAACCTAATTGCCTTGGGGGGAAAAAAAGATTTGGAGTTAGATCTTTAAGGAAATAATTGAGGAACTAAATTTTACTTAGTCTGGAGAAATGAAGAATAGAAAGGAATAGCAATAAGAGTCCTGATTATAATTTTCAAATAAATAAAAAAAAACTTTTTAAATTAAAAATTTTCCAGTTTCCATTTAGGACAAAATCCAAAGGAATAGAAAAATTATAACAGGAAAGTTTCATTTCAGGCAAACCCAAAAACCATATAAACACAATTACAAAGCACTTCTCATACAAATAAAGTCTGATCTAAACAACTGCAAAATATCTTTTTTCATGACTAGGCCAAGCTTATATATAGGCTAAGAGATCTTTGGAGAAAGGAGGAATTTATTACAAAGAAAAGCTAGAGAATATTATGAAATGAAAAATGGATAGCTTTGCTTATATTACATTAAAAAGTTTTCGCATAAACAAAACCAACAGAAACAAGATTAAAGGGAAGTAAAAAGCTGGGAAAAAATTTTACAGCCAATGTTTCCGATAAAGGTCTCATTTCTAAAATATATAAAGAACTATGTCAAATGTATAAGAATACAAGTCATTCCTCAATTTACAAATGGATGAATTTACAAATGATGAAATTAAAGCCATTTATAGTTATATGAAAAAATGCTCTAAATCACTATTGATTAGAGAAATGCAAATTAAAACAACTCCAAGGTACCTCTTCACCCTTTTCAGACTGGTTAAGATGACAGGAAAAGATAATGATAAATGTTGGAGGAGATGTGGGAAAACTGTTACAAGATGATTTCAGAAAGAATTGGAATACATGAACTGATGCTGAGAAAACCAGGAATACATTGTACACCATGACAGCAAGAATGTTCAATGATCAACTAAGACTTGGTTCTTCTCAGTGTTTCAGTGATTCAAAATAACCAATAGACTTTGGATAGAAAATGCCATCTGCATTCAGAAAAAGAACTAAGGAGATTGAATGTAAATCAATACACACTATGTTCACTTCTTTTTTCTATTTTATTTTTTATTTCTCCCATGGTTTTCCCTTTATGCTCTTATTTTTCTCACTCAACATTATTCATAAAGCAATGTGTGTTAAAAATAAATACTTAAAAAACAAACAAGCAAACAAAGGTTCATTTCATTTTTCAAGGCAAAGAAACCCCCTCTGTATCTTGTCACAAAGATGTGTTACAGAGACTTAGAAGTTATTTATTGACTTTTAAAGGTAAACAAACAAACAAATTAAAATCTATGTTTTAGGAATAGTTTCTTGCCCAGAGTCAATCTATGTGTTCTACAATTCTTAATGCTTTCCAAAAAAAAAAAGTAAAAAAAAATTAATAATCTGCTTTGGAAATTCCATTAATATATACCAAGTATCTCAATCAATGGCATTTGGAATCAAAAAATGAATTTGTTCAGTTATTTTTCAGTCATTTTCAACTCTTCATAATTTTCTTGGCAAAGATATTGGAGTGGGTTTGCCATATCCTTCTCTAGTTCATTTCACAAATGGAGAATTTGGGAAAAAGGGATTAAGTGACTTGGCCAGTACTAGACAGCTAGTAAGTATCTGAGATCAGATTTGAACTCAGGAAGATAAGTTTTCCTGACTCCAGGTCTAGCATTCTCTCTACTGTATCATCAAGCTGCCCCCAAAACACTGTGATACCCATAAAAATGCAAATATATATGTGTTCTGGTTGGTTTTCTGGAGGTATCTGGACCAGCTTTTGTTCCAGTTGATTAATCACCATGAGAACAGCCAGGAATAAAGTCCAAATTCTTTATTGGCTCCTTGCCTGGAGCTGGGTAGCTTTCTTGAGGCCTTTCAGATGGCCTTGGTCTCACTGGAGAAATGCAGGAGACCAGCCACCCATGGTGGTGTGAGATGGAGTGAATGAATCTATCTCTCCTTGGCTCTGAGAGCTTGAGCTCCTGCCCCCAGGCCTCTTGTATTCTCTGAGTCTGTCTCCTAGTGTTTTGGTCCCCCAGGAGAGCCACTAGGAACCTGACCAAAGATGTATTGAATCTGTTTCATTCCTCCTGAGTCTGAACTAGTCTCTCCCAAAGTACAGAAAGAAGGAGAGCCACCAGGAGCCTGATCAAAGGTGAAATGTCTCTGGCTGAGTTTGTCCCAGCTTTATATGCTCTATTTTAATTACATCATCATAGATATGAATCTTGTAGAACTATATTAAATACTAAGTACATGTACTGAACTAGAGAACTATTAATCACCATGCTAAACTAGATAACCATTGCTTATCAATTCCACTGACTTAACACCTTGTAAGAATCCTTGTTTTAAGTACAGAGTTCTGGCCCATAACATATATTAATAGTTGTGTTTATTCATTTTGCTCCCTAGTCACCAACCTCAGACTTTTCTCATGCATTTAGAGATATCTATTTCTTAAGTGATGTCTAAACATTTTCTATGCTTCTCCCTGTCCAATTTTTTGTTGATCCTTTTGAATAGATGACTTTCTTAACCAACAGTGATTTGAGATGTTTGGGGATATCATTTCATTCTTGCCATTTTTGTGCTTCTTTTAAAAAAAAATTAAATAATTAATTATCAATATTTGGTAAGCATTCAATCATACATTTCTGATATATTCAATTATTCCACATTCCTTCTAGAAATGATCAAAAACAAAGAATAGTGATAGCTTATTTCTAATACATGTTTTCTTCCACTTTTAGGATTTTAGCTTTTACATTAAATGAGTTATGATGTTTTGTTCTCCCATTCCATTTTTAAAAAATTCTTCCTTTGAAATTTGGATGGTGGCACTGATCACAATGTTAGAGTTGGCAGAAATCTTAAAGATATCTACTTCATACTTTCAATATGAAGAAAACAGAAAAGAGATACTGTAGAGCACTGCAGATAATGGGGAACTCTGGGAAAGGTATACTTGAAGTAAGGATACTTACAACAGGGTGTTTACTCAGTGTGATGAGATAATGGATCTCTAGTTCACATATATTTAGTGTGATGTTATGATCCAATCACTCTAATTGACATATACTTACTGTGATATGGTGATGTAATGGTTCTACAATTGGCATATGCTCAGTGTGCTGAGTGGTGTCATCATACTAAGGTAATTAAGGACTGAGAGGACTTGAAATAGACAGACTCCAGACTCTATGTTTGATCATCCTCATGGTGGTTCTCCTGTCTTTGTCACTTCTCCACCTAAGTCCAAGGCTCATCCATAGATTCTCCAGAAAGCTAGTCTGGACATTACAAGACACAGAGAATATTTACTCAAAGTCACACAGTTAATAAGCAATAGAACTATGAATCAGTCATTTGTTTCTTTTAGATTGCCAATAAATTATATTCCTCGAAATTGAAAGACTCTATATTCTATTAATGTTTGAATAGACTATTTTGTATTCTGTTCTTCAGTATTTTGCTAAAATATCCATCCTCTTTAAAGATTATGATTGTTACTACTGGGTAAATACCACAGTTGAAATGTAATACTGCCAGATAGGTTTCATCTATGAATCAATTTTTTAGAAAATAGGTAAATTTGGAGATCAGCTCCAGGAAATGGCATATTTAAAAAAATGTGATTTAAAACTATTTGCCTGATATTCTTTGAGGTCTTAAACTTAGCATTTAAATATTACTGCTTCAAACCTTTATAATTTATTGACTTAGAAAATGAAATGGGCTGTTTAATGTTTTAATGTTTAAGTAATAGCCAACTTTTCCTAATATCTTAGATTATAATTTTAATGACTTTGTATTGTCTAAGACTTTAAGGATAATATTTTCTTCCTGCAGGCATTTTGCAAACATGCTTTATTAAGGTTCCTTGCACTCCTGAATAGAACCTTTCAGGAATACCCACTGAGCTCAGTACTTAAAATTACCATTTAAATCACAAATGTGAAACACAAAGCAGCCATTATCACAGTTAATGGATGAAAGGCATCCATAATCGATTGGAAGTTGTCCAACTTAAAAGATTCAACATATACTCTTGAAAAAGGTTTTATTTAAAAAAAAGGAAAAGAAAACTACAAGTCTGAGTTAGACCTCCACACTAGCAGGTGACTCCTGTATCACAACACCCAGTGGTAGAAGGGAATATTTATACTGATTCTAAGTATGCCTGAGGGGTGGTGCATGTGTTTGGAAAAAATTGGGAAGAAAGGGGGTATGGTCAATAGTAAGAGTAAGGAATTAGCCCACACTTTATTGTTATTACAAGTCTTAAAGAACCTCTTACTGCCTGAGACCATTGCCATTGTACATGTGAATGGGCAAACAGATTGGTCAGTCTTTTGAAGCTAGAGAAAACAGTCTTGCAGATGAGGAAGCAAGAAAGGCAGGGAATGAGAAACCTAGTTAAGCCGACCCCCTGTTGATCTTGATCCCCTCCTTTCCTTCAACTGTAGCTGCTCCATTTTTGTCAGAAGAGAAGAAATGGCAAGTCTGAGAGTTGGGAGCACTGGTAATGGTAAATGGTACCTCTCTGATGGCTGAGAAGTGCTGAATAAGGAAGTATGAGCCAGATCTTACAGCTTTACCAGGGCAGCTATAGGGATGTCCAAAGTCTGTGTGATATAGTCTTAAACCATTTAGTATCTATAATGGGCTGAAGCTGAGCAGATGCACTAAGTTCGAGCATTAAGTCTAATTAGCAATTGGACAATGCTCTATTAATGTATGCTTGGAGAAAGAATGGCCCCGCCCATTCTCTGTGTAAGTTTGATATGTGTTGTATATAGGAGATTACTGTACAGGGGGTGGGGGTGGGTTGGGCCCACAGTGTGAGAGCCAGAGGCACTGATGGCCGAATTCGTCTAGCGATTGCTCTCACTTCTTGTTGCCATTCCCCTTCATCTCCACAAAGAATAAAGATCAAGAATTTTCCCTTATCCTGACTCCAGTTAATATTAAAATACTCTGGGTGCTAAACGCGGTCATCACAAGTATCTCCTGGACTGTATACTCTTGCACTACACTATTTAGTGGATGGTTGCCTTATTTGTCAAAGGACAAATAAGTCTGACCTGCGCCAAGAACCAGCAAGAAGAAGACCACTGGGAATTAGACCTTTTCAGAGCATACAGGTAGATTTTACTGATCTGTCTTTGCTAGATTGCCTAAGATATCTGTCATAATAGGCCATCTGACCTCATGGGTACAGGCCTTCCCAGTGATCCAAACTACTTCTTGGATTGTTAGATCTTATTGGAAACAAATTATTCTCAGATATGGGATGGTGGAATGGATAGACTTTGACCAGGGACTCTTTTTACCTTTAAGGTTTTCCAGTTCCTGGCAAAGGCCTTGTATATTACCTGGGAGTTTCATCCTCCTTGGCACCCTCCTTCCTTGGATAAGGTGGAAAGAGATCAAGAGGTAGCTAACTAAATTAGTGTTACAAACACAATTGCCATGGGCTAAATGCTTCTTTATGATCCTCAGAATCAGGACCAAATCCCAGAGGGTTATTGGATTATTCCCTATGAGCTCCTTAATTGGAAAGAGGAGAGAGAAACTGGGGACTCCATATTTGACAGTAGAGACAAATTCCTCAGTAATTATGTGTGTTGTCTGGCAAAACATTTGAATGTGTTGCAGAATAAAGGGCTAATTTGGAACTATGCTCAAAAAGTTATCAAACAGTGCATACCCTTTGATACAGCAGTGTTACTACTGGGCTTATATCCCAAAGAGATCATAAAGAAGGGAAAGAGACCTGTATGTGCACGAATGTTTGTGGCAGCCCTCTTTGTAGTGGCTACAAACTGGAAACTGAGTGGGATGCTCATCAATTGGAGAATGGCTGAATAAATTGTGGTATATGAATATTATTGTTCTGTAAGAAATGACCATCAGAATGATTTCAGAAAGGCCTGAAGAGACTTACACGAAATGATGCTGAGTGAAACAAGCAGGGCCAAGAGATCATTATATACTTCAACAATAATACTATATGATGACCAATTCTGATGGACGTGGCCATCCTCAGCAATGAGATGAACCAAATCAGTTCCAATGGAGCAGTAATGAACTGAACCAGCTACGCCCAGTGAAAGAATTCTGGGAGATGACCAAAAACCATTACATTGAATTCCCAATCCCTATATTTTTGCCCACCTGCATTTTTGATGTCCTTCACAGGCTAATTGTACAATATTCAGAGTCCGATTCTTTTTGTACAGCAAAATAATGGTTTGGTCATGTATACTTATTATGTATCTAATTTATATTTTAATATATTTAACATCTACTGATCATCCCGCCATCTGGGGGAGGGGGTGAGGGAAAGGAGGGGAAAATTTGGAACAAGAGGTTTGGCAATTGTCAATGCTGTAAACTTATATGTATATATAACCTGTAAATAAAAGGCTATTAAAAAAAATAAAATAAAATAGAAGAAAATTAAAAAAAAAAGAATAAAGGGCTAATTTCTCAGACCCCACCACTAGGACTTTCTATACACAAGTTCAGCCTGGGAACTGGGAGCTGATCCAGATATGGAAGAGGAAACTCTCTTCGTCCTCAGAGGGACCTTTCCAAATCTTGCTGACATCAGATACTGCTGTGAGGACCAAAGAGAAAGGCTAGAGTCACCACACTTGTATTAAGGAACCAGTTATCATTCCCAAAGAGGAGATTGTAGATTCAAATCATCCTGGTGGCTTAAAGTTAAAGGATAACCTCCCACTGAGTGGATATATGAGCCTTGCGAATATGTATAGGAAGTTTGTGATCTGTTTCTTTTAGCATTTCTGTTAATGATAGACATTTTTATTTATGAAAACTTACCTACTTTAATTACTGAGAACAAACTAGTTGAGGAAATGCATCAAGAATGGTGTGAGAGGTCTTCAATGGATATAACTTTTTGGAGGAATTGTGTGGAATTAACTGAGTGAAGATACTTTCATGGGAATCCCTTAAAGTATATCTTAATTGTAACTTGAGATTTTATAATAACAAATAAAGCTATAGATAAAAGTTGCAGGTGTTTGTCTCCTCCTGTTCCTACATCCTCTTTTTAATTAATATTTAAGTACCTCTTTTAAAGGCAATTTATTCTTTTGTTTCTGGATTAGATTTCCATCATCAGACTGGACTCCCCCAAACAGTGGGAGAAAAGGCCAGGTTGGGGTGGGGGCTTCTGGGTTCAGAGTCTTTAATTTTGTGTTTTGCAGTTTTTACTTTGTACTTCTTTACTGACAAACACTTTGTCAGATGGGAGATGCCTTTCTCATTAAAAACCCCTTTTTGCTTTTTCTTACTCTGAGAGTCTCTGATTGTTTTTATGGGCAATACTGTACCACAGATCATTTCTGCAGTTATTCCTTGCCAGAGATGAATGGCAATTTTTATACCTTAAGTCATAACCTCTTGGCACTGCAGGTTTTTGAGCTGAAAAATGGAATTGGATTATATGCTCTAAAATATTCCTTCCAGAGGAGGCAGAGCCAAGATGGTAAAGGCAGGAACTCGCTCAACCTCTCCCACACTCCAAATTCCCTTAAATTATGACTCTAAATAAATTCTAGAGTCAGAACAACCAAAAAGGCAGAATAGAACATCTTCCAGCCAAAGGCAACTTAGGAGGTAAGCAGAAAAGGTCTTTGGTATTAGAATGGGAGTTCAGCAGGATGTCAGAGTCCACCTGATGCAGGACATGCTAGTGGGCCCTGCCCTGGTCCTGACCGCACACCAATAAAGCAGGAATGGGTCTAGAGACTTTGAATCAATGACCATGCTAATGGCTTCCAGACCATTTCCAACCATTGTGGAGAGCAATTTGGAACTATACTCAAAAAGTTATCAAACTGTGCATACCCTTTGATCCAGCAGTGTTAGTACTGGGCTTATATCCCAAAGAGATCTTAAAGAAGGGAAAGGGACTCATGTGTGCAAGTCCTTTTCATAGTGGCTAGAAACTGGGAATTGAAGGGATGCCCATCAATTGGAGAATGGCTGAATAAACTGTGGTGTATTAATGTTATGGAATATTACTGTTCTATAAGAAATGACCGGCAGGATGAATACAGAGAGGCTTGGAGATACATACATAAACTGATGCTAAGTGAAATGAGCAGGACCAGGGATCATTATACACTTCAACAACAACACTACATGATGATCAATTCTGATGGATGTGGCTCTCTTCAACAATGAGAGGATCCAAATCAGTTTCAATTGATCTGTAATGAACAGAACCAGTTACACCCAGAGAAAGAACACTGGGAAATGAGTATGGACCACAAAATAACATTTCCACTCTTTCTGTTACTTTTTCCTTGCATTTTTGTTTTTTTCTTCTCAAGTTATTTTGACCTTCTTTCTAAATCCGATCTTTCCTGTGCAACAAGATAACTGTATAAATATGTATATATTGTATTTAACATATACTTTACCATATTTAACATGTATGGGACTGACTACCTGTCATCTAGGGAAGGGGGTGGGGGGAAAGAGGGGAAAAGTTGGAACAGAAAGCTTTGAAAAGGTCAATGGTGAAAAATTACCCATGCATGTGTTTTGTATAGAAAAATATAAAAGAAAATATAAAAAATAAAAAAAATAAAAATAAAAAATAAAATTAAAAAAATTAATTTTGTTCAGATTATCAAATTGGCACACAATTGAGCAAAATATTTCCTAATTATTGTTTTAATTTCTTCTTCACTTATAGTAATTTAAACCTTTTCATTTTTGATCCTGGATATTTTTTTTAGTACCTTTTTAAAAGATCAAATTAATTAATGACATATATATATCTATATATCTATATTTCATAAAATCAACTCCTGGATTCATTTATTAGTTTTTTGTTTTGTTTTGTTTTTGTTTTTGTTTTGCTGAGGCAATTGGGGTTAAGTGATTTGCTCAGGGTCACACAGCTAGGAAGTGTTAAGTGTCTGAGATCAGATTTGAACTCAGGTCCTCTGACATCAGGGCTGGTGCTCTATCTACTACACCACCTAGCTGCCCCATTAGTTCATTTTTAAAACTTTCAATCTTATTAATCTCATCGTTGATTTTCAGGATTTCCCATTTGCTATTGGAGATTTGTAATTGTTTCTTTTTCAAGTTTTTTAAGTTATACATTTTAGTTCCATGCTCAGTTCATTGATAAGTTTTGTTTGTTTGTTTGTTTTTTGTTATTCATTTTGTTGATATAAGAATTTAGAAAAATAAGTTTTTTCCTCAGTATTGATATGGCTGCATTCCATAAATCTGGATATGATGTTTCATTATTGTCATTATCTTTAATGAAATTATTGATTGTTTCTATGATTTGGGTTTTGATCCACTCATTCTTTTGAATTAGATTATTTAGTTTTCAATTAGTTTTTGGCCTATGTTTCCCTATCCTTTTATTGCATATAGTTTTTATTGCATCATGATCTAGAAAGAATACATTTAACATTTCTGCCTCTACATTTATGAGGTTTTAATATCTTAATACATAATCATTTTTGTGTAAGTTCCATATGTTGCTAAGAAAAAGGAATATACATCCATTTCTGTCCCCATTCAGTTTTTTTTTTTTTTTTTAGCTTGATCACAATTTTATTTTATGCCCTTGGACAAGCCATTTTGTAGATCTTAATTTGCTTCTTCTTTTTTTTTATTTTGTTTTATTTTATTTTACTTATTAAATAACATTTTATTGACAGAACTCATGCCAGGGTAATTGTTTACAACATTATCCCTTGCCCTCACTTCTGTTCCGATTTTTCCCATCCCTCCCTCCACCCTCTCCCCAAGATGGCAAGCAGTCCTATACATGTTAAATAGATTTCAGTAGATTTTGGATACAATATATGTGTGCAGAACTGAACAGTTTTCTTGTTGCTCAGGGAGAGTTGGATATGGAAGGTATAAATAACCTGGGAAGAAGAACAAAAATGCAAACAGTTTACATTCATTTCCTAGTGTTCTTTCTTTGGGTGTAGCTGCTTCTGTCCATCCTTGATCAATTGAAACTAAGTTAGATCTTGTCTTTGTTGAAGAAATCTACTTCCATCAGAATACATCCTCATACAGTATCGTTGTTGAGGTATATAATGATTTCCTGGTTCTGCTCATTTCGCTCAGCATCAATTCATGTAAGCTCGCCAATCCTCTCTGTATTCGACCTGCTGGTCATTTCTTACAGAACAATAATATTCCATAACATTCATATACTACAATTTACTCAACCATTCTCCAATTGATGGGCATGCATTCATTTTCCAGCTTCTGGCCACTAAAAATAGGGCTGCCACAAACATTTTGGCACATACATGTCCCTTTCCCTTTTTTAGTAACTCTTTGGGGTATAAGCCCAGTAGAGACACTGCTGGATCAAAGGGTATGCACAGTTTGATAACTTTTTGGGCATAGTTCCAAATTGCTCTCCAGAATGGCTGGATGTATTCATAATTCCACCAAAAATGTATCAGTGTCCCTGTTTTCCCACATCCCCTCCAACATTATGCATTATCTTTCCCTGTCATTCTGGCCAATCTGACAGGTATATAGTGGTATCTCAGAGTTGTCTTAATTTGCATTTCTCTGATCAATAGTGATTTGGAACACTCATATGAGTAGTAATACTTTTAATTTCATAATCTGAAAATTGTCTGTTCATATCCTTTGACCATTTATCAATTGGAGAATGGCTTGATTTCTTATAAATTAGAGTCAATTCTCTATATATTGTGGAAATGAGGCCTTTATCAGAACATCTAACTGTAAACATATTTCCCCAGTTTATTGTTTCCCTTCTAATCTTGCCTGCATTAGTTTTGTTTGTACAAAAATTTTTCAATTTGATATAATCAAAATTTTCAATTTTGTAGTCAATAGTGATCTCTAGTTCTTCTTTGGTCATAAATTCCTTCCTCTTCCACAGGTCTGAGAGGTAAACTATCCTATGCTCTTCCAATTTATTTATGATCTCATTCTTTATGCCTAGATCATGAACCCATTTTGACCTTATCTTGGTGTACGGTGTTAAGTGTGGTTCAATGCCTAATTTCTGCCATACTAATTTCCAATTTTCCCAGCAATTTTCATCAAATAATGCATTCTTATCCCCAAAACTGGGGTCTTTGGGTTTGTCAAACACTAGATAATTGAAGTTATTGGCTGTTTTGTCCTTTGAACCTAACCTATTCCATTGATCTATTTCTTAGCTAATACCAGATAGTTTTAGTAACCGCTGCCTTATAATATAATTTTAGATCTGGTACAGCTAGGCCACCTTCATTTGATTTTTTTTCATTAAATCCCTTGAAATTCTTCATCTTTTGTTTTTCCATATGAACTTTGTTGTTATTTTTTCTAGGTCATCAAAATAGTTTTTGGGAAGTCTGATTGGTATATCTCTAAATAAATAGATTAGTTTAGGTAGAATACCCATCTTTATTATATTTGCTTGCCCAATCCAAGAGAATTTAATATTTTTCCAGTTAGTTAGATCAGACTTAATTTGTGTGGAAAGTGTTTTGTAGTTTTGCTCATAAAGTTTCTGATTTTCCTTTGGCAGATAGATTCCTAAATATTTTATACTATCAGTAGTTACTTTAAATGGGATTTCTCTTTGTAACTCTGACTGTTGGATTTTGTTAGTGATATATAAGAATGCTGATGACTTATGTGGGTTTATTTTATAACCAACAACTTTGCTAAAATTGTGGATTATTTCTAATAACTTTTTAGTAGAATCTCTGGGGTTCTCTAAGTATACCATCATATCATCAGCAAAGAGTGATAATTTGGTTTCCTGATTGCCTATTCTTATTCCTTTAATATCTTTCTTAGTTCTTATAGCCAGAGCTAGCATTTCTAATACAATATTAAATAGTAACGGTGATAGTGGGCAACCTTGTTTCACTCCTGATCTTATTGGGAATGGTTGCAATTTGTCCCCATTACATATGATGCTTACTGCTGGTTTTAAATAGATGCTACTGATTATTTTTAAGGAAAAGTCCATTTATTCCTATGCTCTCAAGTGTTTTTTTAATAGGAATGGATGTTGGATTTTATCAAATGCTTTTTCTGCATCTATTGAGATGATCATATGGTTTTTGTTAGTTTGGTTATTAATATGGCCAATTATGCTGATAGTTTTCCTGATATTGAACCAGCCCTGCATTCCTGGTATAAATCCTACTTGATCATGGTGAATTATCCTGGGGATGATTTTCTGTAGTCTTTTTGCTAATATTTTATTTAAGATTTTAGCATCAATATTCATTAGGGAGATTAGTCTATAGTTTTCTTTCTCTGTTTTCAACCTACCTGGTTTAGGTATCAGTACCATGTTTGTGTCATAAAAGGAATTTGTTAGGACTCCTTCATTCCCTACTTTTTCAAATAGTTTATAAAGCATTGGGACTAATTGTTCTTTGAATGTTTGGTAGAATTCACATGTAAATCCATCTGGTCCTGGGATTTTTTTAGGGAGTTGATTAATACTTTCCATTTCTTTTTCTGAAATGGGACTATTTAAGCAATTTACTTCCTCCTCTGATAATCTGGGAAGCCTATATTTTTGGAGGTAGTCATCCATTTCATTTAGGTTATCAAATTTATTGGTGTAAAGTTGGGCAAAGTAACCCCTTATTATTTCTTTAATTTCCTCTTCATTGGTGGAAAGTTCTCCCTTTTCATTTTTAAGACTACTAATTTGATTTTCCTCTCTCCTTTTTCTAATCAGATTTATGAAAGGTTTATCAATTTTATTGGTTTTTTCACAAAACCAACTCTTAGTTTTATTTATTAGTTCAATAGTTTTTTTAGTTTCAATATTATTAATTTCTCCTTTTAATTTTAGAATTTCAAGTTTAGTAATTGATTGGGGGTTTTTAATTTGGTCTCTTTCTAGTTTTTTAAGTTGCAAGCCCAATTCATTTACCTTCTCTTTCTCTATTTTGTTCAAGTAATACTCTAAGGATATAAAGTTTCCCCTTATTACTGCTTTGGCTGCATCCCACAAATTTTGGTATGATGTCTCACCGTTGTCATTATCTTGAGTGAAGTTATTAATTGTGTCTATAATTTGCTGTTTCACCCAATCATTCTTTAAGATGAGATTTAGTTTCCCATTACTTTTTGATTTATTTACACCTAACTTTTTCTTGAATGTAGTTTTTATTGCATTGTGATCTGAAAAGAAAGCATTTATTATTTCTGCCTTCCTGCACTTAATTTTGAGGTCTTTATGTCCTAATATATGGTCAATTTTTGTGTAGGTTCCATGAGCTGCTGAGAAGAGAGTATACTCCTTTCTATCACCATTCAGTTTTCTCCAGAGATCTATCATACCTAGTCTTTCGAATATTCTATTTACCTCTTTAATTTCTTTCTTATTTGTTTTGTAATTTGATTTATCTAAATCTGAGCGTGCAAGACTGAGGTCTCCTGCTATTATAGTTTTGCTGTCTATTTCTTCTCGTAACTCTCTTAACTTCTCCTTTAGGAAGTTAGATGCTATACCACTTGGTGCATATAAGTTTAATACTGATATTGCTTCATTGTCTATAGTACCTTTTAGCAAGATATAGTTTCCTTCCTTATCTCTTTTAATTAGATCAATTTTTGCTTTTACTTGATCTGAGATAAAGATGGGTACCCCTGCTTTTTTGACTTCACCTGAAGCATTATAGATTCTGCTCCAGCCTTTTACCTTTATTCTGTGTGTATCTCCCTGTTTTAAATGTGTTTCTTGTAAACAACATATTGTAGGGTTCTGACTTTTGATCCAGTCTGCTATCTGCCTCCTCTTTATGGGGGAGTTCATCCCATTCACATTTATGGTTAAGATTACTAATTCTGTATTTCCTGCCATCCTAACATCCCCAGATTATGCTTTTCTTTTTTTTGCCCTCCTTCCCCACTTCCTTAGTATTAAACTTATTGGTCCCACTTGTGTCACCCAGCTCTCCTTGTTTAGTATCCCTCCCCCCTCCCTTTGAATACCTTCCCCCTATTTGTACCCTTCCATTATTACTCTTTTTCCTTTTCACTTTTCCTCTCCCACTTTTTAATGAGGTGAGACAAGATTCTCTGTAAAACAAATGTGTCAATTATTTCCTCTTTGAGCCAACTCTGATGAGAGTAAGATTTGCACAATGTTCCTTCCCCTCTCAGTTCCCTCAGATATGATAGGTTTCCTTTGCCTCATCGACACATGAAGTTTCCCTCTTTTTATCTCACCTTTCCCCTTTTTCTGACACTATCCCCTTTATATTTCTACTTCCCTTTTTTATGTTATATCAGTAAAATCAAATTATACATGTGATTTTTATGTATATCCACAACAGAAATACAGTTCTCGAGAGTTCCTTTTACCTTTTTCTACTTGTCTTGAGTCTTGTTGGAGATCAAATTTTTTGTTTAAGTCTGGTATTTTCTTTAGAAACAGATGGAATTGCTCTGTTTCATTAAATGTCCATCTTCTTCAATGGAAAAAAAATGCTCAGCTTAGCTGGGTAGTTTATTCTTGGCTGCATCTCAAGTTCTTGTGCCTTTCAGAATATCAAATTCCAGGCCCTGCGATTTTTTAATGTTGAGGCAGCCAGATCTTGTGTGACCCTTATTGTGGCACCTTGGTATTTGAACTGTTTTTTTCTTGGATGCTTGTAGAATTTTTTCTTTAATCTGAATATTTTGAAGTTTGGCCAAAATATTCCTTGATATAATGATTGGTGTATATTCAGTGTGGAACATATAAGGGAGAAGCTCTCAGGGCCAAAAAAGGACAAGCTCACTAGAAGCTCTTGGAGTCTCAACCAGGATTCAGTGGGGAAGATTCAGAAGACAGAGAAGGCAGGTAGTAGCTCATGCTCTTGGAACCAAGACTACAGAAGGCCTATAAGAAAGCTAAATGGGCCACAGGAAAGGAGACAAGACTTATAAAGAGACAATAAAGGATTTGGACTTTAATACCTGGCTATATTTGGGTGATTACTGAACTAAAACAAAGCCGCCTCCAGAGACCCCAAGAAAACTCCAACAAGAGAAGATTATATTTTAGAGAAGAATTACATTTTGGCACCCAACGTGGGGCCAGAGAAGGCAGGTGGGAGCAGAAGCTCTTGGAACTAAAGAGAGAGATAGGCCTCCAGAAAAACTAGCCAAGCCCCAAGTGAGAGAGACAAGATTTTGAAGGAGAAAATTAAGAATTTGAATCTTAATCCCTGGCTGCACTTGTGGTGATTATTGAACTGAAAGGAAGGCTGCCTCCAGAAGTGCCCAATAAAACCTGCTCCTAGAGGACATTACATTTTAAGAAGAATATTACAGGCATCCATTCATTTTTCAGTTTCTAGCTACTACAAAAAGGGCTGCCACAAAGATTTTGGCACATAGAGGTCTCTTTCCCTTCTTTAGTATCTCTTTGGGATATAAGCCCAGTAATAGCACTGCTGGATCAAAGGGTATACACATTTTGATAATCTTTTGAGCATAATTCCAGATTGCTCTCCAGAATGGCTGGATCCATTCACAGCTCCACCAACAATACATCGATGTCCCAGTTTTCCCACATTCCCTCCAACATTCATTATTATATTTTCCTGTCATCTTAGCCAATTTGACAGGTATGTAGTGGTATCTCAGAGTTGTCTTAATTTGCATTTCTCTGATTAATAATGACTTGGAGCATCTTTTCATATGGCTAGAAATAGTTTCAATTTCTTCATCTGAGAACTGTCTGTTCATATCCTTTGACCATTTTTCAATTGGAGAATGGCTTGATTTCTTCTAAATAAGAGTCAATTCTCTATATATTTTGGAAATGAGGCCTTTATCAGAACATCTAACTGTAAACATATTTCCCCAGTTTATTGCTTCCCTCCTAATCTTGTTTGCATTAGATTTGTTTGTACAAAAGCTTTTTGATATGATAGAATCAAAACTTTCTATTTTGTGATCAATAATGATCTCTAGTTCTTCCTTGGTCACAAATTCCTTCCTCCTCCACAAGTATAAGAGGTAAACTATCCCATGGTCCTCTAATTTATTTATGCTCTCATTCTTTATGCCTAAATCATGGGCCCATTTTGATCTTGGTGTATGGTGTTAAATGTGGATCCATGTCTAGTTTCTGCCATACTAATTACCAATTTTCCCAGCAGTTTTTGTCAAATAGTGAATTCTTATCAAAAAAGTTGGGATCTTTGGGTTGGTCAAAAACTAGATTGCTATAGTTATTGACTATTTTGTCTTGTGAACCTAACTTATTGCACTGATCAACTAATCTACTTCTTAGCCAATACCAAATGGTTTTGGTGACCACTGCTTTATAATATACTTTTACATCAGGTACAGCTAGGCCGCCTTCATTTGATTTTTTTTTTTTTTTTAGTTCCCTTGACCTTTCGTTCTTCCATATGAATTTTGTTGTTATATTTTTCTAGGTCATTAAAATAGTTTTTTGGGAGTCTAATTGGTATAGCACTAAATAAATAGATTAGTTTAGGTAGTATTGTCATTTTTATTATATTTGCTCAGCCTATCCAAGAGCACTTAATATTTTTCCAATTGTTTATTTATTTAGGTAAAAGAAATTCTGGAAAATTTATCAATTTAATAATTTAAAATTTATACATTTTCCAATTGTTTAAATCTGAATTTATTTGTGTGGAAAGTGTTTTGTAATTTTGCTCATATAAATCCTGCTTTCTTTTGGTTGATATATTCCTAAATATTTTATGCTATTGAAAAGTTATCTTGAATGGAATTTCTCTTTGTATCTCTTGCTGTTGGATTTTGTTGGTGATGTATAAAAATGTTGAGTATTTATGAGGATTTATTTTGTATCCTGTAACTTTGCTAAAGTTGACAATTATTTCTAATAGTTTTTAGTAGAATCTCTGGGGTTCTCTAAGTATACCATATCATCTGCAAAGAGTAATAATTTGGTTTCCTTATTACTTACTCTAATTCCTTTAATCTCTTTTTCTTCTCTTATTGCCACAACTAGTATTTCTAATACAATATTAAATAGTAATGGTGATAGTGGGCAACTTTGTTTCACTCCTGATCTTATTGGGAATGGTTCCAGTTTATCCCCATTACATATGATGCTTACTTATGATTTGAAGTAGATGTTCCTGACTATTTCAAGGAAAAATTCTTTTGTTCCTATACTCTCAATTTTTTTTTTATCAAGAATGGACGCTGGATTTTATGAAATGCTTTTTCTGCATCTATTGAGATGATCATATGTTTTTTGTTAATTTGGTTATTGATATAGTCAATTATGCTAATAGTTTTCCTAATATTGAACCAGCCCTGCATTCCTGGTTTAAATCCTCCTTGATCATGGTGTATTATCCTGGAGATGATTTTCTGTAATCTTTTTGCTAATATTTTATTTAAGATTTTAGCATCAATATTCATCGGGGAGATTCATCTATAATTTTCTTTCTCTGTTTTCAACCTACCTGGTTTAGGTATCAGTACTGTGTCACTAAAGGAATTTGGTAGGAATCCTTCAATCCCTATTTTTTTCAAATAGTTTATATAGCATTGGAGTTAATTGTTCTTTAAATGTTTGGTAGAATTCACATATAAATCCATCTGGTCCTGGGGATTTTTTCTTAGGGAGTTGATTAATAGATTGTTCTATTTCTTTTTCTAAGATGGGACTGTTTAACCAATTTACTTTTTCCTCTGTTAATCCGGGCAAACTATATTTTTTAAGGTATTCCTCCATTTCATTTAAGTTATTGAATTTATTGGCATAAAGTTGGGTAAAGTAACTCCTAATTTTTGCTGTAATTTCCTCTTTGTTAGTGGTGAATTCTGCTTTTTCATTTTTAAGACTAACAGTTTGATTTTCCTCTTTCCTTTTGTTAAATCAGATTTACTAAGGGTTTATATATATTTTTTTTTCTTAAAAGCAACTCTTAGTTTTATTAATCAATTCAATAGTTTTTTTTACTTTCAACTTTATTAATCTCTCCTTTTATTTTTAAAATTTCAAGTTTAGTATTTAACTGGGGGTTTTTAACTTGTTTCTTTTCTAGCTTTTTTAGTTGCAAACTCAATTCATTGATCTTTTCTTTCTCTATTTTATGCAAGTAGGCCTCTAGAGATATCTTAATCTATGGTTAATTCTTGTATAGGTTCCATGAACTGCTGAGAAGAAAATGTACTCCTTTCTGTCTCCATTTAGTTTTCTCCAAATTTCTATCATACCTAATTTTTCTAGTATTCTATTTGCCTCTTTGACTTCTTTCTTGTTTATTTTTTGGTTTGGTTTTTCTAATTCTGAGAGTGCAAGGTTGAGATATCCCACTATTATAGTTTTGCTGTCTATTTCTTTTTGCAGCTCTCTTAATTTCTCTTTTAAGGATTTAGATGCTACACCACTTGGTGTACATATGTTTAATATTGATATTGCTTCATTATTTATGGTACCCTTTGGTAAGATACAGTGTTCTTCCTTATCTCTTGTAATTAGATCAATTTTTGCTTTTGCTTGATCTGAGATCAGGATGGCTGCCCCTGCTTTTTTAACTTCACCTGAAGCATAGTAAATTCTGCTCCAACCTTTTACCTTTATTCTGTATGTATCTCCCTGCTTCAAGTGTGTTTCCTGTAAATAATATATTGTAGGATTCTGGCTTTTAATCCATTCTGCTAACTGCTTCCTCTTTATGGGGGAGTTTACCTCATTCACATTTATGGTTAAAATTACCAATTCTGTATTATTTGCCATCTTGTTAACCCCTGCTTATGTTTTTGTTCTTTCCTTCCCTCTTACCTCCCTCCCTGGTATTAAACTTGTGAGCATCACTTACCTCTCATAACCCTCCCTTTTTAGCATCCCTCTCCTTACCTTAAATCTCCTCCCCCTTTCCTACCCCTTTTACTCAAAATTTCTGTATTCCCTTCTGCTTAGTTTGCCTCTTCCCTTTTCACTTTTCCCTTCCCACTTTTCACTGAGGTGGGAGAAGTTTCTCTCTAAATTGAATATTTTTAATATTTTTCTCTTTAAGCCAATTCTAATGAGAGTAAGATACATACTATGTTCTTTCCCTCCTTTCCCTCAGATACAATAGGTTTCCTTTGCCTCTTCATGGGATGTAGTACCCCCACTTTATCCTTTTTCTGGTACAATTTCTTTTCTACTTCTGGTTTCTAGAACAAATTATATATGTGTTCTTTATGTGTATTTATAACAGAAAGATAGTTCCCAAGATTCCTTTTTACCTTTTTATGTTTCTTTTGAATCCTGTGTTTGGAGATCAAAATTTTTGTTTAGTTCCAGTTTTTTCATCAAAAATAGATGAAATTCACCTATTTCATTGGATGTCCATCTTCTTCCCTGGGAAGTATGCTCATTTTGACTGGATAAATTATTTTTGGTTGCATACCAATTTCCTTCACCTTTTGGAATATCAGATTCCAGGCCCTTTGGTCCTTTAATGTGAATGCTGTTAAATCCTGAGTAGTCTTCATTTTGACTCTATATTTGAATTGTTTCTTTTTTTTCCTAGCTGCTTGTAGTATTTTTTCCTTGGTCTAATAGTTCTGGAGTTTAGTCACAATATTTCTTGGAATTTTGATTTTAGGGTCTCTTTCAGTAGGTGATCGATGAATTCGTTCAATGTCTATTTTACCCTCTGTTTCTATAACATCTGAGCAGTTCTCTTTGATAATTTCCTGGAAAATAGTGTCCAGGCTCTTTTTTTCATCATATTTTTCAGGAAGTCCAATAATTCTCAGATTATCTCTCCTAGATCTATTTTCCGGGGCTGTTGTTTTCCCAAGAAGGTATTTGACATTTTTTTTCCAGTGGTTCATTTTCTTAGTTTTACCTGACTGATTCTTGTTTCTCCTTGAATCATTCATTTCCATTTGTTCAATTCTGATCTTTAATGAATTATTTTCTGCATTTACTTTTTTATTTCTTTTTGTAATTTTGCAATTGAGTTTTTAAATGGGTTGTTTTGTTCTATGGAATTATTTTTCCCCATTTCTCCAATTTTATTTTTTAGAGAGATATTTTCTTTTTCCAATTCACTAATTCTGTTTTCCTTGGAATTTTTTTACCTTTTCCAATTCACTAATTCTGTTTTTCCAGGATTTGTTTTCTTTATCCACTTTATCTTTAAATGAGTGTGATGACTTATTCATACCGTCTTGCCAAGCTTCCCTTTCCTTTTCCCAGTTTTCTTCTAGCTCTCTTATGAGAGCCTTTTTAATTTCTTCTATGAGAGTCTTGTGTGTTGGGGTCCATATCATATCCCCCTTTGGGAATTCATCTGGAGGCAATCTGTTTTAGTTTCCTCAGGGTTTGAAGTCTGCTCTCTATCCATATAGAAATTATCTATTCTTAGAGTCTGCTTTGATTTTTTTGCACATTTGTCAAAGAAGAATCATAGAAAACAAATTAACGAGAACAACAACAACAACAACAACAACAACAACAAAATGGATTCTGTTTTATTTATTTATTTTTTTGGTGGGGGGAGGCTGGATGGTGTTACCAAGCTTCCTCTACAGACTGCAGGGAGCAGCAGTGAGGCAATAGCAGGACAGCAATGGCTGCGCTGTGTCTATGCTGTGAGACTCTGAGAGCATGCTGAGTCACTTCTGGTGTTGGGTGGGGGTTGGCCAAATCCCAAGATACCCTAGCTTTTCAGGGTTATAGTCTTTACCCCCTGTGTTTATAGCTTCTCTGCTGATCTACTGCCTTGCTACTAGGGCAAAGTAGCCCACTGTGATAAAGTTCTCCCTGCAGATTTTTTGCTGACTGAGATCACACCCCATCCTCTTCTGGTCTGCTTTCCATGCTCTTGCTTCCTGCCTGCTCTCTGCGCCTGATCTAACCGTATCCACCCACGAGCCAAAACAGACCTTTTCTGGTGAATTTCAAGGATATCTTCTGATGGTACTATATTTGTGGCTTTTTTCAGTCAAGCACTAATTCTGAGGCCTTGTCATGAAAAAAAAAAAAGTATTCTGAGGGCAAGCAGTATCCTAGATAGATGTGTGTTTCCTCCCCACCATATTGGCTGCAATTCTCCTGCTGATTTTCTAAATTGTTTTGGGCACAAAAATTGTTTCACTCTATCTTTTTGTAGGTTCTGCCTCTCTAGAATATGTTGAGAGTCATTACTTAAAGATATTTGGAGGGGTTTGAGGGAGACCTCAGGAGAGTCCCTGATTTTTCTTCTGTCATCTTTTCTTCATCTTTGCTTCTCATTAGCTGCAATATTGTTTTTATAAGGTGACCAGACATACCTACTTCTCAAAGTTATATACAATTCCCTGAAATATCTTTATATACTTGTCTTTGGGGGCAAAATGCTGGATGTTCCAAGGTGTCAGCTGACATCTGGATTTCATTGTTGCTGCCACCAGAAATAATCAAATTGCTGAAAATCACATTCAATTTGTTCCTCTTTTTTTGTTTAGTGAATTCAGTTATGTCTGTTTCTTTATGGCTTTCAGTGATGGACTATAATTGCCCTGAGAGGAGGGTCAAAACTTCATTAAAAAAAAAAAAGACAGGAGATTGAGAGTTTGCATAGCAGATAAAGGAAGTATAATAATGGAATGTTAGATGATAGTGGGTAAAGGGAAAGCAGTTGTTTTTGAGCAAATCCTACAATTGGTTATCACAGACAGAATAAAACATAGTTCAATGTTCTCTCCTTACCTCAGTATTTAGACCCTTTCATTCTTTTTGGGGTCTTGTCAGGGATCCAGGCCTCTACTTTAGATAGCAAATGACTTTCTCGCATAGTGGAACATGCCAGTGATTGTGTCCAATTATCTTATCTTTTGAGAATTTGAGGTCAGTATGGAACTATGATGAAACTGGGAAATCTTCTATTTAGGCTACGTTCATAAAATACAAATGTTCAAAATGCTGTTCAATTCTGAGAAATAAAATTCAGGAAGGATATTATTAAAATTGTAAGACATCCAGAGAAAGGGACTTGAATTTGATCCATACAACAATTATTGAAGGAATGGGAATATTTTCCATAGGGTATTAAGATTTTCAAAAGATATAATAAATGTCTTGGGGTAATGCAAAAGGGATTTGACTGATTTCATTTGAGCTAAGAGGGAAGAATTAATGGAAATAAGAAGTGGGGGCAACTCTGTGGCATAATATACAGAGCTCTGGACATGGAATCAGTAACACTAGAATTTAATTTGACCTCAGAAACTCATTGGCTTTATACCTCTAAACAAGCACTCTAAACCAGTTTCCCTATCTTTAAAATGAGGATAATAATATAACAAGACTAACACATGCCAAGATAGTATCCCCTGATGCAAATCCACACGTGGAGGAAGGTAACAGTAACTAAGCTCTTGACTTGTTCTCTGGATCAAATCACTAATTTTTACCTTAATTCTAATTTTTTGATTGTTGATACTTCATCCCCATTTAAAAAAAATTCTTAGGTGTCTTATAAATTCCTATAACATGGAGACTATTTCTTCATTCTTTGTTATCCTTTGCTTATATATAGTTTGATCTGTTTTCAGAGTCTGCTAATATCATGTTCTGCTCTCCTAAGGAGAGATGCATTAGTTACATCTTTAGGACCTCTTTGATACTGACTTTTTGCTTATTCTATCTTTTTGGGCTCTTTGTTTTTCATTTCCTGTTGCTGAAAGCTGCTGAAAGTTGCTGTTATGTCATCTATTATTGCAAATCTGCATTACTGCTGCCTGTTGGCCTTTAGTTTTGTCAAGTCTGTAATCAAATCCTATTTTTGACAGCATCCCAGGTCTCAAAACAGGACTGGTCTCAAATGAAGAAGTGTATATCACTTCATCTCTAGTACCTATTAAAAGCTACTTTTATAGTTTACTTAAACTGACCTCTCTGAAAAGGAAATAGCTACAGAAAGCAGAATAAGGAAGCCCATACTTTTCTAGTATAATGAAAGGTCTACCTAAATCTCTCTTCCCCTGTCCTCTATTCTCTATTATTCTCTGATACCTCCTATGTTCTGCAAGTTATTTCAATGAACTTATATCTCTTTCACCCCCCTCCCATTTTCATCCAGAGATTGATCCCACAAAATAAATAAGAATTTTTTTTTTTTGGCAAAGTAAAGATATTGATTCAAATTAGGAGAGGACCTTGACAGAATAAAAGAACATTGGATTTGGAGTCAGAAGTTCTGGGGTTTAAATCTAAACTCTTGTCACTTGTTCTCTGCATGAAATCGAACAAGTCAATTAACTCCTCTGAGTCTCAATTCCCTCATCTATAAAACAAAGGGAGGGGGTTAACTGGATTGTTTTTAAGCTTTCTTCTAGCTCGCTAATACTACTCTAATATTTTCCTATACTTAGTTCCACTATTATTGACCTCAGTATTTGGTTGGTGAAATAAATTGATAGGAAGGGGCTACAAAAATAAGGGAACACTCATCAAGTGAAATAATGGTTAATAATAATGAAAAAAAAAGCTACATAATTAGTCAATAAATAAATCCTTATTGAACATTTATATGCCAGGCACTGTCCTTAGTGGTAGATATACAAATACAAAATAAAATTTTATGCCCACAATGAACTTAAATAAATACTTATATAATTATAAGCAAGATATATGTATATACAAATGCATATATGTATATATGCATACATACATAGAATATTATACATAAAGTAAAACATACATGTAGACACAAACTATATCCATATATACATGTTATATGCATATATATGTAATGTGTTTTATATGCATATATAATATATGAAGTGACCATTAAATAACTCAAAAATATAAAATAACCGGGATTAAGGGAAGAGGTGTCTTTGAACAACTAATCTTCTCTACCTCTCATTTCAAGAGCCACTTTCTACTTTGGACTTTGTATTCAAGAGCCACTTTGGACAGGAGCAGAAAGACCTCATGTAGGAAATGACTTTTGAGATGGAATGAGAAAAAAGTCTTAGTAGTCTAAGAGGAGGGAAATAAGAACAAAAGTGTGTATTACAGGCATAGGAAAACAGCCAGCGCAATAGTATGACAATGGAAAATAAACTGCCAAATGTGATGGGCCTATAGAATGCATAAAATTAGAGTATAGAAATAGACACTGAACTTTTGATTTCATTGGTTTAAAGAACAAACAAATGAATTCCTTCTACCAATACTAATGTAAATGAGAGCATTCTCCATAATTTACACTCAGATTAGGACATATGAATTCAAGGTTTATGAACTTTAAAATGATAATTGTATTTTACTATAATCATTTGCTTTTTTTATTCTATGATGTTTTTAGTCTTTAAAAACATTATTCTGAGAAGGGGGTCCATGAGCTTCACTGTTATGCAAAAAGGATCAAAGACTTTAAATAGTCAAGGACTCATATACAAAGGCTGTTAAATGACTTTCTTAGCATCTCACCACCAGTAGAAGTCAGAGGTAAAATTTGAATCCAGGTCTTCCTGTATTTATGGCATGCTCTCCAGGATGATTTTGCATGTAGAAGGGATATAGAAATATTTATAATTTAGTGCTCTGGAACTATATGATTTTTATATTCTATTCAGTCACTGATTGATTAATAAGATTGCAGTAAAAGTGTTCACTTGGTTCATTATGACACCATAAACTGAGTCATATTAATGTTGCAGGTTTAGAGTTTAGAAAGGACTAAAAATTATATTGAAACACACTGAATGTGAGAGATATTACATAATGAGTAATAAAGTAAAAAACAAAAAAGCAATAAAGCATCACCATCTTCCAATTTGGGACTGAATAGTAGGAATGATTAGGGATGGGAAACAAATTTCTCTTAGAAAAAAAGGTGTAGAGAGAATGACCATCAATATTGGGATTATTGTCACAATTCTTACTGATTGCTTACTGATGGCAGTGTCAAAAAGTTTGAAGGGAAAAGGGATCCTGGCAGGGTGGAAGTTAGATGGGGTAGAGATTCTAGCAGAAATATAACAGTGATCCTGAGTTCCTCTGACCTTACAGTGCTATTGTTCTAATGATCTGTCTGTCAATGATTCTAAAGTCTTCTAGGCTCAGGATAGTCCTACAAATATTGCTGACTGTCAGATAGATAATATGCTTGTCAGTGACAACCAAGTTTCTGAGACAATAGTGAATCCCTCAAACATACCTGTAAGACAAAGAATTATCACATAAGTAACATGAGCTCTGGTCTTGCTAACTTTGTCCTACAAATTTATTTTCTTTCTTTTGATTCTTTGCTAACATCTTTTTGGAATTTAGTCCACTTCAATTGGCATTACAATTACAATAAACTTTTACCCTTGATTTGGAGATGGGTTCAAGTCTACAAGTTCTTTTGAGACATCTTGTGACACTGGTCTGCGACGCCAACCCTTTAGGGTCTCCTTTTGAACCTCAATAAGTTCTCTTGTGTTTATCTAAAAGAAGAAACAATGGCTAACACCAAGGCTGCAACTTACAGAATTACATTATTTTGTAGAAATCTCATCCTTGGAAAGCTAGCAGAGTTCTTCCTGGGAAAATCTGCCACCAACTGTGGAGAAAAAATGGTCATGGATCAACACATACCAATTAAAAGGCTCAGAATTATTGTTTCATTCCTCCTACATCAGAAATTCCACTGGATTAGTACGTTACAAAAAGGGGTCAGTGTGCTCAGAGAGTACTTTAGTTTTGTGATATATCCAACTGCCTCTGGCTTTGAGAAGGATTTCAGTTGCTCCAGTCTTTGATATCAAGTGCACTCAGTATTATTCATCATCAGTCATTCTTTTAAAAAATATTATAATAGCTTTTTATTTTCCCAAATACTTGCAAAGATAGTTTTCAATGTTCACCTTAGCAAAACCTTGTGTTCCAAGTTTTTCTCCCTCTCCACATCCCTTGGACAGCAAGCAATCCAATATAGGTTAAATATGTGCAATTCTTCTAAATATATTTCTGTATTTGTCATGCTGAGCAAGAAAAGGCAGATCAAAAGGGAAAAAAAACATGAAAAAGGGAAAAAAAAACAGGCAAACAAACAACAACAAAATATGTGGAAATACTATCCTTTGATCCACATTTAGTCTCCATAGTTCTCTCTCTGGATATGGATGGTTCTTTTTCATCACAAGTCTATTGGAATTGCCTTGAATTACCTCATTTTTGAAGAGTGCCAAATCCATCACAGTTGATCATCACATATTCATGTTTCTGTGTATAAAGCTTTCCTGGTTTTGCTCACTTCACTCAATATCAGTTCATGTAAGTCTTTCCAAGTGTTTCTGAAATCAATCTGATCATTATTTCTTTTAGAACAATAATATTCCATTACATTTATGTATCATAACTTTTTCAGTCATTCTCCAACTGATGGGCATCCATTCAATTTCCAGTTCCTTGTCATTACAAAAAGAGCTGCTACAAACATTTTTGCACATGTGTATCCTTGTTCCTCTTTTATTATTTCTTTGGATTACAGATTGGGTAGAGACATTACTGGACCAAAAGGTAGGCACAGTTTAATAGCCCCTTGGGCACCATCAGTCATTCTTAAAGTTGGGATTTATGCTCCTTTGCAACGTTTTCACCTCTGATTCATCTGTTTATCTCTATCATTGATGCCTCTTTAGAATCTCACACTATGGCTTTTAGATATAGGATTTTCTTACAAACTTATTCTTTACATCATAAAATTACAAATCTCAATTTAAAGAAATCCTGTAATGCAATCTCATTATTTTACAAGTAATGAAACAAAACTCCTGGTTAGGTTTGAGTGACTTGATCAAGGTCACATAGGTTATAACAATCAGATGCTTGATTTGAACTCAGTTCTCCTTAATACAAGTCTAATGATCTGTATGACACTGTTTCCAATCCAACATTCAAATCTGGTCTGGACTTTTAAAGTAATCTAGCTTAACACCTAATATTATGGATGATGTAACTGAGGTTTAAAAAGTTAGGTGACTCACCCTAAGCTATGCTGATAGAAATAAAAAGAGCAAAGATTCTTACTCGTGCTCTGATTTCATAACTATTTTGGCCAAAGGAGTATCACAAGCTCTCAGCTTTATATATGAAGGTGAAATGAAATATAATTCATCAAAGGAAAGTCCTAGGACCTTAAGCAATTCTTTCTAATAATGATAGTATCTCTCTTTTTCTTACAAACATAAAAACAGTCACTGAGCAAGCAGTGACTGACATGAAGGCTTTCTGCCACTGTAATATATTATTCATCCAAGAAAGCTCAAGATAATTGTGCTGAGTGACAGCTGGGTTTACATGGCAGGGGAGGGAGACTTGACAAACATCACCTAGCTTAGGCTACAGTACAGTGGGAGAAAGCATCTGCCATCAGGCTACTCATTTAGAGGAAATATTCTGCCAACTCTCATACAAGGAAACAAGACAGGAACCAGAATACCTTCTGTAGTTCAATTGTTTCTCATGTTCTCCAATCTTTCCTCTGGACTTCTTTCTGTAGCTCAGTACTGTGCATCTACATTTGGCCTCTGTAACATTCCATTGTGTGTGTGTGTGTGTGTGTGTGTGTATGTGTGTGTGTGTTTGCTTTTTAATAATTTAATTTACCTAGAAGCAGAATTGAGTTTTCAAGAGTTTACTTGTTAGTTAATGTAAAAAGGCTATATCTCTATTTTGATTTCTATTTCATTTTTGGGGTAATCTCTATCATAGTTCTGAGTATGTGTGTTGTGTGTTGTGTGTGTGTGTGTGTGTGTGTGTGTGTGTGTGTGTGTGTGGTGTGCTTGTAAAAGAGAGAGAGAGAAAGAGAGAGAGAATGTGGGTAAAAAAGATAAGTGAATTTTTTTTAGATTCAATTTTAATAACTTTTTTATTGACAGAACCCATGCCAAGGTAATTTTTTTTAAAAACATTATCCCTTGCACTCACTTTTGTTCCGATTTTCTCCTCTCTCCTTCCACCCCTTCCCCTAAATGGCAAGCAGTCCTATCCATGTTAAATAGGTTACAGTATATCCTTGATACAATATATGTGTGCAGAACTGAAAAGTTCTCTTGTTGCACAGGGATAATTGGATTCAGAAGGTATAAATAACCCGGGAAGAAAAACAAAAATGCAAGCAGTTTACATTCATTTCCCAGTGTTCTTTCTTTGGGTGTAGCTGCTTTGTCTATCCTTGATCAATTGAAACTGAGTTAGATCTCTTTGTCGAAGAAATCCACTTTCAACAGAATACATCCTCATTCAGTATTGTTGTTGAGGTATATAATGATCTCCTGGTTCTGCTCATTTCAGCTAGCTTCAGTTCATGTAAGTCTCTCCAAGTCTCTCTGTATTCATCCTGCTGGTCATTTCTTACAGAACAATAATATTCCATAACATTCCTATATCACAATTTACTCAACCATTCTCCAATTGATGAGCATCCATTCATTTTCCAGCTTCTAGCCACTACAAAGAGGGCTGCCACAAACATTTTGGCACATACAGGTCTTTCCCTTCTTTAGTATCTCTTTGGGGTATAAGCCCAGTAGTAGCACTGATGGATCAAAGGGTATGCACAGTTTGATAACTTTTGTTTTGATAATATTATTATTTTATTTTAGTTATCAAAATTAGGTTACAGTACAGTGGGAGAAAGCATCTGCCATCAGGCTACTCATTTAGAGGAAATATTCTGCCAACTCTCATACAAGGAAACAAGACAAAAGTTATCAAACTAAAATAATCAAAACGTTATCAAACTAAAATAATTAAAAATAATCCTGATTTCAGAAAATAAGGTGTGATATGCCTTCCCAGAAGCCATGAATCTTCTTGGACAATCTATTACATATTAATTTTAAAATTATTTTATGTCACTTAAATCCTGTGTTTATACACAAAATTCTACCTCTATCACTATCTTGTGATCTTGTTCAGGTCAATGAACCTCATTGGACCTCAGTTTCCTCATTAGATAGATAGGCTTAGATAACTTTTATGTCCTCTTTTAGCTCTAAATTCTTAATCCTATAGATGATTAGGTAGATAGATTGATAGAGAGATAGCACATCTATTAAGCATTTGCTAAGCACTGTGTTAAACTTTGGTACTGCAAATACAATAAAACAAGCCAGTCAACAGTCTTAAAGGACTTACATTCTAAAAGGAAGACAAAATATAAAGGGGAGCTATAAAGAGGGCTAGGAAAAAAAAGGAAATGGTATTGTAATGGAGACTAAACAAATATGGAGCTGGAGTTGGTATCAGCCAGAGGATAAGCTAGAAGGTGAAAGTGGAAATAATACTCAAGCTTTCTCACTATCTGGTAATTCCCAGAAGGGTCTTGTAATCATAGAGAAAGCTCCAGGACAGAGCTGTCACCAGGAGGCTAGTTAATAAAATCTAAAAATTATATTATTGAATCAATAATTGAATACTCCCAGCAAACCAACACACACACACCTTAATGAAGTAAACAATACTAAATTGACCAGCATAAGATGAATCCTATTTCCAAATAAATATGAGGTGTCCCTGACTCTCCTATGAAGTCTGCCATATTTTTTAAGCATCAGAAGTCACAAACTTAGCATTTAATGCTCTTGAAAATCTATCCCATTCCTACCTTACTGCTCTTCTTTGACTCCCTTCTATGCACTCTATGATTAAGCTGTCTATTCCACCTGGCTTTCTATTTACTATTCTCTGTGTCTTTCCTTGGTTTAGCTGAAATGTTCTCTCTCCTCATCTCTACTTCTTAGTTTCAATGGTTTCCTTTAATACTTGTATGTGGCCTCAGACAAACTGAGACCTGGGAAAGACCTTGGCTGAAAAAGGCCAAGGTTTCCCATTGCATCCAGGGCCACTAGTCATCTTCACCTATGTCTCCAATAACTTTGGAGGAAACTGAGGCTAGTAACTTAAAAAAAATTTTGTTTCATTCAAATTCTAATTCACTTGCAAATCAGGACATCACTCACCTGATGACATCTCCTCTTTCAGAAGGCTGGACAAATAGGACAAACAACACCAAGACACAAATCCCATCTTCTAGAGGAAGCATTTTAGTTCTTCTAGCTGCTAATGCTCTCTGAGATTACCTTCCTTCTACTCTGTTTTATGTTTTATGTTCCTAATTCATTTCCCTCTATTAGAATAATCACTCGTTGAAGACAGGAACTAATTTTGTTTACATCCTTTTTAAATGTCTAGAATTTGGCACAATTCCTGGAACACAGTAAGCACTTAAGCAATACTTTTTTGAATCAACTTCATTTTAACATGTAACTACAATAGAGAATCTATGTTCAAATAGTCTTGAAAGTTTTGCTTGTTTTTGTTGGCTTTGGTTTTGTAGTTCTGCAAATCTTGGCTTACTGTATTGAGGATGTATTGTTTTGTCAAACTGTTTAATTTGTCCTTAGATTCATTTAGTCATTCCTTACTTAGTTGGTTGTCTTTATTGGTGAATCATTTGCATTTTTATATTCTCTTGAGAAATTGTAATAATGTTTTCACAATGCTTTTAAACATTATCTTATTATATCCTCATAAGAACTTTAAAAGATAGATGATATTATCTTCCCCATTTGACAGATAAGGAAATTGAAGCAGAAATTAAATGACTTGATCTGGGGTCATACAATACATAAACTTCTGAGACCAGATCAATATTTCCTAGTTCTAGCCCTTGAATTCTATGCATTGTGCTACCTCATTGCCAATTTTTACACCTACATTTAAGCATTGGTTGATAAAATATTTATTGCCTGGAAGAGTGAATAATTCTTCCTATTCTGTTCCTGGAAATGTTTCTTAGTCAGAATTTCACAGTAAGATTTTCAAGTACTAAAACATTTCTACGGTGATGGCTCCATCAGGATTGGTCTTTATTTTTCTATGCATAATTTCCCATGATATCTTGCCAATGAAAAGATGATCTGGGAGATCATACTTTTTTGGGCTATGATTTCCAGAAAAGATAAAATTCAATAGTTACTGTGATTGGGATGTGAAGGGATAAAGCAGAGAAACATAGCTAAACAGAAATGTACAGAATCTTTGTCATCCTCCCACTCATCATTAAAGATGTGACTCTCATGCTGAAGTCACATGGTGATAAAACCAATGAAACCCAGTCCCTTCCAAGAAGTAGACCTGAAAAAAAATCTTGGCATGCTCAATATGAGTCAATTATGAGCTGTCAAATTGTATAATGTGATTCTGAACTACATTAACAGTGGCATAACTTCCAGAAAAAGAGAGATTATGTTCAATTATACTCTGATCATACCAGATATCCTCTAGAATATTCATTTCTGTGTGTCACAGTATTGGTGATAAATTAAAGCAATAGTTAATGTTTTAGCCTTGGGAAATAAAAGACGCAGGGAGGACATGTTAGCTGAATACAAATATTTGGCATGGTGGTTATATCTTTATATTAAAATTTTCCTTTTTGGCCAGAGAGATCAGAACTAGGAGCATAGTAAAAATTTCAAAGAAGCTGATTTGGGCTTGATATTGGGAAAAATGTCCTAATCATTAGAGTTATCTAGAAATAGAGTTACTTTTTTTCCCTCAAAGGCACCCAATTCTTCTTTCTTAGAAGTTTCCAAGTAGATGCTGAATAAATGCTGAATGTGATACTGGTTATTTATATATTTATTGGTCTATGCTGTTACACAAGTTCCTAATAACTTTCAATTTTTATGATTCTGTTAATTTATTGGTCAAGATCACATAATCAATGTAATTTTGGGCTTATAATAGAAATTTCCTAGCTCAGGAACCAATAAGGACTGGGGAAAAAATTGGTATTGGAACACCTGTAGCTGGCTGGTATTTAGATAGTTGTTCATATTTTTCAATCTGTAACAGAAAATAAAACATTTCTTACAAACTTGTTTAAGCATAGTTTCCAAACCCATTGGTATGATTCCCTTTCTTTATTGGTTTAGATTAATGACCCCTGACTCATAGAAAAAAGTAGAAAAAAATATCTTATGTTCTCTTTATGTTTGAGTCACTTTAGGACTCATTGAATTTCAGATCCTCTAGTCACTTAGGGTGCCAACTCCAATTCAGGGCATTGAAGGAGAAGATTTTGAGAAGAAGTTAACTTGAGAAGAGCTGACAATCTTTCTTTCAGTTAAGTGAGTTACTCCAGCAAGGTAACTCAGCTCCTTCACTCTACCTTGTTTGGTATATGTATACTTTCTCTTACTTCAGTTTTGCTCTTTGGATCAGTGGGTTTCTTGGCTGATTATTACGTGCATTCATTGTGGAACTGGCATTTGGTGAGAAACCAGTAAAGAAGACACTCCATCTTCTTCTTGAAGAGTGCTATTGTTTGCTATTTCCACTATATATATTAAAAAAACAAAAACAAAAACAAAAACAAAAAAACAAAAAAACAGTGACTTGCCCAGGGTCACACAGCTAGTGTTTTTTTTTCATAAATTAAAGCTTTTTATTTTCAAAATATATACATGGATAACATTCAACATTCACCCTTACAAAACCTAATGTTCTAATTTTTTCCCCTCCTTTCTCTCTGCACCTTCCCTTAAACAGCAAGTGATTCAATATGTAGTAAACATGTATAATTCTTCTATACAAATTTCCACAAAAATCATGCTGTATAAGAAAAATCAGGTCAAAAAGGGAAAAATATCAGAAAGAAAACAAAATGCAATCCAACAACAATAAAAAGAGTGAAAATACTATGTTGTTGCCCATGTGAAGTTCCCATTGTCCTCTCTCTGGGTGCGATGACTTTCCTCATTACAAGACCATTGGAATTGACTTGAATCATTTCATTGTTGACAGGAACCATGTCCATCAGATCATCATAATGCCCATCAGTTGGTGAATGGCTGAATAAGTTATGGTATATGAATGTTATGGAATGTTATTGTTCTATAAAAAACAATCAGAATGATTTTAGAGTGGCTTGGAGAGATTTACATGAATTCATGCTAAGTGAAATGAACAGAACCAGGAGATCACAGTACACAGCAACATCAGTATTATAGAACAATCAATTCTGATGAATGTGACTCTTTCCAACATCTCATTGTTTCCAACATCAATCATCTCATTGATGCCAGTTCCAGTGATCTTGTGATGAAGAGAGCCATCTACACCCAGAGAGAAAACTGTGGAAACTGAATGTGGATCACAACATAACATTCCCACTCTTTTTGTTGGTGTTCACTTGAATTTTATTTTCCTACTCATTTTCTTTACTTTTTGATCTGATTTTTCTTGTGCAGCAGGAGAATTGTATAAATATGTTTACACATATTGCATTTAACATATATCTTAACATGTATAACATAAATTGGATTGCTTGCCATCTAAGGGAGGGGCTGGTGGAAGGAGGAGAAAATCTGAAAGACAAGGCTATGCAAGGGTCAATATTGAAAAATTATCCATGCATATATTTTGAAAATAAAAAGCTTAAAAAAAGAAAAAAAAAAGAATTGTTCATCTTATAATTATACTGTTGCTGTGTATAATGATTTCCTGGTTCTGTTCATTTCACTTAGCATCAGTTGATGTAAGCCTCTCCAGGCTCTCTGAAATAATGCTGATGATCATTTCTAATAGAACAATAGTATTCCATAAAATGCATATGCCATAACTTATTCAGTTATTTGCCAAATGATGGGAATCCACTCAGTTTCCAATTTCTAACCACTGCAAAAAGTCTACAACCAAAATTTTTGCACATGTGGGGCCCAGTAACACTGCTGGATCAAAGGGTATGAGCACTTTGATAACTTTTTGAACATAGTTCCAAATTGTTCTCCAGAATGACTGGATCCTTTCACAATTTCACCAATAATGTATTAGTGTCCCAATTTTCCCATATCCCCTCCAGCATTCATAATTATCTTTTTTGGTCATCTTAGCCAATCTGAGAGGTGTATAGTGAGTTGTCTTAATTTGCATTTCTCTGACCAAGAGTGAGTTACAGCACCTTTTCATATGACTAGAACTACTTTTAATTTCTTCATCTGAAAATGTTGACCATTTATCGATTGTAAAATGGTTTGAACTCATATATTTGAGTCACTTCTCTATTTTAAAAATGAGGCCTCTATCAAAACCCTTGAATGTAAAAAAAGTTTTCTGTTTATTGCTTTCCTTCTAATTTTGTCTACATTAGTTTTGTATGTACAAAACCTTTTTAATTTAATATAATCAAAATGATCCATTTTGCATTCATTGATGTACTTGAGCTCTTCTTGGCCACAAATCCCTTCCCTTTCCACAGATCTGAGAAGTAAACTATCCTTTATTCTTCTAGTTTTCTTAGAGGTTCATTCTTTATGTATAAATCATGAACCCTTTCAATCTTATCTTGGTATAAGATGTTAGATATGGGTCATTGCCTAATTTTGGCCATATTAATTGCTAATTTTCCCAGAAGTTCTTGTTAAAGAGTGAGTTCTTATCCAAAAAGCTAAGTCTTTGGATATGTCAAACATTAGGTTATTGTAGTCATTGACTATTTTGTCTTGTGAACCTTACCTGTTCCACTGATCAATTTACTCCATTTCTTAGCCAGTACTAAATGGTTTTGATGACCACTTTATAATTTAGTTTTAGGTCTGGTACAGCAAGACCATCTTCATTTCCATTTTTTTTTCCATTAATTCTCTTGAAATTCTTGACCTTTTGTTCTTTCAAATGAAGTTTGTTATTATTTTTTTCTAGCTTGGTGAAGTAATTTCTTGGGAATGTGATTAATATGGCACTGGATAAATATATTAATTTAGGTAGTATTGTCATTCTTATTATATTAGCATGGTCTATTCTTGAGCATTTAATATTTTTCCAAGACCTTAGATCTGACTTTATTTGTGTGGAAAATGTTTTGTAATTACATTCATATAATTTCTGATTTTGCCTTGGCAGACAGATTCCCAAATGTTTTATATTATCTACAGTTATGTTAAATTTAATTTCTCTTTGTAGCTCTTGCTGTTGGACTTTGTTGGTGATATATAAAAATGCTGATGATTTATGTGGATTTATTTTGTATCCTGTAATCTTGCTAAAGTTGTGAATTGTTTCTAGTAGTTTTTTAGTTGATTCCCTAGCATTCTCTAAGTATACCATCACATCATTTGCAAAGAGTGATAATTTTGTTTCAGCATTTCCTACTCTAATTGCTTTAATCTCTTTTTCTTCTCTTATTGCCAAAGCTAACATTTCTAATACAATACTGAATAATAATGGTGATAGTAGATAACCTTGTTTCACTCCTGATATTATTAAGAATGGTTCTAATTTATCCCCACCACAACAGATGCTTGCTGATGGCTTTAACTGTAAAATTAATCATTTTAAGGAAAACTCCATTTATTCCTGTATTCTCTAGTGTTTTTAATAGGAATGGGTGTTGGAGTTTATCAAATTCTTTTTCTGCAACTATTGAAGATATCATATGATTTTTGTTATTGGTTATTAATATAGTCAATTATACTAATAGTTATCCTAATATTGAACCAGCCCTGAATTACTGGGATATAGCCTATTTTGTTATGGTGTATTTTCCTGGGGATAACTTGCCATAATCTCTTTGCAATAAAATAGCTTGCAATTATTGCTCCAATTTTCTCTTTCTTGGTGGTAAGTTTACCCTTTTCATTTTTGATATTAATAATTTGATTTTCTTCTTTTCTTTCTCTGATCAAATTAACTAAAGATTCATCTATTTTGTTGGTTTTTTTTTCATAAAACAAGCTCTTAGTTTAGTTCAATAGTTTTTTTTTTACTTTCAATTTTATTACTCTCTCCTTTTACATTCAGAATTTCAAATTTGGCATTTATTTGGGGGTTTTTATTTGCTCTTTTTATAGCATTTTTAGTTGCATGCCCAATTCATTGATATGCTCTCCTCAATTTTATGCAAGTAAGAATCTAGAGATATAAAGGTTTCCCTAAGACTTCTTTGGCTGCATCCCATAAATTTTGGTATGTTGTCTAATTATTGTCATTCTCTTGGATAAAATTATCAATTGTGTTTTTGATTTATTTTCTCACTCACTCATTCTTTAGGATCAGAAGATTTAGTTTCCAATTAATTTTTTTCATCTATTTCTTCCAAGGACCTTTATTACATGTGATTCTTATTGTATCATGATCTGGAAAAGATGCACTTAATAGTTCCACCTTTCTGCATTTGATTTTAAGGTTTTTATGCCCTAATATGGCTAATTTTTGTGTAAGTTCCATGAACTGCTAAGAAAAATCTTTCTGTCTCCATTCAATTTTCTCCAAAAATCTATCATCTCTAACTTTTCTAAAATTCTATTTACCTCCAGTTTTCTCCTAACATCTACCATACCTAACTTTTCTAGTGTTCTCTTTACCTCTTTAACTTCTTCCTTATTTATTTTGTGGTTTGATTTATATAGTTCTGAGAGTGCAAATTTGAGATCTCCCACTATTATAATTTTGCTATTTATTTATTCTTACAGTTCTCAACTTCTCCTTTAGGAATTTAGATGCTATACCACTTGGTGCATATATGTTTAGTATTAATATTGCTTCATTATCTATGCTAACCTTTAGCAAGATATAGTGCCCTTCTTATATCCCAAAGAAATCTTAAAGAAGGGAACGGGACCTGTATGTGCATGAATGTTTGTGGCAGGTCTCTTTGTAGTGGCCAGAAACTGGAAACTGAGTGGATGCCCATCAATTGGAGAATGGCTGAATAAATTGTGATATATAAATATTATGGAATATTATTGTTCGGTAAGAAATGACCAACAGGATGATTTCAGAAGGCCTGGAGAGACTTACGTGAACTGATGCTGAGTGAAACAAGCAGGGTCAGGAGATCATTATATACTTCAACAACAATACTATATGGTGATCAATTCTGATGGACATGGCCATCTCCAGCAATGAGATGAACCTCAGTTCCAATAGACCAGTAATGAATTGAACCAGCTACACCCACTGAAAGAACTCTCAGAGATGACTATGAATCATTAAATAGAATTCCCAATCCCTATATTTTTGTAATGTGCTGTAAATTACCCATGCATATAACTTGTAAATAAAAAGCTATAATAAAAAAAAAGATATAGTGCCCTTCCTTATCTCTTTTAATTAGATCAATTTTAATTAGATCAACTTTTGCTTGATCTGAGATCAGTATGACTATCCCTCCCCCCCCCCCTTTTTTTTTTTTTTTGTTTATTTGTTGTTTTGGTTTTGTTTGGTTTGGTTTTTTTTACTTCACCTGAAGCATAGTAGATTCTGCTCCAGCCTTTTACCTTTACTATGTATGTATCACCCTGTTTTAAATGTGTTTCCTGTAAACAACATATTGTAGGATTCTGGCTTTTAATCCAGTCTGATATCTGCCTCTGCTTTATGGGAGAGTTCACCCCATTCACATTTACATTTAAAACTACTAATTCTGTATTTCATCTTATTATCCCCATATTATATTTTTCTCTTTCCTTTTCCCCCTTAGCCCCTCCTCAGTATTAAACTTATGAGCACCACTTGCCTCACATAGCCCTCCTTCTTTAGAATTTCTCCCTCCCCCTTAGAGTCTCTCCCCCTTTCTTAAACCTTTCCTCTACTATTTCTGTATTCCCTTATATTTAGCCTACCCCTTTCCTTTTTGTTTTTCCCCTCCCACTTTTCATTGAGGTGAGAGAAGTTTCTCTGTAAACCAAATATGTCTAATATCTTCTCAAAGAAAACTGAGGAAAGCAAGATTCACACAATGTTCATCTTCTTCCCTTCTTTTCCTCAACTAAAATAGGTTTCTTCTGGCTCTTTGTGAGATATAGTTTCCCTCTTTTTACCTCTACTTTTCCCTTTTTTTTTTGGTACTACCTCCTTTCTACTTTTAGTTCCTTTTTTATATTATAACAGTAAAATCAAATTATACATGCACTCTCTATATATACACCTTACAGAAATACAATTCTCAAGAGTTCTTGTTACCTTTTTATGCTTCTCTTGGGTCCTATATTTGGAGATCAAATTTTTTGTTTAGCTCTGGTCTTTTCATCAGAAATAAATGAAATTCTTTTGTTTAAATTGAATGTGCATCTTCTTCTCTGAAAGAAAAAGTTCAGTTTAGCTGGGTAATTTATTTTTGGCTACATTCCAATTTCCTTTGCCTTTCAAAATATTAGATTCCAGGCCTTTTGATCCTTTAATGTGGAAGCTGCTGGATCCTGAGTAATCCTTATTGTGGGTCCTTGGCATTTGAATTGTTTTTTTTTTTTAGCTGCTTATATAATTTTTACCTTGGTCTGATAGTTCTGGAATCTAGCCACAATATTCCTCGGAGTTTTAATTTTGGCATCTCTTTCAGTGGGTGATCTATAAATTTTTTCAATGGCTATTTTACTTTCTGATTCTATGACATCTGGGAAGTTCTCTGATGATTTCCTGAATAATAGTATCTAGGCTCTTCTTCCATCATGATTTTCAGGGAGCCCAATAATCCTAAATTATCTCTCCTAGATCTATTTTCCAGGTCTGTTGTTTTCCTAAGTATGTATTTAACATTTTTTCATTTTTTCTTTTTCTTTTTTTTTTTTTTTTTTGGTTTTGCTTAACTGATTCTTGATGTCTTCTCAGGTCATTTATTTCCATTTGTTCAGTTCTGATTTTTAATGAATTATTTTCTTCATTTACTTTTTAAATTTCTTTCTGTAAATGTCCAATTGAGTTTTTAAATGAGTTGTTTTATTTTATGGAATTTTTTTTTCCATTTTGCCAATTTCTTTAAGGAGTTATTTTCTTTTTTTCCAATTCGCAAAATCTGTTTTCCTGGGAGTTGCTTACTTTTTCCAATTCACAAATTCAGTTTTTCAGGGTGTTGTTTTCTTTTTCCATTCTGTCTATTAATGAGTTATATGCTTTATGTAGACTCTCTTGTAAGGTTTTTCTTTCCTTTCCCCATTTTCCTTCTATCTCTATTTTAAGATGCCTTTTAATTTCTTCTATGTGAGCCTTGTGTGGTAGGGACCAGGTCATATCCTTCTTTGGGTTTTCATCTAGAGACAATCTGATTTTGAAATGTGTTTGAAATCTGCTCTCTTTCACTATAGATGCTATCTATAGTTAGAGCATTCTTTGTCTTTTTATTCATTTTGACAACAAAAGAAGGAAGGAAGGAAGGAAGGAAGGAAGGAAGGAAGGAAGGAAGGAAGGAAGGAAAGAAGAAAGCAAAAAGAAAGAAAGAAAGAAAGAAAGAAAGAAAGAAAGAAAGAAAGAAAGAAAGAAAGAAAGAAGGAAGGAAGGAAGGAAAGAAGGAAGGAAAGAAAGAAAGAAAAAAGAAAGAAAGAAAGAAAGAAAGAAGGAAGGAAGGAAGGAAGGAAGGAAGGAAAGAAGGAAAGAAAGAAAGAAAGAAGGAAAGAAAGAAAGAAAGAAAGAAAGAAAGAAAGAAAGAAAGAAAGAAAGAAAGAAAGAAAGAAAGGAAAAAAGGCCACAGTCTGCTTTTGGGGCAATGCTTCCAAGCTTCCTCAACAGACAACAGGAAGTGGCAACAAAGTGGCAACAGAAAGACACCAACTGCGCTGGGGTCAGTGGCTATCCTGTGATCACATTGAGTCACTCCTGTTGTTGGGTGAGTGTGGTTAGGTCCTGTGAGACTCTGGTGCTTTGGGGTTTATATTGGAAGTTTTATAACTTCTCTGCTGATCTACTGGCTTGCTGCCAGGACAGAATAGCTCACACTGTGCTAGAATAGCTCCCAGATTTTCCGCCAGCTGAGACTACATCTTGCCTTCAGTCTGCTCAGCGTGAATTGTCCTTCATGGTATGCCTGCTTGCCTACCATGTCCATGTAGGACCAAAACAGATCTTTTCTGTCAATCTTCAAGATTATCTTTTGTTGGTAATGTGTTGTACTCTGAATATTCATGGGTTCTGATAGTCCATCACTAATCCAGAGGCTGAATTTTGTAAATAGTTTGAGGATAATAGAGGAGTTCAAAATGAAGCATGTGTCTTCTCCACCATCTTGGCTCCATCCCCTCCTAGAGGAGAAGTTAAGAGAGCTGCAAGAAGAAATAGACAGCAAAATATTCTAGTGGAGGATGTCAAAATTGCTCTCTCAGAACTAGATAAATCAAGCCACAAAATAAATAAGAAAGAAATTAAGGAGGTAAATGGAACACTAGAAAAGTTAGGTATGATAGATCTTAGGAGAAAACTGAATGGAGACTGAAAGGAGTACACTTTCTTTTTGGCAATTCATGGAACCTATACAAAAATTGACCATATATTAGGAGATAAAACCTCAATCTGCCATCTGGGGGAAGGGGTGGAGAAAAGGAGGGGAAACATTGGAACAAAAGATCTTGAAATTGTCAGTGCTGAAAAATTACGCATGCATATATCTTGTAAATAAAAAGCTATACTTAAAAAAAAGGAGATAAAGACCTCAAATTTAAAAGCAGAAAGGGAGAAATAGTAATTTCATCCTTTTCAGATCATGATGCAAACTACATTGTATAAAAAGCCAGGGGAAAATAGATCAAAAAGTAATTGGAAACTAAATAATCTTATCCTAAAGAATGGATGGGTGAAACAGCAAACCATAGACACAATTATTAATTTCATTGAAGAAAATGACAATAATGAGACAACATACCAAAATTTGGGGGGTGTAGCCAAAGCAGTAATAAGGGGAAATTTTATATCTCTAGAGGCTTACTTGGATAAAATAGAGAAAGAGAAAATCAATGAATTGGGCTTGTGACATAGAAAAGTAGAAGAACAAATTAAAATCCCACAATCAAATGCTAAAATTGAAATTCTAAAAATAAAAATAAAATTGAAAGTAAAAAGACTCTTGAATTAATAAATAAAACTAAGAGCTGGTTTTAAAGAAAAAACTAACAAAATAGATAAACCTTTGGCAAATTTGATTAGAAAAAAAGAAAAAAGAAAGAGGAAAATCAAATTGTTAGTCTTTAAAATGAAAAGGAAGAATTTTCCACCAACTAAGAGGAAATTAGAGCAATAATTAGGAGTTAATTTGTCCAACTTTATGGAAACAATTTTGATAACTTAAATGAAATGGATGAATACCTTCAAAAATATAGGTTGCCCAGGTTAATAGAGGAAGAAGTAAATTAGTTAAACAGTTCCATTTTAGAAAAAGAAATACAACAAGCTATTAATCAACTCCCTAAGAAAAGATCCTCAGGACCAGATGGATTTATATATGAATTCTACCAAACATTTAAAGAACAATTAACTCCAATGCTATATAAACTATTTGAAAAAATGGGGAATGAAGGAGTCCTACCAAATTCCTTTTATGACCCAGACAAGGTACTGATACCTAAACCAGGTGGGACAAAAACAGAGAAAGAAATCCCCCTAATGAACATTGATGCAAAAATCTTAAATAAAATATTAGCAAAAAAGATTACAGAAAATCATCCCCAGGATAATACACATGACCAAGTAGAATTTATATCGGAATGCAAGGCTGGTTCAGTATTGGGAAAACTATTAGCATAATTGACTATATCAATAACCAAATTAACAAAAACTATATGATTATCTCAATAGATGCAGCAAAAGCATTTGATAAAATCCAACACCCATTCCTATTAAAAAAAAAAACACTAGGAATAAATGGACTTTTCCTTAAAATAGTCAGTAGCATCTGTTTGAAACTGCCAGCAAGCATCATATGTAATGGGGATAAATGGGAATCATTCCCAGTAAGATCAGGAATGAAACAAGGTTGCCCAGTGTCACCATTACTATTCAATATCATATTAGAAATGCTAGCTTTGGCAATAAGAGTTGAGAAAGATATTAAAGGAATTAGAGTAGGTAATGAGGTAACTAAATTATTACTTTTTGCAAATGGTATATGATGGTATACTTAGAGAATCCCAGAGATTTTACTAAAAAGCTATTAGAAATAATCCACAACTTTAACAAAGTTTCAGGACACAAAATATATCCACATTAATCATCAGCATTCTTATATATCACTAACAAAATCCAACAGAGTTACAAAGAGAAATTTCATTTAAAATAACTGATGATATATAAAATATTTGGGAATCTATCTGCCACCGGAAAGTCAGAAACTATATGAGCAAAACTACAAAACACTAAATAAAGTCAGATCTAACCAATTGGAAAAATATTAAACGCTCTTGGAGAGGTTGAGCGAATATAAAAAAAGATGACATTACTACCTAAACTAATTTATTTATTTAGTGCTATATCAACCAGACTCCCAAAAATCTATTTTAATGACCTAGAAAAAATAACAATAAAATTCATAAAGAAGAACAAAATGTCAAGAATTTCAAGGAAACTAATGAAAAAAAAAATCAAATGAAGGTGGCTTTGCTGTACCAGATCTAAAAATATATTATAAAGCAGCGGTCATCAAAACCATATGATATAGGCTAAGGAACATTCTAGTGGATCAGTGGAATAGGTTAGGTTCACAGAACAAAATAGTCAGTAACTATAGCAATCTAGTGTTTGACAAACCCAAAGACACAGCTTTTGGGATAAGAATTCACTGCTTGACAAAAACTCCTGGGAATACTGGAAATTAGTATGGCAGAAATTAGGCACTGACCCACACTTAACACTATACAGCAAGATAAGGTTAAAATAAGTTCGTGATCTAGGCATAAAGAATGATATAAATAAATTAGAACATGTCATAATTTACTTCTGAGATTGGTGGAGGAGGAAGGAATTTGTGACCAAAGAAGAACTAGAAATCAGTATTGATCACAAAATAGAAAAGTTTGATTATATCAAGTTAAAAAATTATTGTACAAACAAAACTAATGCAGACAAGATTAGAAGGGAAGCAATAAACTGGAAAAAACATTTTTACAGTTATAGATTCTGATAAAAGCCTCATTTCCAAAATATATATAGAAAAGTGACACTAATTTATAAGAAATCAAGCCATTCTCTAATGGATATATAATCAAAGGATATGAATAAACAATTTTCAGATGAATAAATTGAAACTTTCTAGTCATGTGACAAATTGCTTCAAATCATTATTGATTAGAGAAATGAAAATTAAGACAATTCTGAGATACTATTATATACCTCTCAGATTGCCTAAGATGACAGGAAAAGATAATGATGGATGTTGGAGGGGTTGTGGAAAAACTGGAAAACTAGTACATTATTGGTGGAATTGTGAATGAATGCAACCATTCTGGAAAGCAATTTGGAACTATTCTCAAAAAGTTATCAAACTGTACATACCCTTTGATCCAGCAGTGTTACTATTAGACTTCTATCCCAAAGAAATCTTAAAGAAAGCAAAGGGACCCATATATGCAAAAATGTTTGTGGCAGCTGTTTTTGTAGTGGTTAGAAACTGGAAATTGAATGAATTCCCATTAATTCGAGAATGGCTGAATAAATTGTGGTATATGACCAGCAAGATGATATCAGAGAGGATTGGCAAGACTTACATAAACTGATGTTGAGAGAAATGAGCAGAACCAAGAGATTATTATGAATTTCAACAACAATGCTATATGATGATCAATTCTGATGCATGTGGCTCTCTTCAAAAATGAGATGACCCAAATCAGTTCCAATTGTTCAATAATGAAGAGAACTAGCTACACCCAGGGAAAGAACTATGGGAAATGAGTATGGACCACAACATAGCATTTCCACTCTTTTTGTTATTGTCTGCTTGCATTTTTTTTTCTCAGATTATTTTTATATTCTTTCTAAATCTGAGTTTTCTTATGCAGCAAGATAACTGTATAAATATGTATACATATATCATATTTATCATATACTTTAACAGATTTAACATGTATGGGACTACCTGCCTCTAGGGAAGGGGGTGGAGGGAAGGAGGGGGAATGTAGGAACAGAAGTTTTTGCAAGGGTCAGTGTTGAAAAATTACCTATGTATATGTTTTGTAAATAAAAATCTATAATAATAATTGAAAAAAGTGCCAATGGTGTGTAAAACCTGATACTGCGCACAAAAGTGTGCAAAATGTTTAGAAGTACATGCAGGCCCTTTATCTGTTTTTATTGCTTTGTGGCACACCCATAATTGCAAAAGCTTGTATAAGGAATTCAGTGATTACTTGGGCAATCTCTTTTGCTGCTTGTATTGCAAAAGAAAATCCTGTGTCTACTACAACATGGATACAAGACAGACGACCAAAAATTTAAAATGGGTCACATCCCTTTTCCAAATTTAATTGGGTCTCACACCACAAGGGTTTTTCCCTGGAGGTAGCATAGGGGTGTGGAAAGGAAGGCAAGCTGTATAACCTTTTACTATGCTCCTAGCTTCTCCTTTTGTTATCCTAAATTGTAAATGTAAAGCTTGAGCAGCCTGATAATATTTACAATAAGATTCTTGGGCTGCCTGAAATAAAGGAGAATTGACTAATATGGTTAGAAGGTTATCTGCTTTTGCATTTCCATCAAAAATAGGATCTGGAAGTCCACTATGAGACTGGACATGCAAGACATAAATCTTACCTGGATGCTTTCTCACTTACTCTTGAAGTTCCTTAAAGAGCTGATGTATATTAGAAACTACAAATTTTATTTGGGCTGTGGCAATTTTTTGTACCACACCTATTGAATATGCCGAATCAGATATTGCATTTACATCTTCTAGATAATAAGTAAGAGCTAGCATGATTTCATACAATTCATTCGGTTGAGTTGACTGAAAAGGAGTTCTGACTGCTCTCTTTATAGTTAGGTCACAAGAGTGTACAGCGCAAATGTTATGTTTGTATGCATCTGTAAAGATAGTTGGTCCTTTAAAAGGAACCTTGAAACCTTTTCTTCAAAAATCTATTGCCATTTATGTAATAGTCGGGTTATCTTTAATGGAGACCTTTGCATTAAATTTCGAGCTGTGGCCAATAAAATTTACTACTCTGGGATGGTTTCACAACATACATTAATTTGTGTATTGAAATAAAAGGTGTATATCTTGTCATGTCTTATCCCATATAATGGTACTGCTTGCTTAATGGTCTTTAATACAATTCTAGCCAAAAGCACTGGCTAAGGAGTAAGGCTTTCTTCTCGTTGTGCTGGGAGATTCACCCACTCTATCACACTGTATCCTTGATGAAGGACTGCTGTGGGTGCCTCTTTTGTAGCAAAAACTGATATTTCCAGGGGTTTCTGAGTGACTCAGCCACATTGGATAAAACCATTCAAATTCTCTCAAAGTCTCTTGAATTTGTTTTATAAGCTGGAGTGGTGAATTTTAAGCACTGTCTCTCCCTAAAATATTATATAATGGTTATAACTGATTGGTAGTTAAGCCTAACACTGGACACAGCAACATACATTTGGCATATAGTAGGACTATTTTTCATTTCCTGTGATAAAACTGTTCATTCATATCTTTTATAAATCTCAGCTAAGTTAACACTGGGCACTGAAAAGGCAAATCTTTTCATATGCTCCTTATCCAGAGAGATAGAATAGAAACAATCCTTAATATTTATAATCCAAAGAGGTCATTTTCTAGGCAATTGAGTAGGAGATGAAAGTTTAGGCTAAAGAGTTCCCATAATTTTCATCTGTTCATTTACTTATCTTAAATCAGTAATTATCCTCCATTTTTCCAGATTTCTTTTTTACACCAAATACAGGGGAATTCCATGGACTTAGAGAAGGTTGTAAATGTTCTTGGTCAAGTTACTCCTGTACTATATCTAATAAGGCCTGATTTTTATCGCTACCTGAGGGCCACTGCTCTATCCATACTAGTGTATCAGTTTTCCATTGGATAGGAACAGGTGAAAGTGTTGGCAGGTCTTTAATACTAGCCCTGCCTAAAAAGCCAAGGTACTCAATTGTAATCCTAACTGCTGTACAATGTTACTTCTCCATAGATTGATGGGGATTTTTTCACCTACAAAAGGAGTAAATCTCCAGTTTCACCTTCAAAACTCCATGTCATATTAATTCAATTCCAATTGATCAATAATGGACAGAATCAGCTACACCCAGAGAAGGAACACTGGGAAATGAGTGTGAACTATTTGCATTTTTGTTTTTCTTCTCAGGTTATTTTTACCTTCTGAATCCAATTCTTCCTGTGCATCAAGAGAACTGTTCAGTTCTGTACACATATATTGTATCTAGGATATATTGTGACATATTTAACATGTATAATAAGACTGCCTGCCATGTAGGGGAGGGGGTGGAGTGAGGGAAAAGAAAAGTTGCAACAGAAGTGAGTGCAAGGGATAATGTTTTTTTTTTTTTTTTTATTATAGTAACTTTTTATTGACAGAATCCATGCCAGGGTAATTTTTTTACAACATTATCCCTACAAGGGATAATGTTGTAAAAAATTACCCATGCATATGTACTGTCAAGGAAAAGTTATTTAAAAATAATCCATGTCATAGGGGCAGCACTAACTTCAGCTGCTATTGATTCTCCTATGCCAGACATATAAGTGTCTGCCTTAATATCTGGCCAATGACTGAGCCAATTGGCACCTCTAATGATTGTACAATCTGCACCTGTGTCTACCAACCCTTTCAATGCTATGCCATTTATATAGATAGTGAGCATAGGATAGTCAGCTGTAATAACTGAAGTCCAGAATATTCCTGGATTCTGTTTCTTGGAATCAGAATCTGGGCAACTATCACCAGATTACCTATTAGGAGTTTATATCCATAAACCTGATGTTACTTCTTCTCCTGGTTGATAAATCACACATTGTCTATCTGTACTAGTGACTGGGATATTAGTTATACATTCCCCAATTTACCACATCATTGTATGGATGAACACTGCTTTGTAAGTACTCTCAGCAGGTGAAATGGTCAAGCCTTTGCCTGGAGGCAAAGGATCCATAGGCTGGACAGGGACAGATTTCACCTCTCCAGGGGATATCTCAGTAGTCCCAGCTCTATACAACCCTATTTTCCCTAATTCCCTAATTGGGAGATTGCAATTCTCCCATTTGATTGCTTCTTGATTGATAGATCATGTAATCCCTTTCTTCCATCAGATTGATTTTTGGCTGATTGATCATATCTTAATATTGAACTTCTAAAACCTCTGTGGGTGTAATCTGGGCTGTCATCATTGCCTCACCTATTTTTTGGAATTAGGGAATTCCCTAATGGCTTCTATGGTGAAGCACCACACTTCTTAATTTCATTAGCATTGTACTTTACTCCTTTCTTGTCTAATTCTCATGCTTTTCAGGTGTTTTATCAGTACCCTTCCCCTCCTGTTCTTTCTTCTTTTTCCTTATTCTAATACTTATGTAATTCCTTAAAGCCAATTGTATTAAATTACATATATATAGAATATTTCTTTAGGAATTGAATCAGGACCATTATCATTATAATATTCAATTAGTTGCTCTCTTACTAGTTTCCATTTGTCTGGCTCTAATTCTTCTTCCTTAGAGAACCAAGGAGATGTATATTTTAATGTTTCAAAGAGTTCAATGATCTGTTTGTAAATTACAATCAAATCTTGTTTTTTTATTTATTGTAGCTTTTTATTTATATGCGTAGGTAATTTTTCAGCATTGACATTTGCAAACCCTTCTGTTCCAATTTTTCTCTTCCTTCCCCCAGACCACTTCCACAGATGTCAGGTAGACCAATACATGTTAAATATGTTAAAGGATATGTTAAATACTATATATGTATACATATCTATGCAGTTATTTTGCTGCACAAGAAAAATTGGACTTAGAAATAAATGACAGAAAATAAGCACTTCTCTACCTACACTTAACACTGTACAACAAAATAAGGTCAAAATGCATTCATAATCTAGGCATAAAGAATGATATTATAAATAAATTAGAAGAACAGAGCATAGTTTACCTCTTACATTGGTGGAGGAGGAAGGAATTTGTGACCAAAGAACTAGAGATCAGTATTGATCACAAAATAGAAAAGTTTGATTATATCAAATTAAAAAGTTTTTGTACAAACAAAACTAATCCAGACAAGATTAGAAGAGAGGCAATAAACTGGGAAAAGGTCTTTACAGTCAAAAGTTCTGATAAAAGCTTCATTTCCAAAACATATAGAGAATTGACTCTAATTTATAAGAAATCAAGCCATTCTCCAATTGATAAATGGTCAAAGGAGATGAACAAACAATTTTCAGCTGATGAAATTGAAACTATTCTAGCCATATGAAAATATGCTTCAAATCATTATTGATCAGAGAGATGCAAATTAAGACAACTCTGAGATACCACTACACACTTATCAGATTGACTAGGATGACAAGAAAAGTTAATGATGAATGTTGGAGGGTATGTGGGGAAACTAGGGGACTGATATATTGTTGATGGAATTGTGAATGCATCCAAACATTCTGGAGAGCAATTTGGAACTATGCTCAAAAAGTTATCAAACTATATACCCTTTGATCCAACAGTGTTACTACTGGGCTTATATCCCAAAGAGATCTTAAAGAAGGGAAAGGGACTTATATGTGCAAATATGTTTATGGCAGCCCTTTTTGTAGTGACTAGAAACTGGAAATTGAATGGATGCCCATCAATTAGAGAATGGCTGAATAAGTTGTGGCATTTGACTGTTATGGAATATTATTGTTCTGTAAGAAATGACCAGCAGGGTGTTTTCAGAAAGGCTTGGAGAGACTTACATGAACTGATGCTGAGTGAAATGAGCAGAACCAGGAGATTGTTACGCACTTCAACAGCAATAGTATATAATGAATAATTCTGATGGACATGGCTGTCTTCAACAATTAGATGAACCAAATCAATTCCAATTGTTCCATAATGAAGAGAAACAGCTACACCCAGAGAAAGAACTATGGGAAATGAGTGTGAACCGCAACATAGCATTTCCACTCCTGTTTTTGTCGGTTTGCATTTTTGTTTTCCTTCTCAGGTTATTTTTAACAATGACTTTTCAATTTCTCTCAAGAAACCCAAACTATTCTTCTTTTATTTAATTATAGGCCAGATTCATTGTTCTTCACTATTGTGTATTCTAAATATAGATTCTTTTGGAAATACTCAAAGAGTGTCTATCCAAGTGAAGGTTGACTTTGAGCAATAAATATTGTTCATGCATTTTGTTTTCTCAGGAAAAACTTTAAATTATTTAAGATCTATTATGAGAGATTGCCATATATTGATGTTTGAGGCAATCAATATATTGGCATGTATAAACCAGAGAATCTGAAAGATTGCCATCTGTATGGCAAATCTAGGGTTTTGTGCTCAATCTACTCCATTACAGTGGTGAATATCTTACATCAAACATGTTATTCTTCTCTGCAACTTCCACTCATTGCTCCTAGTTTTGTATTCTGGGAAAAAACAGTCTACATCAAACCCCACTTCCACATAACAGTTCTACAAATACTTGAAAACATCCATGTTTATATGGTCTTGAATCCCTGTGTTTTGATATTATCTTTTTTCTGTTCTTGGGGTACTTGCCTGTTACTCCCTCTGGGCTTTTCTTCCATTATTACCAGACATAAAAGCATATACATTTATGTATTTATTGTATATAGCATATATAAAAAGTATATATACTTTATAGTATCTAAATTTCTATGTAATTTTAAGGAGGCCCTTTTCATTCCTTTTCTCCATTTTCTTTTTAAAGTCCTATTGATGAAATTGGCAGTTGAAGCAGGTGAAAATAGAAATCCTTATATATATATATATATATATATATATATATATACATACATATATATTTTTTTTGCTGTAAAATTTTCTTATATAAACTTAATAACATGATGATAATGACCAGTCATCTTACTTAAGTAAGGCAAGAGTAAAGTATAGAAGAACATTTTTCATCTATATTCAAAATTAGCTATTTGGAACTTGATTTCTTTTAAGAGTAAATGGTAATGTATATATTTCTTTGAGCCATGTCAAGTTCCCCTTGTTGCCCTCAAAATACTCATAAGAATATGCTACCATACTTGAATTTCACACAGTTTTTTTGTTTGTTTTGTTTTGTTTTATATTAAACCAAAGCATGTGGAATTAGAATAAGCTTTTTCTATACCTGGTTTAAGAAAAATATGACAATCTCCCATCATATCAACAATGCATTAGTATCACCAGAGGCAGAGACTTTGAATTTTTACTCTATCTAATCCCTAATTAAATGAAATATAAACTTTTGTGGGCTTAAATATATTTTATTTATTAAAAAAACATAGTAGTACTTTTTATTATATGTCTCAAAGAAGTTCCTAGTTTTTGATGTATTTATTTATTTTGTTCAATTATTTCCAGCTCTTCATGGTCTTCATTTGAGGTTTTCTTATTTAAGATACTAGAGTGATTTACTATATCATTCTCCAGTTCATTTTATGATGAGAAACTGAGACAAACAGGGTTAAGTGACTTTCCAGGGTCACACAGCTAGTTAAGTGTCTGAGGCTAGGTTTGAACTCAGGAAGACAAATTGTCCTGACTATAGACTCAGAATTCTATTCACTGAACCAACTAGTTACCTATATACATACTCCAGAATAATTCTTGATGTGTGTAATATTGTGTAACACATTAAACAATTATTAGCTTAGTACCACAGGTAGTAGATGAAAATAGAAATCCTTATCTATATATATATTATATAATACTTATGAATTTACTCTATTTTACCTAGTCCCAGAAAATGATTCTCTGGTGGTCTCTTCTGACTTTTTATTGCTACCATCTCTGCTTGTCATAGAAATTCCCTGCCTACTTTGTCCTCTACAAAAATAGCACATAGGCCTTCTTTGGGATATTCTCAAATGTTTTTCTTAAGAATTTAAGATGGTAATAATCACAGCTTCAGAATTTAAAAAAAATGATTAAAAATTTTATTAACCTATAGTGGGAAACTTGGGAGTGTGTGTGTGGGTGTGTGGGTATGTGTATGTATATATATATATATATATATATATATATATATATATATATATATATATGTATGTATGCATATCTGGGGCAAGATAACCTGAGAAGAAGAAGACTGTAAAATTCCAGAAGTTTTACAGTTTTGATTTCATATATGTACATTGAACTACCTTGGTTGTTGATTTTTTATTTGTTTATTTTTTTGTCCAATTGATCCCTTTTATTTTATGTTTTGTATTATCATTTAGGCAATTCAATGTGTGTAGACTAAATGTTGGATGACCCTCCAGAGTTCCAGTTGAAATGAAGTCATGGAATCAGTCCAGCAAAAAAAAAATTATGGGAATCATTACAGAGTATTTCCTGTACTACAAAGGTTTGGAGTCATGGAAGAATCATAGTATCAAAATTTTGAGCTGGAAGGAACTTGGAGGGTCATTAAGACCAATCTCTTTATTTATTATATGAAGGAACTAAGACTGAATGATATTAAGTGATTTGTCCAGGATCTATTTAGTGTCTGACATGGAATTAAACCTTAATATATCTGACTTCAAGTCTCACCCTTGGAATGAAAGTACCTTTTGTCTTTTGTCACTATCAAAAAATCACCCAGGTATTTAATTAGGCTTCTTCTCTGGCAGGGAAAAAATCCTTGAGATGTAGGGGGTAGAATCTTTTACTTCTAAGTAAATATGTTGGCTAATATGAGACTCATTTTGCATTATTTCATAAGTATAGTAGATATATTGCTCACCTTCTTAAAGAGTGAAGGAGGGAGAAAATTTAGAAATCAAAAAATTTTAAATATCAAAATAAATAATAAGAAATTTTAAAAATGAGATAAAAATAAAATAATGCTTCAATACACCTCTTCCCCCAAGAAGAGATGTTAATATCTGTCTAGAATACAATTAGACTGCTCACCACAAGTAATGGGAAATTAGATGGAAATAAATACAAATAGTTTGAGAAATGGGAAATTTAAAAACAGTATTGCTGAGTACATACACACACATACACACACAAATGCTATTGTTCAGTTATGTCTGTTCAAAATCCCATTTTGGGTTTTCTTGACAAAGATACTGTTATTCTTTTCCAGCTCATTTTACAGATGAGATAACAAAACTGAGGCAAACAGGATTAAATAACTTATCCAGGGTCATATAGCTAGTAAATTTCTGAAAATAAATATACTGGGAAAATATAGAAATAACAGGAAAAAATTCAGACTACATAAAGTTAGTATAGTGACAAGGAAGTTTGAAAAACATACTTAAAAGAAGATAGCAAAATCAAAGCTCCTATATGCACATCCTTCAAGAAAAATATGAATTGGTATGAGGTCATGGAAGAGCTCAAGAAGGTTTCTGAAAATTAAGAAAGAGCTAGAGGAAAAACTGGGAAGAGAAATGAAAGCCATGCAAAAAAGAAAAGTCATTAAAAAGAGTCAAGAACTTGGTAAAAGAGTAACGAATAAAAATAGTAAAGAAAATAATACCTTAAAAAGCAGATAAGTTCAAATGGTAAAGAAGGCACAAAAATTCACTGTGGCACCTTAAAAAGTAGAATTGGTCAAAAAGAAGCTCATTGAAGAAAATAATTCCTTAAAATGTATAATGGATTGAGGGAAAACTCATGGCTTTGAGACAACAGAAACAAAAAGCAAAACTAAAAGAATTAAAAAATAGAAAAGAATATTAAATATCTTAATGGAAAACACCTGACTTGGAAAATAAATCCAGTAGAGATAATTTAAAATTTATCAAACTACCTGAAAATCATGATCAAAAATTGAGCTTAGATATCTTTCAAGAAATTATTAAGGAAAACTGCCCTGATATTCTAGTAGCAGAGGATAAAATAGAAATTGAAAGAATCCACTAATCAACCACTGAGATTCCAAAATGAAAACTCCCTGGAATATTATAGCTATACAAATCAAGAAGAAAATATTGCAAGCAGTCAAAAAGAAATAATTCAAGTATGGAGTCACAGGCAGGCTAACACAAGATATAGCACTTTTTACATTTAAGAATTAGAAGAAGGCTTAGAATGACTCCAGAGGCAAAGGACCAAATATTATAACCAAGAATCATCTATTCAGCAAAAGTGAGCATTATTCTTTAGGGTAAAAATAGATGTTCAATGAAATGAGGACTTTTAGTCATTCTTGAGGAGAAGATGAGAGTTGAATAGAAAATTTGACTTTCAAATACAATTCACATAAAAAACTGCACATGAAAGAGATATCCTAAGGGAATTAACAAGGTTAAACTGTCCACATTTCTACATGGAAAGATGATACTTATAACTCCTAAGGAATTTTCTGTTTATTAGGAAAGTTAGAGGGAGTATAAGGATGGAGGTGTGACTTGAGTTTATTGGAATGTATAGAGCACAGGAACTCTGGAGAAATATACTTGAAACAATGTTAACTCAGTAGAATTGATGAGATGGTAGTTCTCTAGTTTACATATATACTTAGTACTTAGTATGGTGATGTAATGGTTCTCTCATTCATACATATTTAGTATATTGTAATGATGTAATTGTACTGATGTATATAAGGGCTGAGAGGACTGGAAATGAGACATTCCATTTTTGACCATGCCCCAGGTGGCTCTCCTGCATGCCTACATTAAGATCAAGACTGGGACAGATTAAAGACTCTAGAATCTATTCCCGACCATTCTTGTGGTGTCTATCCTGCTGAGATCAAGGCCTATCTGAAAGACCTCCAGAAAGCTAGCCCAGACATTACAGGAATGATATCTAAAAAAATGTAAAATTAAGGGATGAGAAAGAAATGTGCTGTGAGAAAAGGAAAGAGAAGGGAAGAATTGGATAAATTATCTTACATAAAAATGCAAGAAAAAGTTTTTTAATGAAAAGGAAGATTGGGGAGATGAGAGGGAGTGAGTAAAACTTACTCTCATCAGAATTGGCCCAAAGAGGGAATTACACACATATTCGATTGGCTACTGAAATCTATATTACCCAAGACACTTTTGAAGATGGAAAGAGTGAAAGAAGAGACAGATTAGAATAAATAGTAGGAGTACAGTTAGAAATAGTAATTGTAAAAAAAAAAAGAATCAAGATTTTCTAATAAAGATCTCTTTTCTCAATATAGAGAGCTGGAGCAACATAAAAATTAAGAGCCATTTCTCAATTGATACATGATCAAAAGATATGAAAATGTCAAATGAGTTAATCATACTCTAACTTGTTAGTTTGACTAATAGGTCAGAAAACAAAAATGACAAATGTTGGTAGGATCGTTGGAAAAATGAGACATTAATATATTGTTATTGAAATTGTGAACTGATTCAATCATTCTATAGAACAATTTGGAACTAAGACCAAATGGTTATAAAATCATGCATTATCATAATAATACCATTACTAGGTTTGTGTTGCAAAAGAGATAAGAGAGAGAGAGAGAAAAGAACCTCTATGTACAAAAATATTTATAATACCTGTTTTTTTGGTGCCAACGAATGAAAATTGAGGGGATGCCCATCGAGTGGGGAAGGGCAAAGCAAATTGTGCTGTATGATTGTGATGAAATACTATTATACTCTAAGAAAAATGAGCAGGATGGTTTAAAAAACAAACAAACAAACCTGGGAAGACTTACAAAAGTCGATGAAAGTTATAGTCTATAAAATAACAGCAATATTTTAAGATGATCAGCTATAAATATCTTAGCTATTTTTAGCTGTGTAGTTCTGTGGTAGTTCTGAAAGACTTTTTAATGAAAACTGTTATTCATCCCCAGAGAAAGAACTTATGGTACCTGGATACTGATTGAAGTATTCTTTTCATTCATTTATTTATTTTTCTTGAATTTTTTTTTAAACTCTGGTTTTTCACTACATAATTAATATATAAATATGTTTTGCATGACTACACATGCATAGCCTATATTGTATTTCTGAAAATGGAGGGTAAGCATAATACTTTCTACATATATGTGTCAAGATAGATATAATAGAGACTAATATGTTTAATATCATAAAAAGAAAAACAAAAGAGAAGACCAATAATTCATAAGAAACAATATTTTAAAGAGACCGCCTGCTTTAAAGTCTAAGGCTATAACTATAAATATTCTCAAAATTCAAATCATAAACAACGTGAACTATAAATCCTAATGCAATGTTGTAAATTTGATCTACTGCCACACACCTCTTGAATATACATCCTCTGAAAGTTATACTAAGTATAATATGTTTTGAGTCGGTAGTAATTTTAAAAACTACCATCATTTCCACAACAGACACTCACAAGATCACACTGACATTTCTTTTAAGGGACTAACTGAAATAAACTAATTTAAAGAAGAGGGCATTTTATTAGATAGTGTATATATTATTATATTATATATATATATATATATTATTGTATATATAGTATTAAAGATTTTTCATGATATATATATGTATATATATATATATATATATATATACATATATATATCATGAAAAATCTTTAATATAAGAAAGAAAAGATTCTCCCCCAGATTTCCAAATTTTTGATTGGAGAGAGGAAAAACATGACTAGTGAATGAATATAGAAGGCATAATCCTGTGCACTTTGGCTACACATGTGGCTAGGAAATATAGGCCTTTATGTTATTGTCTTCAGTTGGATTATTTTCTGTTCTGATCTTCCACACTCTGATCATAGTAATGATGCATAATTTGCCTTTAAATACTCTTTTCTATTGCAATCCCCATTGCAGTGTTTACAGCTGGCTTTCCTGAGTTTTCTACTTAATCCTGTACATTCTGTATTTTAGGGAAGAAATATCAGTTATTTTGATATAGTTTATTTCCACTCTTTTGTGAGTCAGATTCACAGACATATCAAGCCAACCAGAAAAAAGTTCTAGGCTTAGACCATGTCTGTTTTCAGGTTTTTTTGCTTTTATTTCAATAACTTCTTTAACTCATCTATTATTTAAATTGGGGGTAAGTATATTCTTTTCAGTTTCTATCGTCATTCCATTCTTTTTTAGCTTAGCTTCATGCAAATCATACTGAGGGTTTCTACAACTAGCCTAGAAGAACAAATAAAAATAAACAATCTTTTTCTTTATGTAGGCATCATAATTATTATTTTCTCTATGGGTTTGATGTATCACCAAGAATCATTGCATTGTACTTGTGATAACTCTGGGAGGGCATGCTTTTTTTTTTTTTTTAACAAAAAAAAACAGAATAAGCAATGTGACTAGAGAATGTTTATGCAAAGTATAGAGATAAGAGATGGAGTGTCATGTATGAGATATTAAAAAAAAGAAAATAATTTAGATGAACTATAGAATATGTGAAAGGGGAAAATAAATAACCTGGCCAGAAAGATAATTTGGAGACATGTTTTAAAGGTCAAGAAGAGGAGTTTTTATTTAATCCTAGAATTAATAGAATCATTAGTTATTACTAAGATAAATTGGACCCATTTAACCAAATTTTTATCAAAACTGTGACAGTCACAGTTTGCGTTTAGTTAGTCCTTTTCAATTTACAAAATACTTTGCCAAAAATATTCATTTATTGAGATAGCTAGAATAAGTATTATTATTATTTTAAAAAAGAAACTTTATCATTTTAAAATCATTTTTATGAACAAAAACGTGTTTGTTTTTTCTATCATTTCCATTGCCTCCTCCCCAAATAGGAAAAAAAAGAAAAATCAATCCTTTGTAAGAAATAATAATTTGTACATTAATTACATACAAAAAAAAAAAAAAAGGTTATCTCTTTCTGTAACTTAAGTCCAAAATGCTTTCACCACAACAATTCAGTGAGTTTGATAGGATAAGTATTATTATCTTCATTTTACAGATGTGTAAACCTAAGAAAGAGGAAGTAATTTGGTCATGGTTAAATAGCTAACAAGTATCCAAAACAGGATTCCAAAACAGGCCTCCTAGATTTCTAGCACTACACAGCTCTTATGATATAAAACAAACTAAATTAAGAAAAATTAGAATAAATTCTTTCAATATATATCATTCTTTTCAAGGCAGATTCAGCCTTTAACAAAATATGAGATTCTTGAGGGCAAAGAGAATTGTGTTTTTGTCTTTGCACCCACAATAACTAGGCATAGGATAGTATTAATTCATGGTGTTATAGGTCTGTAGATCAAGCACCTTTACCTTCTCTTAGTTGGGATGAAATGAGACACTCATAGATTTATTTTGCCCCAACAGTAAAAAAAAAGTTTTTTTTCCAATTTTTTAATTTAATTTTTAATTTATGGACTAAAACAAATATCTGTATAACATACAATAAAAAAGATGATTGCACATAAAACTGCAAGTTTACTATGTACAACTTGCTATTACTTTCATATATACAACAAAATTATATTCATATCTTTTTTTCTTCCCTTCCTCTCTTGCCGAGATGATTGCCAGGAGGCCCAAATGTGTGTGTGTAACTCTATAGATACTTGTCTTCATCAATTCTTTCTCTGGATTCAGATAATTGCTTTCTTCATATGTCCTTTATAATTAATTTTGGTCTTTATCATAGCCAAAATAATTTATTATTTCAAAATCTTTCTTAAAGAAATATTGTTGTTGTGTACAATGTTCTTCTATTTCTGTTCATTTTACTTTTCATTATTTTTATGCAAATCTTTCCATGTTTTTCCTAAAATCATTGAGCTCATTTTTTCTTATATCATGGCAGTATTCCACCACAATAATATACTAAAACTTCTTCAGCCATGGGTATTCCTGCAATGTCCAGTTCTTTAACACCACAAAAAAGAGCTGCTATCAACATTTAAGAGCATTGTTCTTCAAAATGGTTAGATCAGATTACACTTCCACCAACAATGAATTTGTGTCTCAATTTTGCACATTTCTTCTGACATTTATCATTTGGCCTTCTATCATTTTACCCAATCTGGTAGATATAAAATGATACATGGAGATTGTTTTAATTTACATTTCTTTAATCAATAGTGATAGAAAGTTTTTTCATATAACTACAAATTGTTTTGATTTCTTTCTTGGAAAACTACCTGTTCATATCCTTTGATCATTTATCAACTAGAGAATGACTCATTTTTTTATAGATTTGACAAAATTCTTTATATGTTTTAGATAAGAAACTTTTATTTGATAAACTGTCTAAAAATATTTCCCCCAGTTTTTTGCTTTCCTTCCTATCTTGTCTTTTTTTTTTGCACAAAATTTTTTAAATTTGATGTAATAAAAGTATTTATTTTACAACTAATTTTGCTTTTTATCTCTTGTTTATTCACAAGTTGTTTGCCCAGCCATAATTCTGATAAGTAATATGTTCTATGTTCTAATTATCTTTTAAAAATCTCTCTTTATAACTAGGCCATATATCCATTTTGACCATATCTTGATAAATATTAGAAGATGTTGGTCTGTGTCCAAATTCTGCCACACTGCTTTCCAATTTTCCAACAATATTTTTTTACTAATTAATAAATTATTAGCCCCTAAATCTTAAGTCTTTACACTTAAATAAAAGATTATTATATTTATTTGCTGCTCTAATTTGTATTTCTACTCCATTTCATTGCTCTACTTTCTATTTCATAGCTAGAACCAGATAGTGCCATATATATTATTCATTGCTTTATTAATTCCTAAAAAATTGCTCAAAAACTGTCACAAGATAACTGTCCATTTTGACAGATGTTTAATTAGTTGTTCATTAGCTTGAATGCAGAGAAAATGTTTTTTGAATGTGGTTCCTCAAAAGTCAAAATTAGGCCTATACTAATCATGTCATCCTCATAAAAATAATTTTAATAACATATTCATAAAATGAGGTTAAAAACTATTTAAACAGGGAATAAGTCTCCTTTGTATTAAGTAGTAAGAAAATATAATTCTATTAAATAAGAAAATATATCTTTATTCCATATTTAGAATAATGCCATAGATTAAGTTGTGATGACCCAACAGTGTTTCATCGACCTTCCTTGAAAGTATATGTCAAAAATGATTTGCTTTCTATTTAATTTATTCAGCAATTATTTTCTTGAAAATTCTTTGCAATTTGAAAACTTTGAGCGCCATCTTCTGGTCCCACAGAATTTTTGGTCAGCTTCCATTTATTTCCCTTTTAATTTTATTTGTGTTTTAGCTTTTCTGTCTTTCCCAACTTTTTAAAAATGGCAATCAGCATATTTTTGCTAATCCACTTGATAAAATTCTGAGCATTTCAATCTATCTTTGGTTCTGAAATGTACTGGATAAGATAACCTTTGATCCTTCAGTCTCTGAATTCTTATTTTTGCCAACCATATTCTTGGAATACATGCAGTCTGGAACAGTGCAATTTATTCCTTTCTAGAAATAGAAGAACAGGTCTGGAGTTTCTGATACTGGCTAGGAACACAATTTTTTTTTCCATTCAGGCTATTACAATATAAGCATGAATTTTAAGAAGGAAGAGAGGAAGATTTTTTTTTGTCAATGTTAATGGAATTGCGCTTGAATTTTTTCATTCAGTTGTCTTATTAGGCTTGACAGCTTAGCTTTATTTTGATTGCTTGAGTAATATAACTGAGGATGGCCAAACTCACATATTAAATGCCTTTTCCATATAGGTCAGGAGCTGATGTCTGAATAAACATGAAAAAAAAATCATATTATTCAAAGGTATTTTCCATCTATTTTCTCTGGAATCTCCCATGAGAAATAATCAGATGTGATCTACCCATGCTAAGTACATATTCAAAAATAAACATATGGCTAAATCTAAAAACAGAACACTGCCACTGCCCCCCTCCACCTCCCCACAAACCCATACACACACACATATATACATATACAATTATAAAGAAAACCAGAAGTCTTTTAATTTTTCTTCTCATTTCAAGATCAGATCTTGTAGATCTTTGTAGATAGTAAGTAGTCAAGGATCATAACTAGCATTTGATAGAAATAGGGTAAAATGCCAAACCATCCTCAAATTTGTGTCAAGTAGTAATACTTGAGCAAAACTTTTTTTTTTAAATGAACATTTAACATGAATTGTTCATATTATTTTCAAGTAACATAAGAAGAGGAAGGGAAGAAGGGAAGAAAACAAATCATTTTTCTTTTTAATTTTTCAGGATAGAAAGATAACTTATCCTGGAATCCCTTTAAGGGATTGTTGAGTCTCCAGGAAATCTGTCTTTGCTCCTCAAGCAAGAAACTCCAACTCATGACCCTAGGCCTATTTATTGACCGTTTCTCACACCTCTCTTTGCTTGTTTCTGCTTCTTTCCTGTCCCCAACTTCCATCAAGTGTCAACTAAAATCTTACTTTTTAAAAGAATTCCCAATCCAAATATCCTTAGTTTTAGCACCTTTCCTCTGAGACATTATCCATTTTCACACACACACACACACACACACACACACACAGACACACACACGCACACACACACACACACACACACTTTTTGCTTGAATGTTTTCACTCAATGAATTGCAAGCTTTTCAGGGTAGGAACTATTTTTTGCCTTTCTTTGTATGCCCAGTTCTTAGTACCAGGCTTGGCAAATTGTAGATACATAAGGAATGTTTGTTGTGGGGGGCCTGACTGACTAGACTAGTATTAAAATGAAGTCCCCATCATTTTTTACCAGGCTTGGTTTAAAAGCCTGCTTTTCATGGAATGAACTAATAAAATGATTGGAAGGAAAATGACTTTGCTTTCATATCTACTTAACTTTCATAACTACTTAAGTTATCTTTTGACACTTTTGGCTATAGCATGGCTATGATGTAGGACCATTAGTATGTGAACATGGTTTTATACATTTCATTTGACTCCATGGTTCAATGCCTGAGAAAAATTATTAGAAGCTTTCAAAAATTGTACTGAGTCTTCTCTACAACAAAATAGTATTCATTTAACCAAACTGGAATTTTAATTTTTTGTGCCTTCTTGAAATGCAAAAAAAAAAAAACAAACCAATATCATGTAGGATATTATTGAGGAAATATAACATTTTGAACTGAAAGTTGGTTACTACCTTTGTAAGGCAGATGGATGGTAATGGACACCAAGATGTTTTTCATTAGTGCACCAAATTGTAAAAAAAGAACTAGTGTTTGGGCAATCAGTATTTGACTATGGGAAGAGTAAAATAGGGTACATTAGGTTAGTTAAGAAGAGAACAAAAGAACAATGTTAAATGTTAGAGGAGATGAGAGAAAACAAACATATCATGCACTGATGGTGAAGCTGTGGATTGATAGAGGCATTCCTAAAGTGACTACATTGTGAATATCTTTTGTCCTACTGCTACCACTATGAGATCTATAAAAAAATGAAATTTTAAAAATAATGGAAAGGTCCTATATGTAGAAAATAATTTATAACAGGCATTTTGGTAGTTGCGAATAGAAAAGAACTTGAAATTAAGCACATGTCCATCAATTGGGAAATTACTGAATAAATTATTGTATATGAATCTAATGAGTTACTATTATCCATTAAAAATATGAAAAGGGGAGTGGAGTCAAGATGGAGATGTCCTCCAAGAAAGGACACATGTTTCTCTCTGAGCTCTCCTACTACCCTCACACTAATTATGAAATTCAGCCTCTGAATTAGTGCTGGACTGGCAGAGTCCACGAATATTGGGAAGGCATAAGATAATTTCAAAGATCACCAGAAAAGGTCTCTTTTGGTTAGGCATGGGAGGAAGCCAGGGGCAGGCAGGCAGGGCATAGAGGCCAGCACATGCTTTGCAGATCTAGGGCAGGGTGTGGTCTCTGCGGAGAGGTGCAGGCTCCTCACTATAGAGAATCCATGAGGAGGATCTACACCAGTGTTGGCTACTCTGCCCTGGTGGCAAGCCAGTAGATCAGCAGAGAAGTTATAAAATATGTATGCAAACAAAAAAGATAAATATAACCCACAAAGTGCCTGAATTTCACAGGCCACACCCACCCATCACCGAGAGTGAGTCAGCAGGGACCCAGTGCAGCTGCTACTGCTCTGCTGCCACCTTGCTGGTAGCTGTGGAGAAAGCTTGGAAAACCTTCCTTTCCCTAAAAGCAGAGCCCAACTTAAAAAAAAAAATGAGTAAAAAGGCAAAGTGAACTCTAACTATAGATACCTTCTATGGTGAAAGAGAAGAACAGTTATAAATCCTGAGGAGACTAAAAGCAGATTGTCTCCAGCTGAAGCCCCAAAAGAGTTATATAATCTGGTCCCCACCACACAAGGCTTTCCTAGAATAAAAGGATCTTAAAAGAGAGCTAGAAGAAAAATGGGAAAAAAGGGCTAGGAGTAGAAGTACAAGGAGAAGGAATATGAAGCCTAGGGCATCTTTAATAGTATAGTAGGGGTGAAATGGGATTTTGTCTGAGTCTGGGTTGATTCCTGAGGGGTTATTAGAGCCTGTTTCATGTAGGAACAGTAGGTGAACAACAGCTAATGCTATGATGATAAATGGTAGAATGAAGTGAAAGGCAAAGAACCGTGTGAGAGTTGCCTTATCTACTGCGAAACCCCCTCAGATTCATTCTGCTAGAGTGGTGCCAATGTAGGGGATAGCGGATAATAGGTTGGTAATTACAGTAGCACCTCAGAATGATATTTGGCCTCAAGGAAGTACATATCCAACAAATGCTGTTGCTATCATGGTAAGTAGAAGAATCACGCCGATGTTTCATGTTTCTTTATAGAGGTAAGATCCATAGTAAATTCCTCGACCTACATGTAAAAATAGGCATATAAAGAATATAGAAGCCCCGTTAGCGTGTAGGTTATGAAGTAACCAGCCATGGTTGACATCACAGCAAATGTGGGCTACGGAGGAGAAAGCAGTGAGTGTGTCTGAGGTATAGTGTATTGCTAGAAATAGGCCTGTGAGGATTTGAATGATTAGCTATACTCCTAATAGGGATCCAAAGTTCCATCAGGCAGAGATATTAGATGGAGCGGGTAGGTCGATAAAAGAGTGGTTAATAATTTTTAAAAGGGGGTGTGTCTTTCGTATATTGATCATTAGTTTTTGTAGTTGAATTACAACAATGGTTTTTCAGGTCATAGGTTATGGTTTAAGTCCATACTAAAACTAATATAGAAATGATGCTTATTTTTGTGTTGTCCTTGATATTAATTTTTGGGTTTATGGCATTTGCTTCTAAACCCTCACCGGTATGGGCCCCGATAGCTTATTTAGCTGACCTTACTAGGATGTGGTGTAATGGGAGCACAAAGGGTTTTGAGTTCTTTGGTATAGGTTCGAGTCCTGTTGTCCTAGAAATAAAGGGGCTTGCACCCCTATTTTTTACCCTATCAAGATAATTCTTTTATCAGACATATTTCTATATTTGTGGAGGAATGCAGGATAAAGCGATTGGTAGGGAGATAAATCATAAGCATATTGCTAAAGTTATAGGTAAGAAATTTTTTCATAAGAGGTGTATTAGTTGATCATAGCGGAATCGTGGGTATGATGCTCGTACTCATAGAAAAGCTATGGTGAGAAGGAGTGTTTTTAGTATAAATGACAGTGTATTTAGGTGGGATAAGTTTGGTGTGAGGGAGGGCCCTAGGAATAGAATAGTTGTGACAGCGTTTATAGCAATGATATTTGCATACTCTGCTAGGAAAAATATAGCGAAAGGACCAGCAGCGTATTCTACATTAAAGCCAGATACTAGTTCGGATTCTCCTTCGGTTAGATCAAAAGGTGCTCGATTTGTTTCTGCTAGTGTAGAGATATACCATATTATAGCAAGAGGCCATGTTGTGACAATTAGTCAGAAGTTTTCTTGGGTGATTGATATTGTTTTTAGTGTAAAAGATCGGTTAATTAGTATGATCGATAAGATAATGATAGCTAAGGAGACTTCATATGAGATGGTTTGTGCTACTGCTCGTAGAGCTCCGATCAGAGCATATTTTGAGTTAGAAGCTCATCCTGACCATAGGATTGAATAAACTGATAGACCAGATAAGGAGAGGACAAAGATAAGTCCGAGGTTTAGGTCTAATAGGGTGTTGGGTATAGGTAGAGGGGTTCAAATTGTTAAAGCAATGGAGAGGGCTAAAATAGGGGCAATAATAAATATTGAGGTGGAAGGTGAAAACTTTCCATGAGAGTTTGGAAAAGGCATATGAGACAAAAGATAGATCAGACAAACTGGAAAGAGAAAACAACTCTCTTAAAAACAGAACATGTGAAATGGAAAAGATAAAGAATTCCCAGGAAAACAGAATTTGTGAAATAGAAAAAGAAAATTACAACTTAAAAAAACTTTTGAAATGGAAAAAAATTCCATAGAACAAAACAACACAATTAAAAACTCAATTGGACAACCACAAAAAGAAGTAAAAAAAAAATAAAGAAAGAAAATAATTGACTAAAAAACAGAACTGAACAAATGGGAATGAATGATTTCATGAGACATCAAGAATTGATCAAGCAAAACCAAAAAAATGAAAAAAATAGAAAAAATGTAAAATACCTACTTGGGTAAAAACAACTGAAAATGGATTTAGGAGAGATAATCTAAGGATAATTGGACGCTCTGAAAAACATGATAAAAAAAGAGCCTAGACATAACTTTTCAGGAAATCATCAAAAAGAACTGTCCAGATGTCATAGAATCAGAAGGTAAAATAGCCATTGAAAAAATTCATTGATCACCTACTGAAAGAGACCCCCAAATTTAAAACTCCAAGGAATATTGTGGCTAAATTTCAAAACTATCAAAACAAGGAAAAATATTACAAGTAGCTAGAAAAAAAAATCCAATTCAAATGCTGAGGAGCCACAATAAGGATTACTCAGGATCTAGCAGCTTCCATATTAAAGGATCAAAGGGCCTGGAATCTGATATTCTGAAAGGCAAAGGAACTTGGGATGCAGCTAAGAATAAATTATCCCACTAAACTGAGCATTTTCTTCCAGGGAAGAAGATGGGCATTTAATGAAAACGGTGAATTCCATTTATTTCAGCTGAAAAGACCAAAGATAAACAAAAACTTTAACCTTCAAATATAGGACTCAAGAAAAGCATACAAAGGTAAAAAGAAATTTTGAGAACTGTATTTCTGTTATGGGCATAAATATAGAGTGCATGTATAATTTGATTTTATGGTTATAATATAAAAAAGAAACTAAAAGTAGAAAGGGAATTGTACCAGAAAAAAAGGGAAAATGGAGACAAAATGAGGGAAATTAAGTCTCAGGAAGAGGAAAAGGAAACCTATTATATTTGAGGGAAAAAAGGGAGGGGGATGAACATTGTGTGAATCTTACTCTTTTCAAATTTGGCTCAAAGAGAAAATATGAAATATATTTGATTTACAGAGAAACTTTTCTCACCTTATTGAAAAGTGGGAAGAAAAAGGTGAAAAGGAAAGGGGTAGGCTAAATGTAAGGGGATACAGAAATAGTAGGGGAAAGGTATAAGAAAGGGAGAGGGGGAGGGCTTCAAAAAGGGGATGGTTGCTTGAGGCAAGTAGTGCTCATAGATTAAATACTGGGGAGGAGGGAAAGGGGAAATGGAGAGAGAAAAGTATAATCTGAGGATAAAAAGATGGCAGGAAATATAGAATTAGTAGTTTTAACTGTAAATGTGAAAGTGGTAAACTCTCCAATGAAGTGGAAGCAGATAGCAGACTAGATTAAAAGCCAGAATCCTACAATATGTTGTTTACAAGAAACACATTTTAAGCACAGTGATACATACAGAGTAAAGGTAAAAGGCTGGAACAGAATCCACTATGCTTCAGGCAAAGTAAAAAAAAAAAATCAGGGGTAGCCATCCTGATCTCAAATCAAGCAAAAGCAAAACTTTATCTAATTAAAAGAAATAAGGAAGGAAACTACATCTTGCTAAAGGGTACCATATATAATGAAGCAATATGAATACTAAATATATATGCACTAATTTGTATAGCATCCAAATTCTTAAAGGAGAAATTAAGAAAGCTGCAAGAAGAAATAGACAGCAAAACTATAATAGTGGGAGACCTCAACCTTGCACTCTCAGAAATAGATAAATCAAACCATAACATAAACAAAGAGACATTAAAGAGGTAAATAGAGTACTAGAAAAGTTAGGTGTGATAGATCTTTAAAAAAAATTGAATGGAGACTGAAAGGAGTACATGTTCTTCTCAGCAGTTCATGGAACTTATATAAAAATTGATCATATATTAGGACAAAAGATCTCAAAATCAAATGCAGAAAGGCAGAAATAGCAAATGCATTTTTTTCAGATCACAATGAATTAAAATTACATTCAATATAAAGCCAAAGTAATTGGATACTAAATAATCTCATCCTAAAGAATGAATGGGTGAAATAGCAAATCAATTAGTAATTTCATCCAAGAGAATGACAATAATGAGACAACATACCAAAATTTGTGGGATGCAGCCAAAGTGTTAATAAGGGGAAATTTTATATTTCTAGAGACATACTTGCATAAAATAGAGAAAGAGGATATCAATGAATTGGGCTTGCAACTAAAACAGCTAGAAAAAGAACAAATTAACCTCCCACCCCTACCCCCCAATCAATTACCAAAGTTGAAATTCTAAAAATAAAAGGAGAGGTTAATAAAATTGAAAGTAAAAACTAATGAATAAATAAATAAAATAGATAAACCTTTAGTAAATTTGATTAGAAAAAAGAAAGAGGAAAATCAAGTTGTTAGTCTTAAAAATGTAAAGGGAGAACTTTCCACTAATGAAGAGGAAATTAGAGCAATAATTAGGAGTTACTTTGACTAACTTTATGCCAATAAATTTGATAATCTAAGTGAAATGGAGGAATATTTACAAAAATATACATTGCTCAGATTAACAGAGGAGGAAGTAAATTTCTTAAATATTCCCATTTTAGAAAAAGAAAGAACAAGCTATTAATCAACTTCCTAAGGAAAAATCCCCAGGACCAGATGGATTTATATATGAATTCTACTAAACATTTAAAGAACAATTAACTCCAATACTATATAAACTATTTGAAAAAAATAGGAAAAGAAGGAGTATTACCAAATTCCTTTTATGACACAGACATTGTACTGATACCTAAACCAGGTAGTATGAAATCAAAGAAAGAAAATTATAGACCAATCTCCCTAAAAAAATATAGATGCAAAAATTTTAAATAAAATATTAGCAAAGAGATTATAGAAAATCATCCCCTAGATAATATACCATGACCAAGTAGAATTTATACCAGGAATGCAGGGCTGGCTCAATATTAGGAAAACTATTAGCATAATTGACTTTATCAATAACCAAATGAACAAAAACCACATGATTCTCTCAATAGATGCAGAAGAAGCATTTGACAAAATCCAACACCCATTCCTATTAAAAACTCTAGAGATTATAGGAAGATTATATATTATAGGAGATTATATATTTTCCTTAAAATAGTCAGTAGCATCTATTTAAAACCTAAACTAGAACCATTCCCAATAAGATCAGGAGTGAAACAAGGTTGCCTACTATCACCATTACTATTCGATATTGTATTAGAAATGCTAACTTCAGCAATAAGAGATGAAAAAGAGATTGAAGAAATTAGGATAGGTAATGAAGAAACCAGATTATCACTCTTTGCAGATGATATGATGGTATACTTAGAGAACCCTAGAGAATCAACTAAAAAGCTATTAGAAATAATTTATAACTTTAGCAACATTTCAGGATACAAAATAAATATACATAAATCATCATCATTTTTATACATCACTAACTAAATCCAACAGCAAGAGCTACAAAGAGAAATTCATTTAAAATAACTTTTGATAGAATAAAATATTTGAGAATCTGTCTGCCAAAGGAAAGTCAGGAACTATATGAGCAAAACTATAAAACATTTTTCCACACAAATAAAGTCAGATCTAAATAATTGGAAAAATATCAATGCTCTTGGATAGATTGAGCGAATATAATAAAGATGACAATACTACCTAATCCATTTATTCAGTGCTATGCCAAACAAGGTCCCAAGAAACTATTTTACTGATTGTTCAGTAATGAAGAGAGTTATTCACACCCAGAGAGAGAACTATGGGAAATGAGTGTGGACCACAACATAGCATTTCCACTCTTTCTGTTGTTTGCTTGCATTTTTGCTTTCCTTCTCAAATTTTTTTCTTTCTTTTTAGATCTGATTTTCATTGTGCAGCAAGATAAGTGTATAAATATGTGTATATATATATGATATATATTGGATTTAACATATATTTTAACATATTTAACATGCATTGGACTACCTGCCATCTAGGGGAGTGAGTGGGGGGGGGGAGAGAAGGGGAAAATTTGGAACAGAAGGTTTTATAAGGGTCATTGTTGAAAAATTACCCATGCATATGTTATGTAAATAAAAAAGGTATAATAAAAAATATAAAAAGGAAGCTTAGAGCAATGAACTCTAGATATAAATTACCCTGATCACATAAATCACAACTTCCCCATCTTCTAAGGCCAGGCAACCTTCTAAATTGAGGAGCTACAAGGAAGTTACCCATCTGAGTAATAGAGCATATCTTTCATTTGGGAAGCTTCCTATATGATTGAAATCATGGATTCTATCCTATTCTTATCCTTTTTGTTATTTTTGGAGCATCATGAGTCTTTTGCCTTTCTCACCTTTTCCCCAATAGACAATTTTCCTTTTTAAAAATACTTGCACATATGCAAGTAGAAGCAACTTCCTAAATCCTAATAAATTCCAATATATGAATTAATTCTTTCAAAATTCATAATACTCATAAAAAAGAGATTAAAAGAAAATATACTCACAATTATAGTTAAATGGAGAATTTATAAATGAACAATAGATTTAGAAGATCAAAAAATAGATTTTACATGTGTATTTGTGTGTGTATGTATTCAGATAAGGAACTTTGAAGGCAGAAGCCTGCTTTATTCTATGCACACATAGGCAAAGGTATGAAGTGGGTTAAAAGCACCATCTTGTGTATTACAGACATTACAAAACAGTTAAGATCCAGTTATAACCAACGTGAAGCACAAGATGGCAGTAGATGACAACAAAAAAAACCATATAATTTGTACTCGATATATTCAAAGGAAAGTGCCAGTAAATTACAGTGCTTACTGGGTGTGTGTTCTTTCTTCCAGGCTGACCTGTGTGAACTTCCAGAAGATGCTAAATAAAATTTGAGCATAGAGCTATGGTAGAAGTATGTAGTCAGATTCCTTTCTTACCTAACAGGAGGTAAAAAAAAAAATCATCACTGGTGATGATTCACTGGTGACCATGAGAGGGGAAAAAGGGTGGTGGAACATCATAAGGTTACCCTTTTTACTTCTCTCTCTGAGACTTTAAACCAGATGTTGAAAGGTTTTAGACACAGATGAAGTTGTGGTGGGCGAGTTCAAGCTTCTGAACATATTGATTTATTAAGCAATATATGGGATTGCCCAAAAAACCAAGACCAGACCTCCTCAGCTTAAGCTTAGACCTTGAATCAAGTGAGAAACAGACTTTTATGAATTAAAAAAGTTAATCAAATAAGTCCAATTAATTAAAATAAGACAATTAAGCAGGACACAAAATTAGGTAATCTGATTTCCAATGGAGGAAAAATTAAGAATTTTTCAAGTTGTATATGTCTCTCTCTCTTTCTCTCTCTCTCTCTCTCTCTCTCTCTCTCTATATATATATATATATACACACACACATATATATATAATACATGTGAAAAATGTATATATATATATATAAGTATATGTATATATATAATTAAAGGAACAAGAAAACAATAACTAATCATTGTAGGGTCACTTGTCAAATAGGGCATATGATATGGGTTGCTTGAAATATATAATTTTGAGCAAATTTCTTGCAACATTCTTTGAATCTAATTGGAGTTCTAGTTAATATAATCTAGGTCCTTGGTTAAAGGTCTCTCAACTTCATCTACAAGTCTAATTTCCCAGATATGTAGGGTAGGTTCAAACTGTGCAATATGGTTTTCTCCTGTTTCTCATAATTGAATAAAGCTTGCTCATAGGAGAGAAGTTGGACTCCATTAATTAAATAGAAAGAAAATGAGTTATCTCCAAAAGTGAGTCACAAGATGGAGACAATGTATTTCAATCAATTCCCACAATTTCCAATGGAGGAAAAATTAAGAATTTTTCAAGTTGGTATATATATGTGTATATATATACACATACATACATACACACATATATATAATACATATGAAAAATGTATATATATATATATATATAAATATATGTATATATATAATTAAAGGAACAAAGGAAACAATAACTGATTAATCATTGTAGGGTCACTTGTCAAATAGGGCATGTGATATGGGTTGCTTGAGATATATAATTTTGAGCAAATTTCTTGCAACATTCTTTGAATCTAATTGGAGTTCTAGTTAATATAATCTAGGTCCTTGGTTAAAGGTCTCTCAACTTCAGCTACAGGTCTAATTTCCCAGATATGTAGGCTAGGTTCAAACTCTGTAATATGGTTTTCTCCTGTTTCTCATAATTGAATAAAGCTTGCTCATAGGAGAGAAGTTGGACTCGATTAATTAAATAGAAAGAAAATGAGTTATTTCCAAAAGTGAGTCACAAGATGGAGACAATGTATTTCAATCAATTCCCACAATTAATCACTTGTGGGAACCAAAATAGTGGAGGAAAGGCAGGGACTCCTCAAGCTCACTCCCTACCCAAACTGTTCACCATTCCTTTAAATAATGATATTAAAAAATTTCTAGTGTTAGAACAAACACACACACACACACACACACACATACACACACACAAATATATTTTCCAGCAAAATACTGGAAAGATCTGGAAAGAATAGAATATCAGCAAAAAAGGTCTGTGGCACTAGGGTGGGAGTTCAGTGCACAATCCCAGATCAGACCACACTAGCATAGCCTTGGCTCCCTGCCCCAGTACAAGGCCAGTGTCACCAAACTAGGAATGGGCCTTGGGCCTTTCACTCAGAGTCAGTACTAGAAATTTCTAAACCTCTAAGCCCAGAGACACCAAAAATGACTTGTAAGATCAGTAGGCAACGTCTGCCAATAGGGTTAGAGGGCCTTAGGAAACCAGTATATTAGGAGTGAGCATGGGCAGCAGATGTATCAGTTTATGGAGACTTCAGCTTATAGGAAGTCTCATTTCTAGCACTGAGGAAGGACACTGTTGCTTTACTGCACTAGAACTTATAATAACCACAATGGAGTACACTCCTCACAGTTCTAGGTCCTATTTTGGATAAAGACCAAGTAGAGACATTTCTGGGTCAAAGAGTAGGAACAATTTTACAGTCTTTTGGGCATAGTTCCAAATTATTCTCTACAATGGTTGGATCACTTCACAACTCCCCTAATAATGCATTAATGAGGACCCCTGGGTCCTCAAACTTTTTAAATAGGGGGCCAGTTCACTGACCCTCAGACAGTTGGAGGGCTGGACTATAGTAAAAACAAAAACTTTGTTTTGTGGGCCTTTAAATAAAGAAACTTCATAGCCCTGGGTGAGGGGGATAAATGTCCTCAGATGCTGCATCTGGCCTGCGGGCCATAGTTTGAGGACCCCTGCTTAGTGTCTCGTTATCTTTTCCTGCCTTGTTAACTAATCTTATTATGCGTAAGGTGGTACCTCAGAGTTGTTTTAATTTGAATTTCTCTAATCAATAGTGATTTAGAGCATTTTTTCATATGATTAGAGGATGCTTTAGTTTCTTCATCTGAAAATTGTCTGCTCATGACCTTTGACCTTTGGGGATGAAATGTATTCTTATAAATTTTAGTCAGTTCTCTATATATTTTAGAAATAAACCCTTTATCAGAGACATTACATTATTTTCAATGGAGAGAAGCTGGTTGCATTTCCAATAAAATCAAGAGTGAAATAAGGATGTCCATTATCATAAATATTATTGAACATTGTGCTAGAAGTGTTGACTTTAGAAAAAAAATTAAAGAAATTAGAATAGATGATGAGGGAATAAAATTATCACTCTTTGCTGATGATATGATGCTATACTTAGAGAATTCTCAAAAATCATCCAAAAACCTACTCAAAACAATTCACAGCTTTAGCAAAGTTGCAGGATGCAAAATAAACCCACAGAAATCATCAGCCTTTCTATATATTACTGACAAAGCCCAACAACAAGAAATAGAAAGAAAAAATTTCATTTAAAATTATTGCAGACAAAATAATATATTTGGGGGTTGTTGGAATCTTTACAAAGTGTTAAGCCATTAGAGTTGATAGAGACAATAATTATCTAATTTGGCATGGTTCAACATGATTGATTTGATCTTAGAAGGAAATGTTTTGGGCCAGAACTTGAAACAAGGTACTAAGTACAACTGATGGAAACAACGCTTGTGTTCACACCTTTAGAGAGCTCATAAGTATCTAAGTACTCAATGGAGTTCACACGTTTGGGAGATTTCAGGCTTAGTATGAGATATCCGAATTCACACCTCCCTTAGGGCCTGAGAGCACTCTGGGAGATAACCCAGAATCCCTCTCTCTCCAGAAGGCGGAGTTAATCTTTGGGAAATCATATATATACAGGAAGCTCTTAGAGCTTGAGAAAGTTTTTCTTGGGAGCATTCCCAGGAGTCAGAGAGGAGCACTCTGCAAGAAAGACCACAAGCCCTATCTTCGAGGCAAGAGAGATTCATCGTATCTTTTACCTTGGTGCTGGCTGGAGGCTGAAGAAAGCAGAGGCAGAAGCCAAGGACAAAGCTGCAAGATCTCTTGGAACCAAGCAGAAAGATAGGCCTCTGAGCTAACCGGGCTATAATGAAGGACACAATAAAAGATCTGAACTCTTTTATCACCTGGTTGTGTTTTGGGAAAAGAAACACCAACAGGGGTTCTATCTGGTAAGACAAACCCAAGAACTATAACAATACAAGAACTATATGAACACTTCTCACACAAATAAAATTAGATCTAAACAATTGGAAAAATATCAATTATTCATGGCTAAGCAGGGTAATATAATAAGAATGACATTTCTTTCTAAATTGGTCTACTTCTTCAGTGCCATACCAATCAAACTACCAAAACATTATTTTTATAGAAGTAGGAAAAAAAATAAATTTCATCTGGAAAAAAAGTCAAGAATAGAAAAAATAAGTACAAAGGGTCACCTACAACTATATTATAAAGCAGCAGCCATTTGGCATTGACTAAGAAATAAAGCAGTGGACCAGTGGAATAGATTAGATACATGTGGCACAATAACCACAATCTATAGCAATCTAGTATTTGATAAATCCCCAAATTCCAACTTCTGGAATAGGAACTCAGTATTAGATAAAAATTGCTAGGAAAATTGGAAAATAATGTCAGAAATTTGGTTTAGACCTATATCTTACATTCCATACCAAAAGAAGGTCAAAATGGGTACATAATTTGAATATAAAGGATGATACCATGAACAAATTAGGAGAATAAGGGATAATTTATCTATCACATCTTTGGAGAAGAGAGGAATTTGTGACCAAAGAAGAACTAGAGAACATTATGAAAGGCAAAATGGACATCTTTGGTTACATTACATGAAAAAGTTTTTGCACAGATCAAAATGACAGTGAGTAGACATCTCTATCTAGGCTCCTTTAAGTGGTCCCTCAGATAAACAGTAGATTAAACCTCTGAATTTGGAGTGACAGAACCCACAAATATTTGGAGTACAACAAATTTCCAGAAGAATATGCATTGGAAGAACTTCAGAAAAGGTCTATTTTAATCAGTCAGTGGGAGAGGCTGCTAAGCCCAGACAGCAACGCAGATAGTGAGGGCATGGAGCCAAAACACTGCGGTATGTGTGCACCAGGGAATTCAATGCAACGCTCTTAGGCTACTCTGTCTTGATTGCAGAGCTGGTGGTTAAACAGATTTGCTGTGAGACACCCAAAAGCAAATACAAAAGGCAAATAGTGATCCGCTGAATTTTAGAAGAACAGGGGACCTGTTCAGCAGTCCCAGCCCCAGGACAAACTAAAGTGGCTGTCACCCCTTTGCCTTAAGAGCAGACCTCAACCTTTAAAAAAAAAGGAAAGAAGCAAAAAGAACTCAGATCATAGACAACTTTTATAGAGAAAGAGAAAAACAGTCCTCAAACCCTGAGGATCCTAAAGATAAATCAGTGCCAGATGAAGCCCTAAAAGGTAATATAAGTTGATCCCCATTTCACAAGTCTCTCTTGAAAGAATTCTAAAAGGATCCTGAAAGAGAATTAGAAGAAAAATGGGGGAAGGAAATTGTATTTTTGCAAGAGGGTATGGAAAAGAAAAACAAAAAATTATTTGAAGAAAATTCTTTAAAAAATAGTTTATCAAGGTTGCCCACTATCACTGTTACTATTTAATATTGTATTAGAAATGCTAGCTTTGGCAATAAGAGCTGAGAAAGAGATGAAAGGAATAAGAATAGGCAACGAGGAAAGCAAATTATCACTCTCTGCCGACGATATGATGGTATACTTAGAGAACCCAAGAGATTATACTAAAAAGTTATTAGAAATAATCCACAACTTTAGCAAAGTTGCTGGTTATAAAATAAACCCACATAAGTCATCAGCATTCTTATATATCACTAACAAAATCCAAGTCAGAATTATAAAGAGAAATTCCATTTAAAGTAACTACTGATAATATAAAATATTTAGGAATCTATCTGCCAAGGGAAAATCAGAAACTTTATGAGCAAAATTACAGACCACTTTTCACACAAATTAAGTCTGATCTAACCAATTGGAAAAATATTAAATGCTCTTGGATAGGGCGAGCAAATATAATAAAGATGACAATATTACCTAAACTAATCTATTTATTTAGCTCTATACCAATCAGACTCCCAAAAAACTATTTTAGTGACCAAGAAAAAATAACAACAAAATTCATATGGAAAAACAAAAAGTCAAGAATTTCAAGGGAATTAATGAAAAAACAATCAAATGATGGTGGCTTAGCTGTACCAGATCTAAAATTATATTATAGAGCAGCAGTTACCAAAACTATTTGGTATTGGCTAAGGAATAGATTAGTTGATCAGTGGAATAGATTAGGTTCAAGGGATAAAACAGTCAACAAATATAGCAACCTAGTCTTTGACAAACCCAAAGACCCCAGCTTTTGGGATAAGAACTTACTGTTTGACAAAAATTGCTGGGAAACTAGGCATTGATCCACACTTAAAACTGTACATCAAGATAAGGTCAAAATGGGTTCATGACCTAGGCATAAAGAATGAAATTATTAATAAATTAGAGGAACACAGGATAGTTTACCTCTCAGACCTGTGGAAGGGGAAGGAATTTATGACGAAAGAAGAACTAGACATCATTACAGATCACAAAATAAACAATTTCGACTATACCAAATTGAAAAGCTTTTGTACAAACAAAACTAATGCAGACAAGATTAGAACGGAAGCAATAAACTGGGAAAATATTTTTACAGTCAAAGGTTCTGATAAAGGCCTCATTTCCAAAATATATAGAGAATTAACTCTAATTTATAAAAAATCAAGCCATTCTCCAATTGAAAAATGGTCACAGGATATGAACAGACAATTCTCAGATGAAGAAATTGAAACTATTTCTAGTCATATGAAAAGATGCTCCAAGTCATTATTAATCAGAAAAATGCAAATTAAGACAACTCTAAGATACCACTACACACCTGTCAGATTGGCTAAGATGACAGGAAAAAAATAATGATGATTGTTGGAGGGGATGTGGGAAAACTGGGACATTGATGCATTGTTGGTGGAGTTGTGAACGAATCCAACCATTTTGGAGAGTAGTTTGGAACTATGCTCAAAAAGTTATCAAACTGTGCATACCCTTTGATCCAGCAGTGTTACTACTGGGCTTATATCCCAAAGAGATCATAAAGAAGGGAAAGGGACCTGTATGAGCACGAATGTTTGTGGCAGCCCTCTTTGTAGTGGCTAGAAGCTGGAAACTGAGTGGATGCCCATCAGTTGGAGAATGGCTGAATAAATTGTGGTACATGAATATTATGGAATATTATTGTTCTGTAAGAAATGACCAACAGGATGATTTCAGAAAGGCCTGGAGAGTCTTACACGAACTGATGCTGAGTGAAATGAGCAGGACCAGGAGATCATTATATACTTTAACAACAATACTATATGATGACCAGTTCTGATGGACCTGGCCATCCTCAGCAATGAGATCAACCAAATCATTTCCAGTGGAGCAGTAATGAACTGAACCAGCTACGCCCAGAGAAAGAATTCTGGGAGATGACTAAAATCCATTACATTGAATTCCCAATCCCCATATTTATGTCCACCTGCATTTTTGATTTCCTTCACAAGCTAATTGTACAATTTTTCAGAGTCTGATTCTTTTTGTACAGCAAAATAACGGTTTGGTTATGTATACTTATTGTGTATCTAATTTATATTTAAATATATTTAACATCTACTGGTCATCCTGTCATCTGGGGGAGGGGTGGGGGGTAAGAGGTGAAAAATTGGAACAAGAGGTTTGGCAATTGTTAATGCTGTAAAGTTACCCATACATATAACCTGTAAATAAAAGGCTATTAAATAAAAAATAAATAAATAAAAATAGAGTTTATGAAATGGGAAAAAAAAAACATATAACTCCTTACAAAGTCAATATAAAAAAGCCAATTCATTGAAAAACAAAATCTGTGAAGTGAAAAAAAAAAGTTCAATGAATGAAACATGTCATTTAAAAGTTCAATTTGCCAAATGCAGAAGGAGATAAAAAATCTAACTGAAGAAAATAATTCACTAAGAATTAAAATTGAACAAATAGAAGTGAATGACTCAATGAGACTTCAAAAACCAAACAAAACCAAAAATAAAAAAGAAAATATAAAATACCTCATTGGAAAAACAACTGACCTGAAAATTAGATCTAGAAAGATAATTTAAGTATATTATTGGACTTCCTGAAAACCATGATGAAAAAATAGCATAGACATCATCTTTCAGGAAATCATTAAGGAAAACTGTCCAATGTCCTAGAACCAAAGGGTAAAATAGCCATTGAAAGAAGTCACCAATCACCTCCTGAAAGAGATCCCCAAATGAAAATTCTAAGGAACATTATAGCTAAATTTTAGAATTATCTAATTGAAGAGAAAATATTGTAAGCAGCTAGGATGAAACAACTGAAATATTGAAGAGACACATTCAGGATTACCCAGGCCCTAGCAGCTTCCACCTTAAAGGATCAAAAAGTCTGGAATCTGATATTCCAAAAAGCAAAGAAACTTGGTGAAACAGATGAATTTCATTTATTTCTGATGAAAAGACTAGCTGAATAGAAATTCTGATCATTAAATACAGAACTCAAGAGATGCATAAAAACTTAAGAAGAAAAGAAAAAAAATAACTTAAAAAAGTTAAATATCTTATAGACATATATTAGAATATGATTTGTTTAATTCTTGAGATTTGTATCTCTGTTATGGGTATACTTAGACGGTGCAGGTATAATTTGATTTTATTGTGATAATATAAAAAAATAGAGGAAGAGAGGTGATTCTAGTGGAAGAAGAGGAAAATGGAGTTAAAATGAGGTAAGTTATATCTCATGAAGAGGCAAAAAAGATCTATTGCAATTGAGAAAAAGAAGGGAAAAGGATGAGCATTGTGAGAATCTTACTCTCATCAGATTTGTCTCAAAGAGAATATCAGACACATATAGTTTTACCAAGAAACTTGTCTCACCCTATGGGGAAATAAGAAAGGAAAGGGGAAAGGAGGGGAGAAAGAGAAGGGGGAAGAGAAGTAGAAGGGGAAAAGTATAAGAAAGGGGGAGGAACTGCAAAAGGGGAGGACTATTTAAGGGAGAGAGTGATCAGTGATAAAATACTGGGGAAGAGGGAAAGGGGAAAAGGGAAGAGAAAAATTTGACTGGGGTAAACAAGATGGCAGGAAATACCGAGTTAGTAATTTTAACTGAGAATATGAAAAGAATGACCTCTCCCATAAAATGGAAGTAAATAGAATACTGGATTAAAAGGCAGAATCCTATAGTTTGTTGTTTACAAGAAACTCATTTAAAGCAGAGTGATACATTTAAAGTAAAAGTAAAAGGCTGGAGCAGAATCTATTATACTTCAGATGATGTAAAAAAGCATGGAAATCAATCCTGATCTAAGATCAAGCAAAAGCAAAAATAGATATAATTAAAAGAGATAAGGAAGAAAACTATATCTTGCTAAATGGTAACATAGATAATGAAGTAATATCAATACTAAACATATATGCACCAAGTGGCATAGCTTCCAAATTCCTAGAGGAGAAGTTAAGAGAGCTGCAAGATGAAATTTTTTTTCATATTCATATACTTATTTTTTATTAAAGCTTTTTATTTACAAAATATATGCATGAGTAATTTTTCAACACTGACCTTTGCAAAGCCTTCTGCTCCAAATTATCTTCTCCTTCCTCTCACCCTCTTTCCAGATGGCAGGTAGGTCAATACCTATTATGCTAAAATATATGTTAAGTCCAATATATGTATACATATTTATACTTATCTTGCTGCACAGTAAAAATCGGATCGAGAAGGAAAAAAAAACTGGGAAAGAAAACAAAATTCAAGTAAACAACAACAGAAAGAGTGAGAATGTTATGTTGTGTTCCACACTCAGCTCCCATTGACCACTCTTTGGGCATAAATGGCTCTCTTCATCACTGAACAATAGGAATTGGTTTGAATCATCTCATTGTTGAAGAGAACCATGTGCATCAGAATTGATCATCATATAGTCTTGTTGCAGTGTATAATGATCTCCTTGTTCTTCTCATTTCACAAAGCATCAGTTCATGTAAGTCTCTCCAGACCTCTCTGAAATCATCCTGCTGGTCGTTTCTTACAGAACAATAATATTCCATAACATTCGTATATCATAACTTATTTATTCATTCTCCAATTGATGGGCATCCATGCAGTTTCTAGTTTCTTGTTACTGCAAAAAGTGCTGCCACAAACATTTTGCAAGAAGAAATAGACAGCAAAACTATACTAGTGGAGAATCTTAACCTTGCTCTCTCAGAACTAGATAAATCCCACCATAAAATAAATAAGAAAGCAATTAAGGAGGTAAATAGAATCCCAGAAAAAATAAATTTGATAATCTAGGCAAAATGGAGGATTAAGTACAAAAATATAGATTTCCCAGATTAACAGAAGAGGAAATAAATTACTAAAATAGTGTCATTTTAGGAAAAGAAATAGAACAATTCCATAATAATAATCCCTAATCAACTTTCTAAGAAAAAAATCTTCAGGGTCAGATGGATTTACACATAAATTCTACCAAACATTTAAAAAAAGCAATTAATTCCAATACTATATAAACTATTCAAAAAAAATAGGTCAAGAAAGACTCCTACCAAATTATTTTTATGACACAGATATGCTACTGATACCTAAATAAGGTAGGGTCAAAACAGAAAAAGAAAATTATAGATTATTTTCCCTAATGAATATTGATGCAAAAATTTTAAAGAAAATATTAGCAAAGAGATTACAGAAAGTGATCCCCAGGATAATACACCATGACCAAGTAGGATTTATACCAGAAATGCAGGACTGGTTCAATATCAGAAAAACAATTAATATAATTAACTATATCAAAGTAACATCAAACTAACTATATTAAACAAACTATATCAAACTAATATCAAACTATATCAAACTTGCATCAAACTATATCAAACTAACATTATATGATTATCTCAATAGATGCAGAAAAAGAATTTGATAAAATTCAAGACCCAATTCCTATTAAAAACACTAGAAAGTTTAGGAATAAAATCACTTTTCCTTAAAACAATCAGCAGCATCTATATAAAACCATCAGCAAGCGTCATATGTAAGGGGAATGAACTAGAATCATTCCCAGTAAGATCAAGGGTGAAACAAGTTTTAGTCCACCATCACCATTAATGTTCACTATTGTATTACAAATGTTAGCTTTGGCAATAAGAGAAGAAAAATAAATTAAAGGAATTAGAGTAAGTAAAGAGGAAACCAAATTATCATTCTTTGCAGATGATATGATCTTATACATAGAGAATCCTAGAGAATCAACTAAAAAAACCTACTAGAAACAATTCACAACTTTAGTGAAGTTGCAGGATATAAAATAAATCCACACAAATCATCAGCATTTTTATATATTATCAACAAAATCCAATAGCAAGAGATACAAATATTGATAATATCAAATATTTGGTAATCTATCTGCCAAGAAAAAGTTAGGAACCATATAAACACAACTATAAAACACTTTCCACACAAATACAGTCAGATCTAATCAACTGGAAAAAAAATATCAAGTGGCCATGCATAGGCTGAGCAAATATAATAAAAATGTCAGTATTACTTTAATTAGCCTACTTATTCAGTTCCATACCAATCTCCCAAGAAATTATTTTACTGATGTAGAATATATAATAAAAAAATTCATCTGGAAGAACAAAAGGTCAAGAATTTCAAGAGAATCAATGAAAAAAACAAACAAACATGAGGGTAGCCTAAATATGCCAGACTGAAAACTATATTATAAAGCAGCAACAATTAAAGACATTTGGTTCTGGCCAAGAAATATTGTAGATCAGTGGAATAGGTTAGATTCACAGGATAAAAATAATCAATGATTATAGTAATCTAGTGTTTGACAAACTCAGAGACCTCAGCTTTTGGGATAAGAAATTACTATTTGACAAAAACTGCTGTGAAATTTGGAAATGAGTACTGCAGAAACTAGGCGTCATCCCACATCTAACATCATATACCAGGATAAGGTCAAAATGAGTTTATGATTGATACATAAAGAATGATATTATAAACAAATTAGAAGAACAAAGGATAGTCTCCCTCTCAGATCTGTGGAGAAGGAAGAAATTTGTGTCCAAAGAATAACTGGAGTCCATAATTGAACACAATCAATAATAATTTTGATTATTATTAAGTTAAAAAGGTTTTATGCAAATCAAATTAAGGGGTGCAATAGAACATTTTTACATTCAAGGGTTTTTATAAATCCCTCATTTCTAAAATATTTAGGGAATTGATTCAAATTTATAAGAATTCAAGCCATTCTTCAATTGATAAATGGTCAAAAGATATGAACAGACAATTTTCAGATGAAGAAATTGAAATCATTTCTAGTCATATGAAAAGGTGCTCTAAATAGCTTCTTATCAGAGAAATGCAAATTAAGACACCTCTGAGGTACCACTACATACCTCTCAAATTACTTAAGATAACAGAAAAAGATAATGATTAATGTTGGGGGAGGAGGATGTGGGAAAACTGGGACTCTAATACATTTTTCGTGTAGTTGTGATTTGTGATTTATAATTAAATTTTCCTGTCATCTTAACCAATCTAAGAGGTGTGAGTTGGTTCTTCAGTATTGTTTTAATTTGCATATCTTTAATCAATAATGATATAAAGCAAAATTAGAATACAAAGTTTTACAAGGTCAGTGTTGAAAAATTATTGATGCACATATTTTGGAAATAGAAAGCCTTTATAAAAAAAGTTTTTGCACAAACAAAATCAATAGAAAAAAATTACAAAGGTAGTACAAAGCTGGGAAAAAACTCTCTAGAGCCAGTATTTCTGATAAAGATCTCATTTCTGAAACATATAAAGAACTGTGTGAAATTTATAAGAATTCAGGTCATTCCCCAATTGACATATCAAAGAATATGAACAATTGTCAAATGTTGAAATTAAAGCCATCTATAGATATGCAAATTACAATGATTCTGAAGAACCAACTCATACCTTTTAGACTGGTTAAGATGACAGGAAAATTTAATGATAAATGTTGGATGGGAGGTGGTAAAACTGGGACACTAATACATTGTTGATGGAGTTGTGAAATGATCTAACCATCTGGAGAGCAAGCTGGAACCATGCCTGAAGAGCTATAAAACTATGCATACCCTTTGACCAGCAGTGCAATTACTGGGTCTATATTCCAAGAAAATAAACGGGAAAAAAGACCTACTTGGGCAAAAATGTTTGTAACAGCTCTTTTTGTGGTAACAAAGAATTGGATAATGAGTAGATGTTCATCCATTGGGGAATGGCTGAACAATAATAATGAAATATTATTGTTGGATAAAAAAATTTGAACAAGTCGATTTTAGAAAATCCACAAAAGATTTACATGAACTGATGCTGAGGTAAATAAGCAAAACTGGGAATACATGATACACAATAACACAATAACAAGAATGTGCAATAATCAACTATGAAAGGCTTGGTTCTTCTTATGGTTCAGTGATCAACAGGAATCTCAATCTGGACAGAAAATGCCATCTGCCCCCAGAAAAAGGAATAAGGCATTTGAATATAAATCAAAACATATGCTTCCTTCTATTTTTTTTTCTTTTTTTTAAATCTTTTCTATGCTTTTTCACTTTTCCTCTGATTTTTCTCTTCTATCATGATTCATAAAACACTGTGTATTTAAAAAATAAACTTACTACAATTAAAAAAACACCCCCCCCATATTTGTGTCATTAAAGGAAATTGGCAGAATTCCTTTTTTTGCCTATTTTCCCAAATAGTTTATGTAGTATTGAAATTCATTTTTCTTTAATTTTTTGGTAGTATTCACTTGTAAATCTTTCTGGTCTTGTAAATGTTTTCTTATTGAGTTCTTGTCAGCTTATTCAATTCATATTTCTAAAATGTCATTATTTAAGCCTTTTATTTCTTTTCCTGTTAATCTGGGCAATTTATACTTATGTAAATATTTATCCATTTAAATGAAGTTGTTAGATTTGTTGGCAAATAGTTGGGAAAATAGCTTCTAACTTTGTTTAATTTCTTTTTCATTGGTGGGAGGTTCACTTTTTTCATTTTCGGTACTGGTAATTTGGTTTCTCCTTTTCTTTTTTTAATCAAATTAATCAAAGTTTATCTATTTAGGTTTTGTAAATAAAATCAACTCTTTTATTTATTAGTTCAATAGTTGTCTTTTTCAATTTTATTAATCTATCATTTCATATTCAGAATTTCTGATATGGTTTTTAATTTGCAATTTAAAAATTTTCCCTACCTTTTTATTTCTATGTCCAAATATCTGATCTCTTCTTTCTCTGTTTTATACATGTAAACATTTATAAATATAAATTTTCCCCTGTGCCTACTTTGGCTACATCCCATAAATTTTTCTTGTAATACTTGGTGTATATGTTTAGTATTGATATTAATTCCTTCTCTATGGTACCTTTTAATAAGATGTAGTATTCTTCATTATCTTGTATAATTAGATCTGTTTTTGCTTTTGCTTTTTCTGAGATCAGACTTGTTACTCCTGCTTTGTTTTCCCTAGTAATACAATCATCCGCAACTACTCTGAAGGACTTATGATGAAAAATGCTATTCATATGTAGTGAAAGAATTGATTGTGTTTGAATACACATTGAAGAACACTCCTTTTATTTTTTTAAATTTATTTTTCTTGAGGTTTTTTGGGGGAGAGCTCTATATAGCATGACTTTTTATTGAAATGTTTTGCATAACTTTACATGTGCTGTCTTAAAAGGAAGTGAGGGTGGGGATTAAGGGTGAGAATCTGGAACTCACAGGTTTAAAAACAAATGTAAATTTTTTGCTTTTTTTTTTTTTTTTTTACCTATAACATAATATATTTTGCTCCAACCTTTTACCATTACTCGGTGTGTATCTATTTCAAATGTTTCTCATAAATGACATATTGTAGGATTCTGTTTTTAATCTACTTTGCTGTCCACTTCCATTTTATATGACAATTCATCCCATTCACATTCACACTGATGATTACCAGCTATATATTTTCCTTCATTCTATTTGCTATCCTGCACATAATGTTTTCCTTTCTTCCTGTCTTGTTTTTCCTCACTAGTGTTTTCTTTTTTATCAACCTGTACCTCAACCTGTTCTCCCTTCTATCATGCCCTTTTCTTTCTCTTGCCCCTTTCTGATAGTCCCTGTCTTCACTTCTATTTTTTCCCTTCCCCCTTTCTACTGAATATATATATATATATATATATATATATATATATATATATATATGTTATTCCTTCTTTCATCCCAAATTGATGAAATGAATGTTTAGATAGTGCTTATGCCTTTCCTTCTTTCCCCTTGCATTTTAATAGTACTTTTGTGATCCAATTTACCCCAAATGTGCACATTTGGGTTTTTTCCCCTCTTTTACGAACTCTTTAGGATACAAGCCTAGTAGAAACATTGCTGGATCAAAGGGTATGCACAGTTTTATAGTCCCCTTTGGTCCATAAATTGCTCTCCAGAATAGTTGGATCCATTCACAATCCCACCAACAATGTATTAGTGTCCCAGTTTTCCTGCATCTCCTCCAAAATTTGTCATTTTCTTTTCCTGTCATCTTAGCCAATATGAGAGGTGTGAGGTAGTACCACAATGTTGTTTTAATTTGTACTTTTCTAATTAATAATGATTTAGAGCACTTTTTCATATGACTATAGATGGCTTTAATTTCATCATCTGAAAATTGTCTGTTCATATCCTTTGACCATATATCAATTGGTAAATAGCTTGCATTTTTATAAATTTCACATAGTTCTTTATATATTTTAGAAATGGGAGCTTTATCAGAAATATTGACTGTAAAGCTTTTTGACCAGCTTTGTACTTCCCTTTTAATTTCGTTTCTGTTGCTTTTGTCTGTGCAGAACTTTTAAAATTTAATATAACCAAAGTTGTCCTTCATCTCATCATACCAAAATAAGGTCAAAATGGGTGGATGATTTGAGCATAAAAGATGATACCATAAGCAAGTTAGAAGAGCATGGGATTTTTGGGGAAGGGAGGAATTTATGACCAAAGAAGATCTAGAAGACATTATGAAAGGCACAATGAACAGCTTTTGTGGTGACTGGGATAATGGATTTATTAGGGAGGTTAAAGGCAAAGGAAAAAGTCCATAAACATAGAATGATAAATTTGTGGATGATAATAAGACCAAGTGTGTGACCATTTGTGTGTATGTATGTGTGTGCATAGAAGAATAAGTTATTGGAATTGAACAAGTTGAAAAAATGTAAGATTAGAATGTTTGAAACAGTATCACTTCTCTAGTGTTATTCTTTAGTATGTGAGCAGGAATTAGAGAAGAGTAAAAGACTATGAGCCAGGCACTGAACTCAGTTATAAAAGAAAAGAGTTCTAGAGATTGGTTGTCAGTAGCTACCAGAATCTTGATTGGGTTGTAAGCATGGATTGAATGAACCTCAAAGGAGGAGAGGTGAGTGTTAGAGAAGGGAGTTCAGAAGTGGCAATGAGGATCAGGGAATATTCCAATTTCCCATCCTTGATCAGTATTAATGAAAGTACAATCAGTGCAGGAAAAGTTGATCACAGATGCTGTTGTCTTAAAAAAATAGAAGGAGGGACTTAGGGCCAAAATGGTGCAGAGGAGGCACACAGCTGTGTAAGCTCCACGTTTTCTCTCAGAATTCATTTCATGACAAGCCTCTGAATCAATGCTTGATTGAAAAAAAAAACCCACAAATAATTACCAAGAGAAAATATCCTTGAAATTCACTAGAAAAGATCTGTTTTTGCTCAAGGACAGGGGCGGTTTTAGATTGGGCCCAGGCTGAGGGCAGGCAGTGGCAATGAGAGCAGACGTGAGGAGGGATGGGGTGTGATCTCAGCCATCTCTGTGGAGAGAGCTTTGCTCCAGGATTGGATACTTTGCCCTGGCAGCAAGCCAGCAGACAAGCAGAGAAGCTAAAAACACAGGGAGTGAAGAATACAACCCCGAACAGCTGGAGTCTCTTGGGACCTAGCCACCACTATCCCACAGTGTCTCAGTACATTCTCAGAGTCTCAGAGCAAAGGTGCCTTGCTGCTGCCCCCCACAGTCTATAGAGGAAGCTCGGTAACACCACCCAGACCAAAAAAAGAAAGTAGATTCCTTTTGGGTGTTTTTCTTTTTTTCTTTGCTAGTTTGTTCTTGATTCTTCCCTGACAAAATGAGCAAAAAATTGAAATGGACCTTAACCATTGACAGCTTCTATATGGATAAAGAGCAGACTCTAAACCCTGAGGAGACTAAAAACAGATTGTCTCTAGGTGAATCCCCAAAGGAGGATAACATATGGCCCTCAGCACAGATGAATCTCATAGAAAAAATTAAAAAGGCTCTCACAAGAGAGCTAGAAGAAAAATGGAAAAAGGAAAGGGAGGTTTGGCAAGAGAGTCTGGAGAAGTCATCCCACTCATTTAACGATAGAGTGGATAAAGAAATCAAATTTTTGAAAAATAGAATTAGTGAACTGGAAAGAGAAAATAGCTCTCTAAAAAATAAAATTGGAGAAATAGAAAAAAATTCCATAGAACAAAACAGCTCATTTAAAAACTCAATTGGACAACTAGAAAAATATATAAAAAAAGTGAGTGAAGAAAATACTTCATTGAAAATTAGAATTAAATAAATGGAATTGAATGACTCGAGGAGACAACAAGAATCAGTCAAACTAACCAAAAAAAAATCAAACAATGGAAAAAATATAAAATACTTTCTTGGGAAAACAACAGACCTGGAAAATAGATCTAGGAGAGACAAGCTGAGACTTGGGCTCCCGGAAAAATATAATGAAAAAAAAGAACCTGTACACTATTTTCCAGGAAATTATCAAAGAGAACTGCCCAGAACTCATAGAAACAGAGGGTAAAATAGACATTGAAAGAATTCATCAATCACCTACTGAAAGGGATCCTAAAATCAAAACACCAAGAAATATAGTGGCCAAATGCCAGAACCCTCAAATGAAGGAAAAAATACTCCAAGTAGCTAGAAAAACCCAATTCAAATGTAGAGGAGCCACAATAAGGATGATTCAGGATCTAGCAGTGTCCACATTAAAAGATTGAAGGGCCTGGAATATGATATTCTGAAAGACTAAGAAACTCAGTATGCAACCAAAAATAACTTACCCAGCCAGAAAAAGCATATTTTTCCAGGGAAGAAGATTGACATTCAACGAAATAAGTGAATTTCACCTATTTTTGATGAAAAAAACCAGAATTTAACAAAAAGTTTGATCTACAACTCAAGAGAAACCTAAAAAGGTAAAAAGAAATCTTGGGAACTATATTTCTGCTATAAAGATGTATAAAGAATATATGCATACCTTGTTCTCAAAACTAGAAATGGAAAGAACATTGTACCAGAAAAAGGATAAAGTGGGGGTACTACATCTCACAAAGAGGCAAAGGAAACCTATTATATCTGAGAGAAAGAAGGGAAGGGGATGAATATAGTGGGTATCTTACTGCCATCAGAATTGGCTTAAAGAGAAAAATTTTAGACATATTCAATTTATGGTGAAACTTCTCCCACCTCATTGAAAAGTGGGAAGGGAAAAGTGAAAAGGGAAGGAATAAGCTAAGTGGAAGGGAACACAGAAACTGTGAGGAAAAGGAGTAAGATAGGGGGAGAAACTCTAAGGAGGGATATCAAAAGAGAGGGCTGTGAGAAGCAAGTGGTGCTCACAAGTTTAATATTGGGGAGGGGCTAAGGGGGAAAGAAGGGAGAAAAGCATAAACAGGGGTTAACAAGATGGCAAATAATACAGAATTGGTAATTGTAACCATAAATGTGAATGAGGTAAACTCCCCCATAAAGAGGAAGCAGTTAGCAGAATGGATTAAAAGCCAGAATCCTACAATATATTGTTTACAGGAAACACACTTGAAGCAGGGAGATACATACAGAATAAAGGTAAAAGGTTGGAGCAGAATTTACTATGCTTCAAGTGAAGTTAAAAAAGCAGGGGTAGCCATCCTGATCTCAGATCAAGCAAAAGCAAAAATTGATCTAATTAAAAGAGATAAGGAAGGGCACTATATCTTGCTAAAGGGTAGCTTAGATAATGAAGCAATATCAATACTAAACATATATGCACCAAGTGGTGTAGCATCTAAATTCCTAAAGGAGAAGTTAAGACAGTTGCCAGGTTGAAGTTAAAAGGCAGAGCACAGAGATGACTGGAGAGCAACAGTATATTGGTTCTAGACAAAGTGGTTTGAGAGAACTTTTTCCAATCCAAATGAAGATTCCTGGTATAAGATTTGGAGAACTGGATAGAAGATGAGAAGCATTGTTTCCTATTATCAGATGAAATAAGAGAATAAATTCATTAATTAAAAGCAGATATATTCTATTAGATTGGAGTATAAGTGAAATTGGAAGGAAAGAAAGAACTATTTGTACATGTGTACATTTTCTCATAAATCCACATTCCAATGCCAGGAAACACTCTGGTTTTGACAACTCACAGTGTTAGGGCTATAACCAGTCAGGATGCCTCTCTGACTCCAAAACTGCAACCTAATGCAGTGTTGCTATGTCATCTGCTAAAGTACTGTCTTTTTCTTCCCTGGCTACATTTTCTATCTGCTGTTTCTTTGATGCATTGCTATTAGGTTGTTTCTCCATTCTCCATCTCCTGTTTTTCAACTGAATTTTGCTTTTGCTTTCTTACTATAAAGGATGTCTACAGAACTTTTTGGAGTTCAGAGCCTCTAAACTATTTCAATTATTATCTTAAGTCAAATATAATACTGCACCCATTCTGAACAGCAAGGCTTCCTTTTGATCAAATTACTCTTTTTATACTACTGTTCCTTCCCTTTAATGGGAGTTTTCTCAAACTTGGTTGATATTTGAATTGTGTGAGAATATTCTTTTATTATTCTATTGTGTTTGTGACTGCTAGCAATGGGGCCACTTAAACCACCCTGAACCTTTACTTTTTGCCACTTTGAAGGTGTTTGCTTGATCTGCAAAGTTTGACTTGTATTCTGGCAGCTAAGTCATAGTCCCTTCCCCCTCAAAAAATGTTCTTGTTTATGGCAACATATATAGGTCTAAATAAATTATCAAGGCCTTTTACAGGCCTAGAATTCTAGCTTTATGATTTTCAAAAATCTGAACTTTAAAATTCTACAGACTCTGATTACTTAATGAAATTTGAATTAGTAACTCTAAGAGGACTGAGCTGTCCAAAGGGGATACTGAGACATAATAACAATGTCTCTTGGGACCAAGGAATAAGGAATTCAATAAATCTGTTCCATGTCTTTAATAAAATTCTGACATTTTTCCTTCTAGGTTACTGCAAGAAAATAATATTTTTATAGCAATTACCCAGAGGCTTCCTATTACATCTTAGAAAAAGCCTAAATCCAACTTTACCCCGAGTTCTATTCTATCACTAGCTTCCACAAATACACACACACACACGCGCACACACACACACACACACACACACACACACATACACACGCAGACACAGAGAATCTTCATCTTGTAAGTCCCACATTTCCTACTGTGGTAAATGGGATATTTGTAGATTGGATCCTAAGAATGAGAACTATAATACTTTGAAGATCTTTCACATTAAAAATTAGAGAGACCTTGAATTCTCCAAGACAATTGTTACCCCACCCGATGTTACCTTATTTTCTATGAAGCCTATTTCTTAAAAATAACAGCTAAATAAAATGTGTTTGCCTTTTGATAATATGGATAAATCTAAAATGAAGGAAGGATTGTACTGGAGAGAATATGTAGGAAAAAAGTATATGGGAGGTGAAAAAGAAAGGAATAGGGAAGACACTACTATGAGTTTTTGTAACTGATATAGACCAACATTAAAAAGCTGTATAGTACCCCACTGGTCCAGTGCCTACAACACCCCAGAACCTTTTTATTAAAAAATGATGGGTTCTAAAAAATCTGAAAACAAAGATTTCAACAAAGGTAAAACAAGTTTGAACTAAGGAAAAAATGCATAAATTCAAAGATGAATAGCTTTTTTTTTTTTTCTAGTTTGGGCAACTCAATACACTCTGTAATCAGTATCTAGGTGCAATGAATAATAATTCATTTTACAGATTTTTTTAAAGAGGCAAATCAATTTAGTAGTGTCAAATACTTTCAGGCTTGACATAGTATCCATGGTATCTTAGAGAGTTTATATATCTGAAGGCAGATATTTACCTCATTTCACTTAGACTTTTCCTTTTTAAATGGATACTTTCCATTCCTTTCAACCAGTTTTGAGAAGAAAGACACAAAATGACTATCCAGGTAGAATTAGCAATAAAATTGCATTATATGAATTTTACGCATTTATGTTAATATTTTCTTTTCTCTAATATTCTTCATGGTTAAAAGGGACAGTGATTTCTACAGGGATTGTCCAATGTAATTAATTAGAATATGGAGAACTTTCTCCTTTTATCAAATTGATTAATCAATAAACATTAAATGTTTATATTGTAGCACTGTTCTAAGCTCTGAGAATAAAAAGAAAAGCAAAAAAAAAATCTCTTTTCTCAAAGATCTTTTAAATTAATGGGGATTATTTCATCTGCAGATGTTCTAATTTATTCTACTCAGCCATGTTCTAATTTATTCTACTGAATGGAGTGGTTTATACAATTTTCAAATTACAATAAGTGAATATCTAGAATTAGGATAAACTAAAAACTTCATAATTTCCTAGTTGAGCATGAACAAACCATATCAAATATCTCAGTTTCTTCTAATTATCTCTTTAATTTTACTCTTGGGGTATGTGCTATAGTATAATGGAAGTTAGATGACTTACAGGAAAGGATTCAAAATTGAAATATAAGTAGATAATTCTCTGCTAGTTTCTAAAAAGATCTTGTGGAAATTTTGAGATAGAGAGTAGATTATGGATGAGCTTTCTTTTGATCATTCTTGACTAAGATGCTTATACTATGTGATTATGAAATGTATTCTAATTGGATGTGAAGATGGAAAAATGAGCAAGAAGTTTCTAAGCAATAACTGGGTCAATAAGCAAAGTGACAATTCATACCTCCAATGTTCTCTGCTTTTTGGTTCTGAGTAAGGAAGAATTACTTTGGACCATTTCCTTAGGAGATGTTTGAAAGAAATGCATCAGATCTCTCTCCCATTTCTAATCATGGTGGCTGTCAATATATATAATTGCATCAACAATGAACTAAGCTTTGCTAAGATATACCAGAAATACATTGCAATAATAAGTAAGTCAAGATTGAGGAAAGTACTACTTATGGGAGCATTTGTCTTCTCTGAAGTCAACCAAATTCCAATTCTCTTTTCTCATGTGAAAAGAGAGAATATAAACCTTATGCCCACACTTCTCACATTTTCAGTCTACACTTGCATACTTGAGTAAAAAGTATTATGGTGAAATTTACAAACTCAAATTATGTCTTCCTTAGAATTCTTGGGAACAGAGTAAGTTCTATATACTCTAAGGACTTCCAGAGTGTGGGAGAAGATGTTATCACAGAGCTACTCAGCTGATATTTTTTATACATTATGTTTCATTATTGTATTAATTTAATTGATTCTGTAATAAGAATACTACACATAGTACCCATTATTCTGTGCTTTACTGAAGATAATTAATTCCATTATATAAAGGTCATATAACTAGGGCTCAAAATAGCTATTTTAGAGTAAGTGTTTTCCAGAGGTAGGAAGTCATAGTTAATTTTTTAAAGTAAATAAATCATCATGTATCTCATTCTCTCCTTTTTTGAGATTTAAAAGAAAAAATATAAGATACCTAGTGGGGAAAACAACTGACCTGGAAAATAAATGTAGGAGAGACAATCTAAGGATTATTGGACTCCCTGAAATACATGGTGAAAAAAAAAAAAAAGCTTGGACACTATTTTTCAGGAAATCATCAAAGAGAACTTCCCAGATGTCATAAAAACAGAAGGTAAAATAGATATTGAAAGAATTCATTGATCACCTACAGAATGAGATCCAAATATTAAAACTCCAAGAAATATTATGGCTAAATTTCAGAACTATCAGACCAAGGAAAAAATACTACAAGCAGCCAGAAAAAAATTCAAATACTGAGGATCCACAATAAGGATCACTTAGGATCTAGCAGCTTCCAATATTAAAAGACTGAAGGGCCTGGAATCTGATAAAGGAACTTAGTATTCAGCCAAGCATAACTTATCCAGCCAAACTGAGAATTTTCTTCCAGAAAAGAAAATAGACATTCAAAGAATTCAGTGAATTCCATTTATTTCTGACAAAAAAACCAGAGTTAACAAAAAGTTTTAACTCCAAATATTGAACTCAAGAGAAGCATTAAAAAGGTAAAAAGAACTGTTGAGAATTGTATTTCTATTATGGATATACATAAAGAATACATGTATAATTTCATTTACTGTAATAATGTAAAGAAGAATCTAGAGAAAGAAAGGAAATTGTATCAGAAAAAGGGAAAAGTGGAGGCAAAAAGAGGGATACTACATCTCATGAAGAGGTAAAGGAAACCTATTATATCTGAGGCAAACAAGGGAGGAGAGTTATCATAGTGTGAATCTTACTCATCAGAACTGGCTCAAAGAGAAAATATTAAAAATATTTGGTTTACACAGAAACTTCTCCTACCTCATTGGAAAATGGGAGGGGAAAAGGGAAAAGGGAAGGGATAGGATAAATAGAAGGGGATATAGAAATTGAAAGGGAAAAGTTTAAGAAAAGGGGAGGGACTCTAAGGGGGAGAGAGGGATCCTAAAGAAAGAGGGCTACATGTGGCAAGTGGTGCTTACAAGTTTAAGGGGTTAAGGGGAAAAAAGAAAGGGAAAAGCATAATCAGGGATTCACAAGATGGCAGGAAATTCAGAATTAGTAATTTTAACCATAAATGTGAATGGGATAAACTCCTCCATAAAGCAGAGGTGCATAGCAGACTGGATTAAGTGCCAGAACCCTACAATATGTTGTTTACAGGAAACACACTTGAAACAGCTATAACAAAGTATAAAGGTAAAAGGCTGGAGCAGAATCTACTATGCTTCAGGTGAAGTCAGAAAAGCAGGGGTAGCCTTCCTGATCTCAGAAAAAAGAAAAGCAAAAATTTATCTAATTACAAGACATAAGGAAGTGCACTACATTTTCTCAAGTTTATTCCTAGCAAATGAAGCAATATCAATACAAAACATATGTGGACCAAGTGATGTAGCATCTAAATTCCTAAAGAAGAAGTTAAGAGTGATGCGAGAAGAAATAAAAGCAAAACAATATAATAGTGGGAGATCTCAACTTGAATTCTCAGAATTAGATAAATCAAACCTCAAAATAAATAAGAAAGAAGTTACAGAGGTAAATAGAATACTAGAAAACTTAAGTATGATAGAACGTTGGAGAAAACAGAATGGAGATAGAAAGGAGTACACTTTGTTCTCAGCAGTCAATGGAACATATACAAAGTTTGACCATATTATATATATATATATATATATATATATATATATATATATATACATATATATATATTTTTTTTAATAACTTTTTATTGACAGAAACCATGCCAGGGTAATTTTTTATAACATTATTCTCTTGTACTCATTTATGTTTTGATTTTTCCCCTCCTTCCCTCCACCCCCTCCCCCAGATGGCAAGCAGTCCTATACATGTTAAATAGGTTACAGTAGATCTTGGATACAATATATGTGTGCAGAACCGAACAGTTCTCTTGTTGCTCAGGGAGAATTGGATTTAGAAGGTATAAATAACCCGGGAAGAAGAACAAAAATGCAAGCAGTTTACATTCATTTCCTAGTGTTCTTTCTTTGGGTGTAGCTGCTTCTGTCCATCCTTGATCAATTGAAACTAAGTTAGATCTTCTCTTTGTCCAAGAAATCCACTTCCATCAGAATACATCCTCATACAGTATCATTGTTGAGGTATATAATGATGTCCTGGTTCTGCTCATTTCACTCAGCATCAGTTCATGTAAGTCTCGCCAATCCTCTCTGTATTCATCCTGCTAGTTGTTTCTTACAGAACAATAATATTCCATAACATTCATATACCACAATTTACTCAACCATTCTCCAATTGATGGGCATCCATTCATTTTCCAGCTTCTAGCCACTACAAACAGGGCTGCCACAAACATTTTGGCACACACAGGTCCCTTTCCCTTCTTTAGTATCTCTTTGGGGTATAAGCTCAGTAGAAACACTGCTGGATCAAAGGGTATGCACAGGTTGATAACTTTTTGAGCGTAGTTCCAAATTGCACTCCAGAATGACTGGATGTGTTCACAATTTCATCAACAATGTATCAGTGTCCCTGTTTTCCCACATCCCCTCCAACATTCCATGTTATCTTTCCCTGTCATTCTAGCCAATCTGAGAGGTGTGTAGTGGTATCTCAGAATTGTCTTAATTTGCATTTCTCTGATCAATAGTGATTTGGAACACTGTTTCATATGAGTGAAAATAATTTCAATTTCATCATCTGAAAATTGTCTGTTCACATCCTTTGATCATTTATCAATTTGAGAATAGCTTGATTTCTTACAAATCAGAGTCGATTCTCTATATATTTTGGAAATGAGTCCTTTATCAGAACCTTTGACTGTAAAAATGTTTTCCCAGTTTATTGTTTCCCTTCTAATCTTGCTTGCATTAGTTTTGTTTGTACAAAAACTTTTCAATTTGATATAATCAAAATTTTCAATTTTGTAGTCAATAGTGATCTCTAGTTCTTCTTTGGTCATAAATTCCTTCCTCTTCTACAGGTCTGAGAGGTAAACTATCCTGTGTTCCTCTAATATATTAATAATTTCATTCTTAATGCCTAGATCATGAACCCATTTTGACCTTATCTTGGTGTACTGTGTTAAATGTGGGTCAATGCCTCGTTTCTGCCATACTAATTTCCAATTTTCCCAGCAATTTTTGTCAAATAATGCATTCTTATCCCCAAAACTGGGGTCTTTGGGTTTGTCAAACACTAGATAATTAAAGTTATTGGCTGTTTTTTCCTTTGAACGTAACCTATTCCATTGATCAACTAGTCTATTTCTTAGCCAATAGTTTGGTTTAAGTATGGTTTAAGTAACTGCTGTTTTATAATATAATTTTAGATCTGGTACAGCTAGGCCATCTTCATTTGATTTTTTTTCATTAATTCCCTTGAAATTATTGATCTTTTGTTTTTCCATATGAACTTTGTTGTTATTTTTTCTAGGTCATCAAAATAGTTTTTGGGAAGTCTGATTGGTATAGTGCTAAATAAATAGATTAGTTTAGGTAGTATTGTCATCTTTATTATATTTGCTTGCCAATCCAAGAGCATTTAATATTTTTCCAGTTGGTTAGATCAGACACAATTTGTGTGGAAAGTGTTTTGTAGTTTTGCTCATAAAGTTTCTGATTTTCCCTTGGCAGATAGATTCCTAAATATTTTATACTATCAATAGTTACTTTAAATGGAATTTCTCTTTGTAACTCTGACTGTTGGATTTTGTTAGTGATATATAAGAATGCTGATGACTTGTGTGGGTTTATTTTATAACTAACAACTTTGCTAAAGTTTTGCTAAAGTTGTGGATTATTTCTAATAACTTTTTAGTAGAATCTCTGGGGTTCTCTAAGTATACTATCATATCATCAGCAAAGAGTGATAATTTGGTTTCCTCATTTGCTATTCTTATTCCTTTAATCCCTTTCTCAGTTCTTATTGCCAAAGCTAGCATTTCTAATACAATATTAAATAGTAACGATGATAGTGGGCAATCTTGTTTCACTCCTGATCTTATTGGGAATGGTTGTAGTTTGTTCCCATTACATATGATGCTTACTGCTGGTTTTAAATAGATGCTACTGATTATTTTAAGGAAAAGTCCATTTATTCCTATACTCTCTAGTGTTTTTAATAGGAATGGATGTTGGATTTTATCAAATACTTTTTCTGCATCTGTTGAGATGATCATATGGTTTTTGTTAATTTGGTTATTAATATGGCCAATTATACTGATAGTTTTCCTAATATTGAACCAGCCCTGCATTCCTGGTATAAATCCTACTTGATTGTGGTGTATTATACTGGGGATGATTTTCTGTAGTCTTTTTGCTAATATTTTATTTAAGATTTTAGCATCAATATTCATTAGGGAGATTGGTCTATAATTTCTTTCTCTGTTTTCAACCTACCTGGTTTAGGTATCAGTACCATGTCTGTGTCATAAAAGGAATTTGGTAGGACTCCTTCATTCCCTATTTTTTAAATAGTTTATAAAGCATTGGGACTAATTGTTCTTTGAATGTTTGGTAGAATTCACATGTAAATCCATCTGGTCCTGGGGATTTTTTTTTAGGGAGTTGATTAATAGCTTGTTCTATTTCTTTTTCTGAAATGGGACTATTTAAGCAATTTACTTCCTCCTCTGATAATCTGGGAAGCCTATATTTTTGGAGGTAGTCATCCATTTTGCTTAGGTTATCAAATTTATTGGCGTAAAGTTGGGCAAAGTAACCCTTTATTATTTCTTTAATTTCCTCTTCATTGGTGGAAAGTTCTCCCTTTTCATTTTTAAGACTACTAATTTGATTTTCCTCTCTCCTTTTTCTAATCAGATTTACCAAAGGTTTATCAATTTTATTGGTTTTTTCATAAAACCAACTCTTAGTTTTATTTATTAGTTCAATAGTTTTTTTGTTACTTTCAATATTATTAATTTCTCCTTTTAATTTTAGAATTTCAAGTTTAGTAATTGATTGGGGGTTTTTAATTTGGTCTTTTTCTAGCTTTTTAAGTTGCAAGCCCAATTCATTGACCTTCTCTTTCTCTATTTTGTTCAAGTAAGCCTCTAAGGATATAAAGTTTCCCCTTATTACCGCTTTGACTGCATCCCACAAATTTTGGTATGATGTCTCACTGTTGTCATTATCTTGAGTGAAGTTATTAATTGTGTCTATAATTTGCTGTTTCACCCAATCATTCTTTAAGATGAGATTATTTAGTTTCCAATTACTTTTTGATTTATTTACAACTAACTTTTTGTTGAATGTAATTTTTATTGCATTGTGATCTGAAAAGAAAGCATTTACTATTTCTGCCTTCCTGAATTTAATTTTGAGGTCTTTATGTCCTACTCTATGGTCAATTTTTGTGTAGGTTCCATGAACTGCTGAGAAGAAAGTATATTCCTTTCTGTCACCATTCAGTTTTCTCCAGAGATCTAACATATACCTAATTTTTCTAATATTCTCTTTATCTCTTTAATTTCTTTCTTATTTGTTTTGTGATTTGATTTATCTAAATCTGAGAGTGCAAGATTGAGATCTCCCGCTATTATAGTTTTGCTGTCTATTTCTTCTCGTAACTCTCTTAACTTCTTTAGGAAGTTAGATCCTATACCACCTCGTGCATATATGTTTAATACTGATATTGTTTCATTGTCTATAGTACCTTTTAGCAAAATATAGTTTCCTTCCTTATCTCTTTTAATTAGATCAATTTTTGCTTTTGCTTGATCTGAGATAAGGATGGCTACCCCTGCTTTTTTGACTTCACCTGAAGCATAATAGATTCTGCTCCAGCCTTTTACCTTTACTCTGTATGTATCTCCCTGTTTTAAATGTGTTTCCTGTAAACAACATATTGTAGGGTTCTGACTTTTGATCCAGTCTGCTATCTGCCTCCTCTTTATGGGGGAGTTCATCCCATTCACATTTATGGTTAAAATTACTAATTCTGTATTTCCTGCCATCCTAATATCCCCAGATTATGCTTTTCTTTTTCTTGCCCTACTTCCCCCCTTCCTTAGTATTAAACTTATTGGTCCCACTTGCATCACCCAGCTCTCCCTTTTTAGTATCCCTTCCTCCTCCCTTTGAATCCCTTCCCCTTTCTTCTACCCTTCCCTTATTACTCTTTTTCCTTTTCCCTTTTCCTCTCCCACTTTTTAATGAGGTGAGAGAAGATTCTCTATAAAACAAATGTGTCAATTATTTCCTCTTTGAGCCAACTCTGATGGGAGTAAGATTCGCACAATGTTCCTCCCCCTGTCTAAGTTCCCTCAAATATGATAGGTTTCTTTTGCTTCAACTTCTCATGCAGTTTCCCTCTTTTTATCTCCCCTTTTCCCTTTTTCTGACACAATCCCCTTTCCATTTCTACTTCACTTTTTTATGCTATATCAGTAAAATCAAATTATACATGTGATTTTTATGTATATCCACAACAGAAATACAGTTCTCAAGAGTTCCTTTTACCTTTTTCTCCTTATCTTGAGTCCTGTTGTTGGAGATCAATTTTTTTGTTTAAGTCTGTTTTTTTCTTTAGAAACAGATGGAATTCCTCTGTTTCATTAAATGTCCATCTTTTTCCATGGGAGAAAAAATGCTCAGCTTAGCTGGATAGTTTATTCTTGGCTGCATTCCAAGTTCTTTTTCCTTTCTGAATATCAAATTCCAGGCCCTTTGATCCTTTAATGTTGAGGCAGCCAGATCTTGTGTGACCCTTATTGTGGCTGCTTGTAGAATTTTTTCTTTAGTCTAAAAATTCTGAAGTTTGGCCACAATATTCCTTGGAGTCTTTATTTTAGGGTCTTTTTCAGAAGGTGTTCGATGGATTCTTTCAATGACTATTTTACCTTCCAATTCTATTACTTCTGGGCAATTGTCTTTAATTATTTCCTGTAAAATTAGGCTCTTTTTTTCATCATAATTTTCGGATAGTCCTTAAGTTATCTCTCCTAGATCTATTTTCCAGGTCAGTTGTTTTTCCAAGTGAATATTTGACATTTTTTCCCAATCTTTAATTTTTTTGGTTTTGCTTGACTAATTCTTCCTGTTTCAGTGAATCAGTCATTTCTATTTGTTCAGTTCTGATTTTTAGTGAGTTAATTTCTTCATTAGTTTTTTTTAACTTCTTTTTGTATATGTCCAATTAAGTTTTTAAATGAGTCATTTTGCTCCATGGAATGTTTTTCCATGTCAGTAATTTTTTTTTTTCTTTTTAGTGAGTTATTTTTTTTCTCCAATTCACAAATTCTGTTTCCCTGCACTTCTTGGGAGTTTTTTACCTTTTCCAATTCACATTTCAGGAAGTTGTTTTCTTTTTCCACTTTATCAAATTCTTTTTTTAGTGAGCTATATGTCTTTTCTGTACTCTCTTGCATAGCTTCTCTTTCCTTTCCCCATTTTTCTTCTAGTTCTCTTTTAAAGTTTTTAATAGTCTCTTCTAGGAGAGCCTATTGTTTTGGGGACCAACAATTGTCTGGAGACTGTCTGCTATTAGTCTCTTCAGAGTTGAAAAGCTGTTCTCTTTCTGAATAGAAACTATCAAGTGTCCTTTTGATTTTCTTACTCATTTTGTTAAAGCCTGTAGGATCTGCCTTCAAGGCCAGGAGGTTACCAGCTTCCTCTGTAGAGCAGTGAAAGGTGTATCGATGAGTAGCTGTCCTGCTAGCCAGCTGCAAAAAGCAGTGAGGCTGGAGTGCTCTGGGAAAGAATTCCCCACCAGGAAGTAACTCAGGCCTGCAGGACAGAGCTGGGAAAGTGTCCTGCAAAGAACACCCCCTCCCCCCCCCACTGCTGTGTGAGATAATGACTGCCCTGGAGCTAGACGCTGAGCAGTGAGAGTTTCACTATCCCAAGCCAAATCCTACCCTGGGGCTATGGGTATTAGCAGTTGAGAAGTGAATGGATTTGCAGGGACAGGAAGTGTCACTGCTCAGGGAAGCACAGTCCTGTTGGGGAAGTTCTATTGCCCCAGGCCGAGCCCCCCACTGTGCTGATTAGAGGCAGCCCAGGCTGTGCCCCCCTGCCATGCAGGTTTGTAACTGCCCCCATAAAAGCCTTGAACTGCAGGATTTGGCTGCAGGGCTGCATTTCAGTCTACCTGAGTCACTTCCGGGTTTGAGTAGCTACAGCCAGATCTTGTTAGGTTCTGGTGTTTTTTAGAGTACCCTCTGTTTTAGGCTTTAATTTCTCTGCAAGTTTACTGCTTTGTAATCAAGGCAGAGCAGTTAACCTATAGCAGAGTGGTCTCTATAACTTCTCTAGCCACAGAGATCACCCCTGTCCCTGATCTGCTCAGGACGCTAGTCTCTCACTGCCTGTGCTAGTCTGTTCCTGGCCCCTCAGGAGAAACCTTTTCTGGCGATCTTCCAGATTGACTTCAGCTGGTAAGTTGTATGCTTCTGATCTTCATGAATTTAAGCAGTGAAGAGCTATTTCTGAGGCTGGATAAAATAGTTGGTTATGAGGGGAATGAGAGGAGCTTAGAAAGTTGCATGTGCCTTCTCTGCCATCTATTTGACCATTTGATGACCCCATCAAAGTGGGGTCATGAGATTATAAATAATTTAGAACATAAAGTCCTAAAATTCAAATCCAGAAAGGCAGATGTAGTAAATGCATCCCTTTTAGATTACAATGCAATAAAAATGCATTCAATAAAAAGGCAGGGGAATATAGAATAAAAGCAATTGGAAACTAAATAATCTCATTCTAAAGAATGAATGGGTGAAACAGCAAATTTTAAACACAATTAATAACTTCACCCAAGAGAATGACAATAATGAAACAACATACCAAAATGTGTGGGATGTAGCCAAAGTGATAATAAAAGGAAATTTTATATCTCTAGAGGTCTACTTGCAAAAAATAGAGAGAAAATCAATGAATTAGGCTTGCAACTAAAAAAACTAGAAAAAGAGCAAATCAAAAACACCAATCAAATACTAAACTTGAAATTCTAAAAAGAAAAGGAGAGCTTAGTAAAATTGAAAGTAAAAATATCTATTGAATTTATAAATAAAACTTAGAGTTGGTTCCATGAAAGAATCAACAAAACAGTAAACCTTTTGTAAATTTGATTAGAAAAAGGAAAGAGGAAAATCAAATTGTTAGTAATAAAATGAAAAGGGAGAACTTTCCACCAAATGAAGAGGAAATTAGAGCAATAATTAGGAGTTGCTTTGCCCAACTTTATGCCAATAAATTCGATAACTTAAATGAAATGGATGAATATCTTCAAAAATATAGGTTGCCCAGATTAACAGAGAAAGAATTAAAGTGGTTAAACAGTCCTATTTTAGAAAAAGAAATAGAACAAGCTATTAATCAATTCCCTAAGAAAAAATTCCCAGGACAAGATGGATTTACATGTGAATTCTACCAAACATTTAAAGAACAATGAACTCCAATGCAATATAAACTATTTCAAAAAATAGGGAATGAAGGAGTCCTACCAAATTCCTTTTATGACACAGACATGGCACTGATGCGTAAACCAGGTAGGATGAAAACAGAGAACGAAAATTATTGACCAATCTCCCTAATGAACATTGATGCAAAAAACCTTAAATAAAATAGCAAAAGGATTACAGAAAATCATCTCCAGGATAATACACCATGATTAAGTAGAATTTATACGAGGAATGCAGGGCTGGTTCAATATGAGGAAAACTATTATAATTGACTCTATCAATAAACAAATTAATAAAAAAAGAAAACCAATCATCTCAATGGATGTAGAAAAAGCATTTGATAAAATCCAACACCCTCCAATTAAAAACACCAGAGAGTATAGGAATAAATTAACTTTTCCTTAAAATAATCAGTAGTATCTATTTAAAACCATCAGTTAGCATCATATGTAATGCTGATAAACTGGAACCATTACCAATAAAATCAGGAGTGAAACAAGGTTGCCCACTCTCACCATTACTATTCAACATTTCATCTCTTAGTGCCGAAGCTAGCATTATGCTAGCTTCGGCACTAAGAGATGAAAAAGAAATTAGAGGAATTAGAGTAGGTAATGAGGAAAAATTATCACTCTTTGCTGCTGATATGATGGTATACTTAGAGAACCCCAGAGATTCTATTAAAAAGTTATTAGAAATAATCCACAACTTTAGCAAAGTTGCAGGATACAAAATGAATCCACATAATTCCTCAGCATTTTTATACATCACTAACAAAATCCAACAGCAAGAAATACAAAGAGAAATTCCATTTAAAATAACTGTCAATAGTATAAAATATTTGGGAATCTATCTGCCAAGGGACAGTCAGGAAGTATATGAACAAAACTACAAAACACTTTCCATAAAAATAAAATCAGATCCAAGCAACTGGAAAAACATAAATGCTCTTGCATAGGCTAGTAAATATAATAAAAATGATGATACTACCTACGCTTATCTATTTACTTAGTGCTATACCTGTCAGGTTCCCAAGAAACCATTTTAATGACCTAGAAAAAGTACCAACAAAATTCATCTGGAAGAACAAAATGTCAAGACTTTCAAGGGAACTAATGAAAAAAAAGTCAAATGAAGGTGGCCTATCTGTACCTGACCTAAAGTTATATTATAAAGCAGTAGTCACCAAAACCATTTGGTATTGGCTAAGAAATAGACTAGTTGATGAGTGGAATAAGTTCACAGGATAAAATAGTCAATAACTATAACAATTTAGTTTTTGACAAACTCCAAGACCTCAGTTTTGGGGATAAGAATACACTATTTCACAAAAACTGTTGGGAAAACTATGTATTGACCCACACTTAACACTGTACACCAAGATAAGATCAAAGTGGGGTCATGAGATTATAAATAATTTAGAAGAACATAGGATAGTTTACCTTTCAGACCTGTGGAGGAGGAAGGAATTTGTGAACAAAGAAGAACTAGATATCATTATTAATCACAAAATAGAAAATTTGATTATATCAAATTAAAAAGCTTTTGTACAAACAAACTAATGCAGACAAGATTAGAAGAGAAGCAATAAACTGGGAAGACATTTTTACAGTCAAAGGTTCCGATAAAGGCCTCATTTCCAAAATATATACAGAATTGACTCTAATTTATAACAAATCAAGCCATTCTCCAATTGATCAATGGTCAAAGGATATGAACAGACAATTTTCAGATGATGAAATTGAAGCTATTTGTACTCATATGAAAGGGTGTTCCAAATCATTATTGATCAGATAAATGCAAATTGAGACAATTCTGAGATACCATTACACAACTCTCAGATTGGATAAGATGACTGGAAAAGATAATGAGGAATGTTGGAAGGGATGTGGGATAACTGGGACACTGCTGCATTGTTGGTGGAGTTGTGAATGGATCCAACCATTCTGGAGAGCAATTTGGAACTATGCTCAAAAAGTTGTCAAATTGAGCATAGCCTTTGATTCAGCAGTATTAGTACTGGGCTTATACCTCAAAGAGATATTAAAGAAGGGAAAGGGATCTGTATGTGCAAAAATGTTTGTGACAGCCCTTTTTGTGTTGGCAAGAAATTGAAAATTGAATGGATGCCCATCAATTGGAGAATGGCTTGGTAAATTTTGGTCTACAAATGTTATGAAATATTATTGTTCTATTATAAATGACCAGCAGGATGAATACAGAGAGGCTTGAAGAGACTTACATGAACTGATGCTAAATGAAATCAGCAGAACCAGGAGATCATTATACAGTTTAACAACAATACTATATGAATATCAATTCTGATGGAAGTTGCTGTCTTCAACAATTAGAAGATCCAAATCAGTTCCAATTGATCAGTAATGAACAGAACCAGCTATACCCAGGGAAAGAACACTGGGAAATGAGTGTAGACAACAATATAGCATTTCTACTCTTTCTGTTATTCTTTGCTTTACATTTTTGGGAAGAAAAACTTCCCAGGTTATTTTTACCTTCTTTCTAAATTCATTTTTTTTTTGTGTAGCAAGACAACTGTATAACTATGTAAATATATTATATTTAACATATTCTTTAATATATTTAACTTGTATGGGATTATCTGCTATCTAGGGAAGGGGATGGAGGGGAGGGGACAAGTTGAAACCGAAGTTTTTGCAAGGATCAGTGTTGAAAAATTATCCATGCATATATTTTGTAAATAAAAAGCTATATTTATATAAAAAATAGGGAAGAATTCTCAAAGGAGTTTGTGGATGTGCCACCCAGATATCCACATGAAAATAAAATAGAGTATTAGTGATTTAAGCTAAGTTTTAGTAGAAATAATTCAATCATTCATGTCAAACAATAAAAAAACAAGTATTAAATGATCACTGGAGGTAGAGTTTAGGTGCTTGGGACAAAAATGCAATTCAGATAATTCATGGTTTCTCTCATCATGAATCCAACAATCTTGTTTTTCCATCATCATATACTTAATGTCAGAATCAAGATTAAAACTCAGATTCCTAACTCCAGTAATATTTTATAGCAAATGCATTAGAGAGTGCTATCGGAAACCTTGGGGATACGATCATGTTATTTACTTAGAATATATATATATATATATATATATATGTGTGTGTGTGTGTGTGTGTGTGTGTGTGTGTGTTAATGGACCTTGTTTCTGTTGGAGTTTGAATCTACTGGCCTAGAGAACTGAAAGATTTAATTACTTGTTTGGATTATCTAGCCAAGTGTATGGGTCTTAAATCCAGACTTTAGTTCTCACATCAACTCCATATCTAGTATGCAGTGCTGAACCTCTATGTTCTGTAGTATTTGTGTATAACTTAATCTTTGTATTCCTCAATTTCCTAATCTATAAAATGGATATCAAACTCACACTTTACAGTAAACAACATTGCTACAAAGAAAAAAAAATTGGCAAGTCATAAAGTATTTTTGTAAGTATGAACTATTATTGTTTTTACATGTAAATACTATATGCATCTGAAATGTGGTTTTTTTAACAATGATAAAACAATAATTAGAATATAATTGGAATACCCAAGTGTGATTCTATCATTTGCTCGGATCTTTCTTAGGATGGAGTCTTTAGAACATAGGAGTATACAGAACTTGCCCTTGCTCATTATCTAGCTCTTTTTTAACATGCTAACATTTACAGGGGTTCAACAAAAGCCCTAAGTACTTTCCAGAACATAGATTTAAGTGAGGGCCCTGCCCAGTGGGCTTACAACCTAATTAGACAGAAATAGTTGACCAACATATGCCCACAGACTACAGTTGGCCACTTAATCATTTTCTGATTAACATAAAGCAGCAAGACAACATCTCACTCTCTTTTTAGTGAGGAGAAAGTCTGACTACCACATGACACTGTAGGATGAGAGACTGCTTCTTTCTGTACTTATCTTTTGCTTCTTGGTTTTCTTCATAATTAATATTCTTGCTGTGCCTGCATGTGGCCAAGCAAACAGACCATCACAGCACATCTGAACCACTTAGTTCAGCTGTCAGACTGATCACCCCAGGTCACTGCACAGTTGACTCCTTTGTAACACATCCATCTAGATCAGGAATTTTTAACCTATTTTTGTGTCACAGACATTATCAGCAGTCTGGTGAAGCCTCTGAAATGCTCCTCAGAATATTTTTAAATGAATGAAATAAAATACATAGAATTATAAGGGAAACCAATTTTATTGAAGTGCAATTATCAAAATATGAAGATTTTCAAGGTCATGAAACTAAATTTAAGAATTCCCCTTGAAATGGACCAGCACAATAAATTGACCACACAGCCAAACCAAATTATGTTTAAGAGCATTTATTAGCCAGTTGGTGACTGAACACCAAGATGCAACTCAGAAAGTTCAGCCCCAATCCTACCTAAGAGCTGAGTATATAAAGGCAAAAACCACAAATATGTTTTAAATTAGGGTTGATTATAAAGGGGCTCACATCCTGCCAGCTGGCAAAGGTTAGCAGGATGTAGCTCAACCACAGACAAGTGGGTTGACAATTATTGATTACAAGTAACAATATATATAACAATATGTCTCTGGCACCTGCTAGTTGCCTACTCATCAGAAAACAGATCATCTGAAGGAACTTGATTTTCAAACTATAAGTGGGGGGGTTGTCACAGCTTTAGGCTAATTCATTCCCCCTTTTCTTGTATGATCCTTTACAGGGTAGATTCATCTGAAGTCAAAGTGGTATTCCAACAAAAAGCTTCACAGCCTGTATACATCTGTGGATATAAGTGGTGAGGCAGTTGATTGCACAGGGGGCAATGAGTAATGCAAGAAGGAAAAAAATGTGGGAAGTTATGAGAGAAGTGAACCGGGGAGCAATTAAAAAGCAATTGATACCAAGGCATGGACTGATGCCTAGCAGTCCCCCTATCTTCCCAGTGTTTCTGGACAATAGAGAAAGATTCCTGAATAACACTAGAGTTATTTTATAGAAACAACATGTCTCTCCCAAGGCCATTCAGAGGCCTTCCTGATTTAGTTATAGGAGTCCAGACCTTTGCGATTTTGCAAGACAACTTCAGCCAAAGAGTTTAGGGAAGTTTCCAGAAAAGAAATTTGGTTTTCTAACTCCCTGATATCTTGGTCCACCTGAGCTCCTAAAGCAAGGAGTTGATTATTGCCATGAATGAAGGCAGCTGTACTTATGGCAGTACATCTAGCCACACCCAGACTGACCAAAAATGGAACTAGGAGAAAGTCTTCCTTTCTCACCTGGGACAAAGGGCTGAAATGTTCCTCAGTGGCCTCCTCATAATACAGATAAACTTGGGGTAAAACATAAACTAGAATGCATAATTCAGGAGAGAGTTCCCTAGTTAGGGTACAACTTCCAACACAGAACATCAGGCCCAGCATGCAGGCAAAGTAGGTGCTAGATATAAAAAGGTGTCATACCCAGGTTCATCTGGGATTTCAATTAGGGTTGAAGAGTGTTTGAGATAAGGAGACACTGACAAGTCATAGGACATAGATTTCAGGCACATCCCTATCCCATCCAGGTCTCCTAAAGTAAATCATGATACATGTGTACTATACTCTGGAGGAACATGTTCATCTGAAAGGGAATAGTTCCTAGTAGAATGTTTATCAGTGCCCCAGGAGGTGTTTAATCCTATTCCTACAAAATAAGGGGGAGCAGAATTGAGGCATAGCCAACAACTGGACACTAAGATAGGGTTGATTTTGTTTAACAGGTGGTGTACCCCATCTAGGGCAGAAAGGAATTTTACGTGGCAGCTCCCAGGGCAGGGTTCAAAAATGTCCAACACGGGATTTGTTGATGTAAGAGAAATTGGATAAGTGGTTGGGGCATCAGGTTGGGGCTGTTTCTCGAGTACCCGTCAACTCGTTTGGCAGATGGTGGGAAGGTTGAGGAGGCATGGGTGAGGGTAAAGCGTTTAAAATTATGTTTAGACTGACAGATGTCTCATGTCTGGGCAGGGGTTTCCTTTGGATGGTGAAAAGCAATCCCAGGTCTCTTCCTGAAACATAAAACCTTATGCTCCCATATCCTTCCAGTTTCCCAATGTGAGCTTGTCCAGTCCTTCAAGGTGACCTGGACTGAATTGCATTTACCAGAGGCAGTACAATGGTGGCAGGGTGGGGAGGGAGGAGATTTGAGGGATCTGAACTGCAGGAAGGAATCTTGATTGCCTTTTGAGACCCAATCATCTATTGTTTCCACTCCCATCTACTACAGTCATACTGCCCCTCTCCTTGACATTCAGTGGGGGCATGTGTGGCACAGAGATACAACTGGGTTGCCCCAAACCAATTTCCATTTGTTATATCCCACCATCATAATATGGGGGAGATGGGCATCCACCAGGCCCACAACCAAGCTTTGTGGCCCAGGGATAATTCCAAGTAGGTCCAAGAATTTGCCATAAGTCCAAAGTTAGTTGAAGTTGTCCAACCAATGTCATGGAGGCATCTGCTTCTCCCATTAGGGTATGCACTAGAGTTCAGGTATAACCGCGAGGTAAATATGGCTTGGAGTTACCCGGCAGATCTGCTGAAACAGGACAGGAGAAGCAAAAAGAAAAGGGGCCAGGGTATGATCAGTCTGAGGAAGGGGTGCCAGGGGAAAAGGTGGCTTTGGTGTGAGACTGGTGGATCCAAGTCTTTTGTCCAGCCACCATAATCGATGAGGGAGTCCATAAGGTTATTTGATGTGGACAGTCCAGCAAGGCTCTGAGGAAGACTTCTGGGGAAACTTGGGAGTCAGCACCCAGTCTCCCAGTTCAAGGTCTGGAATTGGACAAGTGGCTTGGAATGTTTGTGTGGTGGTGCAATATGATGCCCAGATCACCTCCTGGTCCTTTTTCAGGGCCTGTAAGAACTTAAAGAGTAAATGATTAGAAACATCATAGCTAGATGAAAGGGCTATCCAGGGGATGATGGATGGGGTGCTCCAAAAAGGACCTCATATGAAGACAGATTCAGGGTATTTGGAGTACACCTAGCTTTAAAGAGAGCAAAGGGAAGGAGACTCACCCAATTCTTGCCAGTTTCAGTGCAAAACTTTGCAATATGCTCCTTTAAGGTCCTATTCATTCTTCCTACCTGTCCCAAACTCTGGGGTGGATATATATAATGTAGTCGCCACATAAACCCAATTGCTTTGGCTAAGTTTTGATTGATTTGGGAGACAAAGGCTGGTCCATTGGATCATTGTCTGATCCAAGCAACATGGGCAAGCCAAATCTGGGGATTAACTCAGTGATGAGTTTCTTAGCAACCATCATGGAACTTTCAGATTTTATAGGGAAGGCTTCTGGGGATTTGGAGACTGTCAATGAAGACAAGGAGGAACAGATGACTCCCTTGTTGGTGTTCCATATCAGTGAAATCTACTTCCCAATGTTCTCTGGGTGTCTGTCCCATGGGGCGCTTAGCAGGAACTGGTGGAGTCTGAGCCAGGTTTACCTTTGCACAGGTTAGACAGCAACAGGAAGCAGTCTCTGTAATCCTTTTTAGTCTCGGAAGGAAGAAAAATCTAGACAACAGTTCATAAAACCTTGTGCCTCCCATGTGTGCATTTAACATTTACACCGACAGCTGTTTTGCTTTTTTCTACTGTACACTCACATGGGTATATTTATCAACAACGAGGGCTCCTCACCAGTGGGGGAAAGGAAATATGGAACAAAGAGCAGATACAATCACTCCTGGATGCCACTTGGCTTGCTAAGGAGATTGTGGTAATACATGCCCCAGCCCATCAAAAGGGGGAAGACGCATCATTCAAGGAAACATGGCCACTGATAAAGCTGCCAGAGAAGTTGCACTACAAGAATCAATCTGTTGCTTGCTGGGGATTGAAAAGAAGGTAGAAACTCTCCCAACCTCAAACCTGAATATCACCCTGAGGATGCTGAAGGAACTGAGGACATCAATGGTTGGAGACAAGCCAGTGATGGAAAAGTTGTCTTATCTAGTGAATTAGGCTTCTGATTTGTAACTAAAATGCATACCCTCTATGAGGATAAGGACCTTTGTGAAGGCAATGAGTTCTGCTTTTTGTGCTGAGGTGCCAGAGGATAGGGTCTAGGCCTAGATGGTTCAGTTTGATGATACCACAGCTTCCCCTGCACAGCACTGCCCATTGACCAGGCTACTGCTGTCCAGGCGGGAAGGATGCAAAGAGTCTAGAATGTTCAGACAATCATGGGCTGGAGGCTCTTCTGGCCTGTGGGGTTAGCAAAGCCGCCAGCTTTCAGGACATGGGGATGTGAAGGTAATCCTTGTAGCATCTTATAATAATCTTGATAATGTGTGAGATGAACATTAGATATCTACCTTGCCAGGTGGGAGTATAAGAGTTGTTCTAGATTATATTGTGACACTGTCCCTCCCCTTCCTTCTTCTCCCTCCACCCATGAAGGGTTAATTGAGGGGCATAAATCAGGGGATCGGGAATGCCCTAATGGCTCCTGCTGTGAAGCACCACATTCCTTAATTTCATCAGCATTGTACTTAACTCCTTTCTTGTCTAATTCTTCATGCTTTTCAATTGTTTTATCAGTACCCTCTTCCTCTTCTTTCTTCTTTTTCCTTATTCTAATACTTATGAATTCCTTAAAGCCAATTGTATTAAGTTATATATAATATATAATGTTTCTTTAGGAATTGAATCAGGACCATTATCATTGTAATATTCAATTAGTTCCTCTCCTACTAGTTTCCATTTGTCTGGCTGCAATTCTTCCTTTGAGAACCAAGGGGATATGTACTCTGATGTTTCCAAAAGTTGAATGATCTGCTCCCAAGTTACAGTCAAACCTTGTTTTTTTTTTTTTTTTTTTTTTAACTACACTTTCTACACACTTCCCTTGGGGTGGGGAAGGCTGTTTTCTAAGCATTTGTCCCATTTCAGCTGAAACATTAGTTTAGCCCTTAAAATTTCCTGCTTGTCTACTTTTGTACTCACCCTAATTCTGGGTCATGGAGACTTTTCTGCTGAACTCAGAATTGTGTCCTGGACTGCTAAGTGTAAATCCTTAGGTCCACGTTCAGGCCCCAAATTGTAAGGTTCTGACTAACTTTCTGGAGGTTTTGGGAGCAGCCTTTGTTTCAGTAGAGTAATAATGATGAGAATAGCCAGGGATAAAATACAAATTCTTTATTATCTCCCTCACAGTCTGGCTCCTTGCCTGGGGCCCGGCCAAGCTTTCTAGCCTGGAGGCTTTTTAGAAGGACCTTAGTCTCAGTGGGGGAAGCAGGAGAGCCATCATGAGGCTGATAAAGATGGAATGTCTCTCCCTGAGTTTGAGAGCTTGAACTCCAGCTTATGTACTCTATTACAATTACATCATTATAATATACTGAGTATAAACCAATCATTATATCACTAGGGCAATCATACTGAACTAGAGAACTCACATGCTAAACTAGATAACTATTTTCTTATCAATTCCACTGAGTTAACACCTTGTTTAAATCAATCATACTGAGCCTTAAGTGTATTTCTCTAAAGTTCCTGCCCTTTACATATGTAGTGCACCTCAAGAAAGATCTATAAGGAGGGATGGAGCCAAGATGGCAGAGAGGACACACACATTTTTTCTGAGCTCTCCTTTACCCTCAAACTATTTTTTATGAAAATCAGTCTTGGAATTAGTGCTTGACTGTCAAAACCCACAAATATTGGGAGTACAACACATTACCAACAGAAGATAATCTCGAAATGTGCCAGAAAAGGTCTGTTTTTGCTCACCTGCAGGGATGGAACAGGGCTAGGCCAGGTACAGAATCAGTCAGGTAAGCAGTGAGAGCCCAGGAAACAGCTCTCCTGAGCAGACCAGAGGAGATCAGGGTGTGGTCTTTGCAGGCTGAAAATTTGTGGAGAGAACTTTATCATAGTATAGGCTACTCTGCAAGTCAAGAGATCAGCAGAGAAGCCATAAACAGGGGATAAAAACTATAAAACCCCAAAATGCTAGAGTCTTTCTATACTTGACCTCTCTCTATACACACCTTCTCAGCACCGGGAGGGATTCAGCATGATTTCAGTGCTCAACACTGACCCCAGTGCCTATTCTAATCCCAGTGCAGAGTCTGATCCCAGTGTAGGCATCGCTGACCCACTGCTGCTTCACTGCTATTTCCTGTAGTCTGTTGAGAAAGCTCTGTAAGCCCACATTGTACCAAAAACAGACTGCAGCTTTTGTTGTTGTTGTTGTTAAAATGAGTTAAAAGGCAAAGTAGGCTCTAACTATAGATAGCTTCTATACTGAAAGAGAGCAGACTTCCAACCCTGAGAAGAATAAAAGCAGATTGTTTCCAGATGAAGCCCGAAATGGTGATATAACCTGGTCCCCATCGCATAAGTGTTTCATAGAAGAAATTAAAAAGGCTCTTTAAAAAGAGCTAGAAGAAAAATGGTGAAAGGACAAAGAAGCTTTGCAAGAGGGTCTGCATAGGACATGTAACTCATTAAAAAATAGAGTGGATAAAGAAATCAACTCCTCGAAAAACAGAGTTACTGAATTGGGGAAAAAAAAAAAAAACTCCCTAATAAATTAAATTGGCAAAATGGAAAAAAATTCCATAGAACAAAACAACACATTTAAAAACTCATCTGGACAATTACAAAAATGAATAAAGGAGTAAATGAAGAAAATAATTCATTGAACATCATAATTGAACAAATGGAAATGAATGATTCAAGGAGACACAAAGAATCAGTCAAGCAAAACCAAAAAAAAGAAAAGATAGGAAAAAATGTTAAGTACCTACTTGGGAAAACAACAGACCTGGAAAATAGATCTAGGAAAGATAATCTAAGTATTATTGGACTCCCCAAAAATTATCATGAAAAAAGAGCCAAGACACTATTTTTCAGGAAATCATCAAAGAGAACTGCCCAAATGTTATAGAAACAGAAGATAAAATAGACATAGAAAGAATTCATCAATCACCTACTGAAAGTGATCCCAAAATTAAACCCAAGAAACATTGTGGCTAAATTCCAGAACTATCAGACCAAAGAAAAAAATACTACAAGCAGCCAGAAAAAAAAAACAATTCAAATACCCAGGAGTCACAATAAGGATTACTCAGGATCTAGTAGCAATCACATTAAAGGATCAAAGGGCCTGGGATCTAACATTCTGAAAGACTAAAAATCTTGTTATGCAGCCAAGATTAACTTACCCAGCCAAATTGAGTATTTTCTTCCAGATAATAAGATGGACATCCAATGAAATAGGTGAATTCCATTTATTTCTGATAAGAAAACAGAATTAAACAAAAAGTTTGACCTTGAAATATAGGACTCAAGAGAAGCATAAAAAGGTAAAAAGAACTCTTGAGAACTATATTTCTTAAAATAACATAAAGAGTATATGTATAATTTGGTTTTACTGTTATAATATAAAAAAGATCTAGATGGAAAGGAAATATTACCGAAAAAGGGAAAAGGGAATACTCCATCTCATGAAGGGAAAAAGGAAATCCCTTTATATCTGAAAATGAAAGGAAGGGAAAATAGTTGAACTTACCCCATGGGAATTGAAAAAGAAAAAAAATATTAAACATATTAGTTTAAGAGAAACTGCTGGGGGGAGCCAAGACGGAAGGCCACCGGATTTCTAAGCCTTCTTTACCCCTTTATCAAATTATTCGAGCCCAAAAATAGTCTTGACTGCCAATTATAAAGATGAAGAAACAACCCAAAGGGAAGAAAATCTGCAGTCCGCCAAAAAAATTTGGTTCCGGGGCCAGGGGGAGATCACAAGATAGAAAATTGTTTCGGGAGAGCCTCAAACCGAAAGTGAAAGCCAGATCCCAAGCGCAGCCCCAACCCGCAGGGGGTTTTCCCTTGGGGAGGATCCCGCACAGAGGAGGCGGCCGGGAACCATTGCCCAGGGGGAGCTCCGGGGCCAAGAGTTTCCAGGCTGATTTGCATCAGGCAGAGACGCTGGGCAGGTTGCAGCCGGTCCGCCATCAGCGTTCACAGTCCCACAAGAGGCCCCCCTGGGGGCAGTGACACTTTCCCCCTTAGTCTCTGCCGGGGGCAACGAACCCACACAGCCCAATCATTTGATATGGCCATTGAACCACTTTGTTGGGGGAAGGGAAAATTCTCACCAGAGCACCCTACCGGGCGGAAATTTTACATCTCCCCTGCTCTGCAGAGGAAGCTGGAACCCCCTTGCCTAGGAGACCACCCCAAAGGCTTTTAAAACATGAATAAAAAGATGAAAAGAACGATTGACAGCTTTAGAAAAAAGAGCAGGCACAAACCGAAGGACCCCCAAACAGCAAACATGCACAGACTGTCCTCCTTACATGATGCTCCCAAGAAGAGACCATTAAAAGTCCAAAGAGGTTAGAAGATAAATGGGAAAGGAAAGACAAGCCTTGAAAGAGCAACAACTTCCAAATACGAATTGAAATGTTAAAAATTCCCGGAAGGCAGGGAAACAAAAATTTGAATTGGAAAAAAAAAAAATCCCAGGAAAGTAAAAGGAATTGAAAAAAAAGACACTAGGTAGGATTTTGAATTGGAAAGACAAAGAACTCGAAAGAAAGAGGATCTGTGAATTGAAAAAGAAAATAATTACTAAAAAAAAAAATTGTGAAATGGAAAAAATTCCACAGACCAAAACAATACATTTAAAAAACCAATTGGACAAACAGAAAGAAATAAAAAAGCTAAGAAGAAAAATAATTTTTAAAAAATTAGAACTGAACAAAAGAAACTAATGATTCCTTAACAAGAATCATAAACAAAACAAAAAAATGCAAACTGAAAACCGAATTATCTCTTGAAAAAAGGGCTTTAGATCTAGGAGATAATCGAGGATTATTGGATTTCCAAAAACATGATGAAAAAAAAAGCCTAGATACATTTTACAAGAAATCAAAGAGAACTGCCCAGATTAAAAGAACAAGGTAAAATAGACATTAAAAATTTATCGAACACCTTCTGAAAGAAACCCTAAATAAAACCCCAAGGAATATTTAAATTTGAACATCAGATTAAGGAAAAAATTTTACAAGCAGCCAAAAAAAAAAAAACAATTTAAAATAGGTGCCAAATAAGGATCACCCAAGATCCTGTATCCACATTAAAGGACCGAAGGGCCTGGAATTAAAATTTTGAAAGGCAAAAGAACTTGGGATGCGGCCAAGAATAAATCCCATAAGCTGAACATTTTCTTCAGGGAAGAAGATGGAATTTAATGAAACAAATGAATTCCAGTTTTAAGAAAAAACCAGAACTAAACAAAAATTTTATCCCATAGAACCGGAGATGCAAAAGGTAAAATAACTTTGAGAATTGTATTTCTTTTGTGGATGTACAAAAGAATACATGTATAATTTGATTTACTGGATATAAATAAAAAAATAGATATGGAAAAGGGATGATGGCAGAAAAGGTGGGAAGGAGGTAAAGAAAACCAATCCCACAAAGAGGCAAAGGAAACTTATCAATCTGGGAACTTAGAGAGGGGGGAAATTTGTGAATCTTACTCTCATCAGAGTTGGCCAAAGAAAAAAATAATTGACATTTGTTTTAGAAAATTCTTCCCCTATTAAAACGGGAGAAAAAGGGGAAAAGAAAAAGAGTAATAAGGGAAGGAAGAGGGAAAGACTCAAAGGGGGGGAGGGAGGGATTATAAAGAGGATAAGCATCGTGATACAAGAGGGAGCATCGTGATACAACTTTAAACATAAGTTTAAAAGGGGGGAAAGAGGGTTGGGGGAGGCAAGAATAAGTAAAGCATAATCTGGGGGTATTAGGATGGCAGGAAATACAGATTTAGTAATTTCCCCATAAATGTGAATGGGAGAACTCCCCAAAGAGGAGACAGAAGCAGATGGATCAAAAGTCAGAACCCTACATTATGTTGTTTACAAAAAACATTTAAACGGGGAATACATATAGAGTGGTAAAAGGCTGGAGCAAAATCTATTTCCAGGTGAAGTCAAAAAGGGGGGTAGCCATCCATCTCAGATCAAAAAGGAAAATTGATCTAATTAAAGAGAAAGGGAAGGAAACTACATCCTGCAAAGGAATAAAAACGAAGAAATCAATTTAAAATATATGCAAAGTGGTATGGATCCCGTCCAAAGGAGAAGTTAAGAGATTTAAGAAGAAATAGACAAAAAACTGAAAGTAGGAGATTCCCAACCTTGCACCCGAATTAGACAAATCAAACCACAAAACAAATAAGAAAGAAATTAAGAAGTAAATAGAATATTAGAAATTAGGTATGTTGGATCTTTGGAGAAAATTGAATGGGATAGAAAGGAATATATTTCTTCTCAGCAGTTCATGGAACCTATTCAAAAATTGACCATGTATTAGGACATAAAGACCTAAAAATTAAATGCAAGAAAAAGAAATAGTAAATGTTTCCAGATCATGATGCAAAAAAACACATTCAACATAAAGTTAGGGGAAATAGACCGTAATTGGAAACTAAAACAACTATCAAAAGAATATTGGGAAGCAGCAAATTATAGATACAATTAATAATTTACCGATAATGAAAATGAGACATCTCCAAAATTTGTGGGATGCAGCCAAAGGGTAATAAGGGGAATTTTATTCCTTAGAGGCTTATTTGAATAAAACAGAGAAAGAAAAAGTTAATGAATTGGAAATTAAAAAAACTAAAAGACCAAATTAAAAACCCCCAATCAAATATAAATTGAAATTTAAAATTAAAAAGGAGAAATTAAAAAAATTGAAAGTAAAAAACATTGAACTAATTAATAAAACTGGGTTCTATGAAAAAATAAAATAGATGCCTTTGGTAAACTGATTAGAAAAGGAGAGGAAAAAATTAGTAGTCTTAAAAAATGAAAAGGAGAACTTTCCACCAATGAAAAAAATTGAGAAAAAAAGGGTTATTTTGCTCAACTTTATGCCAATAAATTTGAAACCCATGAAATGGATGACTACCCCAAAAAAGACTTCCCAGAGAGGAAGGAAAATTTTGAATAGTCCCATTTCAGAAAAAAAAGAACAGGAATTAAAAACCCCTAAAAAAACCCCCAGGACCAGATGGATTTAATGAATTTTACAAAATTTAAAGAACAATTCCCCAATGTATATAAATTATTTGATAAAATAGGAATGAAGGAGTCCTACTAAATTTTTATGACACAGACATGGACGATACCAGACCAGGTAGGTGAAACAAGAAAGAAAATTATAGACCAATCTCCCAATAATTGATGCAAAACTTAAATAAGATATTAGCAAAAAAGACTCGAAAAATCATCTCCAAATAATAACTATGATCAAGTAGGATTTATACCAGGAATGCAGGGGTTTTCAATATTAGAAAACTATCAATATAATTCCATTTCAATAACCAAATTAAAAAAACCAATGATCATCCAATAGATGCAGAAAAAGATTTGAAAAAATCCAACATCCATTCCTATTAAAAACATTGAGAGTAGGAATAAATGGACTTTTCCTTAAAAAATAATCAAAGCATCTATTTAAAACCATCAGTAAGAAATGTAATGGGAGACAAACCAAAACCATTCCCAATAAGATCTGGAGGAAACAATTTGCCCATATCACCTTACTATTTTTTGATTGAAACGCTACATAAAAGAGCTGAGAAAGAGATTAAAGGAATAAGAATAGGCAATGAAAGCCAAATTATCATTTTGGATGACATGATGGTATTTAGAGAACCCAGAGATTCCAAAAGTTATTAGAAATAATCCACAACTTTAGCAAAGTTTTTATAAAATAAACCCCTCAACATTCTTATAATCACAACAAATCCAACAGTCAGAGTTAAAAGAAATTCCATTTAAAGTAACTACGATAAAAAAAATTTAGGAATCTATCGCCAAGGGAAAATCAGAAACTTTATGAGCAAAATTACAGACCATTTTCACACAAATTGTCTGATCTAACCAATTGAAAAAAAATGCTCTTGGATAGGGCGAGAAATATTAAAGATGACAAAATCTAATCTATTTATTTGCCTCCAATCAGACTCCCAAAACTATTTAATGACCTAGAAAAAAATTACAACAAAGTTCATATGGAAAAAAAAAGGTCAAGAATTTCAAGGAATTAATAAAAAAAATCAAATGATGGTGGCTTATGTACCAGATCAAAAACTTACATAGAAGGTTACCAAAACTATTTGATTGGCTAAGGAATAATTGTTGATCAGGGAATAGATTAGGTTCAAGGGATAAAACAGTCAACAAAATAGCAACCTAGTCTTTGAAAACCCAAGATCCCATTTTGGGAAAGAACTTACTGTTTGATAAAAATTGCTGGAAAAAATTGGAAACTAATATGGGAGAAACTGGCATTGATCCAACCAACCCCTAACCAAGAAATAAAATGGGTTCGCCAGGGATAAAGAATAAAATTAATAAATTAGAGGAACATAGGATAGTTTACCCCTGACCTGTGGAAAAGGTTTTTTAAAAAAGAACAAGTCATTACTGATCACAAAATAGAAAATTTCGATTATACCAAACTGAAAAAGTTTTGTACAAACAAAACTAATGCGAAAAGATTAGAAGGAAGCAAAAACTGGGAAAAATTTTACAGTCAAAGGTTCTGATAAAGGCCCACCAAAATATATAAAGAATTAACCTAATTTATAAAAACGCCATTCTCCAATTGAAAAATGGTCAAAGGAATGAAAAGACAATTTTCCCAGATGAAGAAATTGAAACTATTTTATCATATGAAAAGATGCTCCAAGTCATTATTAATCAGAGAAATGCAAAATTAAGACCCCAAGATACACCACACCTGCCGATTGGCTAAATGGGAAAAAAAAATATGATTGTTGAGGGGATGGGAAAACTGGGACATTGATTCATTGTTGGTGGGTTAACGAATCCAACCATTTTGGAAGTAGTTTAACCATGCTAAAAAGTTATCAAACTGTGCATACCCTTATCCAGCAGTGTTACTACTGGGATTATATCCCAAAGAATTAAAGAAGGGAAAGGGATTTGGCACGAATGTTTGGGAGCCCTTTTGTGTGGTTTGAAACTAAACGAATGGAGTCCACAGTTAGAATCTGAATAAATTGTGGTATATGAAATTATGGAAATTACTGTTCTTGAAATGACCAACAGGATGATTTCCGAAAGGCCTGGAGAGACTTAACAACTGATGGGGGAAATAAGGACCAGGAGATCATTTAACTAACAAAATATAGATGATGAATCCTGATGGATCAGGGCCATCCTCAGCAACAGATCAACCAAATCTTTCTAATGGGCAGAATAACTGAACAGCTATACCCAGAAAAAAACCTGGAGAACTAAAAACCATTACATTGAATCCCAGTCCCTATATTTATAACCATCTTTATTTCCTTCCAAGTAATTGTACAAAATTCAGAGTCTGATTCTTTTTGTACAAAATAATGTTTTGGTCATGTATACTTATTGTGTATCTAAGTTATATTTTAATATATTTAAATCTTGGCATCCCCATTTAGGGGGGTGGGGGTGAGGTGAAAATTGAAAAGAGGTTTGGCAATTGTTAATGCTTAAAAGACCCATGTATATATCCTGTAAATTAAATATTTAAAAATAAAAAAAAAAAATAAAAAAAAAAAAAAAAAAAAGAAATCCATTTAAAGTAACTACTGATAATATAAAATATTTAGGGAACATCCCAAAGGGAAAATCAGAAACTTTATGAGCAAAATTAAAACCCACAAATTAAGTCTGATCAACCAATTGAAAATATTAAATGCTCTTAGGTGAGCAAAATAATAAAAACAAATTTCTAAACTAATCTATTTATTTAGACTATACCAACGACTCCCAAAAACTATTTTAATGACCTAGAAAAAAAAAAAAGTTATATGGAAAAAAAAGGTCAAGAATTTCAAGGGAATTAATGAAAAAAAAAATCAAATAAGGTGGCTTCAGATCAAAATTATATTATAGAGACAGTTACCAAACATTTGGTATTGGCTGGAATAATTTAAATTGATCATGGAATATATTCAGGGAAAAACAGTCAAAATTGCAACCAATTTTAAACCCAAAGACCCCAGCTTTTGGGATAAGAATACTGTTTGATAAAATTCGGGAAAATTGGCATATGGCAGAAATTAGGCAGTCCATCAAGCCACACCAAGATAAGGTCAAAATGGGTTCATGACCTAGGATAAAGAATGAAATTATTAAAAAATTAGGGAACAAGGATTTTACCTCAGACCTGTGGAAGGGGAAGGCTTTATGACCAAAAGAACTAACTACATCACTCAAAATTTGATTATACCAAACTGAAAGTTTTTGTACAAACAAAACTAATGCAGACAAGATTAGAAGGGAAGCAATAAATTGGGAAAAATATTTTTTTACATGGGTTTCTGATAAAGGCCCCCATTTCCAAAATATATAAAATTAACCCTAATTTATAAAAACGATTTCCAATTGAAAAAATGGTCAGGAATGAAAGACAACTCAGATGAAGAAATTGAAACCCTTTTCCAGGCAATGAAAAGATGTCTATTATTAATCAGAGAAAATGCAAATTAAGACAACCTAAGATACCACACACACCTGTCAGATTCAAGATGACAGGAAAAAAATAATGATGATTGTTGGGGGGATGGGGAAAATGGGAATTGATGTTTGTTGGTGGATTTGAACGAAAACCATTTTGGAGGTTTGAACTATGTCAAAAGTTATCAAACGTTACCCTTTGATCCAGCAGAGTTACTACTGGGATTATATCCCAAAAGTTATAAAGAAGGGAAAGGGACCGTACAAATGTTTGTGGAGCCCTTTTTAGTTGAAAAACTTAAACTGAATGGATGTCCATCAGTTGGAAGGTTTGAATAAATTGTGGTATATGAATATTATGGAAATTTTGTTCTGTGAAATGACCAACAGGATGATTTCCCAGAAAGGCCTGGAGACTTCAGAACTGGCTGGGGAAATAGCAGGACCAAGATCTATATTTCAACAAAGTAAATTTATATACCAGTTCTGATGGACCTCCATCCTCAGCAATGAGACAACCAAATATTTCTAGTGGAGCAGTAATGAACTGAACTAATGCCCAGAAAAAGAACCTGGGAAGACTAAAAACCATTACTTGAATTCCCTCCCTTATTTATGCACACCTGCATTTTTTGATTTTTGATTTCTTTCACAAGCTAATTGTACAATATTTCAGAGTCTGATTCTTTTTGTACAGCAAAATAACGTTTTGGTCATGTATACTTATTGTGTATCTAAGTTATATTTTAATATATTTAACATCTACTGGTTATCCTGCCATCTAGGGGAGGTGGTGGGGGGGGTAAGAGGTGAAATTAACAAGAGGTTTCAATTTTTGCTGTAAAGTTACCCATGTATATATCCTGTAAATAAAAGGCTATTAAATAAAAAAAAAAAAAAAGAAAAAAAGAAACTGCTCCCACCTCATTGAAAATTGGGAGGGGAAAAGCAAAAAGGGAAGGAGTAGGCTAAATAGAAAGGAATACAAAAATTGTAAGGGAAATGTTTAAGAAAAGGAAGAAATTCTAAGAAGAAGGGAAGGGATCCAAAAGGAAGAGGGCTGAGTGAGGCAAATAGTGTTCCTAAGTTTAATTCTGGGGAGGGGAGTAAGAGGAAAAGGAAAAAGAAAAACATAATTTGAGGTTAACAAGATGGCAAGAAATACAGAATTAGTAATTTTAAGTATAAATGTGACTGGGGTAAACTCCCCCATAAAATAGAGGCAGAAAGTAGACTGGATTAAAAGCCAGAATCCTACAATATGTTGTTTGCAGGAAATACACTTGAAGCAGGGTGATATATACAGAGTGAAGGCAAAAGGCTGGAGCAGAATCTACTATGCTTCAGATGAAGTCAAGAAACAAGAGGTAGTCTTCCTGATCTCAGATCAAGCAAAAGCAAAAATTGATCTAATTAAGAGAGATAAGGAAAGGCACTATATTTTGCCAAGATTATCCGTAGAAAATGAAGATTATCCCTAAACATATATGCACCAAGTGGTACAGCATTTCAATTCCTAAAAGAGAAGTTAAGAGAGCTGCAAGAAGAAACAGACAGCAGAATTATAATAGTGGGAGAGCTCAACCTTGTACTGTTAGAACTAGGTAAATAAAACCACAAAAATAAATAAGAAAGAAGTTAAAGAGATAAATAGAACACTAGAAAAGTTAGGTATGAAAGATTTTGGAGAAAACTAAATGGACACAGAAAGGAGTTCTGTGGAAGTTCATGGAACTTCATGGAAGTTCATGGAGACTATGCAAAAATTGGCCATATATTAGAACATAAAGACCTCAAATTCAAATGCAGAAAGGCAGAAATAGTAAATGCATACTATTCAGATTACAATGCAATAAAAATTACATTCAATAAAAAGCCAAGGGAAAATAAACCTAAGTAATCTCATCCTAAAGAATGATCCAAACAGCAAATCACAGATAATTAATAATTTCACCCAAGAAAATGAAAATAATGAGATCAGATATCAAAACGTGTGGGAGGAAGCCAAAGTGGTAATAAGGGGAAATTTTATATCTCTAAAGGCCTACTTGCATAAAGTAGAGAAAAAGAAAATCAATGAATTAAACTTGCAACTAAAAAAGCTAGAAAAAGAGCAAATTAAAGCCCCTTAAACACTAAACTTGAAATTGTAAAAATAAAAGGAGAAAGTGAATTGAAAGAATTGAAATTGAAAGAAAAAAAACTATTGAATTAATAAATAAAACTAAGAGTTGGTTCTATGAAAAAAAACAAAAGAGATAAACCTTTGGTAAATTTGATTAGAAAAGAGGAAAATCAAATTGTTAGTCCCAAAAATGAAAAGGGAGAACTTTCCACCAAATGAAGAGAAAATTAGAGCAATAATTATGAGTTACTTTGCCCAACTTTATACCAATAAATTCAATAACTTAAATGAAATGGATGAATATCTTCAAAAATATAGCTTGCCCAGATCAACAGAGAAAGAAGTAAATTGGTTAAACAGTCCAAATTTAGAAAAAGAAATAGAACAAGCTGTTAATCAACTCCCTAAGAAAAAATCTCCAGGACCAGATGGATTTACATGTGAATTCTATCAAACATTTAAAGAAAAATTAACTTCAATGCTATATAAACTATTTGAAAAAATAGAGATTGAAGGAGTCCTTACCAAATTCCTTTTATGACACAAAGATGGTACTGATACCTAAACCAGGTAGGAAGAAAACAGAGAAATAAAATTATAGCCCAGTGTCCCTAATGAACATCAATGCAAAAATCTTAAATAAAATATTAGCAAAAAGATTACAGAAAATCATCTCCAGGCTAATACAACATGATTAAGTAGATTTATATGAGGAATGCAGGGCTGGTTCAATATTAGCAAAACTATTAACATAATTGACTATATCAATAATCAAATTAAGAAAAATCATGTGATCATCTCAAAAGATGTAGAAAAAGCATTTGATATAATCCAACACCCATTCTTATTAAAAACACTAGAGAGTAGAGGAATAAATGAACTTTTCCTTAAAATAATAAATAGCATGTATTTAAAACCATCAGTAAGCATCTTATGTAATGGTGATAAGCTGGAACCATTCCCAATAAAATCTGGAGTGAAACAAGGTTGTCCACTCTCCCCATTACTATTCAATATTTTATTAGAAATGTGTGGCACAAAGTTGTCCACTCTCCCCATTACTATTCAATATTGTATTAGAAATGCTAGCTTCAGCACTAAGACATAAGAAAGAGATTAAAGAAATTAGAGTAGTTAATGAGGCAACCAAATTATCACTCTTTGCAGATGATAAGATGGTACATTTGAGAACCCCAGAGATTCTACTAAAAACCTATTAGAAATAATCCCAATTTTTGCAAAGTTGGAGAATACAAAATAAATTCACATAAATCCTCAGCATTTTTATACATTAGTAACAAATCTAACAGCAGAATATACAAAGAGAAATTACATCTATCTGCCAAAGGAAAGTCAGGAATTATATGAGCAAAACTACAAAACACTTCCCACACAAATAAATTCAGATCTAAACAATTGGAAATATATTAAGTGCTCCTGGATAGGTTGAGCAAATATAATAAAGATGACATTACTACTGAAATTAATCTATATATTTAGTGATATACCAATCAGACTCCCAATAAATTATTTTAATGACCTAGAAAAAATAACAACAAAATTTATCTGGGAAAAACATCAAGAATTTTAATGGAACTAATGAAAAAAAATCAAATGAAGGTGGCCTAGCTGTACCAGATCTAAAACTATATTATAAAGCAGTGGTCACAAAAACCATTTGGTATTGGCTAAGAAATAGACTAGTTGATCTGTGGAATAGGTTATGTTCACAGAACAAAATAGTCAATACCTATAGCAATCTAGTGTTTGACACACCCAAAGACCCCAAGCTTTGTGATAAGAATTCATTATTTGACAAAAACTTCTGGGAAAATTAGTATACCAGAAACTAGACATTGACCCACATTTAACACAGTACACCAAGATCAGATGAAAATGGGTTCATGATCTAGGGATAAAGAATGAGATTATAAACAAATTAGAAGAACATAGGATAGTTTACCTCTCAGACTTGTGGAGGGGGAAGGAATTTGTGTCCACAGAAGAACTAGAGATCATTATTGATCACAAAATGGAAAATTTTAATTATATCAAGTTAAATACCTTTTGTACAAACAAAAATAATGCAAATAAGATTAGAAGGAAAGGAATAAACTGGGAAAACATTTTTACAGTTAAAGGTTATGATAAAGGCTTCATTTCCAAAATATATAGAGAATTGACTCTAATTTATAGGAAATCAAACCATTCTTCAATTGATAAATGGCCAAAGGATTTGAACAGACAATTTTCAGATGATGAAATTGAAACTATTTTTACTCATATGAAAAGGTAATCCAAATCATTATTGATCAAAGAAATGAAAATTAAGAAAACTCTGATGACAGGAAAAGGTAATTATGAATATTGGAGGTGATGTGGGAAAATTGGGGCACTGATGCATTGTTGGTGGAGTTGTGAATGAATCTAACCATTGTGGAGAGCAGTTTGGAACTATACCCCAAAAATCTGGCAAACTGTGCATACCCTTTGTTCCAGCATTGTTATCACTGGACTTATATCCCAAAGAGATATTAAAGAAGGGAAAGGGTCCTGTATGGGCAAAAATATTTGTGTCAGCCCTTTTCATAATGGCTAGAAACTGGAAATTGAATGGATGCCCATCAATTAGAGAATGGTTGGGTAAATTGTGGTATCATGTATCTTTAGTTTCTAGTTTTTAAAAACATGCAAATTTTGCCTTCATTTTACAATAGTGACCTCAATTATTTGTATTTCCAGTGAGAATAATTTTTGGTCGTAATTACCTAAATAATCACCAGTATTTTTTCTCTTTTCTCTTGTGCATGTGTAGACATACCCATAATATTAGAAATAAACTGAAAAACGAAAGGCCTATCTCAACATATTTGTGCTTTACTGATTCCAGTATAAATTCCTATTCTGATTTTCTTAAAGCTTTAAAAAAATTAAGGTAAAGGTCTTGAGTTTTATCATGGAAATTTCATGCAGCAAAACAGGAAATTTCATCCAAGTTGATTTTACCTCAGGGCCTCCTTTGAGCATCCTGGAGAATCAGTGCTGTGTTACCTCTGAGAATAGAATTCATTTCATATTCTTGTATTTTTCTGCCTGTGGTACTTGGACACTTATTTGCTGATTGACCGAGTTATTCTAGATTGGAAATGATTTAAATGCCTTTTATTATACAGTTTCTAATTCAGTACTTTTTTTTTTTTTTTTAAATCAAGGCAAAATTGAAACATTTCCTGCTATGCTTTTTTTTCCCTCCATAGGAAATGCATTAATTTCATAAGTTTAAAATAGAAATCATGATAATTAGACTCAGACAGTAAAATTTAAAGAGGAATGGAAATATATTCTGGAGTGAAACAATATTTAAAGTTTTTGTCACTTTTTCATACTTATTTAATTTTTTTTTAATGAAGATGTCAATTGCTTTTGTGGTATAATTGGGAAAATGCTCATATGATCATAATACAATTTATATCTAAAGATTTAGTTATTTCAATGACATAATTGATACAACCAATATTTCTGGTGCCCTGCCAGTTAGCTCTGTGCATATGGAGATATATGGATCATAGAGAATTAAAACAGTTAAACCTTTTGATAACATCCAATTCCACTAAGTGAGTGAGTATCAATTCAGCTTGCTACAGCAGGACTTAGCATGACAGAAAGATTTTGTTAATTTATTTGCTGTTGCCCTTGTATATTCTGAAAACTGTAGGGACTTGAGGAATCTCATGGGACTGTCTTAATAAACCATGGTGACCAAATTGGGATGAATATATGCTTAAACTTTGTTAATTTACAATTTTAGAATACAGTCGCCATATTATAAATTTGCTATTTCCATAGATGGCATCTAACTGTTAGAATAATAATAATAACAGTAATACTACCACCTTTCTTCTTCTTCTTCTTCTTCTTTTTATTACTACTACTACTACTACTACTACAACTACCAATAAGACCAAACATTTACAAAATACTGCAGTTTGTGAGGCACTGTGCTAAAAACTACAATTATTATCTAATGTGGTTCCTACAATAACCCTGGGAAGTAAGTGCTATTATTATTATCTCTATTTTACAGATGAGGAAAATGAGACAAACAAGTATGAAGCTAGATTTGAACTCAGATCTTCCTTTTTTTAGGGCCAGAGCTCTATCTTCTGTAACAACTACTTGTCCCATTAGAATCATAAAACAAAATCATCTCATAGTGAGGTGATAACTCAGAGGTCATTTAATCCAAATCACAATGTAGTAAGAAATCCTTTGGCAAATTTCTATTTAAATATATTTTTTAAATTTGTTAATTGTTTTATTTTTTGGTTATACATGCATATTAATTTGCTTAATACAATTGTTTTATGAATCATGCTGGAAATGCAGAATCAGAACAAAAGAGAAAAAAGCCCAGGAGAGAAAAAAAAAGTAGAAAAAAGTGAACATTAGCACATATTTATTTACATTCAATCTCCATAATTCTTTTCCTAGATCAGATGCCGGGTCAAAGATATGCATAGTTTGATAGCCTTTTGGGCATAGTTCCAAATTGCTCTCCAGAGTGACTGGATCATTTCACAACTCTACCAACAATGCCTTAGTGTCCCAGTTTTTCCCGCTCTTCCAACATTATCACTGTCTTTTCCTGTCATTTTACCAATCTCAGATGTTTGAGGTGGTATATCAGAGTTTTTTAAAATTTTTATTTCTCTAATAAATAGTGATTTATAACACTTTTTCATAAGACTATAAATGACTTTAATTTCATCTTCTGAAAACTGTCTGTTCTTTTGACCATTTATCAATTGGGGAATGACTTATATTCTTAAAAATTTGACAGATTTTTATGTTTTAGAATGAGACATTTATCAGATACACTGGCTGTAAAGATTTTTTCTCAGCTTTGCAATTCCCTTTTAATCTCTTTCATTGGTTTTGTCTGTACGAAATATTTTTTATTCAATATAATCAAAGTTATCCATTTTACATTTCATAATTTGTTCAGTTCTTCTTTGGTCACAAATTTTCCTTTCCCCAAGATCTGATAGGTAAATTATCCCTTGCTCTTCAAATCTTATGTTATCACATTTTATGCCCAAATTATGTATCCATTTTGACTTTTTTTTTTTTTTGGTATGGGATGTGAAGTGTAGATCTTGCCAAGTTTCTGACATATTATTTTCCAGTTGTCCCAGGAATTTTTGTGAAATAACTTATCCCAGAAGCTAGATGTTGGGGTTAATCAAATAGTAAATTACTATAGTCAATGATTATTGTATCATGGGTATCTAATCTATTCCATTGATTCACCCATATACTTTTTAGCCAGTAACCAAATGGTTTTGATGACTGCTGCTTTTAAATAATTTTTGGTCTTGTATTGCTAGGCCACCATCCCTTGTATTTTTTTTTTTCATTAATTCTCTTGTTATTCTTGAACTTTTGTATTTCAGGATGAATGTTGTTATTATTTTGCCTAGCTTTATAAAATAATTTTTTTGGCAGTTCGATTGGTATGGCACTGAAAATTTAGGCAGAATTGTCATTTTTATTATAATATCTTGGCCTAGCCATGAGTAATTGATATTTTCCCAGTGTTTAGATCTGACTTTATTTAGGTGAGAAGTGTTTTATATTTGTATTCATATAATTCCTGGGCTTATCTTGGCAGGTAGACATCCAAATGTTTTGTTTTGTCTATAGTTATTTTAAATGGAATTTTTCTTTCTATCTCTTGCTACTGGGCTTTATCACTAATAAACAGAAATATTGATGATTTGTGTGGATTTATTTTACATTCTAAAACTTTGCTAAAGCTGTTAATTGTTTCCAGTAAGTTTTTGAATGATTTTCTAGAATTCTCTAAAAATATCATTATATTATTTGCAAAGAGTGAAAAGTTTTAATTTCACAATGGCTGTTCTAATTACTTTAATTTCTTTTTCTTTTCTTATTGCTAAATCTAACATTTCTAGTAAAATGTTGAATAATAGTGGTTATAATGGACCTCTTTATTTTACCCCCTTTTTATTGGAAATACTTCCAGTTTCCATTACAAATAATGCTTTTTGTTTTGATACATACTGCTTATTATTTTAAGGAAAACTCCAATCATCCCTATCCTCTCTAGTGTTCTTAACAAAAATAAATGCTTTATTCTGTCAAAAGCTTTTTTTTTTGCATCTATTGAGATTATAATATGGTTTCTGTTGGTTTTGTTATTGATATGGTAGATTATGGTAACAGTTTTCCTGATATGGAACCAGCCCTGCATTTCTAGTATAAATCCCATTTGGTCATAATATATTATTCTTCTGTTAATATTTTATTTAAAAATTTGCATCAATATCTATTATGAGATTGGTATGTAACTTTCTCTGTTTTGGCTTTTGCTAGTTTAGTATCAGTACCATATTTATTTCATAGAAGTAATTTGGTGGTACTTCTTTACCTATTTTTGTAAGGATTCTTACAAGGTGCTAAGTCAGTTATCTGATTTAGCATAGTACTTAACAGTTCTCTAGTTCACTCATGTTTTTAGTACTTATTAGAGTTCCACAAGATTCACAACTTTAAGAGAGTATATATAAGGAGGAGCCCACTAAAGGGCAAACCCACTAAAGGACAAGCCCACTCTTGGAGGTGGAGACAGAATCATTCCAACTTCCAACTTTGTGCTGGCTGGAAACATTCAGAGGAAGCTAGAGGCAGAAGCTGGCAGAGACAAAGGACTAGCAGCAAGAGCTCTCGGAACCAAGGAGAAAGAGAGACCTAAAAGAAAGCTAACCAGGCCCAAGGAAGGAAACAATACTTGGAAAGAGAAAATAAAGGATTTGAACTTTAATCTCTGGCTGCATTTGGGGTGATTACACTGAACTGAAACTAAGGCTGCCTCCAGAAGTCTCCCAAGAAACATGCTCCAAGAGAACATTATATTTGAGAGAAGAATATTGCATATTTTCACTTGTAATTCACTTGTAAATCCATCAGACACTGGAGATTTTCTCTTAGGGAGTTCATTGATGAGTTGTTCAATTTCTTTTTCTAGAACAGAATTATTTAAGTAACTGATTTCCTCTTCTGTTAATCTGGACAATTTATATTTTTGTAAATCTTCATCCATTTTGGTAAGATTGTGGGATTTGCTGCCATACAGTTGAGTAAAATAGTTTCTAATTATTGCTTTAATTTCTTTTTCATTGGTGATAAAATTACCCTTTTCATTTTTGATGTTGGTGATTTGGTTTTTTCTTTCCTTTTTCTAATCAAATTAACCAAAAGTTTATCTATTTTGTTGTTTTTTCATAAACCCAACTCTTCCTTCTATTAATTAGTTCAACAGTATTTTTAGTTTAATTCTATTAATCTCTTTTTGGAGATTTTTGAGTTTCAGAATTTTTAATCTGATATGTCATTGGGTGTAAGATTAAATTTAATTTTGTGATTACATTTGTCTGATCCTGAGAGGGAAAGGTTGAATTCCCCTAGTAATACAGTTTTGCTGTTTATTTCTTTTCTTTTAAAATTTTTTTTATTATAGCTTTTTATTTATAAGATATATGCATGGATAATTTTTCAGCATTGACAATTGCAAAATCTTTTGTTCCAACTTTTCCCTTCCTTCCCCCAACCCTTTCTCCCAGATGGCAGGTTGACCAATACATGTTAAATATGTTAGAGTATAAGTTAAATGCAATATATGTATACATGTCCATACAGTTATTTTGCTGTACAAAAAGAATCGGACTTTGAAATAGTATACAATTAGCCTGTGAAGAAAATAAAAAATGCAGATGGACAAAAATAGAAGGATTGGGAATTCTATGTAGTGGTTCATAGTCATCTCCTAGAGCTCTTTCACTGGGTGTAGCTGGTTCAATTCATTACTGCTCTATTAGAATTGATTTGGTTCATCTCATTGTTGAAGAGGGCCACGTCCATCAGAATTGATCATCATATAGTATTGTTGTTGAAGTATATAATGATCTCCTGGTCCTGCTCATTTCACTCTTGTTGTTTATTTCTTCATGTAATTGGCTTAATATTTTTTCTAAGTATTTGGATACTTTACCATTGGTGTATATACATTTAATATCATTTCTACTTCATTGTTTACAGTACCCTTTATCAAGATGTACTTCCATTTCTTATCTCTTTTAATTAGATCTGTTTTTACTTTTGCTTTATGTGAGGTCAGAATCACTACCTCTCATTTTTTATTTTTACTTCAGCTGAATCATAATAAATTCCATTTCAGTTTTTTATATTTACCCTGTATGCTGGAAAGATTTGTATGAACTAATGCTGAGTGAAATGAGCAGAATCAGGAGATCATTGTACACAGTAACAACAAGATTATACCATGATCAATTCTGATGGACATGGCTCTCTTCAACAATAAGATGATTCAGACCAGTTACAATGGTCTTGTGATCAAAAGAGCCATCTCCATCCAGAGAGAGGACTGTGGGAACTGAGTGTGGCTCACAACATAACATTCTCACTCCTTTTATTGTTGTTTGCTTGCATTTTATTTTCTTTCTCATTTTTTTGGTTTGATTTGATTTTTCTTGTGGAGCAAAATAATTGTATAAATATGCGCACAAATATTGGATTTAACATATATTTCTATCATGTTTAACATATATTGTACTACTTGCTTCCAGGGGAAGGGGTGGGATTGCAAGATTTTGCAAGTGCTAATGTCGTAGAATTATCCATACATGTGTTTTGAAAAATAAAAATATTTAATAAAATATTTGTTGATCTACTTGAAGGCCATGATCATAAAAAAGGGACTGGACTGTATTTTTCAAGAGATCTTCAATGAAAACTGGCCTGATACTCTAGAAACAGAGAGTGAAATAATCATTGAAAGAATCAATTGTTCACTTCTGGAAAGAGGTCACACAACAAAACTCCCAAAAAACATTGTTGCAAAACTCCAGAATTACAATGTCAAGGAAAAATATTTCAAGTTGCCAGACAAAAAGAATTAAAATATCAAGGAATAATAATCAGGTTTACCCAGGATCTTGAAGCTTCTACAATAAAGAATTAGAGGGCATGAAATTAAGTCTGGAAGGCAAAGGACCTGAGGTTACAATCAAGAATTAACTATTCAGTGAGATTGAGTATTACCTTTCAGAGGAGGAGATAGATTTTCAATGAAGTTAAAGATTTTCAATCATTTCTCTTGGAAAAAAAAAACAGAACTAAACAGATAATTTAATCTTTAAAAATAGGATTCAAGACCAACATAGAAAGGTAAACAGAGGAAAATTTCCCTATTTAAAAGTTTAAAAGTTTACACCCCATATGTAAAAAACAAAAACAAACAAACAAACAAAAATACCAGTAAGGGGAGGGTGGAAAGAGAGAACAATATATATATATATATATATATATATATATATATACATCATATTTTCTCCCCTGTATATATACACACACACACACACACACACACACATATATATATATATATATATATATATATATATATATATATGAAAATATGATGGAAGGAAATACAGAAATACAGATTTGGTAATCATATGTGTGAATATGTATGGGATGAACTCTCCCATAAAACGAGCAAATAGCAGAGTGAATTAAAAAACAGAATTATACAGAGTAAATTTAAAATACTGGAATAGAATTTATTATGATTCAGCTGAAGTAGAAAAAAAAAAGCAGGGGTAACAATTTGATCTTAGGTAAAGCAACAATAAAAATAGATCTATTAAAGATATAAAGAAGAAAAGTACATCATGATAAAGAGTACCATAAACAATGAAGTAGCAATGACATTATAGAACATACAAATTCGTAGAGAAGATATTAAGCAAGTAACAGGAAGAAATAGAAAGAAAATTATATTAGTAAAGGATTTCAAACTTCCCCTCTCAGAATCAGGCAAATATAACCACAAAATAAATAAGAAAGAAATTAGGGAAGTTAATAAAACCCTGGAAAGCATGGATATGATAGACCTTTGGAGAAAACTGAATAGAGAAAGAAAGGAATACATCTTTTTTAGGCAGTACATGACATACACAAAAAATGACCATGTATTAAGGCACAAAAGTCTCATAATCATATGCAAAAATGCAGAAACAGTAAATTCTTCCTTTTCAGCTCATGATGCAATAAAAATTTTATTTAATAACAGGCCAGGGAAAGATAGACTAAAAACCAATTGGAAATTAAATAATCTAATTCTAAAGAATGAGTAAGTCAAACAATAAATCACAGAATCAATCCATAATTTTATCCAAAAGAATGATAATAATGAAACAATATACCAAAAACAATAAGATGCAACCACAGGAGTTCTTAGGGGAAACATTATCTCTAAATAGCTACATTTATAAATAGAGAAAGAGGAGATCAATGAATTGGACATGCAACTGAAAAAAAAAATTAGAAAAAGAATAAATTAAAAATGCCCAATTAAGCACCAAATCAGAAATTCTGAAACTCAAAAAGAGATTAATAAAATTGAAACTAAGAAAACATTGAGCTAAGTAACAGAACTAATAGTTTTGTGAAAAAGCCAACAAAATAGATAAACCTTTGGGAATTAGAAAAAGGAAAGAAAAAAATTCAAATCACCAACATCAAAAATGAAAGGGTGAATTTACCACCAATGAAAAAGAAATATAAGCAATAATTAGGAAGTATTTTGCTGAACTGCAAATCTGACAGTCTAACCAAAATGGATGAATATTTACAAAAATATAAATTGCCCAGATTAACTAGAAGAGGAAATTGTTCCATTTTGGAAAAGTAAATTGAACAAGCCATTAATGAATTCTCTAAAAAAAAAATCTGTAGCACCAAAAGGATTTACAAGTGAATTCTACCAAAAATTAAAAAAAAACAATTAATTCTAATATTATGTAAACTCTTTGGATAATATAGGCAAAAAAAGAGTCCTGCCTTATTCCTTCAATGAAACAAATATGGTACTGATACCTAAACCAAGAAGAGCTAAAACAGAGAAAGAAAATTACATACCAATATCCCTAATGAATATAGTTAAAAAATTAAAAATAAAATATTAGCAAAGAGATTACAGAAACTTATCAGCAGGATAATACACTATGACCAAGTGAGATTTATACCAGGAATTTAGGACTGGTTCAATATTAGGAAAACTATTACTACAATCAACCTTATCAACAACAACAATATCAACAACAATATCAATAACAATGAACAAAAATCATATAATAATCTCAATAGATGCAGAAAAATCTTTTGATAAAATACACCTATTCCTATTAAAAATAGTAAGGAGCATAAGGATAAAGTGAGCTTTTCTTAAAATGATAAAAAGCGTCTATCTAAAACTAACAGCAAGCATTATTTGTAATGGAGAGAAGGTGGACTATTATTGTTATTATTGTTATTATGATTCCCAATAAGATCAAGGGTGGAACAAGGATACCCATTATCACTACTATTATTCAGTATTGTACTAGAAATGTTGGCTTTAGCAATTAGAAAAGAAAAAAAATTCAAGAAGTTAGAGAAGAAATAAACCATCACTCTTTCTGGATAATATTTTGATATAATTAGAGAATCCTAGAAAACCATCCAAAAATGTACTGAAAATAATTAACATCTTTAGCAAAGTTTCAGGCTATAAAATAAATCCACATAAATCATGAACATTTCTATTAATTACTGACAAAACCTTGCAGTAAGACATAGAAAGAGAAATTCTATTTAAAATAACTGTAGACAAAATTAAAATATTTGGGTGTCTATCTGCCAAGACAAACCCAAGAACTATATGAACACAATTACAAAATACTTCTCAAATAATATTTAACATATAATAACATAATAAAATAATATCTAAACAATTGGAAAAATATCAATTGCTTATGGATAGGCCAAATTAATATTTTAAAAATGACAATTATGCTTAAATTGGTTTACTTTTTCAGTGCCAACAAAACTGCCAAAACATTATTTTATAGATTTGCAAAAATAATAACAAAATTCATCTGGAAAAACAAAAGGTCAAAAATATTAGGAGAATAAATGAAAAAAAATACAAAGAGAGTTAGCTTAGTAGTATCAGACCTAAAACTATATTATAAAGCAGCTGTCATTAAAACCATTTGGTACTGGCTAAGAAATAGATTGGTGGATTAGTGAAATTGATTTGATACACATGGCACAATAATTAAAGTCTATAACAATCTCATATTCGATAAACCCTTAAACTCCATCTTTTGGGATAAGAACTCACTATATGACAAAAACTTCTGGGAAAACTGGAAAATAATATGGCAGACTCAGAATCTCACAACTCACCTCAAAATAAATTCAAAATTGATACATGATTTGGACATAAAAGTCCATAAGCAAATTAGTAGAGCAAGGGATAATTTACTTTTGGATCTTTAAAGACAGGAACTAGAAAACATTATGAGATACAAAATGAATGACTTTGGTTACAGTAAATTAAAAAGGGTTTGAATAAATGAAACCAACAGAAAAAAAGGGAAGTACAAAGCTGCAGAAAAAAAAAAAACTACATCCAATTTCTGGTAAAGGTTTTATTTCTAAAATATAAAAAGAACTGTGTCAAATTTTTAGGAATATAAATCATTTCCAGTTGATAAATGGCCAAAAGATATGAACAAATAATTTTTAGATGAGGAAATCAAAGCTATCTATCAGCATATGAAAAATGCTCTAAATCACCATTGATTAGAGAAATGCAAATTAAATCAACATTGAGGTATCCCCTTACACTTCTCAGATTGTCTAACATGACAGAAAAAGAAAATGACAAATGTTGGAAGGATGTGGGAAAACTAGGACATTAATGCATTGTTGTTGGTGGTGTGAGATGATCCAATCATTCTGGAAAGGATATTGAACTGTGCCCAAAGGGCTATAAAACTGTGCATACCCTTTGACCCAACAGTGCCTTTATTGTTTCTGTATCCCAAGGACATCATAAAGGAGGGGAAATGACCCACATATTCAAAAATATTTGTAGCAGCTCTTTTTGTGGTAACAAAAATAATTGGAAAATGAATAGATGTCCATTAATTGGGGAATGTTTGAATAAGCTGTAGTATATGAAGGTAATGGAATATTATTTTCTATAAATGATAATGTTCAAGCTTTTTTAAAAAGGCCTATAAAGATTTACATGAATTGATTCTGAACAAAACAAGCAGAAGCAGAAATAATGTATAAAATAATAGCATGAATGTATGATTATCAACTGTGAAAGTCTTGGCTTCTCTCAGTGGTTCAGTGATTCAAGAAAATCCCAATAAACATTGGATAGAACATTTTCTGTTATCAAGAAAGAGAACTAAGGAGACTGTATGTAAATCAACACATGCTAAATTTACTTTTTTTTCCTGTTTTTTTCTCTCTCCCATGGTTTTTCCCTTTTGTTTTGATTTGTCTCTCCCAACATTATTCATAAATAATGTGTATTAAAAATAAATAATTTTTAAAAAAGATCAGAGGTCTTCAGTTTCTTTTTCATTTAGCCAATGTTTAATGAATATTTATTATGTGGAAGGATTGCATTAGTTATTTCTTGAGATATAATAATGTTTGAGATTAGCTATTTGTCCTCATGAAGAAATTGAAAATTCACAATTCTAATTACCAATGGAATATAGATATTGCATCACATTATTATAGGATGAATTAGTTTACTTACCATTAAAATGGGGATATTAATATTAAGGATTCCTGAGCTCTTTGAACTATGGTCAAAACAACTTCACATACCTTAAAGTACTTTGAAAGTAATATCTCTTCATGAACATATATTTTTAAAACATAATTGATTCAATTTCTCAGAGTCTTTGTCTTTGTTAGATTTATCTGGCATTATGAAGGTGTTTACTGCATTAAAATGACAAATTAAATGAGGGGTGGACTCCTTAATTATTAACTCCTTAAGTGAGGGGTATCCAATAAACCAATTTTGTCAATTGATATCTGTGTAGAAATATTTGATATATACAAGAAGAGTAGCTCTTATTCTCTATATGCAGTTTTCATTTCCCTACTGAATTCACATCTTTACCTTGGGAACAGATTAAAAACTTCTCTTTTACAAAGATTATCAAATAGAAAAATAAACCATAAATGTGGCCCGAATGTTGGTCTATCATCAACCAATCCTACCATTATATTATATAAGAGATGTTTGCTTGTATTTTAAGGATCATTTGTCCTATCCTCTCTTCGTCCCCATTTGCACTGTCCCTCCAGTCCCCCTCATCTGTTATTGAGTTAGTTAAATTATTAGCATATTTATTACCTCCAAATGCCTAACAATTTGTGCTTCCATTTAAAATATTTTGAATTCTAAGGCATGAACTAGCCCAAACCTCTCCTTCTTTAGCCTGAGTCTTCATATTGATCCAATGCAAGCCCTACTCCCTCTCACTTTACATTATATCCTCTTGAACTTGGATTTTATTGATAACAAACTGCTCTTCATTTAAATCTCGTTCTCTAATACTGTTTCCATTTTCTTGCAGTCATAAAAATCTGCTATCCTTATCTCCAAGACAGTGCCACCCTAGAACCTTCTCTCCCATAATGAATACCTTATTTCTCATTTTATTTTAAATACATTGTACTGAAAAGAAAGTATGCATGTTTCTTGCTCTTGCTAATACTTTCTACTTCTACCCCTCAACTTCCACACTAAGCTACCTATTTTCCTTTGAGTTACATACACACACACATACACACACATACATAATCACACATGTACACACATATAATATATAATGCACAGATACATCATATTTATGCACATGTGTATGTGTGAATATAACTGTCTAAATCTTAGTGTCTAATTTCAGCTATCTGCTTCCTTCTTAAGGAGTTTGGTTGAATTGCATCCAGATTTCTTATACATGGAAATTTTAGAGGATATGCCAGTATGCAATATACCCTCAAATACTTGATTTTCAGGTTCTAGAAGAACTCCAGCATCTCAACTCTCAAGACCTGCATTTTCAATCCATCAAAGTCACATACAGGGTTGGCCATGCAGTTAGTTTATTTTGTAATTAACCATAAACTATTATTTTTGAAATTAAATTAATTTTAATGGGCAAAATATATTTCTGCCTCCCCTTTTTTCTTCCCATTGAAAATTAGAGAAATAAAAAAAAATCTTGTGACAAATATGCAGTCATACAAAATATCTTTCTGCATTGGCCATGTAAAAATGTATCTCATTCTGCACCTTGAATTCATTATCTCTCTTTCAGGATATCAGGAGTATTCTCCATCATGGGTTCCCTGAAATCACAGTTGATCATTGTGTTGATCAATAGACTTAAGTCTTTCAAAGTTATAATCTTTCAAAGTTTCTCTGCAGTCAATTGTCTTATCAATTTTTGTACCACAATATTTTCTCATTACTTTCATAGGCCTTTATTTGTTCAGGATTTAACCAGTTGATGGTTAGTTTTTTAAATTTATAGTTCTCCAGTACTAAAATAATAATAAAATAACTATTATAGATAATTTTTATTCACATAGGTCTTTTATCACTTAAAAACCTCTTTTGATTTTTAGGCTTAATACTTGTATCACTGGACCAAAGAATAATCATAATTTAGTCACTCTAGGGGTTAAGATTCATATGGTTTTCCAGAATGGTTGAAATTTACAGCTCCAATAGTACTGAAACCTAATTTCCCCACTATTCCTCCAATGTTAATCATTTTCCATTTTTGGCAACTTTGTCAGCTATGTGTGAAATAGAATTTTTTTGTTTGTTTTTGGCTGAGACGATTGGGGTTAAGTGACTTGCCAAGGGTCACATGCTAGGAAGTGTTAAGTGTCTGAGACCAAATTTGAATTCAGGTCCTCCTGACTTCAGGCTGGAACTCTATCCATTTTGCCACCTAGCTGCCCCTAAAATTTTTGTTTTATTTGCCTTTTTCTAATAATTATTTCAAATCAACAAATACTTACTGTCTACTATATTTCATGTGCTGTGATAAAACTTTGGGAATGCAAAGAAAGGAAAAATATATTATTTGCTTTCACAAAGCTCAAAATGGGATGAATAATATACTACGATGTATAAATAAGATATACAGAAGTAACTGGATTGGATATAATTTTAGAAAGATGACACTAGCGTTAAGTGAGAAAAGGAAAAGACTTCTTAAGAAATTTGGCATTTTAATTTATATAAGAAGGAAACCAGGGTGCTACAATGTAGATATGCAGAAAGAGAGAAAACAAGTGAGAAATAGTGAAATTCATGGAATTGGGAATGAAGGAACTTATGTGAAGCCAATTCTATTGAATAGAGTATGTAGAGTGCAGTAAGTAAAAGAACCAGATGAAGGGACTAGATGATGAAAACTTTTCAGTCAAACAAAAGATTTCAAGATTCTTTAATATCCTCTTAATAGCTTGAATTTCTCTCCTCAAAAATTATCTTATCATATTGTTTGATCATTTAATAATTGAAGCAATGACACTTAGTCTTTAAATTTAATTTCATTCCTTACAAATTTAAGAAATAATACACATGCAGAGCAACTTGATATATTTTCCCTAGTTACCTGATTCCTCTTTAATTTTAGCAGCATCATTTTAGTTTGTATAAAACTTTCAATTTCATATAACAGAGCTTGGCTATAGAGATACTCAGCATTTAATATTTTGTTCATATAAAAGGTAGTTTTTCCTCTCTCCTATATCTTGTTTATGATGCCAACCTGTTTAATTTATATTTTCATTTAGAACTTACCTTGGTATATGATGTGAGGTGTAGGTCTACATTGAATTTTTGTAAGTCTGCTTTCTAATTTTTCTAGTAGTTTTTAAAGTGAGTTCTTTATCCCAGAAGCTGAGGAATTTGGGTTTATTATACACTAGGTTATTGCTCTTTTTTTGTTTCTGTATATTCTGTACCTAATTTGTTTTACTAATCAATTTTTATATTTATTAGATAGGAAAAATATTTTGATCATTACTTCTTTGCAATATAAGTTAGGAATGTATTATTTTTCTCCATAATTCTGAAATTCCTCTTTTACCAAAACATCTTTATTCTTCCTTCTCTCTCTTATGTCTCATACATTCTAAGCTAATTTTCCATCCTTTGCATAACTTCTACTTACTCCATTCTTCCCTATTTCCATAGGACATCATTTGTACCATAATTTCACATTGAATTAACATTCAAAATCTTGACTCTTTATTTAACCAATTCAACTTTACACTGTTCTCTAACTTTCAGATCCTTGATTTTTTTGTCCAAATGTGGATTACTCCCATTTATATCCTTTTCTTCTATACATGTGCAACTTGGAGAAAGTCATGTAACCTTCCTGAATGAGTTCACTACAAATTGATACTCTAAACTCAATTGGATCCTTACTGCTGTATGCCAATAGTCTTATTCTTTCCTGATCAACTATCTCATTGTCTTCAGTATATGCTCCATATCTTTGCTTTTTGTTTCTAGCAATATATAGTTCCTTTTTCTCAATTCACGGTTTACTAAAAACATTAAAGTCATCCATATTGAACTCATTCTTCTGACTGACTCTATATTCCAAATCCCCTCACTTCCACACTTCAATTCTTGTCTTCATTGCTTAAGTTCAGAGGAAGATTAGGCCCTTCTTCTTACAAATGACCTTCTACTTGTGTTCTTGATCCTCTTTATCTTTCATTTCCTCCAACAGACTTTTCCTTCCATCATAAATTATTTCTTTGTAATTTTTAAACTTTATCCACCTGTCCTTTTGCTGCTGCTTAAAAACAGGCAGCTAAGTGGTATAACAAATAGAGCACTGCTCTTGCAACTAGAAATACTCAAGTCCCCAAGTTCAATCTGGCCTCAGATACTTAGTACCTTTGTGATCCTGGGCAAATCATTTCAGCCTGATTTCCTCTATTCCTCATCTGAAAAAGACCTGGAGGAAATAGTAAATCACTACAGTATCTTAATCATGACCTCTCAAATGGAGAGTCAAACATGACTGAAAAAAAATTACTTAAATGAAATATAAGTGAATCTAGCTGTCCCTCTTAAAAATGCCATTTGATTTTTAGTGTCCTCTCAAACTATTATCCTATAATCTTCCATAGCTAGATTATTAGAAAAAAAACTGTCTATATTCTGCCTCAATTTTCTCATTTCCCATCACTTTTAGCACCTTGAAATCATTCCAACCACATCATTCAATGGAAATTTTTTTTTACTACACCCTTAACAATGATAAATTACAAATCTCATTCCCTTATCTCAATCATCATTCTCATCCTCTGTAGTATACAACACTATTGATCCTCTCATTCTAGATAATATTGTTACCTTGATTTTAATGGCATTTTTCTCTCCTCCTTTTCCTTCTACTTTCCTGATGATTTCTTTCAGTATTCTGTATTCCTTTAAGTATTCAGTATTCTGAATAAGTATCTTTGTCCTATTCAATATACATGGATGTGGAACAAATATTATCATCTAATCTATTTTCCTCCCTTTTATCTCCTTCAAAAGATTCCATGGATTTATTGATCTCATCTATGCAAATAATTTCCAGATCTCTATGCCCTTAGACTTTCTCTTGAATTCTAGGGACCACATCACAATATCAGAGATGCACAACTAGAAGGGACCTGAGATAATCTAGCCTGGCCTCCATTTTACAACTGAGAAACTAAGCCCCATGGAGATGAAGTGACTTATCCAAAGCCATGCAAAGAGTGAGAACAACAGGATTTGAAATCAGGTCCTCTTACTGACGATCCAATAATCATTCCACTGACTCATACTAACTAAATTATTGGAACTCTCCACCTGGATATTCCATATGCATCTTAAAATGAATGTGTAAAAAAATGGAATTTAGTACCTTTACTCCAAAATTCAGTATTTTTTCCTAAATTTACTATTTCTATTGAAGGTATCATTATCTTTCTGGTCACAGAGGCTTATAGCCTTAGGGCCATGTCTGTCTCTATAATATATCTCCTTTTCTTCACTCACAAAGCTACTAGTTTAATTTAGCTCCATTCATCATCCCTAGAAAATTTTAAACCAAAGCACCACTTCCTTCACTATCTCCTTATATATGACTCCACAAATCCATCATTAAACCCATTCAAGTATAGGAAGACTTCCCCAGGGATATCATTGGAAGTCCATGAAGACCACTGAAACAAATACTATGAGGTGTTTATGGCTTGGTCAGACAATGAAGATACCAAGGTTATCCATTACATGTAGGCCACCCACTAGTTAGTAGCAAAATTAAGTGTCTTTTTCATTGGACTTCAATAACCCTGGAAGAGAGAGGAAGCTGATGAATTTGTACAATTCACCTTCACTTAAATTCAGTTTAAGCACAAGTACGATATCACAAGGTGACATCAACATCAAAAATGAAGAAGGAACAATAGCAATATGTGCTTTCTCCATTGGAATCTAACCTTCTTGAATATCTATACTTTGTTCTATTAAATAAGGATAACAATAGTACCTACTTCAAGTGTTATAAAAACCAATGTGCTTCACCAATTGACAATAAGAACATTATTTTTGTTGTTGTTGCTAACTTCTTATAATTAAGTGGTTTGTACAATGCTGGGCACAATTTCTATTGTCCAGTTGTTGTAGTCCTGACTCTCTGTGATCCCTTTGGACTTTTCTTAACAAAGATAGTGGAGTAGCTTGCTATTTACTTTCCAGCTCATTTTATAGATGAGGAATTGAGGCAAGTAAGATCAAGTAACTAATCTAGAGATGTAAAATTATTGTCTGGAGCCAGATGTGAACTCAGGAAAATTAGTCTCCCATCTAAATAAATGTTTTCATTTGTTTCTTTATTTTAGCACATAAAACTGCACAATCTGATTCCAGTCTACTTTTCCAAGTTTATTATATATTACTTTCCTTTAAATTCCAGTTAACTTAGCCTCTTTGTTGTTTTTAATATATGCTGTTACAAAAATTATGTTCTTGACCTTCCACAATCTCTTCTCTAGGTTTGGACTGTGTTCCCTGTTTACTTCCACATTTTACTATTTCTAGGTTTTTTGAAGTTAAGTTCAAGTGCCAACTTCTATAGTAAGATTTTCCCACAATACTTGATTGCTGGCCTTGTCCCAAATATACCATGTGTGAACATATAATTGTGTATGTATGTATACACACATATATCATCAATCTATTATCTACCTATTTAACCTACATATTACATTATAGTTATGAGACACTGTGGCAAAGAATTGGCTCTAAATTCTAAAAAGACCTTAATCCACTTCCTGTCTATGAAACATACTAGTTACATGAGCCTCAGAAAATCACCTAACCTCTCAGTATTTCTGGCAAATCTCTAACACTAAATTTCAATGTTCAGCTAACATATTAATAGAAATAATTTCCACACTTGAGAGTTTGCTATATTCTACATTTTGTTCTTATTTATATGTATAAGTATTGATTCATTGATTGAAATTCAAGTCTTTGAGGCCCAGAGTTATTTTTATCTTATCTTTGAATTCCCTAGAACTTACCCTGGTGACCAGCATGTAAGGATTATTTACTAATTGCTATTTGAATGCATGAATATTTAAACAATGTGATTTTGAATAAAATATAACATGTATAATTTTTAAAAGGTGCATTAATTAATTAATAGAACTGAATAAAAGTGATTTAAAATTTAAAAAATATGTAAATGAAGATCAAGAAATCTTAGTTTGAATCATAATTTTGCTACTAAGTAGTTTCATGACTTAGCATTCTTACAACCTCTCTGGGCCTCCATTGTATTATCTGTATGAAAGAAGAAATGAATTAGAATACACAAAGAATGCTAAAACTGTGCACTGTCCTCTTCTCTGGATGAAAGACATGTTTTGGTATGAGAAAATACCCCCTCATTGGTTGCAAGAACAAGTAACTCAAATGACTTTAAAAGAAAGGGATTTTAGCTTCTATTTCCTTCTCTTCACATCTTTAAAACTGGGGAAGTAATTACAGGATCATACATTTGATCATGGATGAATAACATTAGAGTTTATTTAATCTAATCATGTTACTCTACACTTGAGAAAACTGAGATCCTCAAAAGTTAAATAATGTGTCAAGGCTCATACAGTTATTACAGTTCTAAGCCAGAATCTGAACTCAGTTTTTCTTGACAGTGAGTACATTGCTTACTACTAGATCCTGCAATTTATATGCAAATGGAGCTCAATTTTACAGAAATTCAAGAAAATAAAAATAGTAGGAACTATATATATATATATATATATATATATACATATATATTTACAGAGAGACAGAGAGACAGAGAAAGAGAGAGAGAGAGAGAGAGAGAGAGAGAGAGAGAGAGAGAGAAAGAGAGACAGAGAGAGAGAGACACAGAGACACAGAGAGTAACAGACAGAGAGAAAGAGAGTTGAAAGATGACTTGTGTGAATAGTGGGCTTATTTACTTTTTAAAAATTTAAATAGTATTTTATTTTTCTAAATTGCAGGTTTGGTGACAATTTTCCACACGAAACAAAAATGTCAAGTGGCAAGCAAATGGTAGCTAAAGCCCATGTTTGAAATTTCTCTGTCCTTAGGTTTCCCTTATTTATAAGTGACTGAATAATAATCCTGAGAAGTATGTGAAGGCAATCTTGAGAATATAAGCATATGGAAAGATTCCGGGTCGTTGGTCAGAACAAATTGATGGCATTTTTAAAAATCAAAATGGAAGACTACTAGGATCTGACCATGTCATTCTCCTGCTCAAAAAGCTCTAATATCTCTGTTATTTCTTAGATCAGATATCAGTCCTTTGTCAGCGTTCTTAAAATCCTGGTCCCAACTGTCTTTAAACCTATGATCTTATTGAACACTAAATTTCAACCTAACTGAATATGCTTTTTTACATGATTAGTATATCTCTCATACCTATATTCCTCCTAATCTCTGCATCCCTGCTTCCTAACAAACTACTGATAGCTTCAAAACTCACCTAAAATATCAACTCTTTCATGATGCTATTCCTGGGTTCCTAGATGCTAAAGACTGTTTCAAAATGATCCTCTATTTATTTTGGATCTGTATTATACATACATGTTGTCTCTACCAGTGGAATGTAAACTCCTGGCATCAAGAAACTTTTTCACATTTGTCTTTATATCTCCTATACTCAGAACATTATCTAGCACATATGAAATATTCTTTATTATACTTTTTTATTGACAAAACATATGCATGGATAATTTTTCAGCATTGACCCTTGCAAAAATTTCTGTTCCAAATTTTCCCCTCCTACTTTCCACCTCTTCCCCTAGATGGCAGGTATTCCCATACATGTTAAATATGGTAAAGTATATGTTAAATACAATATATGTATACATATTTATACAGTCACCTTGCTGCACAAGAAAAATCAGATTTAGAAAGAAGGTAAAAATAACCTGAGAAGAAAAACAAAAAGGCAAGCAAATAATAACAGAAAGAGTGGAAATGCTAAGTTGTGGTCCACACTCATTTCCCAGTGTTCTTTGGCTGGGTGAAGCTGGTTCTGTTCATTACTGATCAATTGGAATTAATTTGGATTCTCTCATTGTTGAAGAGAGCCACTTCCATCAGAATTAATCCTCATATAGTATTGTTGCTGAAGTATGTAATGATCTCCTGGTTCTGTTTATTTCACTCAGCATCAGTTCATGTAAGTCTCTCCAGGCCTTTCTGAAATCATCCTATTGGTCATTTCTTACAGAAAAATAATATTCCATAATGTTAATATACCACAATTTATTCACTCATTCTCCAATTGATGGGCATCCACTCAGTTTCCAGTTTCTGGTCACTACAAAGAGGGCTGTCACAAACATTTTTGCACATATAGGTCCCTTTCCCTTCTTTAATATCTCTTTGGGACATAACCCCAGTAGTTGCACTGCTGGATCAAAGAGTATGCACAGTTTGATAACTTTTTGAGTATAGTTCCAAACTGCTCTCCAGAATGGTTGGATCCAATCACAACTCCACCAACAATTCAGCAGTGTCCCAATTTTCTCACAGCCCATCCAATATTCATCAGTATCTTTTCCTGTCATCTTGGCCAATCTGACAGGTTGTTTGGGTATCTCAAAGTTATCTTAATTTGCACTTCTCTGATCAATAATGATTTGGAACACCTTTTCATATCAGTAAAAATAATTTCAATTTCATCATCTGAAAATTGTCTGTTCATGTCCTTTGACTATTTATCAACTGGAGAATGATTTGAATTCTTACAAATTTGAGTGAATTCCACATATATTTTAGAAATGAGGTTTTTATAAGAACCTTTGGATGTAAAAATATTCTTCCAATTTATTGCTTCCCTTCTAATCTTGCCTGGGTTAGTTTTGTTTTGTATACAAAAGCTTTTTAACTTGAGATAATCAAAATTTTCTATTTTGTGATCAATAATGATCTCTAGTTCTTTGGTCACAAATTCCTTCCTTCAAAGGTCTGAGAGACAAACTATCCTATGTTTTTCTAATTTATTTATAATCTCATTATTTATGCCTAGATCATGAACCCATTTTGATGTTATCTTGGTGTAAGTATGTGTCAATGCCTAGTTTCTGCCATACTAATTTCCAGTTTTCCCAGAAGTTTTTGTCAAATAGTGAATTTTTATCATAAAAGTTGGGGTCTTTGGGTTTGTCAAACACTAGATTATTAAGGTTATTGACTATTTTGTCCTTTGAACCTAACTTATTCCACTGATCAACTAATCTATTTCTTAGCCAATACCAAGTGGTTTTGGTGACCACTGCTTTATAATATAGTTTTAGGTCTGGTACAGCTAGGCCACCTTTATTTGATTTTTTTTAATAGGTCCCTTGAAATTTTTGACCTTTTGTTCTTCCAGATGAATTTTGTTGTCATTTTTTCTAGGTCATTAAAATAGTTTCTTGGGAGTCTAATTGTTATAGCACAAAATAGATTATTTTAGGTAGTATTGTTATATTTATTATATTTGCTGGACCCATCCAAGAGCACTTAATATTTTTCCAATTCTTTAGATCTTACTTTATTTATGTGGAAATTCTTTTCTAGTTTTGCTCATATAGTTCCTGACTTTCCCTTGGCAGATAGATTTCCAAATATTTATACTATCAACAGTTATTTTAAACGGAATAATTTCTCTTTGGATTTTGTTACTGATGTATAAAAATACTGAGTTATGTGTATTTATTTTGTATCCTGCAACTTTGCTAAAGTTGTGGATTATTTCTAATAGCTTTTTAATAGAATCTCTGGGGTTCTCAAATATACCATCTTATCTTCTGCAAAGAGCGATTTCCCCATTACCTACTTTAATTCCTTTAATCTCTTTTTCATCTCTTAATGCCAAAGTTTACATTTCTAACACAATATTGAATACTAATGGTGATAGTGGGGAACCTTGTTTCACTCCTGCTTTTATTAGGAATGGTTCCAATATATCACCATTACATAAGATGGTTTTAATTACATGCTACTGATTATTTTAAAGAAAAGTTCATTTATTCCTATACTCTCTGTTTTTTATTAGTGTTTTTAATAAGAATGGGTGTTGGATTTTATGAAATGCTTTTTCTGCATCTATTGAGATGATCATATGTTTTTTGTTATTTTGATTATTGATATAATCACTTTTGTTAACAGTTTTCCTAATATTAAACCAGCCCTTCAATTCCTGGTATAAATTTTACTTTGTCATGGTGTATTATCCTGGGAATGATTTTCTGTAATATCTTTGCTAGTATTTTATTTAAGATTTTTGCATCAATATTCCTTAGGGAGATTAGTCTTAAATTTTCTTTCTCTGTTTTTGTCTTACCTGGTTTAGGTATCAGTACCATGTCTGTTTAATAAACTATTTTTTCAAATAGTTTATATAGCATTGTAGTTAATTGTTTATTGAATGTTTGGTAGAATTCACATGTAAATCCATCTGGTCCTGGGGATTTTTTCTTAGGGAGTAGATTAATAAGCTTATTCTATTTCTTTTTCTAAAATGGGATTATTTAATGAATTTACTTCTTCCTCTGTTAATCTGGTCAACCTATATATTTGAAAGTATTCATCCATTTCATTTAAGTTATCAAATTTATTAGCATAAACTTGGCAAAGTAACTCCTAATTTTGCTCTAATTTCCTCTTCATTAGTGGCAAGTTCTCCCTTTTCATCTTTAAGACTAATAATTTGATTTTCCACTTTCCTTTTTCTAATCAAATTTACCAAGGGGTTGTCTACTTTGTTGGTTTTTTCATAGGACTAATTCTTAGTTTTATTTATTAATTCAATAGGTTTTATTTTACTTTCAATTTTATTTTTAGAATTTCAAGTTTAGTGTTTGGTTGGTGGGGTTTAATTTGCTTTTTCTAGCTTTTTTAGGTACAAGCCTAATTTGTTGATTTTCTCTTTTTCTATTGTATGCAAATGAGCCTCTAGAGGTATAAAATTTCCTTTTATTACTACTTTGGCTGTATTCCACACATTTTGGTATGACTTCTCATTATTGTCATTCTTTTAGGTGAAATTGTTAATTGTGTCTATGATTTGCTGTTTCACCTATTCGTTGTTTAGAATGAGATTATTTAGTTTCCAATTACTTTTTGGTTTATTTCCCCTGGTTTTTTATTGAGTGTAATTTTTATTGTATAATGAACTGAAAAGGATGCATTTACTATTTCTGCCTTTCTGCATTTGAATTTGAAGTCTTTGTGTCCTAATATATGGTCAATTTTTGTATAGGTTCCATGAACTGATGAAAAGAAAGTGTACTCCTTTCTGTCTCCATTTAGTTTTCTCCAAAGATCTATCATACCTAAATTATCTAGTATTCTATTTACCTCGTTAACATCTTTCTTATTTATTTTGTGGTTTGATGTATCTAGTTCTAAGAGTGTAAGGTTGAGATCTCCCACTATTATAGTTTTGATGTACATTTCTTCTTGCAGCTCTCTTAACTTCTCCTTTAGGAATTCAGATACTACGCCACTTGGTGCATATATGTTTAGTATTGATATTGCTTCATTACCTATGCTACACTTTAACAAGATATAGCTCTCTTCCTTATCTTTTTAAATTAGATCAATTTTTACTTTTGCTTGATCTGAGATCAGGATTGGCTACCCCTGCTTTTTTGACTTCATGTGAAGCATAGTAGATTCTTCTCCAGCCTTTTACCTTTACTCTGTAAAGTATCACCTTGCTTCCAGTGTGTTTTCTATAAACAATATAGTGTAGGATTCTAGCATTTAATCCAGTCTGCTGCACACCTGCACTTTATGGGGGAGTTTACCCCATTCACATTTATGGCTAAAATTAGTAGTTCTGTATTTCTGGCCATCTTCATATTCTGAGATTGTTCTTTTCTCTTTACTTTCCCCTTATCTCCTTCCCCAGTATTAAACTTACAAGCACTACTTGCCTTATGCAGCCCTCCCTCTTCAGAATTCCTCCCTCCCCCTTAGAGTTTCTTCCCTTTTCTTAAACTTTTTCATTACTATTTCTGTATTCCCTTCTATTTAGCCTACTCCTTCCCTTTCTCTTCCCACTTTTCAATGAGGATGGAGAACTTTCTCTGTTAACCAAATATGTCTAATATTTTCTCTTTGAACCAATTCTGGTGAGAGTAAGATTCACACTATATTCATCTCCCTCCCTTCTTTCCCTCAGATATAACAGGTTTCCCTTGCCTCTTCATGACATGTAGTACCTCCACTTTTCCCTTTTTCTGGTACAATTTATGTTCCATCTCTAGCTCCTTTTTTATATTATAACAGTAAAACCAAATTATACATGTGCTTTTTATGTATACTCATAACAGAAATACAGTTCTTAAGAGTTCTTTTACCTTTTTATGCTTCTTTTGAGTCCAATATTTGGAGATCAAATTTTTTGTTTAGGTCATTTTTTTCATCAGAAATAAATGGAATTCACCTATTTCATTGAATGTCCACCTTCTTCCCTGGAAGAAAATGCTCAGTTTTGCTGAGTAAGTTATTCTTGGCTGTATACTAAGTTTCCTTGTCGGATTCCAGTCCCTTCAATCCTTTAATGTGGATGCTGTTTAACCCCGAGTAATCCTTATTGTGGCTCCTGAGTATTTGGATTTTTTTTTCTGGCTGCTTGTAGTATTTTTTCTTTGGTCTGATAGTTCTGGAATTTATCTACAATATTTCTTGGAGTTTTAATTTTGAGATTTCTTTCAGAAGGTGATTGATTAAGTCTTTTTGATGATTTTCTGAAAAATAATGAGTAGGCTCTTTTTTTAATCATGGTTTTCAGGGAGTCCAATAATCCTTAAATTATCCCTCTTAGATCTATTTTCCAGATCTGTTGTTTTCCTAAGTTGGTATTTGAGATTTTTTTCCTATTTTTTTCTTCTTTCTTTCTTTCTTTCGGTTTTGCTTGACTAATTCTTGGTGTCTCCTCAAGTCATTTATTTCTATTTGTTCAGTTATGATTTTCAATGCATTATTTTCTTCATTTACTTTTTATTTCTTTTTGTCATTGTCCAATTGAGTTTTTAAATGAGTTGTTTTATTCTATGTTATTTTTTCCATTTGGCCAATTTTATTTTTTCAGGAGTTTTCTTTTTCCATTTCCCAAATTCTGTTTTTCAGAGAGTGTTTTCTTTTTCCATTCTATCTTTTAATGAATTACATGCCTTATCCATGCCTCTTGAAAAGCTTCCCTTTCCTTTCTCCATTTTTCTTCCAGCTCTCTTTTAACTCTTTTTATTTTCTCTATGAGAGCCTTATGTGTTGGTGACCAGATCATATTGACCTTTGGGTTTTCATCTAGAGATAAACTGTTTTTAGTCTCCTCAGTGTTTGAAATCTGCTCTCTTTCAGTATAGAACCTATCTATAATTAGAGGCAGGTTTGCCTTTTTACTCATTAAAAAAAATTTGCAGTCTGTTTATGGGGCAGTAAGATATTTCCCAGCTGCTTCTACATACACAGTGGCAGTGAAGCAGCAGTGGGACAGCAGTGACTATGCTGGGATTAGTGGTTGGTGCTAAGGTCATGCTGAGTCCCTCCTGATTTTGGGTGGATGTGGCCAGGTCCCAGAGACTCTAGCATTTCATGGTTATAGTTTTTACCCTCTGTTTTTATAACTTCTCTGCTGATCTACTGGCTTGCTTCCAGGGCAGAGTAGCTGATATTGTGGTAGAGTTCTCCCCATAGATTTTCCACTGGCAGAGACTACCTGCCACACCCCCCAACCTGCTCTCTCCAGTCCCTTGTCTGCTCAGCATGAGCTGTTCTTCTTTCTTTCATTGCCCCTCTGCCTGAGTCTGTCCCTGTTCCATCCTGCACATAAGCAAAAACAGACCTTTTCTAACAAATTTTGAGATTATTTTCTGTTGGTAATGTATTGTACTCCCAATATTCATGAGTTCTGACAGTCAAGCTCTAATTCAGAGGCTGAGTTTTATAAAATAGTTTGAGGGTAAAGGAGAGTCCAGAAAGACTTGTGTGTCTTCTCCACCATCTTGGCTCTGCCCCATAAGAAATATTTTAAAAAAGTCTTTTTGATTGACTAATATATATGAACTTGACTTCATAATAATAAAAAAAATTCATTTTTGTAAGATTTTGTGTTCCCATTTTTTCCTCTATCCCTCTTTTATCTGTTCCCTCATCAAGACAGCAAGTACTCTGAGATAGGTTAATATGTGCAATATTTTAAAACATATTTCCATATTTGTCATATGGTACAAGAAAAATCAGACAAAAAAGTGAAAATAAAAAACATGAGAAAAAAACAAACAAGCATAAAGTGAAAATATGTTTTAATCCATATTCACATACAATAGTTTTTTGAATGAATATGGTATTTTTCATCCCAAGAATATCAGAATTACCTTGAATAACTGCATTGTTGAGAAGAGTCAAGTTAATTGCAATTTATTATCACATAATCTTGTTGTTACTGGGTACAACATTCTCTTGATTTTGTTCAATTGACTAAGTTTCAGTTCATAAAAATTTTTCCAGACTTTTCTGAAATAAATTTGCTCATCTTTTTTCATAGAAATTACACTCATTATACCATACCTTATTCAGCCATTCCCTAGCTGATACACTTCAACTAAGTTTCCAATTACTTGATGCTACAAATAGAGTTGGTATAAACACTTTTTTAGCACATGGGTCCTTGTGAATCTTTAATGATTTCCTTAGGGTACAGATGGATTAATGAGACTGATGGATCAAAGGGTATGCAGAGTTTTATAGCCATTTGGCCATAGTTCTAAGTTGCTTTCCATAATGGTTGATTCACTTCATAACTCCACTAATAATACATTACTTTCATAGTTTTCTCACATACTCTCCAACATTCATCATCTTTTCCTGTCATAGTAGCCAATCTGAGAGGTTTGATATAATAACTCAGAAATGTCTTAATGTGCATTTCTCTAATCAATAGTGATTTAAAGCATTTTTATATATCATGAGAAATGATGAATTTCTTCATCTAAAAATTGTCTGTTAATATTATTTGACAATTTTCAATTTGGAATGACTTGAATGTTTATAAATTTGAGTCATTTCTCAATATATGTTTAAAAATGATGTCTTTATAAGAAAAAAATGGTTATAAAAGTGTTTTGCAATTTTCTGCTTCTAATCTTGACTGCATTTTTGCTTATGCAAAAACTTTGTAACTTAATATAAACAAAATCATCCATTTTGCATTTCATCATATTCTCTACTTCTTCTTTGGCCACAGATTTCTCCCTTCTTGACAGATCTGACAGATAGACTATCTCTTGTTCTTCCAATTTGCTTATAGTATTATCCTTTTTGTCTAAATCATGAACCCATTTTGACCTTATCCTGCTATATTATGTGAAGTACTAGTCAATGCCTAGTTTCTACCTTTCTATGTTCCAGTATCTCCAGCAATTTTTGTCAAACAGTGACTTGTTACAGAAGCTGGAGTTTTGGGGTTTATCAAACATTAGATTACTATAGTCATTTGACTATTGTGTCTTGTGTACCTAACCTATTTCACTGATTCTCTACTCTATTTCTTAGCTAAATCCAAATGCCTTATAAACATTCATAAACCATATCACTGTTTTATAATATAGTTTTAAGTCTGGCACAGCTAGGCCACCTTAGTTTGCATTTTTCCCATTAATTCCTTTGAAATTCTTGGCTTTTTGTTCTTTCAGTTGAATTTGGTTTCTTCAATTTCTTTTTCTTCTATTATTGATAAATAATATTTCTGGAACAATATTAAATAATAGTTGTGATAAAGGGCAAACTTGTTTCACTGCTGGTCTTTTGGGGAATGCTTCTAGATTAACCCCAATACATTTAAAACTTGCTCATGTTTTCAGATAGACGCATCTCATCATTCTAAGAAAAAACTTCATTTATTCTGATACTCTCCAGCATTTTTATTAGGAATAGGTGTTATCTTTTGTCAGATTCTTTTTCTGCATGTATTGAGATAATATCATTTCTGTTAGTTTTGTTGTTGATGTAGTCACTCATGCTGATATTTTTCCTGATATTGATTCAGCTCTGCATTCATTGTATAAATCTTATGTGGTCATAGAGTATTATTGGGCTGATAAATATGTCATCTCTTTGTAATATTCTATTTAAAATTTTTGTATCAATATTCACTAAGGAAAATTGCCCTATAATTATTTTTGCTCCTTACTGGTTTTGGTATCAGTATGATAATGGGAATTTGGTAGGACTCTTCCCCTATTTTCCCAAATATTTTTTTTATTTTTAATATTTAAAGGTTTTGATTTTCAAAATAAATGCATAGATACTATTCAACATTCACCCTTGTAAAAACTTGTGTTCCAAATGTTTTGTCCCTCCCTTTCCCTTCCCTACTCCTTCAAAAGCAAGTAATCCAATATATGTTAAACATGTCCAGTTCTTCAATACATATTTCCACAATTATCATTCTTCACAACAAAAATCAGATCAAAAAGGGAGAAAAATAAGAAGAAAAACAAAAATCAATCAAGCAAAAAAAAAATGTGAAAATGCTATGTTGTGATCTATACTCATTTCCCACATTCCTCTCTTTGGAGGCAGATGGCTCTCTCCATCACAAGACCATTGGAACTGGTTTGAATCATCTCTCTGTTGAAAAGAGCCATATAATCTTGTTATTGCTATATACAATTTTCTCTTGGTTCTACTAATTCACTTACCATCAGCTCGTGTAAGTCTCTCCATGGCTTTCAGAAATCATCCAACTGATCATTTCTTATAGAACAATAATATTCCATAAAATTCATATGCCATAACTTATTCCTCCATTCTCCAATTGAAAGGCATCCACTCAGTTTCCAGTTTCTTGCTACTACAGAAAGGATTGTCACAAACATTTTTTGCACATGTGGATTCCTTTCCCTCCTTTATGATTTTTTTGGGATACAGGGCCAGTAGAGACACTGCTGGATCAAAAGGTATGCACAGTTTCATAGTTTTTTGGGCATAGGTAAACTGAACTTTAAATGTGTCCCTAATTTCACCCATGTAAACTCTCTCGGCATATCTGCAGATTTTCCTCTTGCCTCAGGAGAAATTCTTCATCTTTAATTTCAAAAAATCATCATTGGCCAGGCCTGTAATGATGTATTATTGAGCTTATATTCAAAACCTTGCCAAAGCTTGAGTTCTTCTGATATTGATTTGATAAACTCAGGGTTATATATCAAATGCGATGTCCCCTTTGAGTAGAAATCTAACAACATTTATCTATATACATATATGAGCATATGATATGCATGTAAGGAAGATGTTTATGTATATTAAGTCACAACATAGAATAGTATAGTATAATAGAGCCTGCTCTCAAGTCAAGATAATGCAATTCAAAATTTTGTCTTTTACATTTATTAGCTCTGTGATGTTGGATAACTAATTTGATTTCTCAGTAGCCTAAGCAACTAAGAATAGGGGCTTATTTGCATCAGTGTTTGAGATCTGCATTTCTTTGGAAGAATATATACATATACATATATCAGCAACAAAGTTTTATCTATTTTGTTGACTTTATTAGTTTAATAGTTTTCTTAATTTCAGTGTCATAATATAACATATAACACATCATTATACACAATAATATAATATATTGCATAATCTCTACATATGTGCATATGTAAATGTACATATGCGTAGACATATTATTAGTTGTGGTCATGATTACTTCAATATCTATTTCTATGATTATTTTATGTTACCAGATGTCTGGCAGCCAGAGAATATCTGTACACATTTGAAATTTTTTAGGAATATAATAGAGAAACATCACAAGGCTGATTGGGATTTTTTTTTTTTACTTATAAGTATGTCATTTACCTATTTATATTTGTTTTTCTTTTAAAATTTTTCAGGGACTTTTAAAAATTACTTTTTTTTTCAAAATATATGCAAAGATAGTTTTCAAAATTCACCCTTCTAAAACCTTGTGTTCCAATATTTCCCCCCCTCCCCTCCCCCTTCCCTCCCCAGATGGCAAGTAATGTAAGATATGTTAAACATATGGAATTCTTCCATACATATTTCCATGATTAATCTGTTGCAGAAGAAAAATCAGATCAAAAAGGAAAAAAAAATAAGAAAAAAAAAAAACAAAATGCAAGTAAACAACAAAAAAAAAAATGAAAATACTATATTATGATCCATACTTAGTCTGCACAGTCCTTTCTCTGGTGCAAATGGCCCTCTCCATCACAAGTCCATTTGTATTGGCCTGAATCACCTTGATGCAGAAAAATGCTGCATATATCAGAATTTATCATCACACAGTCTTGTTTTTGTGTAAAATGTTCTCCTGGTTCTGCTCACTTTAGTTAGCATCAGTTTATGTAAGTCCTTCCAGGATTTTCTGAAATCTGCCATTTCATCATTTTTTAATAGAAAAATAATACTCCTTTATATTCACATACTATAACTCATTCAGCCATTCCCCAGCTGATGGGAATCCATTTCATTTCTACTTCTTTGTTACTATAAATAGAATTGCTAAAAACATTTTTTGTACACATAAGTCCTTTTCCCTCTTTTATGATCTTTTTTGTGATACAGACCCTGTAGGATCTTGCATCAAATGGTGCGCACAGTTTTTTGGCCCTTGGTGCATACTTTCAAATTAGTCTCCATATGGTTGAATAACCAAATAGATTATATAGTATAGGAATTAACCGTTATTCAAACCTTTGGTAGAATTCATTTGTAAATCTATCTGGCTCTGGATATTTTTTCTTAAGGAAATAACTGATAGATTGCTCAATTTCTTTTTTCTAAAATGGGACTATTTATTTTATTTCCTCTTCTATTAATTTGAACAAATTTTATTTCTATAAATTTTTGTTCATTTCAATTAGATTTTTTGCATGCAATTCAGCAAAATACCTCATAATCACTGCTTTAATTTTTTCTTCATTGGTGATAATTTTACTCTTTTCATTTTTGTTATGGTATATTGGATTTCCTCTTTTTCTAATCAAATTAAACAAAGTTATATTTATTTTGTTGGAACTATTTATTAGTTTAATAGTTTTCTTACTTTCAATTTCATTAATCTCTCCTTAGATTTTCAGAATATCTAATTGGGTATTTAATTGGGATTTTAAATTTTTTCTAGCTGTTTTTAGTTGCAAGCCAAATTATTTGATATCCTCTTTCCCTGTTTTATTAATGTAAGTATTTAGAGATATAAAATGTACTTTAAGAATTGCTTTGGCTGAATCTTACAAGTTTTGGTATGTTGTCACGTTAGTTTCATTTTCTTGGATGAAATTATTGTTTATATGATTTGTTGTTTGAACCATTCATTTTTTTTTCTGGATCAATTTTTTAAAAATTTATTTTATTTGCAAAAACAGAGATAGAAAATAGAAATACAGAAAAGAAATACAAAACAACATAGAATGGTGTCATGTGCCCAACAGAACATCAGGAAGGAGTCAAAACATACAACAACAAATTACTAGAAGAAGACACTATATATTTTAGTAGAAGAAAGTATATTCATGAATGTCCATTTTTTCCTTACTTTCTTATAGATTGTTCTTTGATTTTCTGTTGTGCATCTTATTTACTTTATTTTTTGTCCCACTTTCATTCCCACCACTATCCCAAAACAAGCTATAATTATGAAAGGAAATATTTATGTATACATATGTAGATATATACTTACATACACACACTCTCACCCACACATAATCCATATACACACAAATGTCTTTTCTATCCCTGCTGCCTCTTTAATTAAATTCTGCTCCAAAACTTGCCTTTTTATTACTTAATCTTCCCCCACCCAAGGATTCCTCCTCTTTTGTTCTTCTCTCATCTTTTGCTTTCCTATCTCTTCCCTCTTATTTTCCTTATAGATTTTGGAAGGTTCTACATGCTTCATGGTATATATGTAGTGTTGTCTATTGAACCCAGTCCTGACATGAGTAGGTTTTCAGATCTAGGCATCCTCTTCCCCTCTCTAAATGCCTCTGTGTCTATTCTTCCTCTGCACCTCATGTGTACAAAATGATTAATATTTTACCTTAACTTTCCCAATCTTTCCTTTGAGCTAACTTCTTGTTGATATGAATCTTAAATGCACATGCATATTGAAAACATATGCAATTTGTGCATGTTTAAGCAGTTTATGCATATCAAGTTCCTTAAAACTGATCTTTCATATTGGTTCTTATGTATTAAATATTCTGTTAAATTCAGGTTTGATTGATAGAAAATCCTGAAAATCTAAAAGTTTGTTGAATATCAATTTTTTCATTCAAAATTTTATGATGAATGTTGAAAGGGGTGTGGGAAAACTGTGTCACTAACACATTGTTGGTGGAGTTATGAACTGATCCAACCATTCTGGAGAGCAATTTGAAACTATGCCCAAAGGGCTATCAAACTGCACATGCCCTTTGATCCAGGAGTGTTTCTACTGGGCTTATATTCCAAAGACATCATTAAAACAAGAAAAGGATCTATGTGTGCAAAAATGTTTGTAACAACCCTTTTTTATAGTGGCAAGAAACTGGAAACTGAGTGCATATCCATCAGCTGGAGAATGGCTGAATAAGTTGCAGGGGTCCTCAAACTATGGCTTGCAGGCCAGATGTGGCAGCTGAGGATGATTATTCCCCTCACCCAGAGCTATGAAGTTTCTTTATTTAAGGCCCACAAAACAAAGTTTTTGTTTTTACTATAGTTTTGCCCTCCAACAGTCTGAGGGACAGTGAACTGGCCCCCTATTTAAAAAGTTTGAGGACCCCTGAGATATGAATGTTATGGAATATGATTGTTCTATAAAAAAAGATCAGAAGGATGATTTCAGAGAAGACTGGAGAAACTTATATGAACTTATGCTAAGTGAAATAGAACCAGAAGAACATTCTGCACAGCAACAGCAAGATTATATATGATCAATTCTGATGGACACGGCTCTTTTCAGGCTAATTCCAATGGTCTGGTGAGGAAGACAGACATGTACCCACAAAGAGAACTGTGGAGACTAAATGTGGATCACAACATAGTTATTTTCACCTTTTTTTGTTATTGTTTGTTTGTCTTTTGTTTTTTTTCTCATTTTTTCCTTTTTTTTTCATTTTTTCTTGTGCACATGATAATTGTGGAAATATGTATAGAGGATTGCACATGTTTAACATTGGATTATTTGCCATCTGAGGTAGTGGGGAGAAAGGAGGTAAAAAATTTGTAACATAGGATTTTGCAGGGGTGAATGTTGAAAATTATCTATGTATATGTTTCAAACAAAAACTTCAATAAAACCCCTCAAATTTATAGATGATTTTACTGGATATAATAATTTTGGCTACAGACCTAGTTTTTTTGTTAGTAGATATGAGTCTTGGACTTGCAGTCCTTAATTATGGCTGCTGCTACATCTTATACGATTCTAATAATAGCTCCACCATATTTGAATTGATTTTTTTCTTGTTTCTTGCAAAATTTTCTCTTTGATCTGGGGGCTTCAAAATTTGTCAATAATAACTTGTGTGTTTTCTAAATAAGATCTCTTTGAGGTGTTAATTTCTACTTTCCTCTCATCTTCTATCACTCCAGGACAATTTTCTTGGATTATTTTCTGCATTACTGTGTCAAGGTTCTCTTTTTGGTCACAACTTTCTGGCAGTCCAATTATTCTTATATTTTCTCTTTTTGATCTGCTCTCCACATCTATCATTTTTCTTAGAAGATGTTTTATATTCTGTTCTATTTTCTCATTTTTATAATCTTTTTTTGTTATTTCTTTGTCTCTTGCAGCTTTACTGGCTTCCCCTGTCTTAATTTTAATTTTCAAATAATTATTTTTAACTTTGAGACTCTACCCTCATTTTCTAGTTGGTTAACTTTTTTCATAATCTTGTTCTTTTTCTTGGATGGTTTTTATTTATGTTTTAAAATTTTCCTCTATGTATCTCATTTGATTTAAAAATTTTTTTTTGAATTCTTCTATAAATTCTCTCTGCTCAGGAAGTCATTTCATGTTACTCTTTGGGGGCAGAAGTTTTTATTTGTTTGTTTGTTTGTTTGTTTGTTTTTACTATAGTGTCCTCTTCTGAAGATGAACCCTGCCTTTCCCTGTTCCTATGATATTGTTCAATGGTGGGCTTCTCTCTTCTTTGCTGGTTCATTTTTTTAAATAAGAGGTTTTAGTGTAAGCCATCTCTAATTGTGGGATGGGGGGTGGTATCTTAAACTTCCCTTTAATTCTCCATTCTGACCAGGAACCCCAAACCAAGAGCTCTACTCTCCTGCATATGCCTATTGCCATCAGTGTCCCTTCTCTACTTCTACATTCACTGGATGCTGCTTATTTGTCATTCAGGGCCACATCCCAACAGCACAGCTGGACCTGGCATTCCCAATCAGCTGAGATTCAGTCTTTCTTGATACAAACTCCAACTTGATAAATAGTCTGGGTGGTGAAAGTCTCTGTGGTTCCTGCTGAGGCTTTAGTCACACCCAGCTAGCCCAAGTGGTCCCCACTTTGATGTTTCTGCACAGCTAGACTAGGTGTGTTTGCACTTCACACAAGTTAACCCCTAGCCAAGCATCTTTCTTCAGATCATTTCAGGTTGTGCAAGGAGGTCCCCCATTCTGACCCACATCTTCTTTATTTTTCACCAGCTGTGTTCATTCTGAGGCAGAAATGCATTCTATTTGTGGGGAAAATATGGAGAACTTGAAATTTATCAACTTATTCTTCCATCTTTCCAGAATCATTCCTTTAACTCACTCTTTCTTTAGGATTAGATTATTTAGTTTCCAATTAATTGTTGATTTATTTTTTCATGAGTCTTTATTACACATATATTATCATTATCATTGCATCATTATCTAAAAAGGATGAATTAATATTTCTGCCTTTTTCATTTGATTGTAAAGTTTTTATGCTATAATACATTATCAATTTTTTTCAGGTGCCATTTATTAAATGAAGGAAAAGTATATTATTTTCTATACCCAAAAGTATATTATTTTCTATACCAATTCAGTGTTTCTTAGTTTATTCTTAGTATTTCTTAGTCCACAATCTACTTAGTCATTTCCTAGAATTTATTACACACCTACTAAATACTATTTCAATAATCCAGGAGTAATTAGGGTGGCCACCATAGTGGCTATAGTATCAGAGAAGAAAATGGTAATTATACAAAAGATGGTGTAAGGATAGAAATGACAGAATGCACACACATACACACACACACACTCACACATGCATATACACATACATAGATACAGTAAGACATATAGAGATGTGTGTACTAATATAAATATATGTATATGTATAAATATATACTCATATATACATTTATATATATATATATATATATGTATTTATCAACCCATTTATCTATTCACCCATCAATATATTCATCTATTTGTCAGCAGTCCACCCCAATATGAGTCCATTTTAGAAGTGGCAATATGGGAAATTCTTTTGTACTTCATAAACTTAATTTTTAAGAGAGTAGAGCAGCTTTTTTTCCCACCAGCCAATTGGGCCCTGTGGACAAAGCCCCAACACTTGGTACCTTCTTCATAGTTGAGCCTAATCTTCCAAAAGAAAAATTCCTCTTCAGTACATATATGGAAATCCTAAGTCTTCAGTTGGTTTCTCTTTGTAATAAATAGACCTGAAATACATTTGAAGATAAATTAACTTTTCCTTTTAAAAGTCCTAAGCTTTTCCACACTCAAAATAAGCTTTTCAGAATGGTGCAATTTTTGCATATTCTTGGCTTCAGAGAGTACTCTAGGCAACCTCCATGTATTGTCTCTGCATAGTAATATGTCAGCTCTTGGGGGTCAGGGAATTTCTCTTTTTCATATTTTTATTCCCAGAACTCAGCATATTATTTGGTACTTAGTAAGTCATTTTCTCATTTTTCATTCATTCATAATATCATCCACAGATTGCCGCCTCACCTTTTAAATTCATAATGGAATTATATGCATATTTTTATTGTTTTCTCAATCAGAATTTTACTAAATAATTTTCCTTCTTTCCTTCATAAGCTTTTTTGTGTGTTTTCTGGGTAGGTGCTGGAGGGCTTCCAATTTCAAAGTGTCAAATTATCACGTGAAATCATGGGAACAATTCAAAAAAAGGAATAGCTACAAATTACAAAAGAAAAAAAATGCTCAAGGTGAAATTCTTGGGGGGCTGGGGAAACCTCTTTAATATGACACCCAATGGAACAGATGGATCTGTCTTTTAGGCTTCTGTTCTGGGAACCAGCTGTTTAATTATATCCTAATTAATTAAGAAAAGGGCTCCTGTGTGATTTCAGTAGTACAGAGCAGAAGGGTAATCTGGGAAAAGCATGTGCATGCAAAAGAGATGCAAATTAAAACAAATAAAGTTGGGAATGTAGTTCTTCCCTACCTGAGTTACTTTCTCAAATGAAGAAAGCATGGATGTTTGTTGCTTTTCCTTTAGCCAAGTAACCTAGAACAATAGTTCGCATGACTGCCCATTGTAACGTTCGACTAGCTTTTGTGGAGGTCTTTCAGACTGGCCTTGGTCTTTAGATAGAGATAGAGATGAAGGCAGAATAGCCACTAAGAGGATTGTCACAAATAGAATGTCTCATTTCCAGTCCTTCTCAGCCCTTAAATACTCTATTACAATTATATCATCACAGGATACTGATTATGTGTGAACTAGAGAATCATTATATCACCATGCTAAACATTTAAATCAGTTTATGTATACTAGAAGACCATCATCTCATCAATTCAACTGAGTTAACATCTCGTTGTAAGTATCCTTATTTCAAGTATACCTCTCCAGAGTTCTAGCCCTCTACATCTCTAACACAGGTGGTCATGCCCTACCTGACTTCTCAGGGAGGGGAGAACACCAAAGCAGATATTGTCAGCAGGTTTCCGCTGGATTGAAGGGTATTACTTGAAAAAGGTATACATAAATTCATCAGCATAGGAGCTATTACATAATCACATAGTAATATAACACAGGATAGTAGTGATGTAACAAACAACATGAATCACCATTAGGAGCTATACATGTCCATAAGTCTTAGAAGGAGGTTATATAAATAACATTCACACATACATCTCCTTCAGCAGCCAAGAGATACTCCAAAACCAATCTATTGTTCATTACTTCATGTGTCAGGGAATCCAATGATTCCTGCAGGGTTTGAAGTTCTGCATCAGTCTCATCAACAATTTTTGATGTTCACTGTCATGTTTTTTCAGTGTCATATGTTGTCAGAGATGGAACCACCCAATGTTTCTTGGGGTTTTCTCCTTTGTTTCAAGGATTTTCTCTGTCTCTCTTTGATGGACAAGGCAAATACAGCTCATTGGCACCCATCTGATTACTTCTCCATCTGTAGAGATAGAAGCAAATCCTCTCACCCAAGCAGCTAACTTATCTGGTCCCTTCCATTCACCATTTTCTAGATTTCTCCACATCACCTGGTGATCATCTAAAGATAATGGAGCTGCTCTCACTGGACACTGCCCTTCTTGGAGGGTTATAAAACCTGTCTGCCAGAGCCAGTACAACTTTATCAAAAATCAAAAAATTAATAGTGTAAAGAGCTAAATTTAAAAGTTCTCTAGGGTTACCTGTGTAACCCTTTCTTTTGTTTTTTAAGGAGTATCTTGATGTTCCTGTTTCTCCTCTCTACTATTGCCTCTCCTTGAGGATTAAAAGATATGACAGTGGTGTGTAAAATATGATACTATGCACAAAAGTGTGCAAAATGTTTAGAAATATATGCAGGTCCATTATCTGTTTTTATTGTTTGTGGCACACCCATAATTGTAAAAGCTTGTAAGTAATTAAGTGACTTGGGCAGTAATGCAAAAGTTAATCCTGAAAAGATGTCTATTACAACATGGATAAAAGACAGACAACCAAAAGATTTACAATGGATCACATCGATTTGCCAAATTTCTTTGAGTTTCAAATCACAAGGATTCTTCCCTAGAGGGAGGGTAGGAACATGGAGAGGAAGGCAAGCTGTACAGACTTTTACTATGCTCCTAGCTTCCCCTTTTGTTATCCCAAATTGCAAATGTAAAGCTCGAGCCACCTAATGATATTTAGAATGAGATTCCTTGAACTGCCTGAAATAAAGAAGTATTGACTAACATGGTTAGAAGGGTATCTGCCTTTGGATTTCCATTAAAAAAATAGGACCTGGAAGTCCACCATGAGAATGGACGTGCAAGATATAAATCTTACCTGGATGTTTTTTCACTTGCTCTTGAAGTTCTTTAAGGAGCTGATATATATTGGAAGCTTTGGGCTGTGGTAATTCTTTGTACCACAGTTAGATAGGATATTTACATCTCCTGAATAATAATATAATAAAAATAATAAGATAAGCTCACATGATTACATACAATTCATTCTACTGAGTGGGCTGAAAAGGAATTCTGACTACTCCCTTCATAGTTAAGTCATGAAAGTACACAGCACAAATATTATGTTTGGATGCATCTGTAAAGATAGTTGATCCTTTAAGAGGAACCTTAGAAAATTTTTCTTCAAAAATCCATTGCCAATTATCTAATAGCCAGGTTATCTTTAATGGAGACGCATGTATAAAATTTGGAGCTGTGGCCAATAAAATTTGCCACTCTGGGATGGATTCACAGCATAAATTAATTTGTGAATTGGTGTAAAATGTGTATATCTTGTCAGGTCTTATCCCAGATAATTGTACTGCTCAATTAATGGTCTTTAATAAGATTCTAAGCACAAGCACTGGGTAAGGAGTAAAGCCTTGGTCTGGTTGTGATGGTAGGTTCACCCACTTGATCACACTGTCTCTTTCATGAAGGACTGCTGTGGGTGCCTCTTCTGTATCAAAAACTGATATGTCCAATGGTTTTGAGTGACTCTTTTAACCACATTAGGATAGAGCCAGTTTAACTTTTCTCAAAGACTCTGTAGCTTCTTTTGTAAACTGGCATGGTGAATTTAAAGCACTGTATTCCTTTAAAATGTCATATAATGGTTGTAATTGATAGATAGTTAAGCCTAACATTGGACACATCCATTGAATATCTCCTATCAATTTCTAAAGTCATTAAAGTTGAACACTTTTTTCTTATTTCAGCCCACTCAGCAGACTGAACTTTTCTGTTCTTAAAGAAAGATTTTGTACTGTCAGTACCTCAGAATATACTTCATACCCTAAATATTGAAAAGGAGCATGCCTTTGAATTTTTTTTCTGGAGCTATATGCAATTTATAGTTTCTTAGTGTTTCTATGGTCTTTTGTAGACATACTTTTAACATTTTCTCCTCAGGTCTACATCCCAAGATATCATCCATGTAATGTAACAACATAACTTTTGGAAATGTTTTTCTTACTGGAGTAAGAGCAGCAGCCACATATATTTGACAGTTTTGCCACAGGGAATGAAAAATAGCCCTATTTTCATTCCCTGTGGCAAAACTGTCCATTCATATCTTTTATAACGCTCAACTAAATTAACACTGGGTACTAAAAAATCTTTTCATATCTTCCTTGTCTAGAGGAATAGAATAGAAACAATCCTTAATGTCTAACACAAAGAGGCCATTCTCTCAGCAACTGAGTAGGAGATGGAAGTCTAGGCTGAAGAGTCCCTATAGTTTCCATCTGTTCATTTACTTTTCTTAAATTAGTCAACATCCACCATTTTTCAGATTTTTTTTTTTACAACAAATACAGGAGAATACAGGAGAATTCTAAGGACTTACAGAAGATTGTAAATATCCTTGGTCAAGTTGCTCTTGTACTATATCTAATAAGGTCTCAATTTTTTCACTTGTTAATGTCCACTGTTCCACCCTCAATAATGTATCAGTTTTCCATTGAAGGGGAACAGTGTGAGAGTGCAGGCAGGTCTTCAACAGCAGCCCTGCCTAAAAAGCCAAAGTACTCATGTGTAATCCTAAATCTTGTAAGATGTCTCTTCCCTATAGATTGATGGGGATTTTTTCTACTACAAATGAAGTAAAAACTCCTGTTTCACCTTCAAATATCCATCTCAAAGGGGTAGTACTAACTTCAGCTGCTATTTATCCTCCTATTCCAGACATATATGTGTCTGCCTTAATCTTTGGCCAATGACTGGGCCAATTGTCACTTGTAATGCCTGTAGGGTTTCCACCTTTTCATTGGTATGCCATTTACATAGACAGTGAGCATAGGATGGTCAGCTGTGACAGCTGGAGTCCAGAATATTCCTGGATTCTGTTGCTGGGAGTCAAAATCTGGTTGAATATCACCAAATTGCCTATAAGGTATATGTATCCATAAGCCTGATGATACTACTTCTCCTGGTTAATAAGTCACATATTGTCTACCTGTATTAATGACTGGGATATTAGTTAGACATTCTCCAGTTTCCCAAATGTATGGAGTAGACACTATTTTGTAAACACTCTATGGAGGTGAAATGGTCAAGCCTACTGTGCCTGGAGGCAAGGCATCCATAGGCTGGACAGTGACAAGATTTCACTTCTCCAGGGGATATCTCAGTAGTCCCAGCTGCATACAATTCTATTCTCCCCAAATGTAATTTCTTTCCCCCATGAGGTTCCTTCTCGGCTGATTGATCATGTAATCCCTTTCTTCCTTCAGATTGCTTGTTGGCTTATTGTTCATGTGGAAGTACTGAACTTTTAAAGAATCTCTGGGTATAACACAGGCAGCCATCATGTTCCAAATATTTTTTGCCTGGGGCCCTGAAGTAGAGCCCTACCTCTGGTTTCCATGAGCCAATCTACATTCTGATGCTCAATGGAAGACTTTGTTGCATTTTGGACATAGGGTTTTGGGTTTTGTTCTCCCACCCCATCTTATCTGAGCTTTCAGATGCCCTACTTTACCAGGGTGAAAGCATTGACAAGTCTCTCTGGAAGTTCCTTGCCAAAAGGGATTTTGTCTTCTCATGTTGAGATTTTGAGAAGTCTGTATCATAGCTGGGTATAAAAGATATTTGTGCCCACTGTGGCACAGCATCTTATGATCCCCTCTAAAGGAGCATCCTTGTATAGATCTAGTATACTTCTTCTACAAACCTCATTAGCATTTTCTTTAGGAAGTTGTCTTATTATAATTTCTTTTGCTACATTTTCACCAATGGTTCATATGACAGCTGTCTGCAGGTGTCATACAAAATCAGAAAAGGGTTCATTTGGACCTTGTACTATTTTCTTGAAGGCTTCCCCTCTATCTTGTCTTCCTGGGGGGGTGTCCCATGCTTTGATAGCAGCAGCAATTTGGTCATTTGCTTCCATAGGGTAATTAATCTGTGCTAAAGTGTCTGCATAAAGACCTAAGCCTGCTAATTGATCAAAGGTGACTGGTATATTAACTCCAGGTTACCTCTTTTGTAGGACTTGTATTCTACAGAGTTCACTATACTCAGAAAGCCACAACACGTTTTGTGCATCTTTTAAACATGTCCTTGCCATAGATTTCCAATCATTAGGGGTTAAAACTTCTAAAGCCAAATTCTGTAATAACATCTTAACATTAAAATATGTAGACCCATAAAGAGTGCAAGCCTTTTTCAGATCTTTGATAATTTCCAAATTAAATGGAGTGTATTCTCTTTTTTCTTGACCTGAAGAATCAAACTCTTCAATCAGAAGATACGCTTGTATTCTCAAATCAGATGTATCCTGTCCTTCATCTTTACTTTTAATTAATGCCTTTTGTAATTGTGTCATAGGGGGTGGATAAAGGTGCTGTATGGGTAATGCTGATTGAGAAACACCACACTCCTTAATTTCATCAGCACTGTATTTAACTCCTTTCTTCAATTTAACTCCTTTCTCCAATTATTCATGCTTTTCAACTGCTTTGTCAGTACCATCCCTCTCCTGCTCTTTCTCCTTTTTCTTTATTTTAAAATTTGTGGGATTCCTTAAAGTTGATTGTATTACTTTGTATATATGAAATGTTTCCTCAGGAATTAAATCAAGGCCATTATTATTATAATATTCAAGTAGATGTTTTCCCACTAGATTCCATGTATCTGGCTCTAATTTTTCTTCCTTAGAGAACCAAGGAGAAATGTACTCTAACATTTCTAAGAGTCCAGTGAATTGCTCCTAAGTTACCAACAAACCTTGTTTCTTTATTAACTTAATTTGTTATTAACTTTATTAACCTCAGCCTTTAAATACCCTATTACAATTACATCATTGTAGCATACTGAATATGTGTGAACTAGAGAACCATTACATCACCATGTTAAGTACTAAGCATATGTATACTAGAGAACCATCATCTCATCAATTCCATTGAATTAACACCTTGTTATAAGTGTCCTTCCTTCAAGTATACTTCTCCAAAGTTCTGGCCCTCTACAGCCTATTGTCTATCAAAGAGACAAATTTAGGTATACCCTAAGATCAACATTAGGGAACAATAAACCAAAATTTAATAGGTTACCCTAAGGCTTCTTCAGATTAAAAAAGATTATATTGCACTATTTTGAAAATTGTTTCTGCAAAAACTGCTTATAAGCTGAGTTTTTAAACTATTTAGAAGCTAAAGAAAGTCAAGTAACAAACCTCAGCTGAAAATGTTTGTCAGTTTATAAACCTATAAAAATAGTTGCTTATCACATGCAGTATAGAGCCAAATGAATTGGATTGAACTGAAAGAGCATTGTCCAGATTTCTCCATTAATTACTTAAGGCCTTATCTGCTGCATTTTAAATGGTCTTCTTTCCCTCACCTCCTACTTCTTGGAGAAACTCTCTCTCTCTCTCTCTCTCTCTCTCTCTCTCTCTCTCTCTCTGAAGATCGTGTATTTTTAAATCGACAGGAGACAGGAATTCAGGTTAGGGGAAAACCGTCAGTCTTTATTCTTAGTGAAGAAGGATCGGAGGTGGAAGAGAATCGGCGATAGCAATGTGTGCAGCTGAGTCAAGAAGCTAGCTCGACCAGCAGCCACACAACCAGCAGCTCGGAGTCTCCAACCCAGGCCCAATCTCTCCCAGCTTCTCTTCCTCTCTCTCTCTCTGACTCCACTCACCAAAATCGTCATTTCCTATACAACACATCAGGACTTGCACGGAGAGTGGGCAGGGACCATTCTTTATCCAATCATGTATATTAATAGAGTATAGCCCAATTACTATTTAGCCTCACGAACTTGGGACCTCAGTGCATCAACTCAAACCTCAGCCCATTACATCACATCTCTCTTTCTCTCTCTCTCTCTCTCTCTCTCTCTCTCTCTCTCTCTTTCTGTTTCCCTCTCTTTTTCTGCCCTCACTCCCCCTCTCTCTTACTCTCTGTCTCTCTCTGTCTCTCTTTCTCTCTCTTAACTATAATTGCTGCTAGCTCTAGAAAATGACCAGGAAAATAGCTCCTGAATATGTGAGAGGGGAAAGGTCTAGAAAAGGGAAGTGGTGTTCATTAACACAATAGTGAATGTATGCAGAAAGCATCAGATTGGATTGTTCAGATGTTCATTTGGCTATTTAAGGCTTTTTACTAGTGTCTATACTTGTTCAGAAGAACTAAGAATATATAAGGAAAGTAATCCTAGACTTTTCAAAGATATTTAATGTCTTTTATAGGGGAAACTTCATGAAAAGTTTTAAAGTTAAAATGTCCTTGAGAGTCAGTTTTTCTTGGTTTGATAAAGAAGCTGAAATCCAGAGATTTAATTTGTATAACTTAATTCTCTTCTAGCGATTATTTATGAGCTAGCCTTCAAGGACAGGTAGCATGTCTGGGTGGACAGGGCTCTAGCTTTAGAATAAAAAATATTTGTCCTATAGTCATACCTCTGACATATACTGACTCTGTGATCCTAAGAAAATCACAATTTCTTAGCATCCATGAACAACTCTTCAAGCCTATCATTGCTATAGTATTGATATATTTCTCATCCAGTGTTCTCTATTCAAATGAAATCAGATGTCCACATCATCCTTTCTCACATATCCTAAATAGTTTTTCACTCTATTGTACTTATATTTATTTTGTTAAATTTAATTAAATTTTTAAGTTACAGAGTATTTTATTATTTTTTCTTTTAAAAACTAGTTTTTTCTTTATTATATACATACATACATACATACATATATATATATATATATATATATATATATATATATATAGTAGCTTTTTATTTACAAAATATATGCACGGGTAATTTTTCAGCATTGACAATTGCAAAACCATTTGTTTCAATTTTTCTCCTCCTTCCTGCAATCCCTTCCCCCAGATAGCAGGTTGATCAAAACATGTTAAATATGTTAAAGTATAAGTTAAATACAATATATGTATACATGTCCAAACAGTTATTTTGCTGTACAAAAAGAATCGGACTTTGAAATAGTGTACAATTAACCTGTGAAGGAAATAAAAAATGCAGGCGGACAAAAATAGAGAGACTGGGAATTCTATGTAGTAGTTCACAGCCATCTCCCAGAGTTCTTTCACTGGGTGAAGCTGGTTCAATTCATCACTGCTTTTTGGAACTGATTTGGTTCATCTCCTTGTTGAAGAGGGCCACTTCCATCAGAATTGATCATAATATAGGATTGTTGTTGAAGTATATAATGATCTCCTGATCCTGCTCATTTCACTCAGCCTCAGTTCATGTAAGTCTCTCCAGGCCTTACTGAAATCATCCTGCTGGTCATTTCTTACAAAGTAATAATATATTCCATAATATTCATATACCACAATTTATTCAGCCATTCTCCAATTGATGGACATCCACTCAGTTTCCAGTTTCTGGTTACTACAAAAAAGACCCGCCACAAACATTCTTGCACATACAATTCCACTTCTTTAAAATCTCTTTGGGATATAAGCACAGTAATAACACTGCTGGATCCTAGGGCAGGCACAGTTTGATTACTGTTTGAGCATAGTTCCAAATTACTCTCCAGAATGGTTAGATCCGTTCCCAACTCCACCAACAATGTATTGGTGCCCCAGTTTTCCCACATTCCCTCCAAAATTCTGCATTATCATTCCCTCTCATTCTAGCCAATCTGACAGGTTTATAGTGGTATCTGAGAGTTGTCTTAATTTACATTTCTCTGATTAATAATGACTTGGAGCATCTTTTCATATGGCTAGAAATTGTTTCAATTTCTTAGTCTGAGAATTGTCTGTTCATATCCTTTGACCATTTATCAATTGGAGAATGGCTTGATTTCTTATAAATTAGAGTCAATTCTCAACATATTTTGGAAATGAGCCCTTTATGAGAACCTTTGACAGTAAAAATGTTTTCCCAGTTTATTGCTTCCCTTCTAACCATGTCTGCATTAGTTTGGTTTGTACAGAAATTTTTCAATTTGATATAATCAAATTTTTCTCAATAATGATCTCTAGTTCTTTTTTGCTCATAAATTCCTTCCTCTTCCACAGATCTAAGAGGCAAACTATCCCATGTTCTTTTAATTTATTTATAATCTCATTCTTTATGCCTAGGTCATGAACCCATTTTGACCTTATCTTGGTGTATGGTGTTAAGTGTGAGTCAATGCCAAGTTTCTGTGATATTAGTTTCCAATTTTCCCACCAGTTTTTGTCGAATAGTGAGATCTTAATCCAAAAGCTGGGTCTTTGGGTTTGACAAACACTAGATTATTAAAGTTATTGACTATTTTGTCCTAATCTATTCCACTGATCAACTAGTCTATTTCTTAGCCAATACCAAATGGTTTTGGTAACTGCTGCTTTATAATATAATTTTAGACCTGGTACAGCTAGGCTGCCTTCATTTTTTTTTTATTCATTCCCTTGAATTCTTGACCTTTTGTTTTTTCATATGAACTTTGTTGTTATTTTTTCTAGGGCATTAAAATAAGTTTTTGGGAGTCTGATTGGTATAGCACTAACAATAGATTAGTTTAGGTAGTATTGTCATCTTTATTATATTTGCTCACCCAATCCAAGAGCATTTAATATTTTTCCAATTGGTTAGATCTGACTTTATTTGTGTGGAAAATGTTTTGTAGTTTTGCTCATAAATTTCTGAATTTCCCTGGGCAGATAGATTCCTAAATATTTTATACTATTGGTAGTTACTTTAAATGGAATTTCTCTTTGTAACTCTGACTGTTGGATTTTGTTAGTGATATATAAGAATGCTGATGACTTATGTGGGCTTATTTTGTATCCTGCAACTTTGCTAAAGGTGTGGAATATTTCTAATAGCTTTTTAGTAGAGTCTCTGGGGTTCTCTAAGTATATCATCATGTCATCAGCAAAGAGTGATAATTTGGTTTCCTCATTACCTGTTCTAATTCCTTTAATCTCTTTCTCAACTCTCATTGCCAAAGATAGCATTTCTAATGCAATGTTGAATAGTAATATGATAATGGGCAACCTTATTTCACTCCTGATGTTATTGGGAATGGTTCCAGTTTATCCCCATTACATATGATGCTTACTGCTGGTTTTAAATAGATGCTACTGATTATTTTAAGGAAAAATTAATTTATTCCTATACTCTCAAGTGTTTTTAACAGGAATGCATGTTGGATTTTGTCAAATGCTTTTTCTGCATCTATTGAGATGATCATATGGTTTTTGTTCATTTGGTTATTAATATGGTCAATTATATAATAGTTTTCCTACTATTGAACCAGCCTTGCATTCATGGTATAAATCCTACTTGATCATGGTGTAATCCTGGGGATGATTTTCTGTAGTCTTTTTGCTAATGTCTTATTTAAGATTTTAGCATCAATATTCATTAGGGACATTGGTCTATAATTTTCTTTCTCTGTTTTCAACTTACTTGGTTTAGGTAGCAGTACCATGTCTGTGTCATAAAAGGAATTTGGTAGGACTTCTCCATTCCTTATTTTTTCAAATAGTTTATATAGCATTGGAAGTAATTGCTCTTTAAATGTTTGGTAGAATTCACATGTAAATCCATCTGGTCCTGGGGATTTATACTTAGGGAGTTGATTAATAGCTTGTTTTATTTTTTTTTTCTAAAATGGGACTGTTTAAGCAATTTGCTTCCTCCTCTGTTAATCTGGGAAGCCTATATTTTCAGAGGTAGTTTATCCATTTCACTTAGGTTATTGAATTTATTGACATAAAGTTGGGTAAAGAAATTCCTTATTATTGCTCTAATTTCCTCTTCATTGGTGGAAAGCTCCCCCTTTTCATTTTTAAGACTAACAATTTGATTTTTCTCTTTCCTTTTTCTAATCAGATTTACCAAAGGTTTATCTATTTTATTGGTTTTTCACAAAACCAACTCTTAGTTTTATTTATTAATTTTATAGGTTTTTTTACTTTCAAAATTATTAATTTCTCCTTTTAATTTTAGAATTTCAAGTTTAATATTTGATTGGGGTTTTTTAATTTGGTCATTTTCTAGTTTTTAAAGTTGCAAACCCAATTTATTGATCTTCTCTTTCTCTCACGGTTTTGGCTTCATCTCAAAAATTTTGGTATGATGTCTCATTGTTGTCATTATCTTGGTTGAAATCATTAATTGTGTCTATAATTTGCTGTTTCACCCAATCATTCTTTAAGATGAGATTATTTAGTTTCCAATTACTTTTTGGTCTATTTGCCCCTAACTTTTTGTTGAATGTAGTTTTTATTGCATCATGGTCTGAAAAGAAAGCATTTACTATTTCTGTTTTCTTGCATTTAATTTTGAGGTCTTTATGTCCTAATATATGGTCAATTTTTGTATAGGTTCTATAAACTGCTGAGAAGAAATATATTCCTTTCTGTCACCATTCATTTTTCTCCAAAGATATATCATAAGTAATTTTTCTAATATTCTATTTACCTCTTTAATTTCTTTCTTATTTGTTTTGTGGTTTGATTTATCTAATTCTGAGAGTGTAAGGTTGAGATCTCCCACTATTATAATTTTGCTGTTTATTTCTTCTTGCAACTCTCTTAACTTCTCCTTTACGAAGTTAGATAGTATACCACTTTAGTGCATATATGTTTAGTATTAGTATTGCTTCATTGTCTATGCTACTCTTTAGCAAGATATAGTTTCCTTTTTTATCTCTTTTAATTATATCAATTTTTGCTTTTGCTTGATCTGAGTTAAGCATGGATACCCCTGCTTTTTTTTTACTTCACCTGAAGCATAATGGATTCTGCTCCAGCCTTTACTCTGTATGTATCTCCCTGCTTTAAATGTGTTTCTTCTAAATATCATATTGTCGGGTTCTGACTTTTGATCCAGTCTGCTATCCGCCTCCTGTAATGGACTGAGGCTTGAGTTGATGCACTGAGGTCCCAAGCACGTGAGGCTAAATAGTAATTGAACTATACTCTATTAATAGACATACTTAGATAAAGAATGGCCCCCATCCACTCTCTGTGCAAGTCCTGATGTGTTGTATAGGAAATGACGATTTTGGTGGGTGGAAGCAGAGAGACAGGCAGAGAGGCTGGGAGAGATTGGGCCTGGGTTCTATGCTGACAGCTACTGGTCGTGTGGCTTCTGGTCGAGCTAGCTTCTTGACTCAGCTGCACACATTGCTATTCCCCATTCTCTTCTGTCTCTGATCTTTCTTCACTGAGAATAAAGATTGACGATTTTCCCCTAACCTGAATTCCTTACTGTGGCTGATTTTAAAATACATGGTCATAACAGCCTCCGCTTTATGGGAGAGTTCATCCCATTCACATTTACGGTTAAAATTCCTAATTTTGTATTTCCTGCCATCTTATTATCCCCAGATTATGCTTTTCTTTTTCTTACCCCTCCTTACCCTCATCCCCAGTATTAAACTTATGGGCCCCACTTGTATCACACAGCTCTCCCTCTTTAGAATCCCTCCCACCCTCTTTGAATCCCTTCCTCTTTCCTGTACCTTCCCTTATTACTCTTTTAGTTTTCCCTTTTCTTTTCCCACCTTTTAATGAGGTGGGAGAAGATTCTCTGTAAAACAAATATGTCAATTACTCTCTCTTTGAGCCAATTCTGATGAGAGTAAAATTCACACAATGTTCCTTCCCCTCTCTAAATTCCCTCACATATGATAGATTTCCTTTACCTCTTTGTGGCATGTAGTTTCCCTCTTTTTATCTCCCATTTTCCCTTTTTATGATACTGTTCCCTTTCCACTTCTACTTCCCTTTTTTAGTTTTATCAGTAAAATGAAATTATACATGTAGTCTTAATGTATTTTCACAACAGAAATACAGTTCTTAAAGTTCCTTTTAGCTTTTTTTTTGCTTCTCTTGAGTCCTATGGTTGGAGATCAAATTTTTTGTTTAGATCTGTTTTTTTTTTTCTTAGAAACAAATAGAATTCTTCTGTTTCATTAAATGTCCATCTTCTTCCAAGGAAGAAAATGCTCAGCGTAGCTGGGAAGTTTATTCTTGGGTGCATTGCAAGTTCTTTTGCCTTTCAGAATATCAGATTCCAGGCTCTTCGATCCTGTAATTTAGAGGTAGCCATATCTCAAGTGATTCTTATTGTGACACCTCGGTATTTCAATTGTTTTTTTTTTCCTGGCTGCTTGTAATATTTTTCCTTAGTCTGATAGTTCTAAAATTTGGCCACAATATTCCTTGGAGTTTTTATTTTAGGGTCTTTTTCAGAAGGTGTTTAATGAATTCTTTCAATGCCTGCCTATTTTACCTTCTGTTTCTTTTACATCTGGGCAGTTCTCTTTGATGATTTCCTGTAAAATAGTATGTAGGCTGTTTTTTTCACCACAATGTTCCATTTTTTGTTTGTTTGTTTGTTTGTTTGTTCTGTTTTGTTTTGTTTTTTGTTTGGTTTACTGATTCTTGATGTCTCAATGAATCATTCATTTTTATTTTTTCAGTTCTTATTTTTAACGTTATTTTCTTCATTAGCTTTTTTAAAATTTCTTTTTCTATATGTCCAGTTGAATTTTGAAATGAGTTGTTTTGCTCTATGCAATTTTTTTCCATTTCACTATTTTTTTAGTGAGTCATTTTCTTTTTCCAATTCACAAATCCTGTTTTCTTGGGAGTTCTTTATCTTTTCCAATTCACAAATCCTGTTTTCCTGGGAGTTCTTTACCTTTTCCAATTCATAAATTCTGTTTCCCTGTACTTCCTGGGAATTCTTTACTTTTTCCAATTCACATTTCAGGAAGTTGTTACTCTCTTGCATAGCTTCTCTTTCCTTTCCCCATTTTTCTTCTAGCTCTCTTTTAAGATTTTTAATAGTCTCTTCTAGGAGAGCTTTGTGTGATGAGGGCTAGGTTACATTCCCCTTTGGGGTATTGTCTTGAGACTGTTTGCTATTAGTCTCCTCTGGGTTGAAAACCTGTTCTCTTTCTATATAGAAGCTACCAGTTGTCCTTTTGAATTTTTTAAATCATTTTTTTTTAAACCTATAGGGTCTGCCTTCAGGGCAAGGAGGTTACCAGATCCCTCTGCAGATCAGGGATAGATATATGGATTATAGCTGTCCCCCAAATGGGCTGCAAAGAGCAATGCTCTAGGCAAAAGTTCCCCACTGGAAGTGATTCAGGCCTGGGTAGCATGGGGCCAAGCTGAGGAAGTACCTAGTGAAGAACCCTGCTGTGTGGATTAGTGCCTGCTGGGGCTAGAGGCTAAGCAGCAAAAGTGTCACTACCCCAAGCCAAAGTCCATTGTGGGGCTGTGGATATTAGCAGCTGACTAGCACAGACTGGAAGTGTCTCTGCCCAGGGAAGCACAGTCATGCTGTGGAAGTTCTATTGCCCCAGGCCAAGCCCCCCACTGTGCAGATTAGAGGCTGCCCCGGGCTGTGACCCCTGTTGTGCAGATTTGTGATTGCCCCGGCCTGTGCTGCAGAATGCAGCTGCACAGCTGTGCTGTGGTCTATGCTAATCACTTCTGGTTTGGGGTGGGTATAGCCAGATCTTGTTAGGTTCTGGCATTTTTTTAGAGTATCTTCTACCTTTAGCTTTAACTTCTCCGCTGGTCTACTGCTTTGCAACCAAGGCATAGTAATCAGCCAATGCCAGAGTCATCTCTGTAAATTTTCTAACCACAGAGGCTACCCCTGCCCAGTCTGCTCAATATTATCAGGGTCTATCCCTGTTTGTGCTGTTCTGTTCCCGTTCCTCAGGACCAACCTTTTCTGGCAATCTTCAAGATTATCTTTGGCTTTTAAGTTATTGTACTTCTAATCTTTGTGAATTTCTAATCTTTTGTGAATTTACCAGCCAAGTGCTATTTTTGAGGCTGAATTTAATAATTGGTTATGAAGTTATGAGAGGAGCTTAGAAAGTCATGTGTGACTTCTCCACCATCTTGGCTCCACCCCCTACAGGGATTTTTAAAATCTTGAATTCCAAATTCTTTCTTTTCCATATCTTTTTTAGTTCTTCAGAAAGGAAGTGATATAATACTGATTATAGTTGTGAAGTCATGCAAATAATATTTCCATATTGCACATTATAAAAGAAAATACATATACTCATTAAAAACAAGGAAAAGAATGTAAAATAAGTATGCTTTAATCTACACTCAGAGTTCATCAATTTCCTCTGGAAGTGGATAGCTCTGAAAAAGGGAACTCCAGAAATGTTAGATAATACCCATATCCTTAAAGAATTTACAACTCCTCTCTAATTAAAGACAGCAAGGTTAATGCCCAAGCAGAAATTTTTACAGGTTGCCAATAATTAGTTTTTAAATCGACAGAATCATTGGAATAGTCCAACTCTTTTATTTGTGAATGAGGAATGGATTTAGAAAAGTTAAATACTTGGTCAAGATCACATAGTAGCCAGTAGTAAGGCTGAGATTTAAACCCCATGGTGCTTTTTAGAATCAGTATCTCATATATAAATCCAGCATCTTCTCCTCAATTACGCTTGACTGTTATGTTGTAGGAACACAGTATCAAATGGATTTCAATCCTTGTGCTTTGTGTGTGTGTGTGTGTGTGTGTGTGTGTCTTTCTGGCTGCCCATCAACTTTCTTATTTGGCATGCAGGCTCCTTTTTTCTTCAGTGGGAAGAGATGCTGATGACTCCCACTCTTTCCAAATTTTTCATTTTTCTTTGTATATACTAGTATTAATTTTGACCAAAAGTCCACATTAATATTGGGATATCACAAGGAAAAAGTGATCAACATAACACATATTTTGGTAAAATAAAGGACAACAGAGAAGGAAGGACTATGGTAAAATTAGATTGCCTTCAAGCCTGATATATTATGAACTGTACTAAGCAAACATATCAATAAGTAAAGTGTAGTTCAGAAAAATAATCCATATTTCCCACTTGTACTGTTCCCTCTTTTAAAGGAGCTTACATTATATTAATATCTTAATGAGATATCCACCTGCCTTCCCAGTCTCAGGCCCTGGAGGAGATTGTTTCCAAATGACAGCTTTACGCCAACTAAAACTGCCAATCAAATTTTTTCTTGGGATATATAACTGTGTGCAGAAGCTTCTTTAACTAGTTAATACCAAGACAATTGTACAAAAATGTGGTGCTCCTGGCTATTATTTCCTTATATTATCCTACATATATGGATCATTTTTGCATATTTAGATGGGAACTCTCTTCTTAAAATAGTAGGAGTGCTTCTTGGAACAAGTTTTAAACTTTACTAATTTGGTATATTTTATAGGTATGCATGCATATATGTAAATTTGTTTTTAATTAAAATTCATATATTATTAAATAGATTTAATATGTACTTATAATATAGATATAATTATGTAATGTATAATTTAATTTAATATCATTTATACTCACCTTGAATTGATATTAGGTTAAGGAAATAAGACAGGAAAGATTCATTATGGTCTGTTTGCAGAAAAACAATCCTATAAACATTTGAGAGAGTGAATTTTGGTGTAGAGGAATGTCATACTCAAATCTATGCAAAATAAATCCAATCATTCAATCTAAATTATTGTTGTGTCTATATTTTATAAAGAACTGTGCTAGTTAGAAATGTATACATCCAAGGAACTCACATTCAACTAAGAGTAAATATATAGATACATCAAATATATATAATTTGAAGAGGAATAAATCACCAGAAACTAGCAGAATCATATTATTAAAGCATATCAGATGGGGCCTGAGGTGAGACTCAGAGAAAGAGAGGATTTTGGAAGATAAGATTGAGAAGGGAGTCCACTTATAAAAAAGTATGATACATTCAGATTTTAAGGGGCTTCAAAGATAGACTTAGAAATTTGTATATTATACTTGAAACAATCAGTAAGCCATCAATAGTTTACCAAAAAGGGTTCCAAGCTTAGACATAAGTTTTGTTAAGATTTTATATGTGCCAAAGACCCCAGCTTTTGGGATGAGAAGTCACTGTTTGATAAAAATTGCTGGGAAAATTGGAAACTAGTATGGCAGAAACTAGGCATCGACCCACACTTAACACTATACACTAAGATAAGGTCAAAATGGGTTCATGACCTAGGCATAAAGAATGAGATTATACATAAATTAGAGGAACACAGGATAGTTTACCTCCCAGACCTGTGGAAGAGGAAGGAATTTATGACCAAAGAAGAACTAGAGATCATTACTAATCACAAAATAGAAAAATTTGATTATATCAAATTGAAAAGTTTTTGTACAAACAAAACTAATGCAGAGAAAATTAGAAGGGAAGCAATAAACTGGGAAAACATTTTTACAGTCAAAAGTTCTGATAAAGGTCTCATCTCCAAAATATATAGAGAACTGACTCTAATTTATAAGAAATCAAGCCATTCTCCAATTGATAAATGGTCAAAAGATATGAAGAGACAATTCTCAGATGAAGAAACTGAAACTATTTCTAGCCATATGAAAAGATGATCCAAGTCATTATTAATCAGAGAAATGAAAATTAAGACAACCCTGAGATACCACTACACACCTGTTAGACTGGCTAGAATGACAGGGAAAAATAATGTGGAATGTTGGAGGGGATGTGGGAAAACAGGGACATTAATACATTGTTGGTGGAATTGTGAATACATCCAGCCATTTTGGAGAGCAATTTGGATCTATGCTCAAAAAGTTATCAAACTGTGCATATCCTTTGATCCAGCAGTGTTACTACTGGGCTTATATCCCAAAGAGATTTTAAAGGAAAAGGGACCTGTATGTGCAAGAATGTTTGTGGCAGGTCTTTTTGTAGTGGCCAGAAACTGGAAACCAAATGGATGCCCATCAATTGGAGAATGGCTGAATAAATTGTGGTATATCAATATTATAGAATATTATTATTTGGTAAGAAATGAACAACAGGATGATTTCAGAAAGGCCTGGAATGACTTACATGAACTCATGCTGAGTGAAATGAGCAGGACTAAAAGATCATTATATACTTCAACAACAATACCATATGATGATCAATTCTGATGGACCTGGCCATCTTCAGCAATGAGATGAACCAAATCAGTTCCAATGGAGCAGTAATGAACTGAACCAGCTACACCCAGCAAAAGAACTCTGGGAGATGACTAAGAACTATTACATTGAATTCCCAATGCCTGTATTTTTGCCTGCCTGCATTTTTGATTTTCTTCACAGGCTAATTGTACAATATTCCAGAGTTCGATTCTTTTTGTACAGCAAAATAATGGGGTTTGGACATGTAAACTTATTTTGTATTTAATTTATACTTTAATATATTTAACATATTTTGGTCATCCTGCCATCTAGGGGAGGGGGTGGGGGGAAGGAGGGGAAAAATTGGAAAAAAAAGGTTTGGCAATTGCCAATGCTGTAAAATTACCCATGCATATAACTTGTAAATAAAAAGCTATAATAATAATAAAAAAAAGATTTTAGATGGGGGGGAGGAGGTTGGAGCCAAGATGGTGGAGAGGACACATGTCTATCTAAGCTTTCTCTTAACCGGAGACTATTTTTTTATAAAACAGCCTTGGAATTGGTGCTTGACTCTCAAACCCACGAATACTGGGAGTACAACACATTCCCAACAGAAGATGATTTCAAAATTTGCCAGAAAAAAGGTCCATTTTTGCTTCTGTGTGGGGACAGCTAGGTCAAGTGCAGCATCAGGTAGTGAGAGTACAAGAGACAGCTCAGGCTAACCATATCTGAGGGGTGTGGAATGTGGTCTCAGCCAGTGGAAAATTTGTGGGGAAAGCTTTTTTTGTCAGCTCTGGCAACAAGCCAGTAGATCAGCAGAGAAGCTATAAAGACAGGGGGTAAATACTATAATCCCAAAATGCTGGAGTCCTCTGAACCTGCCACACCCACCCAACACTGGGAGGGACTCAGCACAATCTCACCTTGCAACTGCTGATCCCAGTGAAGATGCTAACCACAGTGTAGATGGTAATCCCAGCGAAGACGCTGAGCACAGCACTGCCATTTCTGTCCCACTACTGCTTCATTGCTACTTCCTGTTGTCTGTAGAGGAAGTTTGGTAACACCACACAGCCACAAAAGCAGACTACAGTTATTTCTTTTTTTTTTGTTTGTTTGTTTGTTTATTTTTGTGTGTGTGGTGGGGAGAGGAGGGGAAGAGTGAAAATGACTAAAAAGGCAAAGTGGGCTCTAACTATAGATAGCTTCTATATGGAAAGAGAACAGACTCCAAACCCTGAGAAGAATAAAAGTAGATTGTTTCCAGAGGAAGCCCCAAATGGTGATACAACATGCTCCCCATCACACAAGGCTCTCATAGAAGAAATTAAAAAGCCTCTTAAAAGAGAGCTAGAAGAAAGGAAAGGGAAGCTTTGCAAGAGGGTCTGGATAAGTCATGTTACTCATTAAAAGACAGTGTGGATAAAGAAATCAACTCCCTGAAAAACAGAATTAGTGAACTGGGAAAAGAAAATAGTTTTCAAAAAAATAAAATTAGCAAAATGGGAAAAAAAATCCACAGATCAAAACAACTCATTTAAAAACTCAATTGGACAATTACAAAAACAAATTTAAAAAGTAAATGAAGAAAATAATGCATTGATCATCAGAATTGAACAAATGGAAATGAATGACTCAAAGAGACTCCAAGAATTAGTCAAGCAAAACCAAAACAAAAAAAATGTTAAATACATACTTGGGAAAACAAAGACTTGGAAAATAGTTCTAGGAGAGATAAACTGAAAATTATTGGACATCCTGAAAATCATGATGAAAAAAGAGCCTGGAAACTATTTTTCAGGAAATCATCAAAGACAACTTCCCAGATGTTATAGAAAAAGACAATAAAAAATAGACATTGAAAGAAATCATCAATCACCTACTGAATGAGATCCCAAAATCAAAACTCCAAGAAATATTGTGGCTAAATTCCAGAACTATCAGACCAGGGAAAAAATACTACAAGCAACTAGAAAAAAAACAAATGAAATATGGAGGAGCTACAAAGGATTACTCAGGATCTAGCACTGTCCACATTAGAGGATTGAAGAGACTGGAATCTGATATTGCAAAAGGCTAAGGAACTTGGTATGCAGCCAAGAATAACTTATACTGTCAAAATAAGCATTTTCTTCCAGGGAAGAAGGTGGACATTCTAAGAAACAGATGAATTCCATCTATTTCTGATGAAAAAACCAGAACTGAACAAAAAGTTTGGCCTGCCTGAGTGGATGCCCATCAATTGGAGAATGGCTGAATAAATTGTGGTATATAAATATTATGGAATATTATTGTTCAGTAAGAAATGACCAACAGGATGATTTCAGAAGGCCTGGAGAAACTTACATGAACTGATGCTGGGTGAAATGAGCAGGGCCAGTAGATCATTATATACTTCAACAATAATACTATATGATGACCAATTCTGATGGATCTGGCCATCCTCAGTAATGAGATAAACCAAATTAGTTCCAGTGGAGCTGTAATGAACTGAGCCAGGTATGCCCACTGAAAGAGCTCTGGGAGATGACTAAAAACCATCACATTGAATTCCCAATTCCTATATTTTTGCCCACCTGCATTTTTGATTTCCTTCATAGGCTAATTGTACAATATTTCAGAGTCTGATTCTTTTTGTACAGCAAAATAACAGTTTGGTCATGTATACTTATTGTGTATTTAATTTATATTTTAATATATTTAACATCTACTGCTCATCCTGCCAACTGAAGGAGGGAGTAGGGGGAAGGCGGGGAAAAATTGGAACAAGAGGTTTGGCAATTATCAATGCTGTAAAACTACCCATACATATAACCTGTAAATAAAAGGCTATTAAAATTTAAAAAAAAGTTTGGCTTGCAAATATAGGATTCAAGAGAAATTTAAAAAGGTAAAAAGAATTCTTGGAAACTATATTTCTGTTATGAAAATGCATAAAGAATACATGTATAATTTTGTTTTACTGTTATAATATACAAAGAAGCTAAATGTGAAAAGGAAATTATACCAGAAAATGGGAAAAGTGGAGGTAGTACTACATCTCATGAAAAGGCAAAGGAAACCTTTTATATCTGAGGGAAAGAAGAGAGGGGGATGAACATAGTGTGAATCTTACTCTCACCAGAATTGGCTCAAAGAGAAAAATGTTAGACATATTCGATATACAGATTCTCCCACCTCATTGAAAAGTGGGAGGGGAAAAGTGAAAGAAAGAGTAAGCTAAATAGAAATTGTAAGGGAAAGGTTTAAGAAAAGGGGAGGGACTCTAAAGAAAAAGGGGGAAGGGATCCTCTAGAAAGAAGACTGCATGATGCAACTTGTGCTCACAAGTTCAATACTGGTGAGAGGGGTAAGGGGGAAAGGAAAGAGAAAAACATAATCTGGAGTTAACAAGATGGCAGGAAATACAGAATTAGTCATTTTAACCATAAATGTGAATGGGGTGAGTTCTCCCATAACGTGGAGGCAGATAGACTGGATTAATAGCCAGAATACTACGATATATTATTTATAGGAAATACATTTAAAGCAGGGTGATACATACAGTGTAAAGGTAAAAGGCTGGAGCAGAATCTATGCTTCAGGTGAATTTAAAAAAAAGGAGAGGTAGCCATCCTGATCTCAGATGAAGTAAAAGCAAAAATTGACATAATTAAAAGAGATACAGAAGGAAAGATTACCTTGCTAAAGGACCATAGATAATGAAACAATATCAGTACTAAACATAAATGCACCAAGTGGTATAGCATCTAAATTCTAAAAGAAGTTAAAAGAGCTAAAAGAAGAAATAGACAGCAAAACTATAATAGTGGAAGAGTTCAAACTTGCACTCTCAAAACTAGATAAATCAAACCACAAAATAAATAAGAAAGAAGATAAAGAGATAAATAGAAAAATAGAAAAGTTAGGTATGATAGATCTTTGGAGTAAACTAAATGGAGACAGAAAGGAATACACAATCTTTTGGGGAGTTCATGGAACCTATACAAAAATTGACCATATATTAGGAGAGAAAGATCTCAAATTCAAATGCAAAAAGTCAGAAATATAAATGCATCCTTTTCAATCATGATGCAATGAAAATTCATTCAGTAAAAAGCCAGGGGAAAATAGACCAAAAAGTAATTGGAAACTAAATAATCTCATCTTAAAGAATGATTGGATGAAACAGCAATCATAGACACAATTAATAATTTCACCCAAGAGAATGACAATAATGAGATGACATACCAAAATTTGTGGGATGCAGCCAAAGCAGTAATAAGGGGAAATTTGATATCTCTAGAGGCCCCTTTGAATAGAGAAAAAGAAAACCAATGAATTAGACTTGCAACTTAAAAAGTTAGAAAAAGAGCAAATTAAAAACCTCCAGTCAAACACTAAACTTGATATTATAAAAATTAAAAGTAGAGATCAATAAAATTGAAAGTAAAAAAAAAAACTATTGAATTAATTAATAAAACCAAGTTGGTTCTATGAAAAAAAAAACAACAAAATAGATAAATCCTTGGTAAATTTGATTAGAAAAAGGGAAGAGGAAAATGAAATTGTTAGTCTTAAAAATGAAAAAGGAGAACTTACCACTAATGAAGAGGAAATTAGAGCAATAATTAGGATTCATTTTGCCCAGTTTTATGCCAATAAATTCAATAACTTAAATGAAATGGATGAATACCTTCAAAAATATAGCTTGCCCAGATTAATAGGGAAGAAGTAAATTGTTTAAATGTGCCATTTTAGGAAAGGAAATAAAATAAGCTATTAACTCCCTAAGAAAAAAATCCCCAGGACCAGATGGATTTACATGTGAATTCTTGCAGACATTTAAAAAATAATGAACTCCAATGCTATATAAACTATTCCTTTTATGACATGGTACACATACCTAAACCAGGTAGGATTAAAACAGGAAAAAAATTATAGACTAATCTCCCTAAAATACATTAATGCAAAAATCTTAAATAATGTACTAGTAAAAAGATTACAGAAAATCATCTCTAGGATAATACAGCATAACCAAGTAGAATTTATACCAAGAATGCAGGGCTGGTTCAAAATTAGGAAAACTATTAACATAATTGACTATATCAATAACCAAATTAATAAAAATCATATGATAATCTCAATAGATGCAGAGCAAGCATTGAGAAACTCCAACACCCATTCCTATTAAAGACACTAGAGAATATAGGAATAAATGGACTTTTCCTTAAAATAGTCAGTAGCATCTATTTAAAACCACCAGTAAGCATCATATGTAATGGTGATAAACTGGAACCATTACCAATAAAATCAGGAATGAAATAAGGTTGCCCACTATCACCCTTACTATTCAATATTGTATTAGAAATGCTAGCTTTGGCAATAAGATTTGAAAAAGACATTAAAGGAATTAGAGTAGGTAATGTGGAAACCAAATTATCACTTTTTGCAGATGATATGATGGTATACTTAGAGAACCCCATTGATACTACTAAAAACTATTAGAAATAATACACAACTTTAGCAAAGTTGCAGGATACAAAATAAATCCAATAAATCATCAGCATTTTTATACCACATTAACAAAATCCAACACCAAGAAATACAAAGAGAAATTCCATTTAGCATAACTGTTGATAATATAAAATATTTGGGAATCTTTCTGTCAAAGGAATGTATGAGCAAAACTACAAAATACTTTCCAAACAAATAAAATCAGATCTAAACAATTGGAAAAAATATTAAGTGCTCTTGGATAGACTGAGAGAGTATAATAAGGATGAGAATACTTCCTAAACTAATGTATTCATTTAGTTCTATACCAATCAAACTCCTAAGAAATTATTTTAATGATCTAGAAAAAATAACAACAAAATTCATCTGGAAGAACAAAAGATCAAGAATTTCAAGGGAACTAATAAAAAAAAAATCAAATAAAGGTGGCCTAGCTGTACCTGATCTAAAACTATATTATAAAGCAACAGTCACCAAAACGGTTTGGTATTAGCTAAGAAGGTTAGTTTCACAGAACAAAACAATCAATAACTATAGAAATCTAGATTCTGACAAACCCAAAGAGCCCAGGTTTGGGGTAAGAATTCATTATTTGACAAAACTGCTGGAAAAAGTGGAAATTAGTATGGCAGAAAGTAGTCACTGACCCATACTTAACACAGTACATCAAGATAAGATCAAAATAGGTTCATGATCTAGACCTAAAGAATGAGATTATAAATAAATTAGAAGAACATAGGATAGTTTACATCTCAGACTTGTGGAGGAGGAAGGAATTTGTGACCAAAGCAGAACTAGAGAGTATTATTGAACAAAAATAGAAAATTTCAATTATATTAGGTTAAAAACCTTTTGTACAAACAAAACTAATGTGGATAAGATTAGAAGGGAAACAGTAAACTGGAAAAACATTTTTACAGTTAAAGGTTCTGATAAAGCCCTCAGTTCCAAAATATATAGAGAATTGACTCTATAAGAAAATCCAAGCCATTCTCCAATTGATAAATGGTTAACGAATATGAACAGACAATTTTCTGATGATGAAATTGAAACTATTTTTACTCATAAGAAAAGGTGTTCCAAATTATTATTGACTATTGATCAGAGAAATACAAATTAAGACAACTCTGAGATACCACTCCACACCCTTCAGGGACTCATATGTGCAAAAATGTTTGTGGCAGCTTTTTTCATAGTGGCTAGAAACTGGAAATTGAAGGGATTCCCACCAATTGGAGAATGGCTGAATAACTTGTGGTATATGAATGTTATGGAATATTATTGCTCTATAAAAAATGACTAGCAGGATGAATACAGAGACTCTTGGAGAGACATACGTGAACTGATGCTAAGTGAAATGAGCAGAGATCATTATGTACTTCAACAACAATATTGTATGAGAATCAATTATGATGGAAGTGGCTCTCTTCAACAATGAGAAGATCCAAATCAGTTCTAACTGATGTGTAATGAGCAGAACCAGCTACACTCAGAGAAAGAACACTGAATAATGAATATGTACTACAACATAACATTTACACTCTTTCTGTTATTGTTTGCTTGCATTTTTGTTTTTTCTTCTTAGGTTATTTTTACCTTATTTATAAATCCAATCTTTCTTGTGCAACATGATAACTGTATAAATATGTATGCATATGTTGTATTTAACATATACTTTAAATATTTAACATGTATGGGACTACTTGCCATCTAGGGGAAGGAGTGGAGGAAAGGAGGGGAAAAATTGAAACAAAAGTTTTTGCAATGTTGAAAAATTACTCATGTATATATTTTGTCAATAAAAATTTATAGTAAAAAAAAAATCTAAGAAGGCTTACTGAAGTCCAAGCTGGATTTGCTAAAAGAGTCCAAAAAGAGTTAGAGTTGTACATGGACATTGTTTTTGGGTTAGTATAACACTACTTATGGTTGGGCCAGCAAAAGTAAGATAATATAGTCTTTGGATAATCTGGTCTGTGATGTAAAGGGACTATTGAGCAGGGAAGGTAGGCCCTAGAAAAAGTAGAATCATAGTAGAATTCATTTATTTCTAATGAAAAAACCAGACCTAAACAAAAAATAGACCTCCAAATATAAGATTCAAGAGAAGCATAAAAAGGTAAAAAATAACTCTAGAGAACTGTATTTCTGTTTTGGGTATACATAGAGAATGCACGTATAATGTGATTTTACTGTTATAATATAAAAACAGAATTAGAGGTGGAAAGGGGATTGTACCAGAAAGAGGGAAAAGTGGAGGTAAAAAGAGGGAAATTACATCTCATGGACAGGCAAAGGAAACCTATTGTATCTGAGGGAAAGAAAGGAGGAGGATGAACATTGTGTGAATTTTACTCTCATCAGATTTGGCTCAAAGGGAAAATATTAGACATAATTGTTATACAGAGAAACTTCTCTCACCTCATTGAAAAGTGGGAGGGAAAAAGTGAAAAGGGAAGGAGTGAGCTAAATAGAAGGGAATACAGAAATACAGAAATAGTAGTGGGGAGGTATAAGAAAGGAGGAGGGCTGCTTGAAGTAAGGGGTGCTCATAAGCTAAATATTTGGAAGGAGGATAAGGGGAAAGGAAAAAATAAAAGTATAATCTGGGGATAATAAGATGGCAAGAAATAAAGAATTAGTACTTTAAGCATAAATGTGCATAGAAGCTGTCGATTGTTCTTTTCATCTTTTTATTCATGTTTTAAAGCCTTTAGGGTAGGTCTCCTAGGCAAGGGGGTTACCAGCTTCCTCTGCAGAACAGGGAGAGATGTAAACCGATTTCCGGCTCCGAGGTATGGGAGTGCTCTGAGTGAGAGTTTTCCCTTCCCCCAACAGGAAGTGGATTCAGCACTGGCCGAGCTATCAAACTGCTTAGTAGGGCTGAGTGGATTATCGATTGCCCTCGGCTAGAGACTAAGTGGTGAAAGTGTCACCGCCCAGGCCGGAGCCTCTTGTGGGACTGTGAGTATTAGCAGCTGAGCCCAGACCGCAGAACGCAGACAGCCACAAACTCTACCCAGCGTCTCTGCTTGATGCAAATCGGCCCTGGAAAAGCTCTATGGCCCCAAGCCGAGCTCCCCCCTGCGCAGATTGGAGGCTAACCCGGGCTGCGTCCTCCTGCCGTGCAGGATCACAACTGCCCCAAGGAAAAGCCCCTTACTGCGGGTTGGGGCTGCGCGCTTGTGCTGAGATCTGTGCCTTCACCCTCGGTTTGAGACTCTCCTCGGAACCTAATTTCTCTCCCAGTCTGCGCCGATCTCCCCCCTGGCCCCGGAACCAACCTTTTTTGGCGAGACTGCAGATTTTTTTCGGCTGGTGAGTTGTTCTACTTCTTATCTTTACGAATTGTAGCAGTCAAGACTATTTTTGAGGCTCGATATAATATTGATAAAGAGGGTAAGAGAAGAGCTTAGAAAGACGAGTGTGTCTTCTCCGCCATCTTGGCTCCGCCCCTTTAAGCATAAATGTGAATGGGGTGATCTCTCCCATAAAGTGGAGGCAGATAGACTGGATTAAAAGCCAGAATCCTACAATAGGTTATTTATAGGAAACACATTTAAAGCAGGGTGATACATACAGTGTAAAGGTAAAAGGCTGGAGCAGAATCTATGCTTCAGGTGAATAAAAAAAAAAAGGAGAGGTAGCTATCATGATCTCAGATCAAGCAAAAGCAAAAATTGACCTAATTAAAAGAGATACAGAAGGAAAGATTACCTTGCTAAAGGACCATAGATAATGAAACAATATCAATACTAAACATAAATGCACCAAGTGGTATAGCATCTAAATTCTAAAAGAAGTTAAAAGAGCTAAAAGAAGAAATACACAAAGTATAATAGTGGGAGATCTTAAAGTTGTACTCTCAGAACTACATAAATCAAACCACAAAATAACTAAGAAAGAAGTTACAGAGGTAAATAGAATACTAGAAAAGTTAGTTATGATAGATCTTTGGAGAAAACTGAATGGAGTCAGAAAGGAGTACACTTTCTTGTCAGCAGTTCATGGAACCTATATAAAAACTGACCACAGATCAGGACATAAAGACCTCAGTATCAAATGCCGAAAGACAGAAATAGTAAATGCATTCTTTTCAGATCACGATGAAATAAAAATTACATTCAATAAAATGCCAGGGAAAAATAGACCAAAAAGTAACTGAATATTAAATAATCTAATTCTAAAAAGGGAATGGGTAAAATATCAAATCATATACACAATTAATAAATTCACCTAAAAGAATGACAATAATGAGATGTCATACCAAAATGTATGGGATGCAGTCAAAGCAGTAAAAAGGGGAAATTTTATATCTATACAGGCTTACTTGCATAAAATGGAGAAGAGAAAATTGGGCTTGCAACTAAACAAGTTAGAAAAACAACAGATTAACTGCCCCCTTCCCCCAAATCAAATACTAAACTTGAAATTCTAAAAAATAAAAGGAGAGGCCAATAAAATTAAAACTAAAAGAAACAATTGAATTAATAAATAAAAGTAAGAATTGGTTTTGTGAAAAAACCAATAAAATAGATGAACTTTCAGTTAATTTGATTAGAAAAAGGAAAATCAAACCATTAGTCTCAAAAATGAAAAGGGAGAAATATCCATCAATGAAGAGGAAATTAGAACAATTATTAGGACATACTTTGCCCAATTTTATGCCAAAAAATATGTCAACCTAAGAGAAATGGAGGAATACCTACAAAAATATAGATTACCCAGATAAACATGAGGAAATATATTACTTAAATAGTCCCATTTTAGAAAAAAAAAATAGAACAAGCTATTATCTCACTCAGAAAAAATCCCCACATCCAGATGGATTTACATGTGAATTCTTCCAAATATTTAAAAAACAATTAACTCCAATACTATATAAACTATTTGAAAAAGAGAAGATGAATGAATTGGGCTTCTACTAAAAAAGCTAGAAAAAGACCAAATTAAAAACCCCCAATTAAATACTAAACTTGAAATTCTAAAATAAAAAGGAGAAATTAATAATATTAAAAGTAAAAAAAAAAACTATTGAATTAATAAATAAAACCAAGACTTGGTTTTATGAAAAAAAAAACAAAATAGATAAACCTTTGTTAAATTTGATTAGAAAAAGGAAAGAGGAAAGTCAAATTGTTAGTCTTAAAAATGAAGAGGGAGAACTTGCCACTAATGAAGGGGAAATTAGAGCAATAATTAGGAGTTGCTTTGTCCATCATTATGCCAATAAATTTAGTAGCTTAAATGAAATGGATGAATAGCTTCAAAAATATAGCTTGCCTGTATTAACAGAGGAAGAAGTAAACTGGTTAAAGAGTCCCATTTTAGAAAAGGAAATAGAACAAGCTATTAATCAACTCCCTAAGAAAAAATCCCTCAGACCAGATGGATATACATGTGCATTCTTCCAAATATTTAAAGAACAATTAACTAAATACTATATAAACTATTTGAAAAAACACAAAATGACGCTGTCCTACTAAATTCCTTTTATGAGGCAGACATGGTACTGATACCTAAACTAGGTAGAATAAAAACAGAGAAGGAAAATTGTATACCAATCTCCCTAATGAATATTGATGCAAAAATCTTAAATAAAATATTAGTAAAGAGATTACAGAAAATCATTCCCAGGATAATACACCATAACCAAGTAGGATTTATACTAGGAATGCAGCGCTGGTTCTGGCTCAATATTAGGAAAACTATTAGCATAATTGATTATATCAATAACAAAATTAACAAAAACCACGTGATCATCTTAATAGATGCAGAAAAAACATTTGATAATATCCAACATTCATTCCTATTAAAAATACTAAAGAGAATAGGAATAAATGGATTTTTCCTTAAAATAGTCAGTAGCATATATTTAAAACCATCAGTAAGCATCATATGTATTGGGGAGAAATTGGAATCTTTCCCAATAAGGTCAGGGGTCGAACAAGTTTGCCCATTATCACCATTACTATTCAATATTGTGTTAAAAATGCTAGCTTTGGCAATAAAAGAAGAAAAAGAGATCTAAGGAATTGGAGTAGGTAAAGAGGAAACCAAATTATCACTTTTTTGCAGATGATATGATGGTATTCTTAGAGAACCCCATTGATTCTACTAAAAAGCTACTTTAGCAAAGTTGCAGGATACAAAATAAAGCCACATAAATCCTCAGCATTTTTATACCTCATTTAAACAAATCCAACAGCAAGCGATTCAAAGAGAAATTCCATTTAAAATGTTGATAATATAAAATATTGGGAATCCGTCTGCCAATGGAAAGTCAGGAACTATATGAGCAAAATTAAAAAAAAAACACTTTCTACACAAATAAAATCATATCTAAACAACTGGAAAAATATTAAGTGCTCTTAGATAGGCCAAGTGAATATAATAGAGATGAAAATCTAAACTATCTAAACTAATTTATTTATTTAGGGCTATCCCAATCAAACTCCCAAGAAACTATTTTACTGACCTAGAAAAAATAACAACAAAATTCATCTGGAAGAACAAAAGGTCAAGAATTGCAAGGGAACTAATGAAAACAAAAATCAAATGAAGGTGTCCTAGCTGTACCAGATCTAAGACTATATTATAATGCAGTGGTCACCAAAACCATTTAGTATTGGCTAAGAAATACACAAGTTGATCAGTGGAATAGGTTAGTTCACAGGACAAAATAGTCAATAACTATAGCAATTTAGAGTTTGACAAACCCAAAGACCCCACCTTTTGGGATAAGAAATCACTGTTTGACAAAAACTGCTGGAAAAAATGGAAATTATTATGGCAGAAATTAGACATTGACCCATACTTAACACTGTACACCAAGATAAGGACAAAACTGATTCATGATCTAGGCATAAACAATGAGATTATAAATAAATTAGAAAATCATAGCATGGTTTACCTCTTAGACCTGTGGAGGAGGAAGGAATTTGTGACCAAAGAGGAATTAGAGATCGTTATTGATCACAAAAAAGAAAATCTGATTATATTAAGTTAAAAAGTTTTTGTACCAACAAAACTAATGCAGATAAGATTAGAAAGAGAAGAGTCAAGCTCTTCAATCACAGGGCATATATTTATTTTTAAATCAGATACATCCTATCCTTCTCTCTTATCCTTAACCAATGCCTTTTTTAATCTTGTCATAGGCTGCTTCATACATGGTGCTGAATGTGTTACTGCCTCTCCCTCTCCTCCTTCTTCCTTCACCCATGAAGGGTTAATGGAGGTAGGTAGGTCAGGGCATGGGAAATGACCCAATTTCTCCTGCTGTGAAACTTCACACTTAGAATTCTATTTAACTCCATTCTTATCTGATTCATCCTTTTCATCTAGTTTATTTAGATCCTCCCTCTCCTGCTCTTTCTTCTTTTTCCTTATTCTAACACTTATATAATTTGTTAAAGCCAGTTGTATTAAATTATATGTATTAAATGTGTCTTTGGACATTGAGTCAGGTTCATTTTCATTGTAGAATTGACATAGTTGCTCTCCTACTAATTTTCATTCCTCTAGATACAATTCTTTTCCCATAGAAAACCAAAGAGATATGTACTGTAAAGTTTCTAAAAGATGAATGATCTGCTCCCAAGTTACAATTAAAGCTTGATTTTTTTTTATCAGTCTGACCAATCTTTCAACACATTTTCCTTGAAGAGGAAAAGAAATCTGTCCCATTTTAGTTGAAATACTGTTTTATCCCTTTAACAAAGTTTTCCTGTTGTACTCACCCTAATTTCTGGGTGATGAAGGTTCTTGGTCCCACGTTTGGGCGCCAAAATGTAATATTCTCTAAATGTAATGTTCTTTGGGAGCATATTTCTTGGGGGGCTTCTGGAGGCAGCCTTCGTTCCAGTTCAGTAAATACCCCAAATGCAGTCTGGAATTAAAGTTCAAATCCTTTATTGTCTTCTTCAAAGTCTTGTCTCTTTTCCTGGGGCCCGATTAGCTTTCTTAGAGGCCTATCTCTCTCCTTGGTTCTGAGAGCTCTTGCTCCTAGTCCTTTACCTCTGCCAGCTTCAGCCTCTAGTCAGTACAAAGGTGGAAGATGGAATGAATCTGTCTTCTCCTGTGAGAGCTTCTACTGGGCTTCTATTTCTGACCCTGAGAGCTTCTTGCTTATATGCTGTATACTGAGTATACATCAATCATTATATCACTAGAAAACCATTATTTTTTGTATGATTAAATCAATGCTAAACTAGATTTAAACATTGTCTCCACAATTCCACTTAGCACCTTGTTTCAAGTGATAGCCCATAACATCTCCTTGTAGTATCAGATCAATCATACTGAACCATGCCAAATTAGATAAGTATTGTCTCTATCAATTCCATTGTCTTAATATCTTGTAAGAATCCTAACATCTCCTGCTTTCTTTTGCTTTAGAACATAGGGGGTCATGACCTCCCTGACTTCTCAAGGAGGTAAGAACTCCCAAAAAAGGTCATTATGCCTTCCCTGACTGCTCAAAAAAGGAGTGAAAATGCCATAAAAAGGAGGTGATCGTGCCCTCCCTGACATTTCAGAAAGTGAGAGGAAAACACCAGAGAAAATGGGAAATAAAATCAAATAAGCGGGTTTCTGAAAGGGCTCATTTGAAACAGGTATATATAAATCCATCAATATGGGAGGAAGTACACATAATTACATAAATTACATAAGCACATAGCAATATAACATAGGCTAGTAGTGATGTAACAAATAACATGCATCAACATGAGGAAAACCAATCTATTGTCCATTAGTTCATGTGCCAGGAATCCAATAATTCCTGAAAGTTTTGAAGTCCTGCAATAGTCTCATTAACAATTTTTCATGTCAAGGAATCCAATGACTCCTGCTGGTTTTCAAGTCCTGCAACAGTCTCATCTTGTGTAAGGGAATCCAATGATTCCTGCAGATTTTGTTCTTAGGTCTTCTCCTTTGTTTCCAGATTTTTCTCTTTTTCTATCTCCATCTGTAGAAATACAAGCAAACCCTCTTTCCCAAGCAGTTAACCTATCTGGTCCCTTCCATTCACCATTTTCTGGATCTCTCGACATCAGCTGGCGATTATCTAAAGATAGTGGAACATCTCGTACTGGACACTGTCCTTCCAATGGGTTAGAAAACCTGTCTGCTGGAGCCAGTGCATCTTTATCAAAAATTTAAAAAAAATAATGGTATGGAGAACTAAATTTAGAAGTTCTCTAGGGTTACCCATGGCTCCCCTTTCTTTTGTTTTGGAGGAGTGTCTTAATGTCTCTGTTTGTGTGCAAAATGTTTAGAAGTATATGCAGGTCCATTATCTGTTTTTATTGCTTGTGGCACACCCATAATTGCAAATGCTTGGATAAGGAATTCAGTGACCACTCAGGATGTCTCTTTTGCTGTTGGTATTGCAAAAGTGAATCCTGAAAATGTATCTACTACAACATGGATAAAAGACAAATGACCAAAAGATTTGTAATGGGTCACATCCATTTGGAGGGATCATAGGAGCGTGGAAAGGAAGGCAAGCTGTACATTTTTACAGTCAAAGCTTCTGACAAAGGCCTCATTTCCAAAATACATGGAGAATTTCATCAAATTTATAAGACATCAAGCCACAGAAATAAATTGAGTTTTCCTTCAAATGATAAAAAGCATTTATCTAAAACCATCAGTAAGCATCCCATGCAAAGGAAATAAACTAGAAGTATTCTCATTAAGACCAGGGATGAAACAAGGTTGCCCACTATCACTATTACTATTTAATATTGTATTAGAAATATTAATTTTAGCACTAAGAGAAGAAGAAATTGAAGGAATTAGAGAAGATAATAAGGAAACAAACATCACTTTGCTGATGATATTTCAGAATAGTTAAAGAATCCTAGAGAATCAACAAAAAACTATTCTAAATAATTAACAACTTCAGCAAAATTGCAAGATATAAAATAAATCCACATGAATCACTGACATTTCAATATATTATCAACAAACTCCAGCAGCAAATGATAAAAAGTGAAATTCCATATTAAAATAACTGTCCATAGTATAAAATATTTCTGAATCTGTCTGCCAAGGCAAAGTCAGGATCTATATGAACACAATTACAAAACACTTTCCACAAATAAAAGTCAAATTTAATCAATTGTAAATTAAGTGCTCATGGGTAGGCTGAGCTAATATAATAAAACTGATAATACTACCTGAATTAATCTATTTATTCAGTGACATACTAGTCAAACTGCCAAGAAATAACTTTATAGATTTAAAAGAATAATAGCAAACTTCATCTGAAAGAACAATAGATCAAGAATTTCAAGGTAATTAGTAAATAAAAATGCAAAATGAAAGAGTCTAGCAATAGCAGAACCAAAACTATTTTATAAAGAAGGGGTCATAAAAAACCAAAGTACTGGCTAAGAAATTTGGTTTAGTACTGAGTAAGAAATACAAGAGTGGGTAAGTGTAACAGGTTACTTTCAGAAAATACAGTAGTCAATGAGTATAGTAATCTCATGTTTGCTAAACCCAAACTCCAACTTCTGGCATAAGAGCTCACTGTTCGACAAAAATTGCTGAAAAAAATTAGAAAATAGTATGGTAGAAACTAAGCAGTGACCAAGACCTAATGATATATACCAAGATATTATCAAAATTGGTTCATGACTTAGGCATAAAGGGCGATATATATATATATATATATATATATATGGAAATTTTGTATAAGGAAATTAAGGGAACAAAGAGAGTTTACCTCTTATCTGTAAAGAAGGAAGGATTTTATGACCAAAAAAGAAGAAACCATTATAAAATTAAACATGGATAATTTTGATTATACTAAGTTAAAAAGTTTTTGTACAAACAAAACTAATGCAGCTAAGATTAGAAGAGAATCAGAAAACTTGGGGGAAATTTTTATATCCAGTTTTTCTATTTGAGGTCTCATTTCTGTAATATATAGAGAATTGACTCAAATTTTTAAGAATACAGGCCATTATCTCATGCATATATTGTGAAATGATATGATCAGAAAATTTTCATACAAAAAAAACCATTTCTAGTCATATGAAAAAAATGGGGGGCGGGCCAAATGGCGGGAAAACACCCCTCTTTAAACCTTCTTTACCCTCTTTATCAATATTATTCGAGCCTCAAAAAATGTCTTGCTGCCCACAATTCTAAAGAAAGTGAACAACTCACCGGGAAAAAATCTGCAGTCTCCCAAAAAGGTTGGTTCGGGGCCAGGAGATCGGCTCAGACTGGGAGAAAATTGGTTCGGGAGGTCTCAAACCGGGTGAACGATCTCAGCACAAGCCGCCCAACCCGCATGAGGGCTTTTGGGCAGTTGGATCCAGCAGGGGAAGGGACCCGGGTTGCCTCAATTGCCGGGGGGGCTCGGCCCGGGGCCATGGCCAGGGCCGTTTGCATCAGGCAGAGACGCTGGGCGGTTGTGGCTGTCTGGTTTCTGCGGTCTCGCTCGCTGCTAATACTCCCACAGTCCCAAAGGCTCCGGCCTGGGCGGTGACACTTTCACCATTTCTGGCCGGGGCAATCGATAATCCACTCAGCCCTACTAACGTTTGTAGCTCGGCCGTGCTGAATCCACTTCCTGTTGGGGAAGGAAAACCTAAACCTCCCATCCTCAGGCCATGGTTTTCTTTCCCTGTGGAGGAATGGTAACCCCCTTGCCTGGAGACCTACCCTAAAGGCTTTAAAACGAAATAAAAAGATGAAAGAACAATCCACTTCTTCAAGAAAAGAGCAGGTCAAAAACCTGAAAGACCTCAAACAAAAACCTCAGACTGTCCTCCACATAATGCTCTCATAGAAGAGACCATTAAAGTCCAAAAAGAGTTAGAAGATAAATGGGAAAGGAAAGAAGCCTTACAAAGGCAACAACTTCCTGAAATACAATTGGAAAAGTTAAAAATTCCCGGAGTGGGGAAACAAAATTTTGGAAAAAATAAAAAATCTCGGAAGTAAAATTGTGTTGGAAAAATAAAAATTCATGAAAGTAAGTTTGGGTGGAAAGACAAAACTCCGAAAGGGATCTGGAATTGGAAAAAAAATAATTCACAAAAATTAGTGAAATGGAAAAAATTCAAGACCAAAAAAACATTCAAAAAACTCATTGGACATTATACAAAAAAGTAAAAAAACTAAAGAAAATAATTCTTTGAAAATTAGAACTGAACAAATTGAAACTAAGTCATTAGCAGCAAGAATCAGTCAAGCAAAACCAAAAAAAAAAAACTGGAAAAACCATGTTACACTTGAAAATGACAGACTTGGAAAATAATCTGGAGAATTCTGAATTATTGGACTTTCAAAACAGTGAAAAAAGAGCCTGAATGCATTTTCAAAATCATCAAAGAAACTTAATGAATAGAATCAGAAGGTAAAATAGGCAGAAAATTTGAACATTTGAAAAAACCTAAAATAAAAACCCCAAAAAAGAATTTGTGGAAAACAGAACTATCAGATTAAGGAAAAAAATTTTACAACGCCAAAAAAACCATTTAAATACCAATTAATAGGTCCCAAGATTGGCTGCCTCTACATTAAAGGAAAAAGGGTGGAAATGTCCAAAACACAAGAACTTGGGTACCAAATAAACCTGCTAAGCTGAGCATTTTCTTCCAGGAAGAAGATGGACCGGGAAACAAATGATTCCATTTGTTTCTGAAGAAAAAACCAAACAAACAAAATTTGATCTCAAGAATAGAACTCAAGAGTGAAAAGGTAAAATAACTCTTGAAATTGTATTTCTTTGTGGATATAAAAAATACAAAATTTATATCTGATATAACATAAAAAGAGAATGGAAAGGGATGTGGCAGGAAAATGGGAAGGAGGGATAAAAGGAAACCACATCCCAAAGAGGCTGGAAACTTATCTAGGGGAATTTAGGGGGAACGTTGATCTTCTCTCACAGAGTTGCTCAAAAAAAAATAATTGACATTTGTTTTAAGAAAATTCTCTTGCCTCATTAAAAACGGGGGAGGAAAGGAAAAGAAAAAGTAATAAAGGAAGGAAGGAAAAGACTCAAGGGAGGGAGGGATTATAAAAGGATAAAAGTGATAAAGGGGTATAAGTTTAAAAGGGAAAGAGGGTGGGGGGCAAGAATAAGTGCACAATCTGGGGTTTTGGATGGAGGAAATACAGTTTATAATTCAACCGTAAATGTAAATGGATGAACTCCCCATAAAGGCAGATAGAACTGGATAAAGTCAGAACCCTACAATTTTTGTTTACAAAAACTTTAAACAGGGGATACATATGGAGTAAAAAGTAAAGGCGGGCAAAATCATTTATCTTCAGGTGGGAAAGCAGGTAGCCTTATCCAGATCCAAAAAAAGTAAAAAATTATCTAATTAAAGAGATAAGGAAGGAACTCATCCTCTAAAGGGTAAAACAACAAATATCAATTTAAACATATAAAGTGGTATGGCCTCAACTTCCAAAGGAGAAGTTAGAGAGTTGCAAAAGAAATGAACAACAAAACTGTTGTGGGATCCCTTGCACTCTCAAATTAGACAAATCAAACCCAACAAATAAGAAAAAATTAAAAAGTAAATATAATTTGAAAAAATTGGTATTTGGATCTTTGGAAAAATTGAATGGAATGAAAGTTCTTTCTTCTAAATTCTGGCCTTTCAAAAAATTGACCATATTTGGACAAAAGCTAAAATTAAATCAAAAAAAGGTAGTAAATGCCTTTTTTTCGATCTGATGAATAAAAACTCTTAAAAAAATTGGGAAATAACCAAAAAAGTAATTGGAAACTAAACAATCTCTCTTAAAAGAATGATTAGGTGATTCAACAAATTATAGATACAATTAATAATTTCACTCAAGATAAACAATGATGAGACATCATACCAAAATTTGTGGGATCGAAAGCGGTAATAAGAAGGACTTTATATCCTTAGAAAATTGAATAAAAAGGAAAGAAAAGATTAATGAATTGGGCTTCAACTAAAAACTAAAAAGACCAAATTAAAAACCCCAATCAAATATAAATTAAATTCTAAAATTAAAAGGGAAAAAAAATATTGAAATAAAAAAACTATTGAACTAATTAATAAAACTAAGGTTGGTTCTATGAAAAAAGCCTAAAATAGTAACCTTTGGTAAATCTGATTAGAAAAAGGGAGGAAAATAAATTGTGTCTTAAAATGATAAGGAAACCCACCAAAAGAAATTAGAGAAATAATAAGGAGTTATTTTTCCAACTTTGAATAAATTTGATCTAAATAAATGGATGACTACCTCCAAAAATACAGACTTCCCAGACTAAAAGGAAGAAGTAAATTCTTGAATAGTCCCATTTCAGAAAAAAAATAGAACGGCAATTAACCCTGAAAAAATCCCAGGACCAGATGGTTTTGAATTTCCAAACATTTAAGAACAATTGGCCCCAATGCTATAAATTATTTGATAAAATAGAATGAAGGGTCCTTTTCAACACAACTGTATAATACCCTAAAAGGTAGGCTGAAAACAGAAAAGAAAATTATGGGCCAATCTCTTGAATTTGATGCAAATCTTAAATAAATTTGCAAAAACGAAAATCATCTCAAGAAATACCGATCAAGTAAAGTTTATACCAGGAATGCAGGGCTGGTTCAATATTAGGAAAATATCAACATAATTGGGCCATTCAAAACCAAATTACAAAAACCATATGATCATCTCAATAGATGAGAAAAACATTTGATAAAATCAACATCCATTCCTATTAAAAAACACTTGAGGTATGAATAAATGGACTTTTTTAAAATAATCAACATCTATTTAAAACCATCATAACATCATATTTGGAACAAACACATTCCCAAAAGTCTGGGGAAACAAGGTTTATCCCTTTATTTAAATTTTATTGAAACATACAACAAAAAGGGAAAAGTTGGAAAAAATAAAAGGCCAAATTATCCTCTTTAGACATGACTTTTGGGGATTCTGAAAAATTTTAAAATCCTTTTAAAGGCGGATAAAATAAACCCCATAAGTATCACATTCTTTATATCCTAACAAAATCCAACAGTCAGAGTTACAAAAGAGAAATTCCATTTAAAGTAACAGTAATATAAAATTTTGGAATCTTCTGCCAGGGAAAATAGAAACTTTAGGCAATACAGACCACTCACAAAATTAAGTCTGATCTCCAATTGGAAAAATATTAAATGCTCTTGGATAGGGCGAGCAAATATAATAAAGAACAATATTACCTAAATAATCTATTTATTTAGCGCTTACCAATCAGACTCCCAAAAAACTATTTAATGAAAAAAAAACAAAAATTCAATGGAAAAACAAAAATAAAATTTCAAAAATAAAAAAAAAATCAAATGATGGTGGCACTGTACCGATCAAAACTATACTATAGGCACAGTTACCAAAACTATTTGGTGGCTGAAAGATTAGTTATCATGGAATGATTGGTTCAAGGGATAAAACAGTCAACAAATATGCAACCTAGTCTTTGACAAACCCAAAGATCAGCCCGGATAAGAACTTACTGTTTGTAAAATTGCTGGGAAAATTGGAAACTAATATGGGAACAATTGATCCATCCAACGCCGACCAAATAAAGGTCAAAATGGGCCAAATAAAAAAAAGAAATTATTAATAAATTGAGGAACATGGATAGTTTACCTCTCAGACCTTGGAAGGAAGGTTTTTCCAAAACAGAACTAAGTTTACTGATCACAAAAAGAAAATTTCGATTATCCAAACTGAAAAGCTTTTTAAAACAAAACAATGAGACAAGTTAGAAGGAAGCAATAAACTGGGAAAATATTTTTACAGTAAAAGGCTATAAAAGCTCATTTCCAAAAATAAAAATTCTCAAATTTATAAAAAAACCATTCTCAATTGAAAATGGTCAAGGAAGAACAGACAATTCTCAGATGAAAAATTGAAACATTTCTATATATGAAAAGATGCTCCAAGTATATTAATCAGAAATGCAATAAAAACCAAAGAACCATACACCTGTCCAGTTGGCTGTGCGGAAAAAAAATGATGATTTTGGAGGATGTGGGAAAACTGGGACATTGTTTTTTGGTGGGTTGTGAACGAATCACCATTTTTGGAAGATTTGGAACTTTCAAAAGTTATCAAACTGTATCCCTTTCCAGCATGTACAGGATTATATCCCAAAGGAATTATAAAGAAGGAAGGACCTTATGTGAAGATGTTTGGGCGCCCTTTTTGAGTGGCTGAAAGGAAACAATGGATGTCCATCAGTTGGAGAATGGCTGAATAAATTGTGGTATATAAATATGGAATATTACTTTCTGTGAAATGACCAACAGGATGATTTCAGAAGGCCTGGAGGACCCCAGAACTGATGTAAGAAATTGAGCAGGACCAGGAGATTATATACTTCAACAACAATCTAGATGAGCCGTCCTGATGGATCATATCCTGCAACGGAATCACAAATCATTTAATGGACGTTGTGAACACTATACCCAGAAAAAGAACTCTGGGGAGACAAAACTTGTTCCCATCCCTATATTTTGCACACCCATCTTTGTTTCCTTCACAAGCTAATTGTACAATAATTCGGTCATTCTTTTTCACAAAATAATGTTTTATGTATCTTTTTGTATCTAATTATATTTTAATATATTTAAATCTACTGGTCTCCTCCATTTGGGGGGGGTAGAAGTGAAAAATTGGAACAAGAGGTTTGGCAATTTTAATGCTTAAATTACCGATGTATATATCCTGAAATTAAAATATTAAATAATAATTAAAAAAAAAAAAAAAAAAAAAAAAAAAAAAAAAAAAAAAAAAAAAAAAAAATGTTTAAATCCCTATTAATTAGAGAAATGCAAATTAAGAGAAGTCTAAAGTATTCTTTCACACCTCTCATTGACTAAGATGACAGGAAAAGATCATATAAGCTGATTCATGAAGGCCTGGAGAAACTTACATGAATTGATGCTAAGCGAAGTGAGTAGAACCAAAAGAACAGTGTACATAGTAACAAGAATATGTGATATTCAATTATGATTGACTTAGCTCTTTTCAACAATGAGGTGATTCAGGTCAGTTCCAATAATCTCATGATTGAGAGAGTAATCTGCATCCTGAGATAATGCTATGGGGATTGCATTCATTATTTGTTACGTTGTTTTATTTATTTCTATTTTTTCTTTTTATATGATTTTTCTTTTGCAGCATGATAAATGTGGAAATATATTTAGAAGAACTGCATATGTTTAACCTATTTTGGATTTCTTGCTGTCTAATGTAGGGGGAGGTTGGGAGAGCTGGAGAAAAATCTGGAACACAAAGTTTTGCAGCAGTGAATATTGAAAGCTATCTTTCCTTGAATTTTGAAAAATTAAAACAAATCAAAAGTTTGATTTCTGTGTTAATAAAATAATCATATAATTATTAAGATGAGAAAATATTCTTCTATGCTAATTGTTCAATTTTTTTGCACTTTGCAGAGTATCTGAAATGGTCTTGGGTGTATCTTTTAAAGGTGAGATTATTTGTTGTGTGTGTAGGTTTACACTTTATAGTTAACTTTCTCTTGTAATATTAAATTCTCAGATAAATCTAGTTAAAGAAGGTCCAGTGTCTCAGATATTGCTCCATTATTGTCTTTGTAGATCTTTGTAGACCCCAAACAATATATTGTTTTGGGGTTTAAAACAAACTCTTTGACATTAACATTCATTTTTAGTCATCTTTGTATTAAATCATGGAAAGATCATCTTTGATAAATTGATATCAGACTATTAATATAGAAGTTATGGATGCTCCAGAATAGGTGGATTGTTTTTTTTGTTCACTTTCTAAATGTTTCCTAATATTTAATATTTTGAAGTCAGTCAAATTGATTCTTCAGCCTCCTCACCTGCACCTTAGGGAAATATTAATGAAATATTTGCTTTTGGACAGTTGTGTGGAAAGTTCTTTGCAAATTTTAATGCACAATATAAGTGTGAGCTATGGCTTTTATTGTCATTGACATAAACATTAAAATGTTCAATTTTATGATCCTTTTCAGGAAGAAACAAATATGATTGGTTTTGGCTTTAACAATCCAGGATTATGTTTAAGGGAATTGTTTCTCTCCCAATTCAGAAATAAAGTGGTCTATTTATAATTTTTTCTTGGTATATCCCAAATTGGGCCAACTCAGTTACCCTCTATTATAACTGTCTAGGGGTCAAAAATGGAGGAAAACAAACAAATATGAAATCTCTGAATACTCCCCAAGATTATTTAATTTTGTGTAATTGGTAGGTAAAGAAGAAGAATGACTTTAAGATACAAGGAGTCCAAACCTTCCTAGATCTCCCCAAGCCACATCCTTTATAATATATTTTAGGTTTGCTGGCCAAAAGAACAATATAAGACAGACAGCAAACACTTGTTAAGTGCTTACTGTATACAGAACAAAAAAACAAAATGCCTTCATGTGAAACCACAAAGAGAGAGGTGAACTGCTCCCAGGCTCAAAAGATTTTCTTGGAAGACTTTAAAAACGATCTTAAGGGGCAGCTAGGTGGCACAATGGATAGAGTGCCAGCTTTGAAGGCAGGAGGAACTGAGTTCAAATCTGGCCTCAGACACTTAACTCGTCCTAGCTGTGTAATCCTGCCCCAGTTTAAAAAAAAGATCTTAAAAGAGTGAAGAAAAATGGGGGAAGGAAATGAGATCTATACAGGAGAATTATGAAAGTTTTTTGGGGAAAAGCCAACAGTTGAGAAAAGGAAGCACAGAAACTAAAGAAATTCCTTAAAAATTAATTTGGAAAATTGAAAAAAATACTGAAGAAAGCAACTCTTTAACAGTATAATTGGTGAAAAAGAAAAATAGTAACTCCATAAAATAAAATTGGAGAAATGGAAAAAATCCACATAACAAAACAACTTCTTTAAAAGTAAAATTGGCTAAATGCAAAAGGAAGTTAAAAATAACTGAAGGAAATAATTCATTAAAAATTAGAATTGGACAAATGAAAATAAATGAATCAATGAGACATTTAGAATTGGTCAAACAAAATGAAAAGAAAAGAAAGCAAAAATAGAAGAAAATTTTAAAATGTCTCATTGGAAAATAGATTCAGAAGAGTTAGTTTAATAATTATTGTACTATCTGAAAACTATGATGAAAAAACTGGCAAGACAATATTTTTCAAAATATTGTCAGGGAATTCTTTCTTCACATCCTAGAACAAAAGGGTAAAATAGTAATTGAAAGAATTCACTGATCACTTCCAGAAAGAATGAAAATAAAATGAAATGAAAACTCTAAAGAATAATGTAGCTAAATTCCAGAATTATCAAATCAAGGAGAAAATAATGCAAACAGCCAGAAAGAAACAATTCAGATATTGAGGAGGATCATAACCAGGCTTACCCAGACACTAGAAGTTTTCACTTTAAAGGATCCTGGAATATGATATTTTGGAAGGCAAAGTATCTTGGACTGTGACCAAGCATCAACTATTCAGAAAAACTAAGCATTATTTTTCATGGAAAAAGATGGACATTCAATGAAATGGGAGATTTTCAATAATTTTTAGTGAAAAGACCAGAGTTAGAGAAAATTTCATTTTCACATACAAAATTTAAGAAAATCAGAAAAAGGTAAATAGGATAGAAAAATAATATGGGAAGATAATACTTGTCACTCTTGAGAATTGCATCTTTATCAGGATAGTTAGAAAAGGTGTAAGAGGGCATGGGGATAAGTTCACTTAAATGTGATGATATACAAATGAAATTAGGAGTAGAAAAAGAATTGTACTAGGAGAAGAGAAAAGAGGAGTTAAAATGGGTCAAATTATATCACATGAAGAGGCACAACAGATTTGTTAGAATAAAGGAAAAAGAGTAAGGGGGATGAGTATTGTTTGAAACTTAATTTCATCAGATTTGGTTCAAAAAGAAAATAACTTACTTGCTTAGTTGGTATAGGAATTTGTAGAGAAATAGGAGGGGAAAGGGGAAAAGGAAAAGATGAGGTTAATAAAAGGAAGGGCAGAAGTAAAAGGGGAAAGGGATAAAAAAGGGGGAGGGGCTTATAAGAGAGGGCTGACTGAGGGAGCTGGAGGTCAGAAGCAATATTTTGGTGAGGAGGAAAAAAGGTGAAAGAAGAGAGAAAAGTATAAATGGGAAAAAATAAGATGGAGGGAAATATAGAATGAATTAGTAATCTTAAGTGTGAATGAGAATGGGAATTCATAGAAAAGTGGATTAAAAGCCAGAATACTACAATATGTTGTTTATAAGAAACATATTTGAAGCAGAGGAATTCATACAGAGTAAAGGTAAAAGACTGGAGCAGAATCTGTTATGCTGCAAGCTGAAGTAAATATATATATACTAAGCAAGTAAGTTATTTTCTTTATATGTATATACATATATATGTATATATTTGTGATAATCATCCTGATCTCACAGCAAGTAAAAGCAAAACTATATCTTAATAAAAGACATAAGGATGAAAACTACATCTTGCTAAAGGGTAAAACAGATAAAGAAGCAATAGCAATATTAAATATATATGCACCAAGTGGATATTATCCAAATTCTTAGAGCAGAAGTGAAGTGAATTTTAGGAAGAAATAAACAACAAAACTATGCTTCCTCTCTCACTAGATAAACTAGATAAATCTTACTCCAAAATAAACAAGAAAAAAAGTAAGGAGGTAAATAGAATTTTATAAAAAGTTAAGTATGATACACCTATAGAGAAAATTGATTGGGGATTGGTTAATATTCATTTTTCTCAGTGGTACATGGCAACTACACAAAAATTGACCATATATTAGTGCAAAAAATTATTACAATCAAATGCAGAAAGGCAGAAATATTGAAAGTATCTTTTTCACATCATGATGCAATAAAAACTAGAATTTTACAAGAAAAACATTTACAACACACAAGATTTATCTAAATGGATTAGAATATTTTACTTTAAGGTTTACCACAATCTCTCTTCATGATGATTATAGTATAATTCTTAGTATAGTATACTAAGTATAGTATATACATATATACATAAGTAATAGTATAATATAGTATAATTCACAGATAGTATAATTTTTTAAACCTCCTTTTTATGTATCAGGAAACTGAGGCTACTAACTTCTCTCATTTAATGTGGATATGATTGTAACTGATGTGGATATGTTTGTAACTCCAAGTTCTGTTTTTTTTTTTTTATTTACTACCATACTATATTATCTATTATCATTATTGTAGCACAAAAAAATGCTGTTATGAAACTAGGCATTGTCCCATATCTAACACCCTATACCAGGATTAGGTTGAAATGGGTTCGTTTATAAGCAAATGAGAAGAACAAAGGATAGATTGCTTCTCAATTCTATGAAGAAAGAAAGACTTTGAGATAGAAGAATTGTAGTTCATTATTGAATAATGGATAATTTTGATTATGTTAAGTTACAAAGTTTTTATACACAGAAAACTAATGCAGATAAGATTAGAAGTGAAGTAATAATCTGGGGAGATTTTTTTTTTTTACACTCAAGGGTTCTGATTAAGGCCTCATTTCTAAAATATGTAGAGAACTGATTCAAATTTATAGGAATTCAAGCCATTCTCCAATTGATAAATGATCAAAAGATATGAACAGACAATTTTCAGATGAATAAATTAAAATCATTTCTAGTCATATGAAAAGGGGCTCTAATCACTATTGATCAGAGATATGTAAATTAAGATAACTCTGAAGTTACACTACATACCTTTCAGATTGGCTAAGATGACAAGAAAAGATAGTGATGAATATTGTAGGGGAGGTGGGAAAACTGGGACGTTAATAAATTGTTGGTGGAGTTGTGAGCTGATTCAAACATTCTGGAGAGCAATTTGGATTTGAGCCCAAGGGCTATCAAACTGTGCATATCCTTTGATCCAGCAGGATTTCTCCTGGGGTTATGATCCCAAAGAGATCATAAAGAAGGGAAAGGGACCCACATGTGCAAAAAATGTTTGTGGCAGCCCTTTTTGTAGTGGTAAGAAACTGGAAACTGGGTGGATGCCCATCAGTTGGAGAATGGCTGAATAAGTTATGGTATATGAATATTATGGAATATTATTTTCCATAAAAAATTATTATTTCAGAGAGGCCTGGAGAGACTTACATGAACTGATGCTAAGTGAAATGAGCAAAACCAGGAGATCATTATACATGGCAAAAATAAAATGATACAATGATCAATTCTGATAGAATGTGGTTTTCTTCAACAACAAGATGATTCAGGCCAGTTCCAATGGTAAATGATGAAGAAAATGATGAAGATGAATAAAAATGATGAAGAGAGTCATTTGCATCCAAAGAGAGGACTGTGGGAACTGAGTGTGGATCACAACATAGTATTCTTACTTTTTTAATTGTTGTTTGTTTGAATTTTCTTTTCTTTTTTTCTTTTTTTCCCTTTTGACCTGGTTTTTCTTGTGCAACATATTTGTGGAAATATGTATAGAAGAATTGCACATGTTTAACATATAATGGATACTTGTCATCTAAGGGAGGGTTGAGGGGAAGAGAAGGAAACAATTTGGAACACAAGGTTTTGCGAGGGTGAATGCTAAAATTTATTCATGCATATATTTATGTTATAAGGAAGCCTCATCAATAAAACAAGATTGTGACAATAACATCATTTCTACCATTTTAAAGCCTTCCTGGACCTGCTTCAATAAATAGGTAAGAATAATGTTAAATTTATTCATTATCTTTATGCAAACAGGTCCTGCTGAAGTGGCTATGATCATGCTTACTTATTCCTAGAACTAGACCAACATCAAAACTGATATAATGCCTATGTCACAAGTTTGTATAGTCAACCTTTTTATCTAAATAGTATATATTAAAATTTGTGCTGATCACAAAATTAGTTAGGGATATGAGACTTAAGTTTTGGGAAAAAAAGAAAGCTAGACAAGTAGATTAGGGAATTCTTTAAATAAATATACTAATGAGACCAATATAAATTGATGATGACACTAAGAGAACTGCAGTGACTATAGGGAGAGAAGAAAACTCAAAGCAAAACCCCTAAGTTAATCTCATAAGGGTCAGAATATAGATGATGATCCATCAAAGGAGAGAAAAAATAAGTTTACTGGCAGATAGGAAGAGAACCCAGACAATGGGTGCAAGGAACTCAATAGAAGAAAGAATTTATTAGCAGGATGAGGTTAAACACTTCAGAGAGAATAAGGACTGAGAAAAGTAGTTTATAATTAGTACAGTAAGAAAAGATGAAGAATCTTGGAGAAAGTAATTCTGGTGTGGGTGAAAATTACTGAAATATATTAAAAAGTTAGTAAGAATTAAGGCAGTTGAAGGAATGGGTAGACTGCTTTTGATTTTGGCTGTAAATTTAAGAAAAAGACAGATAACAGATTAAAGAAATGAGAGGGTAAAGTGAACATTTTTTCTTTTTTAATCCTGGGTAAAGTGTTGGTATATTTATAGCTAGTAAGAAAAGAACAAGAAAATAAACAGATATGAAGGTTGGTGTATGACAGTGTGTCAATAGGATGAATATGTAGGAAGCTTATTTCTTTTCCTGCTTGGGGTGCTTTATTTCAGGGAATAAGTAAGAGTCATGACATAAAGAACATCTTTTTCTGGAAATAGTGGTTTGTGTTCCACTGTTTTCCCTGGAATCCAGTTTTCTTTGAGGCCAAGCTCAATACTCAGATAAGCCCCCTCCTAGGATTTTTCCTCTCTGAATTTCTGACCTGGAACTAGGTAGTTAGGAACAGAGCTACCCCATGGTATCTATTCCTGCTCTTTCAGTGTTAGTTAAGGGATCTCCTGGGATTTTTTTTTACCTTTATCCTTTCTACTTATTATTTTGTTTTTTTGTCTCTTTGTCTTTCCTTAGTTGTTAGAATGTTCCTTCCTTTATTGCTGTTGCTGCTGCTGCTACTACACATTCCCGGACAGTTTCCTACTATTCCTTGTGTTGGTAGACTTGTCTGTGTGTTTCTCTGAACAGCTCAAGGCTGAAAAAAATGATTTTTTTGTTGGCCTTTTCAATTCTAGTTGTATTTTCTAATATTTTGAAGGATGTGTTGTGACTAGGTAAAAAAGGTTCCTTTCTCTACCATCCTAATTCTGTCTCCTGCATTTGTCTGACAACTGACAATTATATGACATATTAAACACTGGCACAAGACTGCTCAGCATGGTATGTCCTCATCAGAGAAGGTGCTGTGCTCTATTAGCAAAGCAGAATTGAATTAGCCCAGAAGCAACATGAGATGTACAAAATTAGAGAGACAACTCCAAATGTTCATGTGACTATTTGTTTCTAAACTGTGGCAAAGCATTCTAAACTACTATTGGTCTGATCAGAGTTGGACATGCTGTAACTGGACTCTAATATAGTGATGTCATTATTTTGAGAACTAAGAACAATGACCAACCAAAGATTCTGCTTCCCACATTTACTTGACATCTTAGGGATATAAATTGCAAATATAAGTAAAAAAAAGTTGGAGGAGTGTGCTGGCAATCAATGGCTGATCTTCCTCATTCTTTAGCATCCTAATTATACATCATAATGTATAATGTATTCGGTGATAAAAAAAAATATGATTCTGTTGAATTCTACACATTTCCCAGTAAGCCATTTCTGCAGTAGTTTCAGTATTAATGGAGGCCTGGGATGATACTGAATTTTTCTCTCATAAATGAAACTCTAGTCCTGGGCTGGATTTGGGTTGGGCAATGATAGGTCTTATATCTGAATCTTTAATGGAGATCGAAGCTTAGTTTATTTATCTATTTATTTTTGAACAATAGTAGTTTTATGAAAATAAACTAAATTCTAGCTTATTGTGAATATAAAAATATAAGTGTCTTCTGATATCTGATGATATCTGCTATGCTTTGCACATAGGGTATCTGATGGTATTTGATATACTTAGCCTGTAGGCATGTTGTTTTTATAACCAACTGTAGAGGGCCAGGAAGTAAAACTCCATTCCAGGTTTTGAGTCTTACAGTAACTTGGCTCATCAAAACTCCCTTATTGAAATAGCAGAGACTGCTTGTCAATATAATAAATTAATAACCTAGTGACTGAAGCAAAATGCAAACACTACTCTTTGGATTAAAACCTTGGAATTTAGGACAGGAAAGGAATGTCCACAAGAAGGCTAAAGGTATTTGGGAGGAAAATACATGAGACAATGGCAAAATAAACTTTACTCTGCTGCGTATCTCAACTATTTACATCTTTGTCTACGTAACCAAGATGCGAGGCTTAAGCGGTTTAATCATTTATATCATAGTAGAATTTTGTTAGGCTATAGGAATTTTAAAAGAGTGTACTTTGTATGAAACCTATGAGCATTTGAGGTATATATATTTGTATCTCTGATCAATAAACTTCTAAGATTTGATAAACAACATTTCTCTGCCTGGTCCCAGTATGTCACATACTTCATCTCACTACAGGAGCTGGACTCCAACAACCAACTATTTGAAGCTGAGTTTATTTAGGAAGAATTCTTTGGCCAATCATAGTTAACTCTCCTACCCAGGGAGAGCTTCCCAATAACATATTGGAGTAATAACCAAGAGTATCTTGCTAACAAATTGTCATCTTTTGGGAAATGGGTATATTCATCGCAGGTCATATTTCCATTGTACTTTTATCTGGCATGTGTATTATTGGCTGTCCACTCTGAATTACTAATTCATTATGGTGCTTAGAAAGGCAAGAGCAGAGGCTACTTGTTGCCATTTTGAAAAAAAAATGAGAATAGAAGGAAAAAATCACAGTCCTTAAAGTTTTGTCCAGCTTCAAATTTTATGATTTCATCCAAAGTATATATAGGTGTTTTCCAACTGTTACTTATAATCTGTGTTTCCACAAAGATTTCACAAACATTTCCTTGTAAAGATAAATACTTACAGAAGATAAAGTTTGTCATTTTTGTCACTTTCAGAGTCATTCTGATATTATACCAAGGAAAACAAAATAAAATGGCAGGAACTGTCTATATTCTAAAACAGTGGAAAAATAATACCAAAAAGACTATATTTATTTGAAAGTCAATTGTATGATTTTACTTTATTCATCTGAAAAAAAAGTCCAGTATGTACTTTTGGCTGAATCCCATTGAGGTCAATAGTTATCACTACTGCTAAAAATGTTATTGCAATGACCAGTGCTTCAGAGTTAGGATAGAGTTTCATAATGGGTATAGTCTGATAAAAAAGAAGTTAGAATGGTAGAAATTTACCCCCCAAAATGAAGGTAAGTGTGTGTGTGTGTGTGTGTGTGTGTGTGTGATTAGATGCACTTTAACAATAAGGTATATGAACAAGAATGTGTTAAGACTACAGAATCTAGGAGAGGGGAGGAGGTTTCAGGTCATTTTAATTTATACGTTTTAAGCTAAGAAATAGGAGGTATAGGGCCATTAGAGGCAGGAATGTGGCATGCTCTTTCAAGCACCATGACATAAATGGAGAAATGGAGAAAAAACTCAAAATACACTACCTATGTGCACAAGTGCACACACACACACACACACACACACACACACATATATAGTCATCATTTTATTATTCTTTTTCTGTAATGGGGTGAAAAGAAAGTTTCATTCTCCTTATGAATCTTTCTGGGATCTTTGGCTACCTGTAGAGATAAAAGACACTTCATATTTAACTTGTGGTTGCTTAGATAATTAGAAAGGAAAAAAAGTAATGTGTTGATTTCTTCAGTGTTATGATAAAGAAAGGCTAAAATGGCTCCATGCCCTGGAAACTTCTGTTTTAGTCTTTGTTGGGTTCCATCCAAAGATGCCATTAGATATTGGGAATAACTAATTACTCTCGATACTGATAAAAGTTGGAATTCTGCATTTCTGGGATGGAAGCAACTCTGAAGATTTAGAACATAAGAAGTTCATGAATTAATCAAGAAGAAGAAGTTAAATAATAGGTCAAAGAGTCAAAATTTCAGGTGTTAAAAAGCAGGAATGTGTTTACTTGTCTTTGTGAAAGGTGGTTATTTTCTATTCTGGGACCTACGATTGGACACAAATACTTCTGTTTGTATCAAGGTAGCTAAGTGTCTAGGTGAATAGTATTTAGGGCCTGGAGTCAGCAAAACTTGAATTTCTCAATTGTCACCTTCAAGCTGACAAAGGTTTCTGATAGGACAGGGGACTCAAAACCTAAGTAGAAGGGTTTATTCCTTAGGGACACAAGGATGGATAGAGTATTTTCTCTTTCTCTGATGCTTTTTGGATGAAGCTATGTCTAACAGAAATGAATGAAGAAAGGGCAAGCATAATCTGGCCCTGACAGATGTGAAGCCTGATTAAGAATTAACTCGAATTTTTAAAGTCACACTAACTTGGTTTTGTCCTCTCAACTAGGTTCATTCTGAAAGAAGATAAATTCCTGCAAATTGTTGCTTTCCATTAATTACAATGATGTTTTTGAGACCAAAACATTAATGCTTTTTCCTTCCTCATTTTCACTGGGATTAGGAAATTGAGTCATTGATCTTGGTAACTCCCCTTTTCCACTATATATAGTAGATATATATCTATATCCATATCTATATATACTATCTATCTATCTGTAGTATATATATATATACTACAGATAGATAGATAGATAGAGTATTCAGAAAAAAAAGACTTGTCTTCCTGAGTTCAAATCCAATCTCAGATAGCTGTGTGATCATAGGCAAATCATTTATTCCCATTTGCTTCAGTTACCTCATCTGAGAAATGAAAAGATACAAAGTATCTTTACCAAGAAAATCCCAAATGAAACAACTACTAAAATGAATCAATACAAAAATATTTATGGAAAAAAAAGATGAGAAAGTTTGTGATTTCATTAGTAAGAATACACATTTCTCTATGGACTTTGAGTTTTCAAAAACTTTTTCTGAAAACAGGACTATAATGTAAGTAGAATTTGATTTATACGCATTTCATAAATGAAGATTAGATATATTACATGACTCAGAGCATGGAGATGAACACAGATGTCCTGACTTCACCTTTTGGTTCACTGAACAGAATATCATCTCTTCAAAACTCATAATAATTGCTTTTATGGAATTATTTTTGTTTATAATAAAATGAAGACAAAACATGTATCTAACAGATGTCAAAATAGAAAAGGAGAGTCAGAGATTGAGAGTCATAGAGAGTCACACACACACACATATACACACAAAGAAAAGGAGAGAGAGAAAGAGAGAGACAGAGAGAATGAAATAGACAGAGAGAGACAGAGACAGAGAGGATACTCAAAAATTTGCCTCATTTTTGACAAACATTATTTTATACATTCTTTCTATAGTGACATCATGACAGATGGTAGAAAGATTCTTAAGATGTTTGATTCATGTGAACTGAGTTCAGCTTATGGTTTTGTCATTTAGTATATGTGACTTTGGAAAAGAAATAATTTCTCTTGTCTTAAGGTGATCATTTGTAAAATGAGAAGATTGTCATTTGATTTCGAAGTTCACTCATAAGTTTAAATAGATGATGGCATAAAGTGTCAAGGATTCCTTGTCTATTCATCAACTCTTTTGCCCCTTGAAAACTCTATAGTCAGAAGAAAGCTATAGAAATAAGTAGATTGTTAGTGCAGTTGATAGAGTAGGACATGAAGTGAGGAGAGCCTTAAGTTAGGAGCTTTGAGTTCAAATCCAGCCTCAGACACTTATTAGCAGTATGATCTTTGACAACTCACTTAAGCTTTGTTTGTCTTAGTTTTCACAAGTATAAAATGGGAAAGATAATAATAGCTCTTAATCTTCATAATTCTCAAAATCCGAAGATATAATAATGTAAAGCACTTAGCACAGTATCTGATGCATAATAAACACTTAATAAATACTTATTTTCTTCCAGATTTCTTGGCCTCTTTTAAGTCTCATTTTCCACATATAGAAAATGGGAGAGCTGCCACAGATAATTTAGAGAGATCCATTATAAGTCTAAATATCTATGGTTCTTAGAAAGTTTTTCTCAATTCATAAAACTTATCTATGGTATAACTATAATCAGTATGTGTTTACTTCTTTAAGGTCAACTTTTCATGAGCATAATTTATATTAAAAATCTTTTATTTTTTTCCTGAAGAGAAGTTTTATCATCTCATTGTTTTTTTCCCTGAAGATTAGTTTTATCATCTCATCTGTTCACTTTTTTGGTGATCAATATCATGCTCCTTCTAGTTGGAATTTCAAAGTAACGATATGAGATGGAAAATGATAAATTAATTTGACATCCTTCTCCTAAACTCTTAAAGTCTTTAAATCTGACCATCCTTTTTCATCTATAAGCACAATAATAAGTTTTCCTTGTTCATTTCTCAGAAATATTAATTTGTTCCATGTATTCCCTTCCATTCCATGGGTTTCTCCATTATTTTCTTTCTCTCAGGGCTTTTTCTTGGTACAGCTAGCCACTTTATTTGCTTTTTTTATTAATTAAAATTTTTGATATTTTATTCTTTCAGATGACTTTGGTTTTTTTTTTAGCTCTATAAAGTAATTTCTTGAAAGTTTGATTGGTATGACACAGGATAATTTAGGTAGAATTGTCATTTTTATTACATTAACTTGACATAGTCATGAGCACTTGATATTCTTCCAGTTGTTTAGATACAACATTACTTGTCTGAAAGGTGTTTTGTAATTGTGTTCATATAATTCCTAAGTTTTTCTTGGCAGGTAGACCCCACACATTTTATATTATATATAGTTACTTTAAATGGATTTTCTCTTTCTATCTCTTGTGACTGGGAATTTTTGATAATATATAGAAATAATAGTGATTCATGTAGGTTTATTTTATATACTGCATCTTTGCTAAAGTTGTTGTTTCAGTAATTTTAGTTGATTCTGTGAGATTTTCTAGATATATCAACATGTCAACTGCAAAGTGTAATCATTTTGATCCCTTATTATTTACTTTAATGCCTTCAATTTATTTTTCTTCTCTTATTGCTAAAGTTAACTTTTCTAGTACAATACTGAATAATAGTGGTGATAATGACCAAACTTGTTTCACTCCTGATCTTATTAGGAATACTTTTAGCTAATCCCCATTATATATATATATATATATATATATATATATATATATATATAATGCTTGCTGAGTAGCTTAGAGGCTACTCAGTTTTAAGGAAAGTTTTTTAAGTTTTAAGGAAACTCCTTTTATTCCTATATTTTCTAATATTTGTAAAATGAATGAGTGATATAATTTGTCAAATGCTTTTTCTGCATCTATTCAAATAATTATATGATTTCTTTTAGTTTGCATATTGATTTAGTAAATTATGCTGAGCATTTTCCTGATATTGAACTAACCCTGCATTCATGGTATAAAATCCACTTTGTCATAGTGTATCATTCAGGTCCAAGGTTATAATTTGTTTGCTAATATTTTATTTAAGATTTTTGTATCAATATTCATTAGGGAAATTGGTGTTCTTTCTCCGTTTTGTCCCTTCCTGATTAGGTATTTATCTACATCATAACTGTGTCACAAAAGGAATTTGATAGAACTCTTCCTTTCCCTATTTTTCCAAATATTTTATATAGGATTGGAATAACTGTTCTTTCTTTAAATGTTTGTTAGAATTCACTTGACAATCCATTTGATTTTGGAGATTTTTTTTTTTTTTTTAGGGAGTTCATTAAGGTTTTTTTTCTAAAATTGAATTATTTCAGTATTTTATTTCCTTACCTGTTAATCTGTGCAATCTATATTTTTGTAAATATTTATACATGTTATTTAGATTATCAGATTTTTTGATATACAATTGGGAAAAATAATTCCTAATCTTTAAATTGCTTCTTCATTGGTGGTAAGTTTAAAATTTTCATGTTGACACTAGTAATTTCATTTTCTTCTTCCCTTTTTGTAATCAAATTAACCAATGTGTATCTATTTTTTTCATAAAACCAACTCTTTTGTTTATTATTTCACTAGTTGTCTTATTTTCAGTTTTATTAATCTTTTGATTTTTAGAATTTCTAATTTGGTATTTAATTGGGCATTTTAATTTGTTCTTTTTCTAGATTTTTGAATTTTATACCCAATTTGTTGATCTTTGCTTTCCATATTTTATTCATGTAAGCATTTAGAGATATAAGATTTTCCCTCAGAACTGCTTTAGCTGCATTCCATAACTTTTGGTGTTTGTCTTATTAATGTCATTTTCTTGAATGAAATTACAGATTGTTTCTATAGTTTGGTTTTTGACCCACTCATTCTTTAAGGACTAGAATACTTAGTTTCCAATTAATTTTGTTCTATTTTTCCATGACTCTTTATATTTTTTATTGCATCATCTACTGAAATGGATTAGTCATGCCTTTCTTTCCTTTGATACTTGATCATTGTGAGACCTTGGGTAAATAACTACTCCGAGTGTCAGTAAAACATGGATAATAATATTTTTTAAAATGCAGTAACAAATCTCACAGAAATGTTGTAAGGAATTGCAACCTGAAATCATTCTAAAATTTTCCATTTTTTAAAAATAAAATTATTATACTTCCACCTACAGCATCTTATGCTCTGTGTCTAATAATAGCTATAGATAGATCTCCTCAGGCTGTATCAGTGCAACCTCCTCAAGCTAAAGCCCATGTGAGCATCCATTCTCTCAGAGTCCTTTCCCAGACGATAATAGTAATTTTAGTTAATAAGTCAATTGACATTTATGAAGCTCCTACTCTGTGCCAGATACTGAACTAAGCATAAGGAATATAAAGAAAGGCAAAAACAAACAAATAAAAACAATAATTCCTTTTCTCAAGAAACTCACCAACTAATGGGGGGAGGACAACATGAATATAAATAAGTTTAAATAAAATATGAACAGGATAAATTATAGGTGATCTCTGAGGAAATGCACTAAGATTAAAAACTCTAATAGATGATTTTAACTGAGACTTATAGGAAATCAGGGAAGTAAAGAGGTAGAAATGAAGAGAAAATAAGTGTTCAAGGAATAAGTGACTGAAAATACTTGGAATCAGGATATGGTGGATGAAGAATATGTAGAAGCCAGTATCACTGGACCACAGAATAAGTGGTTTTGAGGAAATTGTAAGAAGCCTGGAAAGATGGAAAGGGGCCACTTTTGAAGAGTTTTGAACAATAATTTGAAATGATTTTTTAAATTTTGAAATAATTTTATATTTGACTCATGAAGTGTTAGATACAAGGGCTTTTTGAATGGGAGGAGAGGGGACATTGTCAGTCCTATACTTTGAGAAAATTGGACCAGGTAAAGAGTGATTTGGAATGATGACAGAAGAAACAGGAAGAACAATTAGCAGAACCATTGCAATACTTCAGGTGTGAGGTGAAAAGAACCAATGTTAGAGATGAGTAGGAAGTATTTACTAGACTAGTAACAAGAAGTAGAAACTAATATGATATGAAACTAAAAGGATATGAGGAGTAAGACACTGAGGAGTTGAGAATAACACCTGTCTTATGAGTGTGATTGATTGAGAGGATTAAAGTACTCTTAATAGAAAAGTCAACAAGAATAGAGGGACTTCAGAACTGAAATTACTCCACATCCATAGGAACAAATATTGACGTGAGGAAACTAGGAAAGGAATGCGGTTCTGTAGCACTATGCCACGGTTTGGTATCAGATCTCAAATGTATTCTGATGTGTAATTAGACTATATAACCTACTAACTTGATCCAGAGATTCCTAAGAACAATTTTTTCACCATTCTTGAATATTTTGTGTAGTATGTTTATTTTTTTGCTCTAATGGAATAAAATTATTTGCATTAAATACATTTATTGCAACTATCTTGAGACATAAAAACAGATTCTCTAAGTCATTCACATGCAAATTTAAGTCCAAAAGCTTACAACAGGACAATTTATAGATAATGCCACACTTTATGAAATTAATTACACCTTTCAGAATTTTGCTTGTCCGTGCAAGATTTATTGTAAGCATGACCAGAATCTTATGATCCAGATGTATTGTTACTATCAAACCAAAAACTATTCACACTATGAATCCTATTAACTGGGAGGGAGGGTAGAGTCTTCAATCAAAAAGAACTCAGAAACCACTTAAATCATAGAAAGAAGAAAGGCTATATCTAGGACTGGATTCAGAGATCACCTGTCTTTTCACCTCATTCTTCTTTTGTTAGTGTCTTCTCAGTTGCATGAAGTTCTGATGCATTTTACCAGCAGTTGAGGGGAAAGCATGCCAATCTATTTAACTATGTGGTCCTAAAATGGAGAGATGCCAGGGGACCTCTGAGTTTTGTCTGTGCTGTCATAATCATAAAATTTATATAATTTTCTTTGATAACCTAATTTATGTTAAATAAAATAGAGTCTGCTCCTAATAACCTTCTCCTTCACCCATGGCATTAGAGGAGAGTAGGGAGAAATTCAAGAGATGTTGTAAATATTAAATCAACTTAAATCCATTAGAGCTTGGATATGGGAAACAAGATGTAGTGGAAAGCTTGAGAATCTTCAGTAATGAAGGTATGAGTGGGAGAAAGTTGAGGAGAAAAGACAATGAGTTCACTTTTGTACATTAAGATGTTAAACAAAACCTTAATTTGTGCAGATTGAGATGTGTGAAAAACATTGTCAATAGGGGATCAAAGGCCAATGGAGAAATTGGAGCAGAAAAGATAGATTTAAGATGTTGTAAGCATAGATGTAATTAAAACTCTGGGAGCTTATGTAATCACCAAGGAAAGTAGTATAGAAAGAAAACAGAAAAGAGTCCCAAACTACATTTTGAAATATACAAAGAAGTACAAGAATACTGAGTTCTTTGTTTGTTTAGGGGTTATAAGATGATTTTTGGAAGGGTGTTCATCCATCATTTAATCTGAGCAGGAAGTTGCTGGATAAGGAAATTCACCCTTTAGTTCAGCAACTGTTCAATTTACTTTTATCTAGGGGCTCCAAGTGTTTAGTTGCTTTATCCCAAAGCTGGCTTCCATTTCCACTCCCCCCATTCCAAGCTGTTTTTCCCTAGTTCACAGAAATTAATTCTCCCTCATTATGCTGTGAGGAAGCCGCATTGTAGAACTGTATATAAAAATAATGTCTTTAGTTCCAGTCCAAACTTTGCCTGTTATGGCAGAAATACATTGTTAATTAAGATGCTGTCCTTAAGGTTCTGAACAACAACAAATATTGTTTGGAGCATATTTTTTATTGCCTCTTGTTGGGTATGGCTGGGTAGACAAGCTGTTTGTTTGTTCACACTTGTCTGTCATCTTTTGGGGTGATATGCAATCTTAACCCCCATCTCCTTGGGATCAAAATTAATACTCTAATGCTCTACATTTCCAGGAAATCCATACATAAAAGGGAATAGGAAAAAATGGTGCACATATAAACATTTCTTTTATTTTCCTAGACTGATGTTCCTGAGGGCATTCAGAATCCTTTTAGGCCCCAGGGACCAGGGCCAGCATTGATTGTCCTGATGTTTGTATGTTCATGACCTGGTCTAGTAATCAGGAAATAGCCATTCATTGTGAAATGCAGGGAGGCTTAATGAACCTAGATTACCAATGGGTAACCTGCAGCAATGAAAAGTATAGAAAAGTAAACTATGGGATTGCTTTACAATACAGCACCTGGGTATTTGACTGAATTGTTTTTGAATGAAGTGCAAGGCCAATGACATTTCAAAGGATTTTCTATTCCTCACAAGAGTTCTTTGGCTTTCTCTTCCTTTTACAACAGGACAAAACTCCCTCCATTAACCTTTCCTTTCCCTCAGCATTTTAGCATCATTCTTCTATAAGACATAATGAGAGCTATGCCCCAAGATATCTGTATTCAGCCTTCATCTCTTTCCTGTGGTCTTGCAGACAGTTTTCAACCAGATGTCTCATAATATATCCAAAATGGAATTTATCATTTCCCCCCAAAACTATTATTTCTTCAAACTTTCTTGCTACTGTCAAACACCACCATCCTTCTAAATATCTAGATGTATACTTCCATGCTCCTTTATGACTGATCTTCCTTTTGATGCTCCCTCTACTCTCTTCCTTTTTTTAGACAAATAAATTTTGGAGCCAGGAGAGGAATGAAGATTTACTATATTGGGCTCTCATGCAAAATGGAGCTTCTGGGAGGGATTCACCAGTGGAAGAAAGATGATGGCATGGAAAAAAAGAATGTTCCAGGGTGAGTAGGTCCCAGTCATTGAATAAAGTTTCAAGGTCAAACCACAATTGAGGCATGATTTTGTAATCCAAAAAAAAAAAAAAAAAAAGAAAGAAAGAAAATCAGAAATACACCAGAAAGGGAATGTCTGTTGTTTCAATGAGAAAATTAAAACTCAATCTGTAAGTTAAGATTTTGCACTATCTGGTCTTATTAACCTTATGATACAACACTTTCAGGCTACTTCCTCAGCTCAATCTTATGGTTGGGTCCTCAGATATACTACCATTTTTAGGATTCTTTTAGAACAAACCTTTGTCTTCTAAAATGGTAACTCACAATTCTCACTACTTTGGAGTGGTGTGTTTTGGATTAATAATTAGCATTTAGGCACAATTAGCTCTTAGCAAAGGAATATAGCAAGATGATACAATAGCAACAGTTTCTATAAAGCAAGCTCTCATAAACCCAGGATCTTCTTTTCTATATATTCCCATGACAGCTGTAGAAAAACTATTTCCAAACATAAAATGCAATAAAAGTGAAGTGCACATTGCCTGTGAATTCAGGCAATTCACAAATCTTGATATATTGTGGATCCTAAAAGACGTTTTTCTTTTTGTGAGTTCTCAAACACTACTTCTGGGTTCAGTATCTTTACTGAACTGTTTTCTTAGCAGGTCTCCTGCTTCTTTTCTTAGTTTGTCTTTGAAATACTATTTTTAAATCAGCCTCTTTCCTCTAGTGTCTCTTATTTTCTTTCCCTCTTTTGCTTCTCTGTCTAAATCTTTCTGTCTCTCTGATTATCTCTTATTGAATTTGTTGATTTGTAAGCTCTCATACTTAAACTTGAATGCTTTAACTGCTGGATACCTTGCTTGTATATGCATGTACACAGGTATGTATGCATGCATGTTTATGTACATGTGCAGATTTTTGTATATGTAAGCACATATGCATATAATATGTATCAGTCTGCAAATATGTATATATGTATATGTTTAGGGATACTTAATGTATCTACAGACACTCTTAGTAAGTTAGCTTTTCTTGGATGATTTCCTTGCTTTTGATAAAGTGAGTGACCAAGGCCCAATAATCTTATCAAGTTGATTAATGAACTGCTTAACACTTTGCTATGAATTTATTTAAAACTATTTCTCTCTATATATATCTGTTCTGTAACTACATCAACCCCATTCCTTATATTTTTTCATATTATTTCACTAGATAGAATTCTATTTCTATCTAACCTGAATTATTCTCTATTCTTCTATTCTTCTCTTGCATCTCTGAGTATATATATATATATATATATATACACACACACATACACATATATATATATATATATATTATATATATATATAATATATATATATATATATATATATATATCATCCTTTATGAATAACACACATTCTATCCTAATCTTCATCTCTCTGAATCCTTATCTCCCTTCAAGAGGCCACCTTATCAATGAAATCCTCATTGGCATCTCTAGTGATTATGCTTGCCTTTCTCAATTTACTTTAAATTTATTTATAATTCCTTGTTTTACAGTCTTAATAAAATACAAACTCTTTAAGAGATCTTTACTGTAATGGGCTGAAACTGAGCAGATGCACTGAGGTTAGGACAAACAGGCACTTAAGGCTAATTACCAATTGGATAATACTCTATTAGCATTTGCTTGGAACATGGCCCACCCCACCATTCTGTGTGGGCAAGATTTGTTGGTGTATAGGGAAATGAGGAGGATGGAGAAAAGAGTGGAATAAGAAAGCCAGAGTGACTCTTGGCTGGATTTGTATTACCATTCCTGTAATGGGCTGAAGCTCGAGTTGATGCACTGAGGTCCCAAGCACGTGAGGCTAAATGGTAATTGGACCATACTCTATTAATATATATGCTTAGAGAAAGAATGGCCCCTGCCCACTCTTTGAGCAAGTCCTGATGTGTTGTATAGGAAATGACGATTTTGGTGGGTGGAATCAGGGGGTCAGAGAGAGAAGTAGAGAGAGACTGCTGGCTGGCTTCTTGATACAGCTGCACACATTGCATTCGTTATCTCCCCTTCACCTCTGATCCCCCTTCACTTCCGATCCTTCTTCACTTCTACTGAGAATAAAGATTGAAGATTTTCCCTTAACCTGAATTCCTGACTCCAGCTGATTTTAAAATACACAGTCATCACATTTGGCACCCAAGTGTAGGAACCAAAGACCCTACTTTCACTGAAAAAGTCTCCGGTGACCAGGAACTTAGGTGAGTATTGTAGTAGACAAACAGGGAACTTAGTTTCTTAAAGACTAAACTAGTAACCTTTTTTGGCTGAAATGGGACAGATACTAGCTAAAGATTCTCAATTCCCCACCCCCCAACCCCCTCACCCCCCACCCAGGAGTGGCACTATAGAAAGCATGCTTAAGATAATAGAAGACCAAGGGCTACTTATAACTTGGGAACAGACAGCTAGACTTCTGGGTACATTAAAACGCACCTCCCCTTGGTTCTTAGAGGGAGAGAAAATCTCTCAAGATAATTGGACATTAATTGGGCAACAGCTCTCCGCATATTACAACAAAAACAGTCCTCATTCAATTTCCATCGAAGCATTCTATTTATACAATATAATACAGTTGGCCTTAAAGAACCCTATGATTTATAGAAGAAAGAAAAAAAAGCTCTAGGAATAGCCAAATAGGGAAGCCTGAGATAAAGGAGGAAGACAATGAACAGATTAATATCCCCACAGGGCATAGAGACTTAAGTGAGGCTCAAGGGTGTGGTGACTTTCCACCCCTACAAGGCAGCTTCAACCCCACTTAAGGAGCAGGTAATTGACTCTCCTCCATCAATTCCACTCTCTGGGATGGAGGAAGGAGGGGTAGTGGGGAGGGCAGTGACAGCACCAGCACGTCCCCCCCAGAATCCAGCTGCTCCTATGACTAGATTGCAAAAAGGACTAATTAAGGCCAAATTGGAAGGGAGAAATGTAACAGAACTCCAAAATCACATTTTTCCTGTAATTCAACAGTTTAATTCTTCAGGTCAAGAAAGTATTAAATACACTCCTTTTGATATAGAAATCCTCAAAGATCTGAAAAAGGTTTGCACTCTTTTGGGGGCTACATCAGCTTATGTTACGATGTTATTACAGAATTTGGCTTTTGAAATCTTGATCCCTAATGACTGGAAATCTAAAGCAAAGGTATGCCTAGAACCTGCACAAAACTACTTGTGGCTTACTGAATATAGTGAGCTCTGTAGGATACAAGCCCAACAAAATAATCAAAGTGAAGTTCATGCTGCAATCATCTGTGACCTACTAACAGGTGTAAGTTCCTATGCAGACATCACAGTACAGATTAATTATTCCATAGCAGCATATGAGCAAATTGCTGCTAATGCTATCAAAGTGTGGGCTTTTCTCCACAATAAAAATGACAAGGGTGAGGCTTTCAGAAAAATAACCCAAGGGCCAAATGAACCCTTTGCTGACTTTGTGGGACGTTTGCAGACAGCTATCACAAGAACTAATGGGGAAAATGCAGTAACAGACATTTTGATAAGGCAACTTGTTAAGGAAAATGTTAATGAGGTTTGCAAAAGAATTATACTAGAACTGTGCAAGGATTCTCCTTTTTTTAATTTAATAGCCTTTTATTTACAGGTTATATGCATGGGTAACTTTACAGCATTAACAATTGTCAAACCTCTTGTTCCAATTTTTCACCTCTTACCCCCCCACCCCCTCCCCCAGATGGCAGGATGACCAGTAGATGATAAATATATTAAAATAAAATTAGATACACAATAAGTATACATGACCAAACTGTTATTTTGCTGTACAAAAAGAAGCAGACTCTGAAATATTGTACAATTAGCTTGTGAAGGAAATCAAAAATGCAGGTGGGCATAAATATAGGAATTGGGAGTTCAATGTAATGGTTTTTAGTCATCACCCAGAGTTCTTTCTCTGGGTGTAGCTGGTTCAGTTTATTACTGCTCTATTGGAAATGATTTGGTTGATCTCCTTGCTGAGGATGGCCAGGTCCATCAGAACTGGTCATCATATAGTATTGTTGTTGAAGTATATAATGATCTCCTGGTCCTGCTCATTTCACTCAGCATCAGTTCGTGTAAGTCTCTCCAGGCCTTTCTGAAATCATCCTGTTGGTCATTTCTTACAAAACAATAATATTCCATAATATTCATATACCACAATTTATTCAGCCATTCTCCAACTGATGGACATCCATTCAGTTTCCAGTTTCTAGCCACTACAAAGAGGGCTGCCACAAACATTCATGCACATACAGATCCCTTTCCCTTCTTTATGATCTCTTTGGGATATAAGCCCAGTAGTAACATTGCTGGATCAAAGGGTATGCACAGTTTGATAACTTTTTGAGTATAGTTCCAAACTACTCTCCAGAATGGTTGGATTCGTTCATAACTCCACCAACAATGCATCAATGTCCCAGTTTTCCCACATCCCCTCCAACAATCATCATTATTTTTTCCTGTCATCTTAGGCAATCTGACAGGTGTGTAATGGTATCTTAGAGTTGTCTTAATTTGCATTTCTCTGATTAATAATGACTTGGAGCATCTTTTCATATGACTAGAAATAGTTTCAATTTCTTCATCTGAGAATTATCTGTTCATATCCTTTGACCATTTTTCAATTGGAGAATGGCTTGATTTTTTATAAATTAGAGTTAATTCTCTATATATTTTGGAAATGAGGCCCTTATCAGAACCTTTGACTGTAAATATATTTTCCCAGTTTATTGGTTCCCTTCTAATCTTGTCTGCATTAGTTTTGTTTGTACAAAAACTTTTCAGTTTGGTAAAATCGAAATTTTCTATTTTGTGATTAGTAATGATCTCTAGTTCTTCTTTGGTCATAAAGTCCTTCCCCTTCCACAGGTCTGAGAGGTAAACTATCCTGTGTTCCTCCAATTTATTAATAATTTCATTCTTTATGCCGAGGTCATGAACCCATTTTGACCTTATCTTGGTGTACAGTGTTAAGTGTGGATCAATGCCTAGTTTCTGCCATATTAGTTTCCAATTTTCCCAGCAATTTTTATCAAACAGTAAGTTCTTATCCCAAAAGCTGGGGTCTTTGGGTTTGTCAAAGACTAGGTTGCTATATTTGTTGACTGTTTTATCCCTTGAACCTAACCTATTCCACTGATCAACTAATCTATTCCTTAGCCAATACCAAATGGTTTTGGTAACTGCTGCTCTATAATATAGTTTTAGATCTGGTACAGCTAAGACACCTTCATTTGATTTTTTTTTCATTAATTCCAAGGATTCTCCTTTAGAGGAGCTCATAAGACGCTGTGCCACAGTGGGCACAAATGCCTTTTATAGCCAGACTATGATGCAGACTTCCCAAGATTCCAACATGGGAAGACAGGGTCCCTTCTGGCAAGGGACTTCCAGAGAGACTTGTCAATGCTTTCAATGTGGTAAAGTAGGGTGAAAGTTCAATGTTGATATAGAGACAGAATGAGAAAACAGGGTGTGAGAACAAGATCCAGTACCCCATGTCCAAAATGCAACAGAGGCTTCCATTGGGCCTCAGAATGTAGAAAGGTTCAGACAAACAGGAGGAGGGGCCCAGGTCCAGGGCCCCAGGCAAAAAACACTTGGGGCATGATGGCAGCCTATGGTGCACCCAGAGAGTGCCTAGAAGTCCAATACCCAGACATGACCAATCAGCCAAGAAGCCATATGATGGGAGAAAGGGATTACACAATCAACCAGCCAGGAAGCAACCTGATAGGAGAAAGGGATTACAATTAGGAAGAATAGAGTTGTATGCAGCTGGGACAACTGAGATACCCTCTGGAGAGGTAAAATCTGTTCCTCTCCAGCCTATGGATCCCTTGCCTCCAGACAGAGTGAGCCTGACCATTTCACCTCCTTTTGTATGTAGAAAACAGTGTGGGAATACTGATGTGGGAAACTGGGGAATGTGTAGATAATATCCCAGTCATTAATATAAGTAGATAATGTGTGACTTATCACTCAGGAGAAATAGTAGCATCAGGTTTACTCATACAAAATCCTAATAAGCAACCTGGTGAGAGTCACCCAGATTCTGATTCCAGACCACAAAATCCAGGAATATACTGGACAGCAGCTGTAACAGCTGACCAACCTATGTTCACGATCTATATAAATGGCCTACCACTAGAAGGATTGGTAGATGCAGGTGCAGATTGAACAGTCATTAGAGGTGCCAATTGGCCTAGTCACTGGCCAAAGATTAAAGCAGACACCTACATGATTGGCATAGTAGGATCAATAGCAGCTGAAGTTAGTGCTTCCCCTATGAGATGGACTTTTGAAGGCAAAACAGGAGTTTTTACTTTTTTTATAGTTGAACAATCCCCATCAATCTGTGGGGAAGAGACGTTTTACAGAAATTAGGGTTAAAAATGAGTACTTCAGTTTTTTAACCAGAACTGCTGTTGAAGGCCTGCCAACACTTTCACCTGTTCCTATCCAATGGAAAACTGATACACCAGTGTGGATAGAAAAGTGGCCCTTAGGTAGCGATAAAATTCAGGTCTTATTAGATATAGTACAGGAGCAGCTTGACCAAGGGCACTTACAACCTTCTCTAAGCCCTTGGAATTCCCCAGTGTTTTTTGTAAAAAAGAAATCTGGGAAATGGAGGATGTTGACAGATTTAAGAAAGGTGAATGAAGCAATGGAAACTATGGGAACTCTTCAGCCTGGACTTCGATCTCTTACTCAATTGCCTAGAGAATGGCCTCTTTGGGTCACAGATATTAAGGATTATTTCTATTCTATCTCTCTGGATAAGGGAGATATGAAAAGATTTGCCTTTTCAGTGCCCAGCATTAACTTCGCTGAGCCTTATAAAAGATATGAGTGGACAGTTTTGCCACAGGGAATGAAAAACAGCCCCACTTTGTGTCAAATGTATGTTGTTGATGCTCTTGCTCCAGTAAGAAAAACATTTTCCAAAAGTTATGCTATTACATTATATGGATGATATATTAGGTTGTGCACCCGAGGAACAAATGTTAGAAGCATGTCTACAAAAGACCACAGAAACACTAAAGAACTACAAATTGTACATAGCTGCAGAAAAAATTCAGACATGCTACTTTTCAATATTTAGGATATGAAGTATACCCTAAGGTGCTTATAGTACAAAAACTGTCCTTAAGAACAGAGAAGCTAAACACCTTGAAGGATTTTCTGAAATTGATTGGAGATATGCAATGGATGTGACCAGTGTTAGGCCTGACTACTTATCAAATTGCAATCATTATATGACATTTTAATGGGAAAGAGTGCTTTAAATTCACCATGCCAGCTTACAAAAAAGCTCAAGAGGCTTTGAGACAAGTTGAACTGGCTTTATACATCGTGGTTGAAAAAGTCATTCAAAAACTCTTGGGAATATCAGTTTTTGCCACACAAGAGGCACTCACAGCAGTCCTTCATCAAGGAGACAGGGTGATAGAGTGGGTGAACCTCCTGGCACAATCAGAACAAAGCCTTACTCCTTACCCAGTGCTTGTGGCTAGAATTTTATTAAAGGCCATTAAGCGAGCAGTATAATTATCTGGGACAAGACCTGAAACGATATACACCTTTTATACCAATACACAAATTAATGTGTGTTGTGAGATCATCCCAGAGTGGCAAATTTTATTAGCCATGGCTCCAAATTTTACACCTGGGTCTCTATTAATGATAACCAGATTATTACATAATTTGCAATGGCTTCTTGAAGAAAAAGTTTCTAAAGTTCCTCTTAAAGGATCAACTATCTTCACAGATGCATCCAAACATAATATTTGTGCTGTATACTCTCATGATTTAACTATAAAGAGAGTAGTCAGAACTCCTTTTCAGTCCACTCAGCAGAATGAATTGTACGCGATCATTCTAGCTCTTACTTATTATCCAGGAGACATAAATATAATATCTGATTCAGCCTATTCAGTAGGTGTGATACAAAGAATTGCCACAGCCCAAATAAAATTTGCAGCCTCTAATATATATCAGCTCTTTAAGAAACTTCAAGAGCAAGTGAGAAAGCATCCAGGTAAGATTTATATCTTGCATGTCCACTCTCATAGTGGACTTCCAGGTCCCATTTTTGATGGTAATTCAAAGGCAGATAGCCTTCTAACTATGTTGGTCAATACTCCTTTATTCCAAGAAGCCCAGGCATCTCATTCTAAATATGATCAGGCTGCTCGAGCTTTATGTTTACAATTTGGAATAACAAGAAAGGAGGCTAGGAACATAGTAAAAGCCTGTATGGCTTGCCTTCCTTTCCACGCTCCTACACTGCCTTCAGGGAAGAACCCTCGTGGTTTGAGACTCAATGAAATCTGGCAAATGTATGTGACCCATTATAAATCTTTTGGTCATCTGTCTTTTATCCACGTTGTGGTAGACACCTTTTCAGGATTCACTTTTGCAATACCAGCAGCAAAAGAGACAGCCTCAGTAGTCACTGAATTCCTCACACAAGCATTTGCCATTATGGGTATGCCACAAGGAGTAAAAACAGACAGTGGTCCTGCACATACTTCCAAACATTTTGCACACTTTTGTGCACAGTATAAGATTTTACACACCACTGGCATACCTTTTAATCCTCAAGGACAGGCAATAGTAGAGAGGAGAAACAGAGACATTAAGACACTCCTCCAAAAACAAAAGAAAGGGGGAGCCACAGGTAACCCTAGAGAACTTCTAAATCCAACCCTTTATACTATTAACTTCTTGATTTTCGACAAAGATGCACTGGTTCCGGCAGACAGGTTTTATAACCCACTGGAAGGGCAGTGTCCAGTGCGAGTAGCTCCACTATCTATATAATTGCCAGGTGATGTGAAGAGACCCAGAAAGTGGTGAATGGAAGGGACCAGATAGGCTAACTGCTTTGGGGAGAGGGTTTGCTTGTACCTCTACAGGTGGAGAAGGAATCAGATGGGTGCCAACAAGGCGTATTCACCTTGTCCATTGCAGAGATATGGACCAGACCCTTGAAACGAAGGAGAAGGCCCAAGAAATATCGTGTGGTTCTGTGTCCACCACAGTGGTGGACTGTGCCCACCACTGAAAGAGCATGGGAGTTATGGCATTTGACTCATGGACATCGAAAGTTGTTGGACTTCAAAACCCTCAGGAATCATTGGATTCTCTGAGACATAAGATTGTTGGAGGACTTGAAAACCCTCAGGAATCATTGGATTCTCTGAGACATAGGACTTGAAAATCCTCAGGAATCATTGGATTCTCTGAGACATAGGACTTGAAAACCCTCAGGAATCATTGGATTCTCTGAGAAGTGATAAGACTGTGACAGGACTTCAAAATCTACTGGAATCATTGGATTCCCTAACACATAAAAAGACTTTTGCAGGACTTCAAAAACTTAGGGGGATCATTGGATTCCCTGACATGTGAAGCAATGGACAATAGATTGGTTTTGGACTATCTCTTAGCTGCTGAAGAAGGCGTATGTGTGACTGTTGTTTACATACCTTCCTTCTAGGACTTCTGGCGATCTTTTCCAACACCATGTTGATTTATATTGTTTGCTATTCCGCTACTTGCATGTACAATTCATGTTTGTTACACCACATCGAGCCTGTACTGACTGAGGGTAGGGTCATCACTAATAGCCTCCACGTTATTGCTATGTGTTTGTGTAATACCTCCCATACTGATGGGTTTGTGCATAATAAGACCCTTCAGTCCAGAAACCCGCTAGCAACCCCCACTTCCCTTTGGTGCTTTTCATCTCCCTTCCTGAGATGTCAGGGGGGTCGTGATCACCTCCTTTTCGGTACTTTCATCTCCTTTCCTGAGAAGTCAGGGAGGGTGTGATCACCTCCCCTTGGGGGCTCTGACCCCCCTGAGGAGTCAGAGATGGCATGACCACCTGTGTTCTAAAACAAAAGAAAGCAGGAGATGTAATGGGCTGAAGCTCAAGTTGATGCCCTGAGGTCCCAAGTATGTGAGGCTAAATAGTAATTGGACCATACTCTATTAATATATATGCTTGGAGAAAGAATGGCCCCCACCCACTGTTTGTGCAAGTCCTGATGTGTTGTATAGGAAATGATGATTTTGGTGGGTGGAGGCAGAGGGGAGGAAGAGAGGCGGGGAGAGACTGCTGGCTGGCTTCTTGTTGCAGCTGCACACATTGCGATTGTGATTCCCCCCTTCACCTCTGATCCCCCTTCACCTCTGATCCTTCTTCACCTCTACTGAGAATAAAGATTCAAGATTTTCATTAACCTGAATTCCTGACTCCAGCTGATTTTAAAATACGCGGTCATCACAAGTTCTGATTTTTAATGATTTATTTTCTTCATTAGTTTTTTTTTTTTTTACTTCTTTTTGTATATGTTCAACTGAGTTTTAAATGAGTTGGTTTGTTCTATATAATTTTTTTCCATTTCACTATTTTTTTTACTGAGTTATTTTTCCAATTCACAAGTCCTACTTTCCTGAGAGTTCTTTATCTTTTCCAATTCACAAATTCTGTTTCCCTGAGAGTTCTTTACTTTTTTCAATTCACATTTCAGAGAGTTGCTTTCTTTTTCCACTTTATCAAATTTTTCTTTTAATGAGTTGTATTTCTTTTCAGTTCTCTCTTCCATAGTTTATCTTTCCTTTCCCTATTTTTCTTCTAGCTCTCTTTTAAGATCTTTAATAATTTCTTCTAGGAAAGCCTTGTGTGATGGGGACCAGGTTATTACATTTGGAGTTTTGTCTGGAAACTGTTTGCTATTAGTCTCCTTGGGGTTAGAGACCTGCTCTCCTTTTGTATAGATGCAATCAATAGTAAGAGTTTGCTTGGGTTTCTTACTCATTTTTTAAAAAGCCCTTAGGGTCTGCCTTCAGGGTAAGGAGGTTAGCAGCTTCCTCTACAGAACAAGGATAGATAGATGGACAGTAGCTATCCTGCAAAGGGCTGCGCTGCAAAAGTTCCACTGCCCCTGGAACAATCCCCTCCTTCCCCCTTCCCATCCCCTCTCCAGTGCAGAAGTGTGGCTGCCCTGTCCAGAGCCCCCCCTGCTGTGCAAAAGTTGGCTGCCCTGGGTAAAATCCCTGCACCGCAGAATGCGGCTGCACAGCTGTGCTATGGTCCATGCTGAATCACTTCTGGTGCTGGGTGGGTGTAGCCAGGTCTTGTTAAACTCTGGGGTTTCAAGGTAGACTTTACCTTTGGCTTTTGTGTAACTTCTCTGCTGATCTACTGCTTTGTAACCAAAGCAGAGCAGTCAAACATGTGATAGAGTCCTCCTTGCAAATTCTCCACCCACGGAGAACACACCCACCCCTGCTTCCAGTCTACTCAGTGTGCTAGCCTCCTTGTTCTGCCTCCCTGCCTCTGCTGGCCTCCTCTTGCCCTATCAGGACAAACCTTTTCTGGCGATCTTCCAGATTATCTTTGGCTGGTAATTTGTTGTACTCCCAATATTTGTAGATTTTATCAGTCAAGCACTATTTCAGAGACTTAATTTGGTAATTAGTAATGAGAATAGAAGGGGAGCTTAGAATGAAGTGTGTGTCCTCTCTGCCATCTTGGCTCTGCCCCCTATGTCTTCCATCTTGATAAATCCTCTAAAATCAGCATTTATACCCTTTTATCAACAGGATTGGGAATTGCTGATATATATTTAAATGAGGAGGGAAAGACAGAAACCAGGTTCTAGATTCTAAATGAATCTCAGGATTGTGAAAGAGCCAAGATTTGCCTCATAAGAGAAAAATCTATTCAATCCTTGAAGCATGAGTTTATAGATTTCTGGAGCAAACAATAGGTTGTGGGTCACAATTAAATATAACTGTGGCTAGAGGTAATGAGCCATCCATTTTGATGGATTTAATAAAGAGAAATGTGGTTATTTTTAATATTTTTACATTTAGTTCTGAAGAAAACATATAATAGATGATTAGAAAAACTCAGTAAATGAAAGGTCAAGGTAATTTTAGATTAGAAATGGATAAAACTAACAGCATTAAAAAATCAACAAAGGAATGAGTCTTTTTTTTTATTCCTCTCATCAGAAGCCTTACATAGCACAAAGCAAATGACTTTTTAAAAAGTCATTCTCTCTGTCAACATTACTAGGATGGGGTGATCTGAGTCAATAACCGCCAACAGACATCAGAGAGGTGAGAGCCTGGTAAAGGATTAGGAAATAATAAAACACAGAGTCCTATGGCTATCAGGAACAATTGTACAAATTCATTCATTCTGTTATTCTTTATTAGAGAACTGATGTCATTTAGAGATGATAGGGGAAACAATATTGGTCAGTCTGGGTTATTCAATCTGTCATGCATTTTTAATGAAATAGAGCACTGGAACCCAAAATGGACTAAGTTCTGAGGGCTTCCTGAACCATTTTCACCCTTAGGCTCAATACATTTCTACTTACTGATAATCTATAACAAATAAAGAGAATGTAAAGTGCTCTCTTATACATAGAATAATCTGAACCTGGACAGTATCTTCATTTAAGCATGCTAATATACTTTTACTTTAGAAAGAATTTTGTTCTCTATGTCTGTATCAATGCATGCACATCAGAATACATATGTATGTATGTAGGATGAGATGCTTCAAAATCTTAATTTGTCTTAAGTAATTTTCTTTATAACTAATTCAATTCAACAATTGAAGAAACATTTTATCTATTATGTGTAAGACATTATATTAGGAGATGGAATTACAAAGACAAAACAGAAAAACAATCCATGTTTTCAAATTTGTTTTACTGGGGATTACAAAATAGGTACAGATAAGTGAATACAAATCATTTCCACCTTAATTTATTATTTTGAACATTCATTTCTTTTTAAGTTTAGTTTATAATTTCAATTTCTCTCTCTTGACTCTGGAATTGTGACAAGGTATTCTGCTCCCTCATGACCCACCACTCTCAGTCATGGAAGTGGGATACAAAACTACTCATCGGCAACAGAGCTGCTAATCGGCATATACCAAGTGTTAATGAAGAGTCACTTGTAATGTCTTTCTGACAAGTTGTCTGACCATTCTCCTGTTTATGGGCTGAGAGCTCCTGAAGCTGCCATTATTGCTGCTGTTGCTCCTGCTGCTGCTACTATTGTTTTGGATGTTGTCCCCCACTTCACTCCACCACCTCCCTTGTCATAAGGACTGGAAATTGAGTTTTATAAACCATTATGACACAATGAAGCATAGAAAAGAAAAACAACATCCAGGTACTCACCTGCCCGCCTGCCACTCTGACTACATCTTTGTTCAAAACTACCCTGGAATAGAATTGTTATCTCATCTCCTGCCCAAAAAACTAAGTTATAGTCTCTATCTGTCCAAGAATGGTCCTACTCCCTTGTCTGACAGGATCTGAGTCACAATCCAAGGCTGTAAATACTAGGTTAACTCCTCTCTCCTGGCTCTCTCTCTGAAGTAAAGAAAACAGCTGTATAATGTTACACTAATTGCCTTCACAGCTTCTAGATCCTGGTAGAAAACCATAATTAGCTAAAATCCCTATATAAATTTCCTGCCTCAGTTCCTCAGGGCTGAATGATTTTGAATACATTCAGTCAGCTAGCCTAAAACTCTCTATATTAAAAGATTAAAAACCAATCTCTGTCTTACCTCAGTTTCTCTGGCATTACATTTGTCCCTGACATTTCCAGGTCTATACCCACCCCAGGGTAGGACAGAGACTTCTGCTGAACTCATAAATTATCTTAATCTTAGAAAAATACCTTCTGCTAAACTTTTAGTTGACTCTGCTGATTCATAATTCTACTTGAACCTTTATTTGGAAGTGAATGTTGAGAGAGTTCAGCTGGGTCTTAGTCTGTACTTCACCATCTTGCTCCACCAATTCCAATGTAAATATATAATATTCATTGATATGTAATAATGTATGTTTGAAATATGTGATTAAAATAATCTCTTGGAGTGTATATGAGTGTTCAGTGTTAGAGAATCATAACTGACAGAAGAAATTGAAGATCATTTATTTCAATTTCATAATTTTGAAAATGGATTTTTAAAGGGTGATATTGGGAATAATGAGACCAAATAGGATATTATTTTGAGTCCAGGTAATGTGATGGGGATATGAACTAGTGTTGATATCTATAAGAATGGAGAAATTTTTTTTAACATCAATGACTTGGCAACTAGTTAAATATGGACGATGGGGTAAGGGTTATGGAAGAGTCAAGATTATTGGATAAATGATTGGAAGTACAGGGCAGAGAAGAAGAAATTTGGAGAAAACAAAAATCAAACTAGGTTTCAGGGAAAGGAAGGGAGTAAGCATTTATATGATGAGGCACTATGGTAAGCATTTTGCAAATATTTAACCTTCACAATAATCCCAAAAGGTAAGTGCTATTATATCTATTTTTATAGTTGAGAAAATTAAGGCAAACAAAAGAATAGATGACTTGTACATAATTACGCAACTAAGTAAATGTTTGTGGTCAGATTTGAATTAAAATCATCCTGAATTCAATCCCCACATTCTATTCACTGAGCCCACTAGCTGCCTAAATGAAGAGTATGGGCATGTTGCAGAGTTCCTAGTTCTGGGACAGAAATGGACCAAGCAAGGGCCTCTGAATGCACATACTTTTAACCTGGAACCTCTTCACTAGAAGGGGCCTGGATATACACTTGGATCCATGGGAAGTACAGCAGTCCAGGAGATACTGAAGTTTTCTTTTTCTTTTTACACTATACATATGATATATGCTCCAATCTGCATACTTCAGGAAAAGTTCATTATTTGCTCCTGTTAATTTTCTCAGTCTTCTCAGGATCCTTGCCAATAGTTTGTATCTTTGGTACATACAACCTTCAGAAAACAAGAATAGCCTAATATCTACATAGATTCCTTCCAACTCTAGAACTGTGATCCTGCATTCTGTAAAATGGGATTACAATGCTTGTGTTATTGATTCCCATCTCTGACACTTATCATCTCTGTAACCTTAGGCAAATCAATTGTTCTACCCAAATCCCATTTTCTTGTCTTTAAAATGAGAGAGTTGGATTAGATTTCCATTGAGGTCCCTTTCAAGATTCTTTATATTTCTATTTAATCTACAAATTTGACTTAATTGCTAGCCAAACAATTTTTTTTAATTATAATAACTTTTTACTGACAGAACCCATGCCAGGGTAATTTTTTTAAAACATTATCCCTTGCACTCACTTCTGTTCCGATTTTTCCCATTCCTCCCTCCACTCCCTCCCCTAGATGGCAAGCAGTCCTATATATGTTGAATCCTAGATACAATATATGTGTGCAGAACCAAACAGTTTTCTTGTTGCACAGGAAGAAATGTATTCAGAAGGCAAAAATAATCCAGGAAGAAAAAGAAAAATGCATACAGTTTATATTCATTTCCCAGTGTTCTTTCTTTGGGTGTAGCTGCTTCTGTCCATCATTGATCAACTGAAACTGAATTAAGTCTCTTTGTCAAAGAAATCTACTTCCATCAGCATACATCTTCATACAGTATTGTTGTTGACATATATAATGATCTCTTGGTTTTGCTCATTTCACTTAGCATCTGTTCATGTAAGTCTCTCCAAGCCTCTCTGTATTCATCCTGCTGGTCATTTTTTATAGAACAATAATATTCCATAACATTCATATACCACAGTTTACCCAACCATTCTCCAATTGATGGGCATCCTCCATTCATTTTCCAGTTTCTAGCTACTACAAACAGTGCTGCCACAAACATTTTGGCACATACAGGTCCCTTTCCCTTCTTTAGTATCTCTTTGGGGTATAAGCCCAGTAGTAGCACTGCTGGATCAAAGGGTATGCACAGTTTGATAACTTTTTGGGCATAATTCCAGATTGCTCTCCAGAATGGTTGGATTCGTTCACAACTCCAACAACAATGTATCAGTGTCCCAGTTTCCCCACATCCCCTCCAACATTCATCATTATTTTTTCCTGTCATGTTAGCCAATCTGACAGGTGTGTAATGGTATCTCAGAGTTGTCTTAATTTGCATTTCTCTGATTAATAATGATTTGGAACACTCTTTCATGAGTGGTAATAGTTTCAATTTCATCATCTGAAAATTGTCTGTTCATATCCTTTGACCATTTGTCAATTGGAGAATGGCTTGGTTTCTTATAAATTACAGTCAGTTCTCTATATATTTTGGAAATGAGGCCTTTATCAGAACCTTTAACTGTGAAGTTGTTTTCCCAATTTGTTGCTTCCCTTCTAATCTTGTTTACATTAGTTTTGTTTGTACAGAAGCTTTTTAATTTTATGTAATCAAAATTTTCTATTTTGTGTTCAATAATGGTCTCCAGTTCATCTTTGGTCACAAATTCCTTCCTCCTCCACAGGTCTGAGAGATCAACTATCCTATGTTGCTCTAATTTATTTATAATCTCGTTCTTTATGCCTAAATCATGGACCCATTTTGATCTTATCTTGGTATATGGTGTTAAGTGTGGGTCCATGCCTAATTTCTGCCATACTAATTTCCAGTTATCCCAGCAGTTTTTGTCAAATAATGAATTCTTATCCCAAAAGTTAGGCTCTTTGGGTTTGTCAAACACTAGATTGCTATAGTTGACTAATCTGTCTTGTGAACCTAACCTGTTCCACTGATCAACTAATCTATTTCTTAGCCAATACCAAATGGTTTTGGTGACTCCTGCTTTATAATATAGTTTTAGATCAGGTACAGCTAGGCCACATTCATTTGATTTTTTTTTCATTAATTCTTTTGAGATTCTTGATCTTTTATTATTCCATATGAATTTTGTTGTTATTTTTTCTAGATCATTAAGATATTTTCCTGGAAATCTGATTGGTATAGCACTAAGTAAATAGCTTAGTTTAGGGAGTATTGTCATCTTTATTACATTTGCTGGGCCTATCCAAGAGCACTTAATATTTTTCCAATTATTTAAGTCTGACTTTATTTGTGTGGAAAGTTTTTTGTAATTTTGCTCATATAATTCCTGACTTTCCTTTGGTAGATAGATTCCCAAATATTTTATGCTGTCGACAGTTACTTTGAATGGAATTTCTCTTTGTATCTCTTGCTGTTGGATTTTGTTGGTGATGTATAAAAATGCTGAGGATTTATGGGGATTTATTTTATAACCTAGAACTTTGCTAAAGTTATGAATTATTTCTAATAGCTTTTAGTAGAATCTCTGGGGTTCTCTAAGTATACTATCATATCATCTGCAAAAAGTGATAGTTTGGTTTCCTCATTGCCTATTCTGATTCCTTTAATCTCTTTCTCGACTCTTATTGCAGAGGCTAGTGTTTCTAATACAATATTGAATAATAATGGTGATAGTGGGCAACCTTGCTTCACTCCAAATCTTACTGGGAAAGGTTCCAGTTTTTCCCCATTGCATATGATGCTTACTGATGGTTTTAAATATATGCTCCTGACTATTTTAAGAAAAAGTTCATTTATTCCTATACTCTCAAGTGTTTTTATTAGGAATGGATGTTGGATTTTATCAAATGCTTTTTCTGCATCTATTGAGATGAGCATATTTTTTTGTTTGTTTGGTTATTGATATAATTGGTTATGCTAATAGTTTTCCTAATATTGAACCAGCCCTGCATTCCTGGTATAAATAATATTTGGTCATAGTGTATTATCATGGGGATGATTTTCTGTAATCTTTTTGTTAATATTTTATTTAAGATTTTAGCCTCGATATTCATTAGGGAGATTGGTCTATAATTTTGTTTCTCTGTTTTCAGCCTACCTTGTTTAGGTATCAGTACCATGTCTGTGTTGTAAAAGGAGTTTGGTAGGACTCCTTCAATCCCTATTTTTTCAAATAGTTTATATAGCATTGGAGTTAATTGTTCTTTAAATATTTGGTGGAATTCACAAGTAAATACATCTGGTCCTGGGGATTTTTTCTTAGGGAGTTGGTTAATAGCTTGTTCTATTTCTTTTTCTAAGATGGGACTGTTTAGGATATTTACTTCTTCCTCTGTTAATCTGGGCAAGCTATATTTTAGAAGGTATTGTTCCATTTCATTTAAGTTGTAGAATTTATTGGCATAAAGTTGGGCAAAGTAATTCCTTATTACTGCTCTAATTTCCTCTTTGTTAGTAGTGAGTTCTTGAGTTCTCCCTTTTCATTTTTAAGGCTAACAATTTGATTTTCCTCTTTCCTTTTTTTAATCAGATTTACTAAGGGTTTGTCTATTATGTTGGTTTTTTCATAGAACCAAGTCTTAGTTTTATTAATTAATTCAATAGTTTTTTTTTTACTTTCAATTTTATTGATCTCTCCTTTTATTTTTAGAATTTCAAGTTTAGTGTTTGATTGGGGGTTTTTAATTTGTTCCTTTTCTAGCATTTTTAGTTGCAAGCCCAATTCGTTGACCTTCTCTTTCTCTATTTTATGCAAGTAAGCCTCTATGATTGGCTGTTTCACCCAATCATTCTTTAGTATGAGATTATTTAGTTTCCAATTATTTTTTGGTCTACTTTCCCCTGGCTTTTTGTTGAATGTAATTTTTATTGCATCGTGGTCTGAAAAGGATGCATTTACTATTTCTGTCTTACTGCATTTGAGTTTAAGGTTTTTATGTCCTAATATATGGTCTATTTTTGTATAGGTTCCATGAACTGCTGAAAAGAAAGTGTACTCCTTTCTGTCTCCATTTCGTTTTCTCCAGAGATCTATCATATCTAACTTTTCTAGTATTCTATTTACCTCTTTGACTTCTTTCTTATTTATTTTGTGGTTTGATTTATCTAATTCTGAGAGTGTAAGGTTGAGATCTCCCACTATTATAGTTTTGCTGTCTATTTCTTCTTGCAGCTCTCTTAATTTCTCTTTTAAGAATTTAGATGCTATACCACTTGGTGCACATATGTTTAATATTGATATTGCTTCATTATCTATGCTACCCTTTAGCAAGATATAGTGCCCTTCCTTATCTCTTTTAATTAGATCAATTTTTGCTTTTGCTTGGTCTGAGATCAGGTTGGCTACCCCTGCATTTTTGGCTTCCCCTGAAGCATAGTAGATTTTGCTTCAACGTTTTACTTTTACTCTGCATTATCTCCCTGCTTCAGATGTGTTTCCTGTAAACAACATATTGTAGGATTCTGGCTTTTACTCCATTCTGCTAACCACCTCCTCTTTCTATTCCTCTCCCCCAGAGGGGGGGTGGAGTTTACCCCATTCACATTTATGGTCAAAATTACCAGTTCTGTATTACTTGCCATCTTGTTAACCCCTGTCTATGCTTTTCTCCCTTCTTTCCCCCTTACCCCTCTTCCCAGTATTAAAAATGTGAGCACCACTTGCTTCTCACAGTGCTCCCTTTTTAGTATCCTTCCCCCCACCTTAGAGTTCCTCCCTCTATCTTACTCCTTTCCCTCACAGTTTCCGTATTCACTTCTGCTTAGCTTATTCCTTCCCTTTTCACTTTTCCCTGCTTACTTTTCAATGAGATGGGAGAAGTTTCACCATAAATTGAATATGTCTAACATTTTTCTCTTAAAGCAAATTCTGATGGCAGTAAGATACCCACTACATTCATCCCCCTCCATTCTTTCTCTCAGATATAATAGATTTCCTTTGCCTCTTTGTGAGATGTAGTACACCCACTTTACCCTTTTTCTGATACAATGTCCTTTCCACTTCTAATTTCTAGAACAAGGTATAAATGTATTCTTTATACATCTTTACAGCAGAAATATAGTTCCTAAGATTTCTTTTTTACCTTTTTAGGTTTCTCTTGAGTTCTATATTTGTAGATCAAACTTTTTGTTAAGTTCTGGTTTTTTCATCAAAAATAGATGAAATTCACTTATTTTTTTGAATGACCATCTTCTTTCCTGGAAAAAGATGTTCATTCTGGCTGGGTAAGTTATTTTTGGTTGCATACCAAGTTCCTTAGCCTTTCAGAATATCATATTCCAGGCCCTTTGGATGCTGCTAGATCCTGGGTGATCCTTATTGTGGCTCCTCTATATTTGAATTGGGTTTTTCTAGCCACTTGGAGTATTTTTTCCTTCGTTTGAGGGTTCTGGCATTTGGCCACTATATTTCTTGATGTTTTGATTTTAGGATGCCTTTCAGTAGGTGATCGATGAATTTTTTCAATGTCTATTTTACCCTCTGTTTCTATGACTTCTGGGCAGTTCTCTTTGATAATTTCCTGGAAAATAATATCCATGCTCGTTTTTTCATCATATTTTTCTGGGAGTCCAATAATTCTCAGATTGTCTCTCCTAGACCTGTTTTCCAGGTCTGTTGTTTTCCCAAGAAGGTATTTCACATTTTTCTCCATTGTTTGATTTTTTTGGTTTTGCTTGACTGATTCTTCTTGTCTCCTTGAGTCATGCAATTCCATTTGTTCAATTCTGATTTTCAATGAAGTATTTTCTTCATTCACTTTTTTATAACTTTTTCTAATTGTCCAATTGAGTTGTTTTGTTCTATGGAATTTTTTTCCATTTCACCAATTTTATTTTTTAGAGAGCGATTTTCTGTTTCCAGTTCACTAATCCTATTTTTCAAGAATTTGATTTCTTTATCCACTCTGTTTTTAAGTGAGTGGGATGACTCCTCCAGACTCTCTTGCCAAGCCTCCCTCTCTTTTTCCCAGCTCTTCTTCTAGGTCTCTTGGGAGAGCCTTTTTAATTTCTTTGATGAGATTCATCTGTGCTGAGGAACAGATGATCTCCTCCCATGGGGATTCACCTGGAGAGAGTCTGTTTTTATTCTCTTCAGAGTTTAGAGTCTGCTCTCTATCTGTATAAAACCTGTCAATCATTAAAGTCCTTTTCAATTTTTTGCTCATTTTGTTAGAGAAGAATCAGAGACAAACTAGCAAAGAAAAAAAGAAAAAAAACCCAAATGGAATCTGCTTTTTAGTGGGGAGGGGTTGGGTGGTGTTACTGAGCTTCCTCTACAGACTGTGGCAGGGCAGCAGGGAGGCACTAGCAGGACTGTGCTGCGCCTGTACTCTGAGACCCTGAGAGCGTGCTGAGACTCTGTGGGGGAGGGGTGGCCAGGTCTGGAGCAACTCCAGATGTTCAGGGTTGTATTCTTCACCGTTGGTGTTTTTAGCTTCTCTGCTGGACTACTGACTTGCTGCCAGGGCAAAGTATCCAAGCCTGGAGCAAAGCTCTCCCTGCAGAGACGGCTGAGATCACACCCCAACCCCCTCCAGTCTGCTCAGCTGTGAGCTGCCTGCTGAGCTCCCACTGCCACTGCCTGCCCTCAGCCTGTGCCCAATCTAAAATCGTCCCATCCACGAGTAAAAACAGACCTTTCCTGTTGAATCTCAAGGATGTCTTCTCTTGGTAATTATTTGTGGGTTTTTTTTTTCAGTCAAGCATTAATTCAGAGGCTTGTCATGAAATGAATTCTGAGAGAAAATGCGGAGCTTACACAGCTGTGTGCCTCCTTGCCGCCATCTTGGCCGGAAGTCCCAACCAATTTTTTGAAAAAAAAATATTTATTGCAAAAGTAGGTAAAGACATAGACCCTAATCTTTCTGGTTAACAAAAGGTTCATATATCTGGTACTTGAATGAACCTCAGAGACAATCTCCAACATATTCATTTTACAGATCAGTAATCTGAGGCCCAATGATGTTTAGTGATTTGCCAAAATTGGTCTGTGAGGTGGAATGTGTCCAAGGTCATATTTGAACTTGCCTCCTGTGATTCTAGAATTAGACTTTTTTTCCACTGGTTCCCACAAAAGAACAATTTATATCAGAATTGCAACAGATAATATAACATAGAAAGAAATGTATGTAATGGAGGTCTTCATTTTCATGTACAATCCTCTTTTCCTGTCCTTTTACCACTAAAAGAATATCCATTTTGGGAGGTGTTTGTCAAGTTCAATTCTTATTTTCAATGAAAAAATATGTGTTCTCTTTTGGTTTTCTCATTGTAGATCATCAGATGACATCTTTTTTGATTTACAGAAAAGTCACTGATATTAGTGGAGAACAAGAATATCATTATAAAAATTCACAGATCATTTCCAAACTTGATTTTGTATAATAATTCCAATTTCCTCTACCACAAAACCATTTATGTGGACTGTCAACAAATAGCAAAATTGATTGGTCAGAGCTTCATTTCCTTTTTTTCCTCTCGTTTTAATAGAGGTAGTAATGAACAAGGAAATGACTTAAAAATAGGCAACAGAAAAGGGCTAAGTGCCTAAATAATTCAGATTGAATAATCAGCCTATAGATAGTTTCATCTTAACTACAGTTGAACTGAAGTAAAAAAGAGTTTTCTTTGAAAACACCTTTTAACTGGATATTATGACAGGAAGGGAATAAATCCACTGGCCTAAAACCAAGATTTGTTGAAAATTATTCCACGTATTTATACAGCATCTTAATGCAAAATAGTTTCATGGATCTGATAATCTAAATCACACCTTTCTTGCAGAGTCATAAAAGAAATGCCATAAGATAGGGGAAGGTTTGGTGTTGTTCAGATGAGTCCAAATCTTTGGAACCCCATTTGGAACTTTCTTGACCAAAAATATTGGAGTGATTTGCCCTTTCCTTCTCCTGTTCACTCTATAGATATAGGAGACTGAGGCAAAGGTTGAGTAAATTGCCTAGGGTCACATAGTCAGTAGGTGTCTGAGGCCAAATTTGGGCTTATATCTTCCTGATTCTAGGCCTACTGCTTTTTCCATTGTTCCACCTAGCTGCTCATGAAGAAGGTTACAGAGAAATTAAGTAAGCTGTTGCCCATAAATTAACATTGTCCATTTCCAAATTTTGCTCAGGCTCTATTAGCAGATATTGCTGGGTTGATTCTACCTATGGCACAAATGGGATTACAGCTAAATAAAATATGAAGTAGGGCAAACAGCAACTTGAAACAGTGATCATATCATATGAGCAAGTGTAATATAGGAACTAATGCTTTTTTTCTTTTTCATCTTCAGGGAAAGAATATATCTGTATTAACTATAGGAAAACAAAGATTGCATGTCCCAGAATGCTGTGAGTCAAATGTGCTTGATTGTTTATCCTTACTGATGTTGTGCTTTTGTTTCTTTCTACTGTTCTGAGGACTGACTCTTCCCTATGGCTTTACCTATTGTTTTAATAAATATGATTTTTAAATATTGGTGTGGTTAGCAAGTAAGCCAAATTTGAGGGCTTATAGACTTGAAAGGGACCTCAAAGGCAATTAATCCAACTCTCTTTTTAAAGATGAAATAATTGGTCTCAGATATATTAGTTGCTTTGCCTAAGAATACATAGATTTTCAGTGTCAGAAATGGGAACTAATAACACAAGCATTGTAATCCCATTTTACAGAATGTAGGATCATAGATATAGAGTAGAAAGGAATCCCGTTGTTGTTTATTCACTGACTCTTCATGACCCTGTGGATCAAAGCATACCAGTAGTATTAATGGAGTTTTCTTGGCAAAGATACTGAAGTAGTTTTCATTTTCTTTTCCAGAAGATTAAGACAAAGAGAGTTAAGTGACTTTCCCAGAGTTCACACAATTAACAAGTGTCTGAGGCCAGGTTTGAACTCAGGTCATCTTGACTCCAGCACCCGTGCTCTATTCCTTAAGCCATCTAGCTGGCTCAAGAAAAGATCCCAGAAGCCATGTAATTTAACAACATAATTTTTATAGACAAGTAAATTGAATCCCAGAGAGGCCTAATACTTTGCTCAAAGTTACTCAAGCTTCTGTCAGGTGAGTGGTAAGAACTCTGTAGAGATTAGTAGTGAAAGTATTATTATCCTTATAGAGATGAAAGAGTGGGGTCACAGAATTTAAGTGACTTAGTTATAGTCAAGTAGGTAGCAAGCAGCTATAATAAGATTTAAGCCCAGGTAAAAAACTCTATCCCTACACCGTGTTGATTATCAAATTCCCTAGCAAAAAACTGAGTGGAGGCACTAGACAAATAATACTATTATGATTGATAAGCATGTGGAATCAAATTTAATATATTTGTCCTGACTCAACAGACTGTTTGAGACCACTATAACATCAAACTAGCTACTTAGATGTATAGATTCACTTATATAAATTAACATTATGAATTGAAACATTCTGCTCTCCTCTGATTTAGGAGTGTAATTAAAAATATAATTATAGACAGATTCTAGATATTAAAATATCTAGAATTATCGATCTATCTACATCTAGATATATGTGGATATCTAGATAATATCAAGGAAATAATAAAAGTAAAATTAAAGTCATCTCACCCAAGTAATGATTGTATAGAAATCCCTTTGAGTAATACCTCAACTATTTCAGAGATGACCATAAAATGCTATAAACCATATGGAGCAATAAGTCATCTCTTAGACCCAGATTATATACTCTAGTTATAGTTTCTATTGGTGAATATTATTAAAATGATAATTACTATCATAATATCATGTAATTTTCAAAATGCTTTGATGAGTATTATTTAATTTAATTTTCCCAATATCCATTTGAAGTAAGTGGAATAGGTATTTATTATTCAAATTTTAAATTTGAAGAAACAGAAAAGTTAAGGTATTTTCCCAAAGTAAACATTAAGCCAAATACTTTTAAGATCAACTTTTCCTCTGAAATATTTCCTCCCCTTTATTCAGCATTTCAATTAGGCAATCAAGCATTTAGAACACACCTGCTAGGTGCTTAGTACTGGAAAAACTTACACAAAATCTTGTACCTCATAGAGCTTATGATTTAGTGGGGGAATATTTCTTTCACTCAGATAATATTCACAATAATACTTAAAAACTGCAGGAGAGAGGATAAAATTAAAGGGTTGTAATGGACCCACATTGCAAAAAAAGGCAATATAATAAAATGGGGAAAATGACTGAAAATTAAAGGGCCCAGTTTATTTTCATTTATTTATTTATTTTTGATCCTTATTTTTTTTTATTTGTAAAATTTTGTTTTAATATAATAATCCCCATTATAACCAGCATCATGGTTATCCTTGTGAAAACATGTAAAGGGAACAAACAGGATTTTACAGGCTGTCTAAAACAATGGTGTCAAATTAAAATTGAAATGGAGGCTGTCTTAAATAAGAATTCCTTTGTGCAGCATATTAATTAAATCAGAATACGACACACTAACATTATCCGTGTTCTATTATATTTGATTTATTTTATAAGTATTTCCCAACCACCTTTTTTTATTTAAGTCTTTTATTTACAGGTTATATGTATGGGTAACTTTACAGCATTGACAATTGCCAAACCTCTTGTTCCAATTTTTCCCCTCTTATCCCCCACCCCCTCCCCCAGATGGCAGGATGACCGGTAGATGTTAAATATATTAAAATATAAATTAGATACACAATAAGTATTCATGGCCAAACCATTATTTTGCTGTACAAATAGAATCAGACTCTGAAATATTGTACAATTAGCTTGTGAAGGAAATCCAAAATGCAGGTGGGCAAAAATATAGGGATTGGGAATTCAATGTAATGGTTCTTAGTCATCTCCCAGAGTTCTTTCGCTGGGCATAGCTGGTTCAGTTCATTACTGCTCCATTGGAAATGATTTGGTTGATATCATTGCTGAGGATGGCCAGGTCCATCAGAACTGGTCATCATCTAGTATTATTGTTGAAGTATATAATGATCTCTTGTAAAGGGCCCAGTTTAAAACAGAACTTCAATTCCCTGTACTTTTCTTTGAGCAAGTCTCCTGTACTCTTGAGCAAGAAAAGTCTTAACTTTTCTTGATCTCAGTTTCTCTATCTGTAAAATTAAACAAACTAAGTAGCTCATGAGGTTCCTTTCACCTCAGGAATTATGATATCAACCAAAGGTATGAAATATACTCTAATAACTCTTAGAGTAAACAAAGTGTCCTTTTTTTAGACATGGAAACTATGTTGAAAGCTGTGGACCCCTATTCAGAATATTATTTGTAAATAATCAAAATACTTAGGATTACAGAGCAAACCAAATATTTTGAAGAGGCCTTCATCTGACCTGTTTGATCTGAGACCTCTGGAAGCTGCCATTACTACCACTACTGCTGCCACCACAATTGCCATTGCTGATTCACTGGCTCCCAATGCCTACTCTTAGTTTGCTGTTTTCCCAAAGCCCTCTACTCTGAGACAAATCTTTTCTTCCCACCTTCCAAGTCAGCTTTGGTGTCTCTTGGCTGAGAGGTCTAGAAATCTGTAGTGCTACTGCTGGTTCAGAGGCCCCCAATTCCCACTCCTGGTTTGCTGGGGCCAGGGCTGTACTGGCATAGCCTGTGCTGGGATTGCACTGGACTACAACCCTGGTGCAACAGATCTTTCCTGACCTAAAATGTTTTCTGCTGGAAAATAGTTTCAGTCAGTTTTTTTGGGGGGTGAGTTCTGATGCTCTAAAATTTGTTCAGAGTCACTATTTAAAGAAAGGAGGAGAGCAGTTGAGTTGTTGCCTTCACTCTTCCATCTCAGCTGTGCCTCAAAAGTAATTATTTTGAAATACAATAATCAAAGCATTAAACATGTGCACAGACTACAAGTTAAGAATCCCTGTCATAGCATCTACCTCATAGGATCACTATCAAGATCAAATGAGATCCCATTTTCAAAGATCTTAGTAAATATTGAGGGGAATAGCATTTTGAGAATTGAAGTGATAGCATGATGGAGTGAAAAGAAGCACACATTCAGATCTACTTTCAAGTTCTGCCCAGACAAATAACATTTAGTTCTTCTAAATTTCTGGCATTGATAAAGAGCTTTATAACATATAAATCCATTAACAAATATTATGTCCTTTGATCCTCATAATAACTCTTGGAGTTAGGCACCATTATTATCCCTTTTGGGATGGGGAATCTGAAGGAGACAAAGTTTAAGTAACTTGCCAAAGTCATACAACCAATAAGTTATTTGAGGATGGATTGGAATTCAGATTGTCCTGACTTCTGCTAAATTGTTCTATCCACGGAACTACCTGATTGCCTTTAGGCAGTATATTAAGATTGGTAGCTCAAGGGTCCTCTGCTCAGAGTGTGCCCAGATTTCAGCCAAACATATGGCAATGATTCCAATGTTTTACTTGAGGACAATTGGACAACATGCAAAACTGTTAACTATATAGCATTACATTTAAGTGGACATGGAATGGGATGAATGACTAGATCATTCCCCTGCTATCCTTCCCTTCTCATTATAATTATAGACTTAGAGATTACCTCTAACTTAAATCTAAGATATCATGATCTGTACTACCCATAATTATTAATAAATTTATATCAGATTTAAGAATCTCTCAAAGGACTGCTCAAGGAATCACCCTTAGTCCTGTATTGTACGTATGTATATAAGGATATGTACACATGTACATAACCCATATGTGTATGTATATGTATACAGACACATATATAAATATGTAAATATCCAGACACATCTGAACTCTTGGCTTAAGAAAAATTAGTATTACAATTATAGTATGGGAGAAAGTGTTGGTAAATGATAGGTTACATGATAAAGACGGCATAAATCATTAGTGTGACTGGGAAAACATAAAAGTTAATAGGATTTTCAACTTTATTGGACTGGATTAAAAGAAGCACCAATTTCTAGAAGAGTCAAGTGCCAGTGTATTTAGTTTGGGATACGACATTTTAGAAATGGTGATGACAAATTGGAGTATAACAATTTTAATGTATGAAGAATAGATTGGCAACAATGTCTAGTTAGTCAGTAGTCTAGAGAGAAAGTTAGTCAGCAAGAATTTATCAAGTATTTTGATATATAAGGCATTGTGATGGGGATTCAAATACAATAAAATAAAAACAGCTTCTGCCCTCCCAGAGCTTACATTTTAATGAGAAAGGATACATAAAAGAGAGCTGAAAATTCAGGGAGAGGAGAAGGTTAAAATATCCAAGTTAGGTCCTATAGTGAAATCCAGAGAATTAAAAACAGTACTAGTAGAAGAATGAAGAACAGTTGTCGTGAAATTATTTATCAAAATGAAGACTCCAGAATGAATTCAAATATTGGGAGAAGGGGCCTTTACAGGCAGTAAAATGTTCTAGCATGGGAAGGCCTCATATAAAGGTAATTTGAAAAAAATGAAGTATATTTAGCCTAAAGAAACAAAGACATAGAAAGGACATGCTCCTTGTCTCTGATATATGGCAGGAAGATTGTGCTTGTTTTGAGTGCTTCAGAAGCAGCGCTAGGAATTTTGAGTAGCAGGAACCTGCAGAGAGTAGTTCCATCTGTCTGATGTAAGTCTTGTTTGTTTTCCTCTGGCAGAGCTTTTTAAAAATAGAATGGGTGATTTTAAGGAATATTAGGTTCTCTCTAATTGGAGGTCATCAAATATAGTATGGATTCTCATTTGTCTTCAATGTTGTAGAAAAACTTCCTACTCAGATAATTGTTGGCCTTCATGGCCTCAGAGCCTCTTCCATGTTATGAGGCTCATGCCTTTGGACCTTATCCTATCTCACATTTTCCACTGATGAGCACAGACTGGGTTCCTTTTCCAGCTTCCCTTCTATGCTCCCCTTTCATTTTCAAAAGGAAGCCGATTTAATGTGATTATTTCATGAACTTTCCATGACATACCTATGCTTTTTTCAACACTGCAAAGAATCTCTTTAAATTCTCCTTTATTTTTACTTCTGGTAATTATGCAGAGTAAGTCGTTGTCTTGAACAGGAATCATGTTGCAAAATATGAACCAGCAAAGTCAGCTCTTTTAGGTAAAGAAAAATAGGGAACAGCAAAATATTCAGTAAACAAGAACGTTACATATTGTTGTAACCTACTTCAGGTCAATATTAACTCTTTGGTTGCTTGAATCTTAGCTAAAACTTTCATTTAATAAATTCTGGATGTCCTCTATAATAATACAAACTTTTCTATCCCTTATTATCATAGGGGAATCTACTCATACTTAGATGTCTTCATTGAAACTCATTCTCTTAACCCTTCCCAATCCACCTGACTATGTCAACCAGTCTTAGTGTATTGCCCATGTGACAAGAACAATTACAACACTATTTTAGATTAACTTTTTAAAAAATAAGTTTTTCCCGCCCCAGATCGACTTCCCTCATTGGAAAACAAAACAAAAACGAAAAACCATAAAAATATCTTTTGTAACAAATTAATAGTCAAATTCCCCTACTAGTCATGTTGGAAATCCATGTTTTACTCTTTACATTACTCTATCACTGCCTTTTAGGAGGTGGATGGTGATGTCTACTGTTATGGACCAGAACTCTGTAATTGAAACAAGGATTCTTACAAGGTACTAACTCAATGAAATTGATAAGGCAATAGTTATCTAGCTTAGCATTGTGATTAATAATTCTCTAGTTCAATATATGTACTTGGTACTTAATATGGTTCTGCAAGATTGACACCTATTCTACAAGATTCACACCTATGATAATGTAATTATAATAGAGCATATAAGTTTGTGGTGGCTCTCCTCCTTCGCTTCTCCACTGAAACCAAGACTCAGAAGGGGTTGGAGACAGACTTAGAAGGGGACTGGAACAGACTCAGGGAAGACAGTGGCTGGAGGCTGGAGCACAGCCTTGGACTGAGATAGACTTCAAGACAGAGACTGTCCTAAGCTAGCTGAGCCCCAGGCAAGGAGACAAGACTTTGAAGAAGGACAGACCTGCCACCATGGTGGTGTGAGATGCAATGAATGAAGCTGGCTAAGTTTGTCCCAGCCTTATATATTCTATTACAATTACATCATTGTAGGTGTGAATCTTGTAAAATAGGTGTCAATCTTGTAGAACTATATTAAGTACTAAGTACATGTACTGAACTAGAGAATTATTAGTCACCATGCTAAACTAGACAACCATTGTATTATCAATTCTACTGAGTTAGCACTTTGTAAGAATCCTTGTTTCAAGTACAGAGTTCTGGCCCATAAAAGTCTACCATTGGTACTCTTTCAGTTATAATAGATCTTTGTATTGATATAATTTTAAAGTTGTCCAAATAATTTATTTTGATAATAGTGTTATCATAAATTGTCCTCCTTGTTCTTCTCACTTCATTACCTCACATGTACCTCATAATGTTACTACTTAAGATACCTAAAATGTCAACATCATTTCAACCACATTAAAAAAAAAATTCAGTTTGCCTCATATAATAAAAGGCAGAGATGCTAATTCTGTGTGAATGAAATAATACCTTAACTCAGCTGGTGCAACTTCAAGTTAAGGTCACTAGCCTTCAAGGGCAGGTACTGATAAATAGCACAAATAGCTTTAGTAACAATTGCATCATGTTTTCCAGGCAATGGTCAGTTTAGTACTCCCTCTAGAGCAATTTCTAGCCAAACAAAGGAATTTTTTGGGCCTCTGCACCCTATCAGACTGACAATTTCTACAATCACAAATTTCACAAATTTCACATCAGTAAGGTGACAATGATATTTTCCTTTTTTTTTTGTCTGTTCAGATTAGCCAAAATCAGCAAACTATTCACTATTAAGAAAATTATATAATTAAGTAAATCAGATATTTATTAAGCACCTACTATATGTCAGTCACCATAAATGCTAAGTACATAGGTACAAAGAGACAATTATTACTCATAAGAAGCTTACATTGTATAAGATGATGCTATATATGTAAATGTGTATATACATAATTAATTACATAATTAAATACAAAGTGGTGTGGGAGGGAGGATACTAGCACAATTATGGAGAAGACTATAAAATGCTACATGCAGAAGATGGTACTTGAACTTTGCCATGACGTAGGGAATGTTTATATTATTATTATTATTAAACATTATTATAAATAATGAGATTTACATAGTCATTTCTTTGGATCAAGCACTGTGTCAGTAATTACTGGGATTAATAAGGATAGAAACCAGATGTTCACACATGAGAAACCTTCAGAAATCTTTATATTCTGATTCAGAAATGTACCTCCCATCTTTGAAACACTTGAAACATGGAGCATCATGCTACAATAAGAATAATAATAAAACTAACATTTACATAGTAAAAAAAATATGGTAAGCACTTTATAATTGTTGTCTTATTTGATCCCCAAAAGTATCCTGTGAAGCAGGTGTTATTAACATCCCTATTTTACAGATAAGAAAAATGAGGCAAACAAAAGTTAATTGATTTACTCAGGATCATACAGTTAATGTCTAGGGTCACATTTGAACTCTGGTCTTCCTGACTCTAAGTCCACTGTCTTACATATATATATATATATATATATATATTGCATTAGAAAGATTGCTGAATTTAGAAATAAAGGAACTGGGCTTGAATCTTGACTTGTATAAGGTTGTATAACCTTTGTGAAATCACTAAATATTTTGGATCTTTGTTTCCTCATTTGTGAAACAAGGAATCAGAGCTAAATGACTTTTCGAATCTCTTCCAGTCCTAAATTTTAGGCTCTTAAGAGCACATATTCAACAGTAGAATAAGGAGAAAATCATGAACAATATTCCCATAGCTTCTCATGATTTCATCATCTTCGTGGGATCAATTCTTCTTCAAAATCTGTATTTAGACTACATCCAAGGCTAAACATTTCTTCTTTAACTATTTTGTAAATAGTGCTTTGTAAATAGTGAAATAGTGCTAATAGTGCTCTACTTGAGACATCAAGTTTCTTGAAATGAGAGAAAGGAAAGAGCTTTGAGATTGGAGTCATAGTATTCAATGCCTGGCATTAACACTTGCTATTTGGCTTGTTGCTTAACAGACTCACTGATTAAATGACTAGTTAAGAGCTTTGGAAATGCCACTCTACTTTTGGAATTCATATGTTTATAGGATTTTCATCTGGAATAGCTCTTACATATGATCTAAGGAAGAGATTAAAGGAATTAGAGTAAGCAATGAGGAAACCAAACTATCACTCTTTGCAGACGAAATGATGGTAAACTTAGAGAACCCCAGAGAGTCTACTACAAAGCTATTAGAAATAATTCATAACTTCAGCAAAGTTGCAGGGTATAAAATAAATCCCCATAAATCCTCAGCATTTTTATACATCACCAACAAAATCCAACAGCAAGAGATACAAAGAGAAATTCCATTCAAAATAACTGTTGACAGCATAAAATATTTGGGAATCCATCTACCAAAGGAAAGTCAGGAATTATATGAGCAAAATTACAAAAAACTTTCCACACAAATAAAGTCAGACTTAAATAATTGGAAAAATATTAAGTGCTCTTGGATAGGCCGAGCAAATATAATAAAGATGACAATACTCCCTAAACTAATCTATTTATTTAGTGCTATACCAATCAGACTTCCAAGAAAATATTTTAATGATCTAGAAAAAATAACAACAAAATTCATATGGAATAATAAAAGGTCAAGAATCTCAAGGGAATTAATGAAAAAAAATCAAATGAAGGTGGCCTAGCTGTACCTGATCTAAAACTATATTATAAAGCAGCAGTCACCAAAACCATTTGGTATTGGCTAAGAAATAGATTAGTTGATCAGTGGAACAGGTTAGGTTCACAAGACAGAATAGTCAACTATAGCAATCTAGTGTTTGACAAACCCAAAGATCCTAACTTTTGGGATAAGAATTCATTATTTGACAAAAACTGCTGGGATAACTGGAAATTAGTATGGCAGAAATTAGGCATGGACCCACACTTAACACCATATACCAAGATAAGATCAAAATGGGTCCATGATTTAGGCATAAAGAACGAGATTATAAATAAATTAGAGGAACATAGGATAGTTTATCTCTCAGACCTGTGAAGGAGGAAGAAATTTGTGACCAAAGATGAACTAGAGACCATTATTGATCACAAAATAGAAAATTTTGATTACATCAAATTAAAAAGCTTTTGTACAAACAAAACTAATGCAAACAAGATTAGAAGGGAAGCAACAAACTGGGAAAACATCTTCACAGTTAAAGGTTCTGATAAAGGCCTCATTTCCAAAATATATAGAGAATTGACTCTAATTTATAAGAAACCAAGCCATTCTCTAATTGATAAATGGTCAAAGGATATGAACAGAAAATTTTCAGATGATGAAATTGAAACTATTACCACTCATGAAAGAGTGTTCCAAATCACTATTAATCAGAGAAATGCAAATTAAGACAACTCTGAGATACCACTACACACCTGTCAGATTGGCTAAGATGACAGGAAAAAATAATGATGATTGTTGGAGGGGATGCGGGAAAACTGGGACACTGATACATTGTTGGTGGAGCTGTGAATGAATCCAACCATTCTGGAGAGCAATCTGGAATTATGCCCAGAAAGTTATCAAACTGTGCATACCCTTTGATCCAGCAGTGTTTCTACTGGGCTTATACCCCAAGGAGATACTAAAGAAGGGAAAGGGACCAGTATGTGCCAAAATGTTTGTGGCAGCCCTGTTTGTAGTGGCTAAAAGCTGGAAACTGAGTAGATGCCCATCAATTGGAGAATGGTTGGGTAAATTGTGGTATATGAATGTTATGGAATATTATTGTTCTGTAAGAAATGACCAGCAGGATGAATACAGAGAGGCTTGGAGAGAATTACATGAACTGATGCTAAGTGAAATGAGCAAAACCAAGAGATCATTATATACGTCAACAATGATACTGTATGAAGATGTAATCTGATGGAAGTGGATTTCTTTGACAAAGAGACCTAACTCAGTTTCAATTGATCAATGATGGACAGAAGCAGCTACACCCAAAGAAAGAACACTGGGAAATGAAAGTAAACTGTTTGCATTTTTGTTTTTCTTCCCAGGTTATTTTTACCTTCTGAATTCATTTCTTCCTGTGCAACAAGAGAACTGTTTGGTTCTGCACACATATATTGTATCTAGAATATACTGTGACATATTCAACATATATAGGACTGCTTACCATCTAGGGGAAGAGGTGGAGGGAGAGAGGGGAAAAATTGGAACAGAAGTGAGTGCAAGGGATAATGTTGTAAAAAATTATCCTGGCATGGGTTCTATCAATAAAAAGTTATTATAATAAAAAAAAAGAATGTCCATTCTTGGAATTTTAGCATGATGAATTTAAATCCCTGAAAAGTAGAATAATTTCTTCAAGACTATAAAGCAATTTTACTGTCTTGGGGAGAAGGAGATAAGGAAGGGAGGGAAAAAAATTGAAACACAAAGTTTTACAAAAGGAAATGTTGAAAACTATCTTAAAGATTATTGTTATGGGCCATAACTCTGAACTTAAAACAAAGATTCTTATAAGGTGTTAAGTCAGTGGAATTGATAAGACAATGGTTATCTAGTTTAGATTAATAGTTCTCTAGTTCAGTACATGTATTTAGTACTTAATATAGTTTTATAAGATTGACACCTATTCTATAAGATTGACACCTATGATAATGTAATTATTACAGAGCATATAAACTGGGACAAACTCAACCAGATTTATTCCGTCCTCCACCTTTGTGGTGGCTGGAGACTGAAGCACAAGCCCTGGGACTCAGAGACAGATTCACTTCATCTCACACTACTATGGTGGCTGGCCTCCTGCCCTTCCCCCCACTGAGACCAAGGCCTTTCTGAAAGGCTCTCCAGAAAGCTTCCCAGCCCCAGGCAAGGAGACAATAAAAATTTTGAACTTTATCCCTGGCTATTCTTGTGGTTATTACTCTGCTGAAAGGAAGGCTGCTCCCAAGACCTCCAGAAAACCAACAAGAACACTATAGATTATAAAGCAATTTATCAGGAAGATCAGGAATGAATGCTATACTTTCACAATCAAGGAAAAGTTATAACAAATCAATCTACAAGCACTTACCAAGTACCATTATGTACCAGACTGTTCTAAGGGAGAATCTCACAAGCTTGCAGATTTAACAGTTGTGGGCTGGCTAAAAGAGCACAAGGAGAAAATTAGGAAATAAGCATTGAATTGCCATGTGGGGTAAAGGGATAGAAAATTTTATGGGATCTGGATTGATTAATCTTAGATGATGCCTAATTGCAGCTTCAGAACATATTTTCAATTGGCAGAAAGTGCTGACTGTTGGAATGTGGTCAAGACCCATTTACAGAGCATACCAGAGAGCATTAAATGATAAGGAGAGAGAATACATTGGAAGTTGCTAACACAATGATGACAGCCAACTGCCTTCACAAGGTTGGTGAGCCAGGGCATTGAGAAATTAACTGGGGTTCACAAGGAGAACTGAGGACAGAGAAGAAGCGTTGCTACAGCAGGTAAGCTTTGCTGTAGCATTCATAGGAAGCAAGCTTTTTGCCCAATGGAGGAAATTCAATGAGCTGGAACACCCAGGTTTTACAATAAAATCTCACCCAAGCAAAAAAAACAGCCTGACTCTCGACTGAGATCCTAGAAGATTTTTATTATACATAGGCATGACTGCATGTTGCAATATCATAACTTACATTTTTATATAGAGAAGAGATAATTTCTTCTGTTTGGCATTTAAGGCCACTCAAAACCTTGCTCCCGCCTATTTTTTTAAGTCTAATTTCACATTACTCCTCTTCATATATACTACAAATCAGACAAAAATGTGTTCTATTAGTGATCCAATATTCTGTCTTTCACTGCTGGGTGTTTGCATACAGTATACTTCCTACCTAGAATCTACTCTTTGCTCATTTCTGTCTTTTAGAATCCCTAATTTCTTTTAAAGCTCAGCTTAGTTGTCACCTTATATATAAAACTCATTTTTATTTTAGGCAATGAGGTGGTGCAATGGCAAACATGATGAGTCTAGAGTCAAGAAAATATAAATTCAAATCTGGCCTCAGTCCCTAATTATTTGTGTGACCATAAATAAGTCATTTACTATCTTTTAGAGGAAAAACAGAAAGGCATGGAATACTCTTCCTCATCATGTGCCTTCATACCACAATGTTGGAGGATGTTGGCCAAGATTATGAACTCTGAAACATGCCATAAGCAGGTTCATGGCAAATAGGATTTCTCTGAGAAAAACCTTACCTGGGCTTTTCAAATGTAGTCTGATCTCTTCTTATAAAACAATTGCTTCTGGAAATCCTTATCACACATGATACCTCCATGCAAAGACAAAGATCCAGAAACCATCTGGGTTTTCAAATGAATTTTGTGAGATTAATAGACCCATGTCCATTAAACAGAATGTTAGTGAAAGTGGTAAGTAACATTGTTATTACAAGTAACTAATGATCAAATTAGCAATATAAATGCTTAACCTGACCTCTTGGTTAATTGTCACAGTTAAAGAAGGAAAAAAAAAGATTAAAAAAACCATTCAATCAAATCTATTTGACTTTTAGGATCAAAGCATCAAATAATTCTTCTCTCAAGCATATTTAGATACAGGTATATAATATATGCAGGCATACATTAACAGCACATGGATGTATTATATAGATGCCACACAAATATATATGCATATATGGACATGCATATATATATACACACACACACACACACACACAAACACACATTTATGAAGTAACATGAATGTCTGTATGTTCATGTATATGCAAAGATATAAGCTTGTTTACTTGCTCACAAGCATATATGTGTTTATATCATTTTCACATATCCATACACATTAAACTTATCTATGTGTATGTCCACACATACTCAGACAATTTTGGGGAGTAGGTTTGTATTTATCTCCAGATTATCAGGATTTGTCATTCAGAATGTTTGGGTACTAAAGTATTTAAAATAACATGGAAGAAAAATTGACAAGTTATTTATTTGGCATTCAAGTCTATTAAATAAAGAATGTACCATGTAATTGTAAAATTAAGTATTTCCCACTTGATTTCCTCATCAACTTGCCTCTGGATGTCTATAAAGAGATTCTGTCCTTAAAAGATGCTGGAAAGTATTTTATGTGTGCTTTTGTGCTTCTATTTTTATGGAAAATGACGACATCTATCTGGTAGAGTTTGTGATAATTGCTAACACCTAGGTAATTAATAGGTAAAGAGCTAAGGGAAAATAGAACAAAATCAGTGTTCTTCAGTGCTCCTTCTGTAGCAAGCACTAAACTGTGAACAGGAAGCAAAAGAGGTGGAGACATATTTTGGAATATGGTAATGAAGGGTCTCTGTGTGTAATTATGCTACTGTGCTTTCTGAAGAGAGCTCTGCTTAATATATAACTCTTACTAATCAGTAGTAATTGTTAATGCATGGCAGAACAGTTGAGAAAACACCAAGTACCAAAGGGCTTTTAGGAATAACCAACACAAAAATGAGAGAAATCAGTAGCTATGTTAGAAACAAGAAGATAGATATAGAAGGCATAGCCCTCATATTTAAGTCATATGGTATAGTACAAAAAAGAGAGGCAAATAAAACTACTGAATTTTAATTCTACTTCCTGTGCTATTCTCCACTGAGGAGAGCAGTCTTCAAATTCTGAAGAACGTATATTACATTTTTAATTTTTTAAAATAATAATTTGATAATTACATTTTGGGACAATTACTTTATTTTGGAACTTTATTTGTCAAGACAACTAGGTATTGTGGTGAATTGAGCACTAGGTCTAAAGTGAGGAAACCTGAGTTAAAATTTGGCCTCATACACTCATTAACTATATAACCTCAGAGAAGTTACTTAATAATGTTTGCCTCAGTTCTTCAGCTATAAATTGAAATCAATAGCACCTATCTCAAATAATTGTTGTAATAATAAATTAGATACAAATTTTAAAAGTCCTTAACATATAATCTGGTACATATGAAGCATTGTATAAATCTTGGTTATTATTTTTTCTAGCCTATCTTCAGAACCTCTGCTTTAAAAAGTAAACAAATATGACTAAAAAAATAGAAGTGAGACAGAAAAAGTTATTTTCATTGCACAAAAAAGAATCAATTCTACAGTGGCATATTTGACAAGAAAGTAAGATGGAAAAAAGTAACATAAGGAGAAAAAATTTCAATCAATTGCCAAACAGTTTAAATATATAATATAGGCCTATCTTTAAGAAACACAGTTGTAATATTAAAAGAAAAGAAAAGCAATTATTGCTCTCAAGGGACTTATTATCTAATACTCTATTATCTAATTAGTGAGAATACACACATATATGTATTTATGTATGCATATATACTTATATAATTCATAAGCAATAGATAAATAAGGCCACCTTTCAGAAGGAGGAGCTGGGAAAAGCCTTTTTCAGAAAGCAGCAGTTGAGTTGAGTCCACAAAGAAATCAGGGATTCTGAGACATAAATGTGAGCATGAAATATCTTCCAGACAGTAGAAGAAAGCAATGAAAAATCATAGAAATGGAAAATTCAGGTTTATGTATGAGGAACAATAAAAGACAATGGGAAAGCAGGGCTAAGATAGTGGAAAGAAACCAGAAAATTTCCTGATTTCTTTCCAGCTTCCCTCAGAAACAATGCTAAATCAAGCATCTAAATGGATTCTGGAGTGATAGTATTCACAAAAGTTTAGAATGAAGAAATTTTCCTGCTTAAGATATCTTGGAAGGACTTCAGGAAGGTCTGTCTCATTTTGGAAAAAAAAATGAATAAGTACCAGTGCAGGTCTCATGCTGGGAATCTTTCAGGAGGCTCTTCACCAAAGTACAGAATAGTAGTTGAGACTCCAGTGGCTCTGCAGGCAAGCTATGAAACCTCCAAACCAAGCAAATAAGGTAAATATATCGCAAACCCCTGAATTCTAGAATAACCAGTGGAACCAGCCCAGGTCAACTTAGTTCAGTGCGAAAGCCAGGAGCACCATTAGCCCCATAGTGGAAAGCTAAGGCCCCTGTACTCCTGTAAAAATAAATAAATAAATAACAAATTGAATAATCTCCTCTGTGCCTCAACTTTTATTCATTAAATTCATTTATTTATTTTTACTGATAATAAATGATGAAGAAATTCATTTTAAAACAATTATTTAGTATACATATACTTTTACCATTTATTAAAGTTGAAAGCAAATTTCTATACCAATGAGATGGATATGACTATTTATTTTTAGAGAAAGAATTAAATCTTGGTAGAATATTTGGTATTTTGTACATTCACCAAATTTTGCACAATCTCCACATTCAATTATGTGACCCCATATAGATTTACAAGCCACAGTTTGAAAAGCTTTGCCACAGAAAATGAAATAATCTTAATACCAAACACATATCCATCAAATGGTATAACATCCAAATTATTTTAATAACAGCTTTTTACTTTTCAAAATGCATGCAAAGGTAGTTTCCAACATTCATTTTTGCAAAAGCTTGTATTCCAATATTTTCCCTACCTCTCTTACTCCCCACTCCCCCTATAGAGCAACAAATCTAATACAGGTTAAACATATGCAATTCTAAATGTAGTTCCACATTTATCATGCTGCACAAGAAAAATCAGAGCAAAAGGAGAAAAATGAGAAAGAAAAAAGCTAGCAAACAAAAACAACAAAAAGATAAAAATTCTATGTTGTGATCCACATTCAGTCCCCACAGCCCTCTTTTTAGATGCAAATGGTTCTCTCCATCACAAGGCTATTAGAATTATCACCTCATTGTGGAAAAGCCATATGCATTAAAATTGATCATCGAAATAATCTTGTGGTTGTGTACAATGTTCTCTTGGTTATACTTACTAACTGTGCAGCAGTGAATTTGAGTGTCTCCAGGCTTTTCTGAAATCATTTTACTGATCCTTTCTTATAGAACAATAATATGTCATAACATTCATATATCATAGTTTATTTAGCCAGTCTCCAACTGATAGACATTCACTCAATTTCTAGTTTTTTGCCACTACAAAAAGGGTTGCCACAAAATTTTTGCATGTATGGGTCTTTTCTCTTTTTTTTATGATCTTGGGAAGCAGGCCTAGTACAGACACAGCTGGATCAAAGGATGTGCACAGTCTGATAGCACTTTAGACATAGTTCCAAATTTCTCTACAAAATGGTTGGATCAGCTCACAACTCCATCAATATTGTATCAGTGTCCCAGTTTTCCCACATCCTTGCCAACATTCATCATTATCTTTTCCAGACATCTTAGTCAATCTGAGAGCTGTGTAGTAATACCTCAGAGTTGTCTTAATTTGCATTTCTCTGATCAATAGTGTTTTAGACCACTTTTTCATATGACTAGAGATGCTTTCAATTTCTTGAAATTATTCTGAAAATTGATGGTCATATCCTTTGACCATTTATCAACTGGAGAATGGCTTGAATTCTTATAAATCTGAATCAATTCTATATATATTTTAGAAATAAGGCCTTTATAATAAGAACACTTGGACGTAAAAATATTTTTCAAATTTATTGTTTCCCTTCTAATCCTGTCTGTATTAGTTTTGTTTGTACAAAACCTTTTTAACTTAATATAATCAATGTTATCTATTTTGTGTTCCATTATGAGTTCCAGTTCTTCTTTTGTCACAAATTCTTCTCCACAGATCAGAGAGGTAAACTATGTTATGTTCTTCCAAATTGATTATAATAATCACTCTTTATGTCTAAATCATCAACCCATTTTGACCTAATCTTGTTATATTGTGTTAGCTGTGGATCAATGCCCTAGTTTCTGCCATAATAGTTTTCAATTTTCCCAGTAGTTTTTATCAGACAGTGAGTCTTCTCACAAAAGCTGGGGTCCTTGGATTTGTCAAATACTAGATTACTATAGTCATTGAGTATTTTGTCCTGTGAACCTAACCTATTCCATTGATTGATTACTTTATTTCTTAGCCAGTACCAAATAGTTTTGATGGCATGTTTAAGTCCGGCACAGCTAGGCCAACTTCATTGGCATTTTTTTTCATTAATTCCCTTGAAATTCTTGATCCGTCTTATAAAGGTCTCATTTCTAAGTCTATAGAGAATTGAATCAAATTTATAAGAATTCAAACCATTCTCCAATTGCTAAATTGCCAAAGGATATGAACAGACAATTTTCAGATGAAGAACTTAAAACCATTTCAAGTCATATGAAAAAAGTGATCTAAATTTTGATTTATTGATTTGACTATTGATCAGAGAAATTCAAATTAAGACAACTCTGAGATACTACTACATACTTCTCAGATAGGCTAAATGACAGGAAAAGTTAATGATGAACATTGGAGAAAAACTGGAACACTAATACATTTTTGGTGAAATTGTGAATGGATCCATCCATTCTAGAGAGCAATTTCCTCAAAAAGTTATCAAACCATGCATACCCTTTGATCCAATAGTGTTTCTATTGGGCTTGTATTCTGAAGAGATCTTAGAGGAGGGAAAGGGACCCATATGTATAAAAATGTTTGTGGTAGCACTTTTGTAGTGGCAAAAAACTGGAAACTGACTGGATACTCATTAGTTGGAGAATGGGTGAATAATTATGGCATATGAATGTTATGAATATTATTACTGTTGTATAAGAAACTGTCAGCAGGATGATTTTAGAGAAGCCTGAGAGAGAGACTTCCATGAACTGATGCTAAGTGAAATGAGCAATTTATTATTAAACACAGAAATAACAAAATTATATGATGGTCAATTCTGATCAACATAATTCTTTCCAATAAGGAGATGATTTTGGCAAGTTGCAATGATCTTGTCATGAAGAGAGCCATCTATACTCAGAGAGAGGATTGTGGAAACTGATTGTGGACCACAACATAGAATTTTCACTTTTTTTGTTGTTTGATTACATTTTGTTTTCTTTCTCATTGTTTCCCCTTTTTGATCTGGTATTTCTTGTCTAGCAAGATAATTTTATAAACATGTATACATATATTGGATTTAACATATATTTTAACATGTTTCACATATATTGGATTATTTGTCATCTAGGGGAGAAGATGAGGGGAAGGACAGGAAAATTTGAAACATAAGTTTCACAAGGTGAAAAATTATCCATACATATGCTTTGAAAATAAAAAGCTTTAATAAAAAAAGAAAAAAAAAGAAAGAAATTGTTGACCTTTTGTTTTCCCAGATGAACTTTGTTATTATTTTTTGTAGATCTATAAAATTTTTTTGGCAGTTTGATTGATATGACACTAAATAAGTAGATTAATTTGGGTAGTATTATCCTTTTTATTATATTCTCTCAGCCTACCCATGAGCACTTGATATTTTTCCAATTGTTTAGAATTGACTTTATGTATAAAGTATTTGTAGTTATGCTCATATACTTCCTGACTTTGCCTTGGCAGATAAATTTCCAAATATTTCATATTATCAACAGTTTACCTTAAATGGAATTTCTCTTTGTATCTCTTGCTGCTTGGCTTTATTTGAAATATATTAAAATGTTGATGATTTATGTGGTTTTATTTTGTATCCTGCAACTTTGCTAAAGTTGTCAATTTTTTTCTACTAGTTTTTAGTTGATTAGAGAATTTCTAGAAATTTCTCTAAGAATACCATCATATCATTTGCAAAGAGTGATAATTTGTTTTCCTCATGTACTCTAATTCTTTTATTCTTTTTCTTCTTTTCATGCTTAAACTAACATTTCTAATACAATATTGAATAGTAATGGTGATAATAGGGAGCTTTGTTTCACCCCTGATGTTACGGAGAATGGTTCTAGATTATCTTCATTACTCATGATGTTTCCCTATGGTTTTAGATAAATGCTACTGATCATTTTAAGGAAAACTCCATTTATTCCTATACTCACTAATGTTTTTAATGGGGATGGGTGTTATATTTAATCAAATGCTTTTTTGCATCTATTGAGATAATCTTATAATTTTTGTTAGTTTGGTTATTGATATAGTCAATTATGTTAATAGTTTTTCTAATACTGAAGTAGCCCTGCATCCTGCTATAAATTTTACTTGGTCTTGCTTGATTATTCTGGGGATGACTTTCTGTAATCTCTTTGGTAATATTTTATTTAAGATTTTTGTGCCCATATTCATTAGGGATATTGGTCTATAGTTGTTTTTTTTCCTCTGTTTTCATCCTACCTGGTTTAGGAATCACCACAATAACTGTTTCATAAAAGGAATTTGGTAGGAGTCCTTCATTCCCTATTTTTTCAAATAATTTATATATTATTGGAATTAATTGCTTTTTAAATTTTTGATAGAATTCACATGTAAATCCATCTGGCCCTGGAATTGTTTTCTCATGGAGTTGATTAATAGCCTTTTCTATTTCTCTCTTTTTTTTTTTTAAATGGGACTATTTAAGGAATTTATTTCCTCTTCTGTTAACCTGGGCAATCCAAATTTTTATAGGTATTCCTCTATTTCACTTAGATTATCAATTGTATTGCCATATATTTGGGCAAAATAATTCCTACTTATTGCCCTAATTTCTTCTTCATTGGTGTAAAGTTCTCACTTTTCATTTTTGAGAGTAACAATTTGATTTTCTTCTTTCCTTTTGCTAATCTTAACTTTTCTATTTTTTATTTTGTTGGCTTTTTCATAGAACCAACTCTCAGTTTTATTTATTAATTCAATAGTTTTCTTACTTTTAATTTTATTAATCTCCCCTTTTGTTTTCAGAATTTCAGATTTGATATTTAAGTGGGAGTTTTACTTTTGTTCTTTTTATAGCTTTTTTTTAGGTTTTAAGGCCAAATCATTCATCTTTCCTTTCTCTATTTTATGCAAGTAAACATCTGGAATTATAAAACTTCCTTTACTAACCACTTTGGCTGTATCCCACAATTTTTGGTATGTGGTCTCATTATTGTCATTCTCTTGAATAAAATCATTTGCTTTTTAAAATATTTTAAATTTTTCTTCAGTATATTTTCCCCATTTCATCATATATATTTTTAAGGAAATATTTTCTTCAAGGATTTTTTTTCCTTTTCCAAAGTCTCCTTAATGGCTCTTTTTTCCTTTTCCCATTTTTATTCCAACTTTCATTTAAGATCATTTTCGAATTCTTCCAAGAGACCCTTGTGAATTGGAGACCAGAATATAGCTCTTTTTGTGACTTTATCGAAAGACATTTTGCCTTTAGTGTCCTCAGGGTTTGGTTTGTGTTCTTCCCTGTCTCCATAACAGGTTATCTATGGTCAGACTCTTTGCTCACTTTTAAAAATTGAGGTCTATTTCTAAGGCATAGAGAAGATTGTCCCAAGCTTCTTCTATAGGGCAAAGGGAACGAAGGGAGAAGGATGAGAATTATTTGAACCTTATTCTTATTGGATTTGGCTTAAATATGGAATAACATACACACCTTTTTGTAAATATAAATTTATTTTATCCTATAAGGAGGAAGGAGGGAAAAGAAGAAAAAAATGAAAGCCAAAAACCAGATAGAAGGAGGGCAGAAGTAGAAAGTAAAAGTGATGAAAAAGGGTAGATCTCATAGAAAGGAAGGCAGATTGAAGGAGGTAGGGTCATAAGCTAAAACTTGTGAGTAGGGAAAGGGTTAGAAAAATATAAATTGGGGAAAATCTGTTTGGAGAGAAATATACAGCTAGGAATCAATTATGAATGTAAATAAGATGAACTCTCTCATAAAGGAGAAGTGAATTGTAGAGTGCATTTATAAGAAAAACTATTGAAGCAGAAAAAATATATGCGAGTACAGGTAAAAGACTGGAGCATAATGCACCATGCTTCAGTGGAAGTTAAAAAAAAAGCAGGGATAACAAAGCTAATCTCAGATAAACAAACTAGATCTGGTTAAAAGATATAGGGAAGAAAGCTTTATCCTGCTAAAAGTTATCATTGACAATGAGATAATATCAAGACTAAGCATATGTGCAACAAGAGGTATAGTGTCCAGATTCTTAGAGCTGAAGTTAGGTGAGTTGCAGGAAGAAATAGGCAGCAAAACTATACTCCTAAGAGATCTCAATCTTCATTTCTTAGAATTTGAAAATCTAAACAAAAAATAAACAAGAAAGAAGTTAAGGACATAAATAGAGTTTTAGAAAAGTTCACAAAAGATGACCACGTATGAGGACATAAATATTTCACAATCAAATTGAGAAAGCCAGAAATATTTAACACATCCTTTTCATGTCAGGATGCAATTAAAACTATGTGCTGTGTCCTTTATGTAGTGGCTAGAAACTGGAAATTAAATGGACATCCATCAATTGGAGAATGGCTGAATAAATTGTGGTATATGAATGTTATGGAATATTATTGTTCTGTAATAAATGCCTAGTAGGATGACTTCAGAGATGCCTGGAGAGACTTACATGATCTGATGCTACGTGAGATGAGCAGAACCAGGAGATCATTATACATTTCAACAACAATGCTATATGATGATTAATTCTGATGGATGTGGCTCTTTTCAACAGTGAGATGATTCAAACCACTTCCAATTGTTCAATAATGAAGAAAATCAGCTACACCCAGAGAGAGAATTAAGGGAAATGAATGTGAACCACAAAATAGCATTTCCACTCTTTCTGTTATTGTTTGCTTGCATTTTTGTTTTCCTTCTCAGGTTTTTATTTTCTTTCTATATCCAATTTTTCTTGTGCAGCAAGATAACTGTGTAAATATTTATACATATATTGTATTTAACATATACTTTAACATAGTAACATGTATTGGACTACCTGCCATCTAGGAGAGGATGTGAGGAGAAGGAGAGGAAAAATTGGAACAGAAGATTTTGCAAAGGGCAGTGTTGAAAAATAACCCATGTATATGTTTTGTAAATAAAAAGCTATTAAAAAATAAAACTATGTGCAGTAAAGACTCATTGAAAAATGGAAAAAAATAATGAAAAATAAATAATTTAATTCTAAATGATGGGTGGGGTCAAGCAAAAATCACAAAAACGCTCCATAATTTCATCCAAGAAAATGACAATAATGAGACAATATACCAAAACTGATGGGATACCACAAAAGCAAGAATTAGGACAAATTGTGTATCTCTAAGTGCTTAAATTAATAAAATAGAGAAAGAAGAGATCAATGAATTGAGCATATAACTAAAAAGCAAAAAAAAAAACACATTTAAATGAAAAATTTGAAAATCAAAGGAGAGATTAATAAAATTGAAAGAAAAAACTATTGAGCTAATAAATAAAATTAAAAATTCATTTTATGGGGAAAATGTCAAAAAATAATATTTGGTTAATTGAATTAGAAAAAAGGAAGGAAGAACACAATTTTACCAGTATCAAAAATGAAAAAGGTGAACTTGCCATCAATGAAGAGGAAATTAAAGCAAAAATTCTAAGTTATTTTTTCCAATTGTGTGTTAATAAATATGACAATTTAATTGAAGTGAATGAATATTTACAAAAAAATATAAATTGTCTAGATCAACAGAAGAGAAAGGGGAAAAATGAACAATGAAAGAATTCCCCAAGGAAAAAACTCCAGAGCCACATGGATTAACAAATTCTACCAAACTTTACAAAATATTTAATTCTAAAACTATATAAACTATTTGGGAAAATAGCCACAGAAATTGTCCTACCAAATTGTATTTTTATCATGCAAGTGTGAGTCTCATAGCTAAACCAGGAAGAATCAAAGTACAGAAAGAATATTAGACATCAATATGTATGAGGTATATTGATGAAAAGTTCTTAACTAAAATATTAGAAAAAAAGATTACAGCATCTCATCAGCAGGATGATAGCCTATATCCAAATGGTATTTATACCAAGAATACACAACTGGTTCAATATTAAAAAAATTATGATCATAATTAACCAAATCAATAAGACAACTAGCAAAATGATATGATTGTCTCAATAGAGGCAGAAAAAGCAACACCCATCCCTAAAAAAAATAATACAAATCCCTAATAAATGCTAGAGAGTATAGAAATAAATGGGATTTCATGAAAATGATATGTAGCTTCTATCTTAAACCATCAGCAAGCATCATGTGTAATGGGGAAAACTAGCATTTCCATTAAGATTAGGAATAAAAAAAGATTGCTTATTATTATCACTATTATTCAATATAATACAGTAGCATCAAAGATGAAAAAGAAACAAAAGGGATTCGACTAGACAATGAGCAAAGAAAACTATCACTCTTTGCATATGATATGTTGCTATATAACAAGATTCCTAGAGAAAGGACCAAACAAACAAAAACAAAAAAGAACAACAACAACAACAAATCACTAGAAACAGTGAACAACATTAGCAAAGCTGCAAGATAGAAAATAAACTCATACAAATGACTGGTCTTTCTACATATCACCAACAAAACCCAGTATCAAGAGAGAGAAAAAAATCCCAAATTAATGGGTTTTGAGGGGAGGAGCTAAGATGGTAGAGTGAAGGCAGGAAGTTGCTGGAATGATCCCAGCTTTCCTCCAAAACTACATGAAATCAAGCTTGTGAACAAAGTCTGATGGAATGAAATCACTCCCTTATTCAAAATACGTTGGAAAAACTTCAAGAAAGCTCAGACTCACTGAGGTGAAAAGAGTGTTCAGTATAGCTCAGACAGTCTCTGGGAAAGCCAGTGAGAGAGTCTTAATCAAAATAAATCAGCAAATGCCACTCTTGGTAATAACTTAGCACAGTAGCAGATCAGTGAGCCTACTGTCCCAAATCAGAAGGCAAACTCTGGGAAATCGGGCTATTGCCTGAAAAAATCAGGCAAAGCTACCTTCTGCAAACACAAGAGGCCCCTGTGCTCAAAGTCAATGTTCTGAACTAAACAGGAAACTTGTAATAGTGCCACCTTTACTCCAGGAGCAGAATTGATCATAAAAGTTAAAAAAAAAGTAATACCAAAAGAAAAGAAAGAAAATGAACAAGAAACAGAAAAGAACTTTGACCATAGGAAGCAACTATGGTGACAGGGAAGACCAAAATACCAACTCAGATGAGGACAAATATCCATAGAAAAAAATCTCAAAAAATGATATGATTTGATCTCAAGCCCAAAGAGACTTCTTGGAAGTGCTTATAAAAGATTTCAAAAGATAAATAAGAGAAGTAAAAGAAAAAAAAAAGAAAGATATGCAAGAGAGAGTCAACAGCTTGGAAAAGAAAGGCAATTCCTTAAAGTGCAAAAGGCCAAAAGCAAAAAAAAAAAAAAAAAAATCCACTAAAGAAAACAACATCTTTGAAAGTAGAAGTTATCAATTGCAGAAAGAGGTACAAAAGCTAATTGAAAAAACACACATTAGAAACCAGAATGGGGCAAATAGAAGCTATTAACACTATGAGACATGAAGAATCAGTCAAACAAACTAAAAATGAAAAAAATGGAAGAAAATATTAATTACCTCATTAGAAAAACAACTGATTTGGAAAATAGATCTAGAAGAAACAATTTAAAAATTAGTGGTCTACCTGAAGGCCATGATCAAAAAAATAAATAAATAAATAAAAGAGCCTGGATAGCACACATCAAGAGATCATCAAGGAAAACTGCTCCAATATTTTAGAAACTGAGGAATAAATATTCATTGAAAGAATCCATCAAATGCTTTTGGAAAGAGATCCCACAAGGAAAACCTCAAGGAATATTGTTTCAAAGGTCCAAAACTAAATTCTCAAGGAAAAATTATTGCATGATGCCATGCAAAAACAACTCAATTATTAAGGAACAATAGTTAGAATTACCCATAATCGTCAGATTTATTTAATTTAATTTAGCTTCTATAATAAATATATGGAACACCATATTCCAGAAGGTAAAGGACCTGAGGTCAGAACTAAGAATTAATGACCTACTAAAACAGTGTCATATTTCAGAGATAAAAGATAGATGTTCAATGAAGTAAGAGATTGTCAATCATTTCTATTGAAAAAGCCAGAACTAAACTGAAAATTTAATATACAAAACCCAGTACTCAAGAGAAGCATAGAAAGGTAAACAGGGGAAATTATATATTATTTAGACATTAAACTATTTGTACTGCTAGATGAGAAAACAATATCTACAACTCTTGAGGACTGTATTTATTACTGGGGCAGACAGAAGGGGGCATCACACGGACAAAGAATTCTAAAGAGGGAGAGCTGCATGAGGCAAGTGGTGCACATATGTTTAATATTGGGGAGGGGGGTAAGGAGAAATAAGAAAAAGAAAAACATAATCTGGGGATAATGAGATGGCAGGAAATACAGAATTAGTCATTTTACCCTAGAAATGAATGGGATGAACTCTCTCATAAAGTGGAGACACATAGCATACTGGATCAAAAGCCAGAACCCTACAATATGTTGTTTACACGAAACACATTTGGAGATCAGAATCTATTATGCTTCAGGTGAAATAAAAAAAAAAGTGAGGGTAGCCATCCTTTTCTCAGATTAAGCAAAAGCAAAATTTGATCTAATTAAAAGAAATAAGGAAGGAAACCATATCTCACTAAAGGGTAGCAAAGACAATGAAGCAATATATGCTAAACATTTATGCACCAAGTGGTATAGCATCTAACTCTCTAAAGGAGAAGTTAAGATAGTTGCAAGAAGAAATAGATAGCAAAACTATAATAGTGGGAGATCTCAACCTCACACTCTCAGAATTAGATAAAGCAAACCACAAAACAAATAAGAAAGAAATTAAAGAGTTAAATAGAATATTAGAAAAGTTAGGTATGATAGATCTTTGGAGAAAATTGAATAGATACAGAAAGGAGTACACTTTTCTCAGCAATTCATGGAACCTATACAAAAACTGACCATATATTAGGACATAAAGACTTCAAAATTAAATGCAGAAAGACAGACATAGTAAATGAACTCTTTTCATATGACAATGCAATAAAAACTATATTCAACAAAAAACTAGGGGTAAATAGACAAAAAAAGTAAATAATCTCATCCTAAAAATGATTGGGTGCAACAGCAAATCATAGACACAATTAATAATTTCACCCAAGAGAATGACAACAGTGAGACAACATACAAAAATTTATTGGATATAGAAAAAATGGTAATAAGGGTAAATTTGATATCTCTAGAGGTTTACTTGAATAACATAGAGAAAGAGAAGATCAATGATTTGGGCTTGCAATGTAAAAAGCTACAAAAAGCCCAAATTAAAAACCCCCAATCAAATACAAAACTTGAAATTCTAAAAATAAAAGAAGAAATTAATAAAATTGAAAGTAAAAAAAAAAACTATTGAATTAATAAATAAAATTAAGAGCTGGTTTTATGAAAAAACCAATAAAATAGGTAAAATAGATAAACCTTTGGTAAATCTGATTAGAAAGAGAAAAATCAAATTGTTAGTCTTAAAAATGAAAAGGGAGAACTTTCCACCAATGAAGAGGAAATTAGAGCAATAATTAGGAGTTACTTTGCTCAACTTTATGCCAATAAATTTAATAACCTAAGTGAAATAGATGACTACATTCAAAGATATAGATTTCCCAGATTAACAGAGAAGGAAGTAAATTGCTTAAACTGTCCCATTTTAGAAAAATAAATAGAATAAGCTATTAATCAACTCCCTAAGAAAAAATCCACAGGATCAGATGGATTTACATGTAAATTCTACCAAACATTTAAAGAACAATTAACTCCAATGTTATGTAAACTATTTGAAAAGATAGGGACTGAAGGAATCCTAACAAATTACTTTTATGACACAGACATGGTACTGATACCTAAACCAGGTAGGTTGAAAACAGAGAAAGAAAATTATAGACAAATCTCCTTAATGATTATTGATGCTAAAATCTTAAATATAATATTAGCAAAAAAGATTACAAAAAATCATCACCGGGATTATACACCATGACCAAGTAGAATTTATACCAGGAAGGCAGAGCTGGTTCAATATTAGGAAAACTATTAGCATAATTGACTATATGAATAACCAAATTAACAAAAATCATATGATCATGTCAATAGATGCAGAAAAAGCATTTGACAAAATCCAACATCCATTTCTAATAAAAACACTTGAGAGTATAGGAATAAATGGACTTTTCCTTAAAATAATCAGTAGCATCTATTCAAAACCATGAGTAAGCACAAACTCGAATTATTCCCAATAGGATCAGGAGTGAAACAAGTTTGCCCACTATCACTATTACTATTCAGTATTGTATTAGAAAGGCTAGCTTCTGCAATAAGAGTTGAGAAAGAGATTAAAGGACTTAGAATAGGTAATGAGAAAACCAAATTATCACTCTTTGAGGAAGATATGATGGCATACTTGGAGAACCTGATATATTCTACTAAAAAGCTATTAGAAATAATCTACAGTTTTAGCAAAGTTGTAGCATACAACACAAACCCACATAAGTCATCAGCATTCTTATATATCACTAACAAAATCCAACAGTTAGAGTTACAAAGAGAAATTCCATTTAAAATAATTGCCAATAGTATAAAGTATTTGAGAATATATCTTCCAAGGGAAAATCAAGAACTATATCAGCAAAACTACAAAACACTTTCCACACAAATAAAGTCAGATTTAGCCAATTGGAAAAATATTAAGTGTTCTTTGACAGGGTGAGCAAATATAATAAATATGACAATACTACCTAAACTAATCCATTTATTTAGTGCTATACCACTCAGGCTCCCAGAAAACTATTTGAATGACCTAGAAAAAATAACAACAAAATTCTTCTGGAAGAACAAAAGGTCAAGACTTTCAAGAGAACTAATGAAAAAAAAATCAAATGAAGGTAGCCTAGCTGTACCACATCTAAAACTATATTTTATCAAGCAGCAGTTACCAAAACCATTTGGTATTGGCTAAGAAATACTGGTGTTAATCAGTCTAATAGGTTAGATTCAAAGGACAAAATAGTCAATAACTTCAATAATTTAGTGTTTGATAAACAAAAAGACCCCATCTTTTGGGAGAAGAATTCAGTGTCTGACAAAAACTGCAGGGAAAATTGGACATTAATATGGCAGAAACTAGGCATTGACCCACACTTAACACTATACAACTAGATAAGATCAAAATGGGTTCATGATTTAGGCATAAATAATGAAATTATAAATATGTTAGAAGAATATAGGATGGAGGAAGGATTTTCTGACCAAAGAAGAACTAGAGATCATTATTAATCACAAAATAGAAAATTTTGATTATATCAAATTAAGAAGCTTTTGTACAAACAAAACTAATGCAACAAGATTAGAAGGGAAAAATAAACTGGGAAAACACTTTTACAATCAAAGGTTCTGATAAAGGCCTCATTTCCAACTATATATATAGAGAGAATTGATTCTATAAGAAATCACTCTATTCTCCAATTGATAAATGGTCAAGAGATACGAACAGACAATTCTCAGCTGAAGAAATTGAAACTATTTCTAGCCATATGAAAAGGTGCTCCAAGTCATTTTTAATTAGAGAACTGCAAATTAAGACAACTCTGAGATTGGCTAGGATGGTAGTGCTGAAGGGATATGGGAAAACTGGCACACTGATACATTGTTGGTGGAATTGTGATTATATCCAGCTATTTTGAAGAGTGATTTGGAACTATGCTCAAAAAATGATCAAAACTGTGCATACCCTTTCATCCAGCAGTGTTACTACTGGGCTTATATCCCAAAAAGATCTTAAAGAAGGAAAGGGACTTGTATGTGTAAGAATGTTTGTAGTAGCCCTCTTTGTAATGGCCAGAAACTGGAAACTGAGTGGGTGCCCATTAATTGGAGAATGGATGAATAAATTGTGTTATGTGAATGTTATGAAATATTTTTGTTCTGTAAGAAATGTGACCACTAGGATGATTTCAGAAATGTCTGGAGGGACTTACATGAATTGATGCTGAGTGAAATGAGCAGGACCGGGAGATCATTATATATTTCAAACAATATTATATGATGATCAATTCTGATGGATGTGACTCTCTTCAGCAATGACATGAACTAAATGCATTCCATTTGTTCAATAATGAATAGAACCAGCTTCACCCAGTGAAAGAACTCTGGGAAATTAGTATGAACCACTATATAGAATTCCCAATCCTTCTATTTTTGTCTGCCTGCATTTTTGATTTCCTTTACAGGTTAATTGTACACTATTTCAAAATTCAGTTCATTTTGTGCAGCAAAATAACTGTATGGACATGTATACATATGTTGTATTTAACATATACTTTAACATATTTAACATATATTGGTCTATCTGCCATCTGGGAGAGGGGGTGTGGTAAAGGAGGGGGAAAATTGGAACAAAAGGTTTTGCAATTGTCAATGCTGAAAAATTACCCATGCATATATTTTGTAAATAAAAAGCAATAATAAAACAAAAAATTAAAAACAAAGAAAAAAGAAAACCTTATGAATGGTATCACCATGATATGGTACAAGGGGTCACAAAGAGTCAAAGAGGTCTGATTGAATTATTCATTGTTATTCACAATGACATCACTTCTAAATTCTATTCTCATATCACTAAGTACCTCTTAACCATTGCAAACTCGGAATATTCAAGAATTTATTATCTTTCTTCCTAAACTTTTCTTTTTCAATTTTCCTCTTATTAATAAGGGTATCATCATTCTAAGTGCCACCCAGACTCACACTCTCAGTATCATTTTTTTTTTAACTTTTGGTATTCATTCCACATATCTAATCCATTGCTAAGTCACCTCTACACATCTCTTATGTCACATTTCATCTACTTTAAACAGCCAAAACCCTAGTACAACCTATTATCACCTCAGTCTTAGACTATTGAAACAGTCTCCTAGTTGGTAATTCAACTTCTAGGCTTTCTTCCCTCCAATACAACCTCCATTCAGCTTCCAAAAAGATTTTCCAGAAATCTTATCATTTAATTCCCATATCAATAATCTCAAATAATTATTACCTCTAGGCTTAGATATAAATAAACTTTCATTTAAAAACCTTGAAAAACTTTTCCTCTTCTAAGTTTTTCAGTCCTTATGACCCTCCACAAACTTTATGATCTCCAATGGCTTTTTCTCAATTCCTTTAATGTGACATTTTATCCCGTGACTTCATATCTTTTGAACTGCTTTCCCTCAAGCCCAGAAGGTTCTCTCTCTCATCTAGTCATCTGGCTCCTTTGATTTCCTTCAAAATTCAGAGTAAACCCTACCTTTTGAAGGAAGCCGTTATTAGGTCCCTACTCCTTAGTGCTCTAGTGCCTTCTCTCTGGGGTTATTTTCATTCTATTCTAAATATATTCTAAATACCTATAAATAAATATATCACATATAGAGTTGATTGCATGGAGTTTCACATATTAGAATGTATTCTATTTTTCCTTCTTATTTATATAACAAACGTTGACACAATTAAGAAACACTCAAAAAGGTGTGTCACCTTATTTTTAAAATATTTATTTACTATTTTATTTATTTATTTTATGTTTACTTATTTATGTATTCATTTTTTCATTCATTCATTATTTATTTTATTCATTCTAATTTATTTATTATTATTATATTATTTACTCATTTTATTTATTTATTTCTCTATTTATTTATTTATTTATCTATAAGGACTTATTCATTCATTCATTTATATATTTAGAATACTTATTTTATTTACTTATTTAGAAAATAAGAAAATAAAAATACTGCCTGCACAACAGAACATAAGAGAGGATTCAAAATATAAAGCATTAAATTTCCATTTCAAGAAAGTCTATATAATAAATAACACACATTGTGTTCAGAGATGTCCTCCTTTTCTTTCTTTCCTTGTAGGTTTTATTTTGTTCCCTGCTATGCACTTTTAACCTAATTATTTTCTTCTTTCTTCTCTTTCTTTCCCTCCTCCCCTAAGAAGGCACACACACCATACAAATGCATTATATATATATATATATATATATATATATATATATATATATGTATATATACACACACACATATATATACACATACACAAACACACACATACATATTTATACATAATTATATCTATTTCTATGCATTTATATAATAGCATGCTTATTTCCCCTCTGTTTCTATGAAAGTATATAGTATCTTCATTCAGAAGTCCAAGTCTTTACATTTTTTTAATCTAGCAATTCATCATTTCCTCAACCACAATATTCCAAAATTATACTGTCTATTTATTTTAAATAGTCCACAACAATATTGACTCTATATAGCTGACATATAGTGTAATTTCACTCTTTTTTTCTTTTGATTAAATCTGTTGAATTTTGAGTTGAATTTTATCTGAAATCATGATTACTACTTCTGCATTTAAAAAAAATAATATTTCATGGTTTATATCATATTTGTGTGCATCGTTTATTTCCTATAGTTCCTAACTCTTCTACATTCTTTCTGCTATGTTACTTTTGTATTACTTAACTTACAACTCTTCAGAAACCTTTCCTTATCCTCTCCTTCACCCTTTCACTTCTTGAAATATCATCTCCATTAATGTACACAGCCTTCTTTACCTCCTTTCTATTTTCTCTCCCTCTTATGTCTTTATAGACCTAGAAGACTTTTATTCCTTTTTCTTTCTTTCTTTCTTTCTTTCTTTCTTTCTTTCTTTCTTTCTTTCTTTCTTTCTTTCTTTCTTTCTTTTTCTCTCTTTCTTTGTTCCTATGTTTCTTTCTCTCTCTCTCTTTCTTTGTTTCTGTTTCTCTCTTTCTTTGTTTCTTTCTCTCTCTTTTCTTTCTTCCTCTTTCTTTCTTTTTTCTTTCTCTTTCTTTCTTTCTTTTTCCTTTCTTTCTTTCTCTCTCTCCTTCTTTGTTTCTATGTTTCTCTCTCTTTCTCTCTTCTTTCTTTCTTTCTTTTTCTCTCTCTCTGTCAACATATATAAATATAGCTGTCTTTCTATCTAGAGATATAGATATATACCATGTGTGTGTTTGTGTGTGCTTGCATTTCTCTCTTTAATAATGATCTGATGTAAGTAGAGTTCCTTCTAAAAATCCCACACTTATCCTCTTTCCCTCCCTTTTACTCTCTTATTTCTTTCTGAAATTAGATAATTTTTATATCCTTCTATCTATATATGTATTGTTCCCTCTTCAACCTATCCCTAATGAGAGTAGGGTTCCAGAATTACTGGCCCCATCTAATTCCTCTGTGTAAGTTCTTCCTTTCATACTTCATTTGTTTAAGATAATTACTTTATTTTATCTTTTCCTACAAGAGTTTTTTTTATAGAATCACATACTCAGATGCACGACATTCTTTCTTCTTTTTATAAACTCAATTGCTAATGACAACTTCAGAAATATAGTTTATATTTTCACATATAAATCATAAAACAAAATATGAAGACTGAATGTAAATCAATCAATACATTCTATAATCACTTTTTTATTCTTTGTGTTTTTCCCCCATCATGTATTTTCCTTTTGTTCTGATATTTCTCTCCCAACATGATTCATAAGGAAATATATAAAATATATACATTTTAATCAAAAAGAAAAGAAAATATAAAGGTTTGACTATATTAAGTCCCCTACAATTAGTGTTTGATCCTGTATGTCACATTTTCTATTAAGTTTAGGCATTATGACAATGAAATCTTAAAAATCTGACAATTCACAGAATATTCATATTTTTTTGTTCAAATGCTTAACATTGCTATACAATATTTTTGACTGCAACATTAGTTCCTTGGCTCTTAAGCATAGAATTCTAATTGTGGTTTCACTATCTTTGAATTTTTTTTTTTTTGTTGTTGTTGTTGTTGCTGCTGTTGCTGTTCATAATATTTTCTCTCTGAACTGTGAGTTTTCACATTTGTGTGAAGTTTTCACTTATGTGTAAGTTTTCCTCAGAGGATTTCTTTCAAGTGGTGATTAGGAATATTTTCTTTTTTTACTTTTCCCTCTCCTAACATTTCAGGACAACTTTCTTTAACTATTTCTTGTATTATTGTATCAAGACTTTTTGTCTTATTTTTTGATTGTAGCTTTCAGATAGATCAATTATTCTTATGGTTTTTCTTCTTGATCTGTTCTACAGATCTGTCGTTTTTCTTATGAGATGTTTCATATTCTCATGCACATTTTGTTTTTTATATTTGTCTTATTAATTTTTAATTTCTTATAAGTTTGGTGGTTTTGACCAATCTTAATTTTCAAGAAGTCATTTTCTAAATCTTTGTTGTTGTTGTTTGACTTTCTTATTCAAAATCCTATTGTTTTTTTTTTCTTGCATTGGTTTTATTTATTTATTTATATTTATTAATTAATTTATTTTTTTGCTGAGGCAATTGGGGTTAAGTGACTTGCCCAGGGTTACACAGCTAGAAAGTATTAAGTATCTGAAACCAGATTTGAACTCAGGTCCTCCTGATTTCAGGATTGGTGCTCTATCAACTGTGTCACTTAGCTTCCCCAGATTGGACTTATTTTTTTTTTTTAAGTTTTTCCTCTTAAAGTCTTTTTAAAGTTCTTCTATGAATTTTTTTTGGGTTGTGACCATGTGATCACATCTATGAGGTAGGAGAAGCTTTATTTGCTTCAGGATCCTCTTCCTCTTTTGAACCCTGTTCTTCCCTATTCCCATAGTAACTTTCCATAGTTGAATTCTTTCTGCTTTAGCTGCTTTTGATTGTGTGTGTATGTGGTTTTGCATTTGTGTGTGTGTGTGTGTATGATAGACAAATAGATATATTTATATAGATATAGATATATACATATACATAAACACGTCAGCACATATAAAAAGATATATACATGTATGTTTACATTTTTATTACATATATGAGATATATTTTAAAGTATACATACATATACATACATTACATATATATATGTATGCATAATTTCACCCTCCTGTAAGTACCCACAGCCAGCAGAATCTCAGCCCCACTTCTTCTCCATTCACTGGTATTCTTTTTCAGCAGTTTCCTTGATTCACACATCTGACTCGCCAAACTCTCGAGGAGGTGAAAATTGTTGTTGGTAGGGGCTACTTACTTCCCAATCCAGCTAGTCCCACAGACTGCTGTTTCAGAGAAACTAATCTGGAGTAGTTTGTTTACATCTCACTGGGGCCAAACCTTGATCCTGGTAACTTTCTTTGGATATTTTCAGGTTGTCACAGGAAGACCATTGTTCTGCCCCATGTCTTTTTTTTGTTTTGTTTTGTTTTGTTTTCTGCTTTGCATTGTTTTTGAGGCATTATTTTGTCTTCTTTGTAGGGTAGTTTTGCAAAAATTAAAATTTTCAGAGCTATTCTGACATCATCAGAGATGTGTTGACTTGGAAAAAAAACTGCTAGTAATTACCTAAAATAAAACTCAAATTAAAAACAGCCAGGCAACTTGTTGTCAAAACCCAGAAGCTCTAGATGAAAGGTAAGAAAAAAAACAGGAAATTAAATGCTATAAGGAGCCAAAGAAGATTTAGTGCTCCAATGGTTAGTAACCACTCAAGACCATTTTGCAACTCACATATGCAAAAGTGTTTATAGTATCTATTTTTGTAATGGCAAAGAGTTAAAAAATGAGTAGATGCCCATCAACTGCAGCACAGCTGAATAATTTGACACAAAAGTAATGGAAAATTATTGTTTTATGAAAAATGATAAACAAGGTGATTTCACAAAGGGCTGGAAAGATTTAATGAACTGATGCTGAGTAAAACAAGAAGACTCAGGAATACACTGTATCCAGCAACAGCAAGATTGTGTGATGATGTTAATTTTTTTGGGGGGGGGGACTGAGACAATTGGGGTTAAGTGACTTGCCCAGGGTCACACAGCCAGGAAATGTTAAATGTCTGAGGTCAGATTTGAACTCAAATCCTCCTAAGTTCAGGGCTGGTGCTCTATCCACTGCGCCACCTAGCTGCCCCTGTGATGATAACTTATGACAAATTTTGTTCTTAGTGTTCAGTGATACAAGGGAATTCCATTAAGCTTTGGATGGAAAACACCATCTGCATCCAGAGAGAAAGAAAACTATGGAGATTGAATGTAAATCAACATGTGCTATGTTCATTTATTTTTTTTCTTTTTCTTCTGTTTTCTTTTCCTTTCTGATTTTTTTCTTCCAATAGGATTCATAAAGAAATGTATAAAAATATTTGTGTACAGGTATAACCCTAAAAGTTGTTTTTTTCCATATAACTGAGAGAAATTAAAAAAATAATAACAATTAGCTTTCCAGAAAAAAAATCAAACCAAAAAAAACAAAAAACAAAAAAACAAAACCAAAAACAAGAAACATATTGGAACATTTTAAGTTTAATGTTTATTGATAATATTTTCCCCAATACTTTCTTAAATCCGGAAATCAAAAGAGTAATTTTCCTAAGATCTTATTTGCAACATTTAATGCATACACATATGCAAATATATACATCATTCTATTCAATAGAATATAAGTTCCTTGTAATAAGAAACTATTGTGTTTTTATTACAGTACATTATGCAGAATGCTTCACTGAGAAAAGTGATAGTGTGAACTTTAGAGATTATTGTGATATAAAAACCAAAAGAATCATTAAAATTTACATAAAATAAAACAAAAATAGCTATCATATTTTTAAAAAGAAAATAAAGGCAGAAAGTAAAACCATGGTCAAAAGAAACCTAGTGATATATTATCTCATTATTTGCCAACATTCCAAAATCATACAGAAAAGGGAATATTTAATTGCTCACAGGAATTTAGTATAGAGTATAGAGTATAAAGTAGAGAGTATACTTGAAAAAGTATAGAGTACTAGATGTGTCAGTTAACTAGTAGGGTAGGAAATATTATTTTTATAAGAAAGTTGGATTGTTAAAGCTCTAGTTTTGGAATAGACACTAAAAATTATTGAATGCCTTAATAAACAAATAGACTTTAAAGACAGGATGATGATCATAAAGAATTATAGGTAAATTAAGAATCAACATGATCTTCCTCTAGTACAAAAAACAACTCAAATCTCTTTTTAAAATTGAAGCTTTTTATGTTCAAAACATATGCAAGGATAATTTTTCAACTTTGATCTTTTAAAAATTTTGTATTCCAATTTCCCTCCTTCCCCCAACCAAGTAATCCAATATATGTTAAACATGGTAATATATATATATATATATATATATATATATATAGGCATACATATTTATACAATTATTTTGCTGCACAAGAAAAATGCTGCACTTCAAAAAGGAAGAAAAATGAAAAAAATTCAAGTAAACAATAACAAAAGAAGTGAAAATTCTATAATGTGATCCACACTTAGTTTTCACAGTGCTCTCTCTGGGTGTAAATGACTCTCTTCATCACAAAATCGCTGGAACTGGTCTCAATCATCTCATTGTTGGAAAGGGTCATCATATAATCTTGCTATTGCCGTGTTCAATGATCTCCTGGTTCTGCTCATTTCACTTAGCATCAGTTCATGTAAATCTCTCCAGATCTCTCTGAAATCATCCTGCTGATCATTTCTTATAGAACAATAATATTCCATAACATTCATTTACCATAACTTAATCAGCTATTCTCCAGTTGACGGCATCCATTCAGTTTCTAGTTTCTGGCAACTACAAAGAAGGCTGCCACAAAACATTTTTGCACATGTGGATCCCTTTCCATTCATTAAGATTTCTTTGGGATATGAGCCCAATAGAAACACTGCTGGATCAAAAGATATGCACAGTTTGATAACACTTTGAGTATAGTTCCAAATTGCTCTCTAGAATGATTGGATCCATTAACAGTGGATTAGTTTCCCAGTTTTTCCAAATCCCCTCCAACATTTGTCATTATCTTTTCCTGTTATATTAGCCAATCTGAGAGGGGTATAGTGGTACTTCAAAATTGTCTTAATTTTAATTTCTCTGATCAATAGTGATTTAGAGCACTTTTTCATATGACTAGAGATGATTTCAATTTCTTCATCTGAAAATTATCTGTTCATCTCTTTCTCTCTGTCTCTCCTTCCTCTCTCTCTCTCTCTCTCTCTCTCTCTCTCTCTCTCTCTCTTTCTCTCTCTCTCTCTCTCTCTGAATCTCTTTTATAATGTAAGAAAAGCAAACTAAGTAAAATGCACAAAAAAAGTTGGAGAATTTTTTGTACAACCATTATTTTTAAGATAGAGAAATGTAGGTTAAAGTCTACTGTTTGTGGAAAGCTTTGTTTTATTTAGTTTTTTAAAAGTTGGTATCTGAAACTGTGATTTCATCAGTTTAAAGATCACCTAATATGAAAAGTCCATCCATTTAAACAAATTAGCAACTTGCCTATAACATAGTTCTTTATTATTAAATTTATTTTTAATTGTTTTAATGTTATACATGTACATTCATTTTTTTTTTTTACATTTTTCCATATTAGTCATGTTGGGAGAGAAAAATCAGAACAGGTTAAAAAAAAGCATTTATTGATTCACAATCTCCATCCTCTCATGGCAGAGTTTATCCCATTCCCATTTATAGTTATAACAAATTCTGTATTTCCTGCCATCTTATTTACCCTGTTATGTTTTTCTCTTTCCTTTCCCCCTTCTCTCCTCCCCAGTATTTTGCTTCTGATCAGCATCTCTCTCAAACAGCCCTCCCCCTTTTGAGTCCCTCCACCCTTTATTACACCTTTCCCTTACTACCTTTGTTTTCCCTTCTATTAGCCTTCCCCTTTTTTTTTCACCTTTCCCCTCCTACTTTACTCTAAGGTGAGACAAGTTTCTCTGTGAAATCAAATATGTCAGATATTCTCTCTTTAAGCCAAATCTGTAGAGAGTAAGATTCACCCAATGCTCATGCTTTTCTCTTCTTTCCCTCAATTATAGTAGGTTTTCTTTGCCTCTTCATGATGTAATTTCCCTTATTTTATCTCCTTACCCCTTCTTTTCCAGTACAATCTACTTTCCATGTCTTTTTCATAATATCATATACCTGCATTCTTTTTTTATTATTATAACTTTTTATTGACAGAACATATGCCTGGGTAATTTTTTACAACATTACCCCTTGCATTCACTTCTGTTTCGACTTTTCCTTTCCCTCCCTCAACCCCCTTCCCTAGTTGGCAAGAAGTCTTATACATGTTAAATATGTTACAATATATCCTAGATACAATATATGTGTTGCAGATCCAAACAGTTCTCTTGTTGCACAGGGGAAATTGGATTCAGAAGGTAAAAATAACCTGGGAAGAAAAATAAAAATGCAAACAGTTTACACTCATTTCCCAGTGTTACTTCCCTGGATGTAGTTGCTTCTATCCATCATTGATCAATTGGAACTGAGTTAGATCTTCTTTTTGTCGAAGATATCCACTTCCATCAGAATATATCCTCATACATTATTGTTGTTGAACTATATAATGATATCCTGGTTCTACTCATTTCATTCAGTATCAGTTCATGTAAATCTCTCCAAGCCTCTTTGTATTCATCCTGCTGGTCATTTCTTACAGAACAATAATATTCCATAACATTCATATACCATAATTTACCCAACCATTCTCCAGTTGATGGGCATTCATTCATTTTCCAGTTTCTAGACACTACATTTTGGTCAGCCACAAACATTTTGGCACATACAGGTCCCTTTCCCTTCTTTAGTATTTCTTTGAGATATAAGCCCAGTAGTGGCACTGCTGGATCAAAGGGTATGCACAGTTTGATAACTTTTTGGGCATAATTCCAGATTGCTCTTCAGAATGGTTTCACAGAAATGTTCACAACTCCACCAACAATGTATCAATTTCCCAGTTTTCCCACATCCCCTCCAACATTCATCATTATTTTTTTCTGTCATCTCAGCCAATCTGACAGCTGTGTAGTGATATCTCTGAGTTGTCTTAATTTGCATTTCTCTGATCAATAGTCATTTGGAACACTCTTTCATATGAGTGGAAATAGTTTCAATTTCATCAACTGAAAATGGTCATATCCTTTGACCATTTATCAATTGAAGAATGGCTTGATTTCTTATAAAATAGAGTCAATTCTCTATATATTTTGGAAATGAGGCCTTTATCAGAACTTTTAACTATAAAAATGATTTCCCAGTTTGTTGCTTCCCTTCTAATTTTGTTTGCATTAGTTTTGCTTGTACAAAGGCTTTTTAATTTCATGTAATCAAAATTTTCTATTTTGTGATTAATAAATACATCTAGTTCTTCTTTGAACACAAATTCATTCCTCCTCCACAAGTCTGAGAGGTAAACTATCTTATGTTCCTCTAATTTATTTGTGATCTCATTCTTTATGCCTAAATCATGGAACCATTTTCATCTTATCTTGGTATATGGTGTTAAGTGTGGGTCCATGCCTAATTTTTGCCATAATAATTTTCAGTTTTCCAAGAGATTTTTGTCAAATAAGGAATTCTTATCCCCAAAGTTGGGATCTTTGGGTTTGTCAAACACTAGATTGCTATAGTTATTGACTATTTTGTCTTGTGAACCTAACCTATTCCACTGATCAACTAATCTATTCTTAGCCAATACCAAATGGTTTTGGTAACTGCTGCTTTATAATATACTTTTAGATCAAGTACAGCTAGGCCACCTTCATTTGATTTTTTTTCATTAATTCCCTTGAAATTCTCTACCTTTTGTTCTTCCATATGAATTTTGTCATTATTTTTTCTAGGTCACTAAAATAGTGTCTTGGGAGTCTGATTGGTATGGCACTAAAGAAATAATTAGTTTAGGGAGTATTGTCATCTATATTATATTCACTCACCCTATCCAAGAGCACTTAATATCTTTCCAATTATTTAAATCTTACTATTTGTGTGGAAAGTGTTTTGTAATTTTGCTCATATAATTCCTGACTTTCCTTTGGTAGATAGATTCCCAAATATTTTATGCTATCGACAGTTATTCTGAATGGAATTTCTCTTTGTATCTCTTGCTGTTGGATTTTGTTGGTGATGTATAAAAATGCTGAGGATTTATGTGGATTTATTTTGGTATACCTGCATTCTTTAAGTATCCCCAACAACAAATATAGTTTATAAGAGTTTTTTTTTCCTTTTTATATTTTTATGCTTCTATTGAGTTATGCATTTGGAGATCAAATTTTTGTTCAATTCTGGTTTTTTCATCAGAAATAGATGAAATTTACCTATGTCATTGAATGTCCATCTTCTCTGAAAGATAATGCTCATTTTAGTTGGATAGCTTATTGTTGGCTGTAATCCAAGTTCCTTTGCCTTTCAGAATATCAGATTCCAGGCCCTTTGATCCTTTAAATAGGCAGCCAAGAATGGCTTTTTGGGGTGTCTTCAGGAAGTGATCAATGAATTCTTTCAATGATTATTTTACCTTTTGATTCTAAAACATCAGGGCAGTTTTCCTTTGGTTTCCTTTGGTTTTCCTTTGGTGGTTTCCAGACATTAAGGTAATGTCTAAGTTCCTTTTTCCATCAAGGCTTTCAGGAAATCCAATAATCCTTAGATTGTCTCTCCTAGATCTTTTTTCCAAGTCATTTGCTTTTCCTAGGAGGTAATTCATATTTTCTTTTTTTTTCCCTTTTGGTTTTGTTTGACTGATTCTTGGTGGCTTATTGAGTCATTCACTTCCATTTATTCAATTCTAATTTTTAGTGTATTATTTTCTTCAGTTACCTTTTTTTTTTAGTTCCTTTTGTGTTTAGCCAATTAAATTTTTTTGTTCATTACATTTTTCTCATTTCACAAATTTTGTTTTTCAATGAATTAGCCTTTTTAAATCTTTTTTGTAAGTAGTTATATATTTTTTATTTCATCAAATCTATTTTTTAGAGAGTTACATGCTTTTCCCATCTTTTCTTGCAAATATCTCATTTCCTTTCCCCATTTTTCTTCTAATTCTCTTTTAAGATCTTTAATGAAATCTTCCAAGAAAGCGTTGTGAAATGGGGGGCAGCTCATATCTCCCTCTGGGACTTCATCTGAAGTTGTTGTGTCTTTAGGAACCTCAAGGTTTGATTGTCTATGATGAGAGTTTTTTTTTTTTTTTGCTCATTTTTTAAAGACCTGAGGTCTGTTCTTAATGCGAAGGAGCAGCAGTGTCTTTAGTTTACACTGGAGCAGTTCTCTTGATTGACTTCTAGTGCTGGGTAATTGGGGCTAGATCCACCCTCCCCCTCCTTCTGGGGCTTAGTGGTTTACAATTTGCCTTTTGTAGCAAATCTGCTAGATCACCCATTTGCAACCAGGGCAGAGTAGCCTAAGAGGCTCACAGACTAATTCCAGATGCATGGACTTGCAAGGCTTTGACTTAAAGCCCCAGCTCCTTGCCTCAGGCTCGTTGTGCTGTATTCTAGCTTTAGCAGACTGTCCCCCTGGCTATTTGAAACAGACCTATTCTGATATTCTTCCAAGGTATCTTTTTCTAGAAATATAATGTACTCCAAATATTTGTGGGAGGGGAATGGTACTGTCAAAACCAGTTTAGATACTTAATCTACTGTTTACTTCAGAGAAGATCAGATGAGGTCTCAGAGAGTCCACCATCTTGGCTCCACCTGAAGAATTTCTTAAGCTATTAAGAGATCAGTGGTTTGGCATGAAGCACACCTGATTTCCTCATTCTTAAAATAGATATATCTACCACATCAAATTATCTCTCTTAGAATTCACATTATTGAATAACTTTCCCTAAAGGAAAATGATGATCCCATAACTTTACATGGATTTAGATCTACAAGGGACCTTAGAGTCATTAAGTATAACTATTTCATGTTATTAATGAGAGAACTTAAGTACAGGGGAAAAAATATTTATTGAGGCCTTTTTAAGATTTATAAAGTCAGCGCAATTAGTGAGGTCTAGTAAAACTATCAGTCTTATTCTAATCAGATGTTCCCAGAAAATGTATATTATATTTGTATATAACAAACACACATACCCAAATAAAGTAATTTTATATCTTCTTCTATAAACACACACATGCACACAAATACACATATAAAAGAAAAGTTTACATTTTTTTAAGCAAATCTGTAGAGGACAGGAACTCTGAAGAGGTATACTTGAATCAAAAACAGCATGGTGCTTGTGGTTGAGTACCTATTCAACGTGAGAGAATGATCCTCTATAGTGATGTAATAGTTGCACGTGCTCAGTGTGTTGTAGTGATGTAATCATACTGAGGTATTTAAGGGGTTCTCAGGCACAGAAGACTCTCTCAGCCACAGACACAGAGAAGACTTCAGACTCCAGACTTCAGATGCCAGACTCTTTGACCAACCTAGTGGTGGCTCTCTTGCCTCCTTCAATTCTCCACCTAAATACCAAGGACTCAGACTGTTCCTGAGGTCCTCCAGAAAGCTAGCCTAGATATTACATTTTGGTGGCCAAATGTGGGGCCCCAGAAACACAGGGCCTTGCAAAGCAGGGCACAAAGCAGTTCAACTGACACATTTGTAAGCTCATTGGAGAAGTTACTTATTAGGTAACCTAATAAGAAAGCACAAACTGATACCGTTATCTACGTGTTTCAGATGGGAGATATTAAACCAACAGAAATTAAGTGACTAACATTCTCACAGTTAATTTTAAAAAATAGGATATGATGATCAAAACCAGGAGATCATTATGACCCAGAAACAGAATTAGTATAAAAATAGACAAGCAGGAAACTTGGAAAAGGCTAAATTAGTCACTTTTGTTTTTTAGCTGAAATGGGGCAAATACTAAGAAAAGAGCCTCCTCCACCCCAAAGGAAATATGTAGAATGCATAGTTAGGTTAATAAAGAAGCAAGGTTTGTTGGTAACTCAGAAGCAGATCACTGGACTCTTAAATGGAGAGCCATATTATGGCAATTGACTCATGAACATCAAAAATTGTTAATAACACCACTGCAGGACTTTAAAACTAGCAGGAATCATTGGATTCCCTGAGACATGATGAGACTGTTGCAGGACTTCAAAACTTGCAGGAATCACTGGATTTTCTGACATATGAAGTAATGGACAATTGATTGGTTTTGGACTATCTTTTGGTTGCTAAAAATACAACATGTATGATTGTTATTTATATATCCTTCTTCTAGGACTTATGGACATATAAGGTCATATTGTTTGTTATATCACTATGTTGATTCATTTTGTTTGTTACATCACCACGAGCCTGAGGTATATTACTTTGTGCTTCTGTAATACCTCCCATGCTGATGGATTTACATATACAGGTTTCAGTTTCAGCCCAGAGGGAACTTGCTAACAATATCTGGTTTGATTCCCCATTTCCCTTTGGTGTTTTCATCTCCCTTCCTGACAAGTGAGGGAGGGTGTGATCACCTCCTTTTTGGTGTTTTCACCTCCCTTCCTGAGAACTCAGGGAGGGTATGACCACCTGTGTTCTAAAAGAAAAGAAAGTGGCAGATGTAGAGGATTGGAACTTTGAAAAGATATACTTGAATCAAAGACAGCATGGTGCTTGTGGTTGAGCACCTACTCAATGTGAAATAATGATTCTCTATGGTGATGGTTGTGTGTGCTCAATTTGCTGTAGTGATATAATCGTACTGAGATATATAAGGGAGTCTCAGACACAGAAGACTCTCTCAGTCACAGCTCTCAGTCACAGACACAGTCCAGACTTCAGACACTAGCCTCCATGTTTGACCAGCCTAGTGGTGGCTCTTCTGCCTTCTTCACTTCTCTAACTAAAGACCAAGGACTTGGGCTGATTCTAAGATCTTCCAGAGAGCTAGCCCAGACATTACACAAGTCTCTTCATCTAGTCATATGCTGAAATGCTTATGTTTGTTGATGCCTATTAAATTCATAGAATAAAATAAAATTAAATTAAAGCTAAATTAAAAATATTCAGGTCTTACTTTAATCCATGTATGAGATAGTTTTATGAATTTTACAAAGAAAATTTTGACAAATGGACTAAATGGTTTTAAAGCTGATACCCAGGACTCACATTTTTGAAAGTACTTTAAGGTAAAGGTAACCTAATAAAATACTATTATCTACACACCAATACTATTGTCTACATGTTTTAGATGGGAGATATTAAACCAACAGAAATTAAGTGACTAACATTCTCAGAGTTAATTAAAAAATAGGATTTAATGATCAAAACCAGGAGATCATTATACACAGCAAAAACAAGACTGTACGATGATTAATTCTGATGGATGTGGCTCTCTTCAATAATGAGATGATTCAAGCCATTTCAAATTGTTCAATGATGAAGAAAACCATCTACACCCAGAAAAAGGACTGTGGGACCTGAGTGTGGACCACAAGATAGCATTTTCACTCTTTTTGTTATTTGCTTGTATTTTGTTTTGTTTCTCAGTTTTTTCTTTTTGATCTGATTTTTCTTGTGCAACAAAGATAACTATAATGATGTATACACATATTTGATTTAACATATATTTTAATATATTTAACATGTACTGGATTACCTACCATCTAGGATAGGGGATGGGGGAAAGCAAGGGAATTGGAACAGAAGGTTTTGCAAGGGTCAATGATGAAAAATTACCTATGCATATGTTTTGTAAATAAAAAAGCTTTAATAAAAAAGTAGGATTTGAACTAGTTTCTTGACCCTTTAGTTATTTTTTACTATACTATGTTGCTTTTGAAGATAGTATATTCAGTATTAACTCCTATAGAAACCATTTATTTATAGCCCCTCATTACTCTTTCCCTCTTTTCTTGCTATACTCTCTTGCTGACTTTATAAGCTGTAATGCATATAATAATCATCTTTCTTCTGGCCTAGATGTAAGGCTGAGTGGTTCATGCTTGCAAGTGAAATGAAATAAGACACTCATAGAGAATCTAACAGTTAGTAAAATAATAATAGCAATTTGTATTCAGGTAGTATTTTAAGATTTGCAGGGACAGCTAGATGGCACAGTGACTACACCACCAGTTCCAGAGTCAAAAGATCTGATTTCAAATCTGGCCTCACACTTGACATTGTGTAACCCCAATTGACTCACCAAAGAAACAAATAACAGCAACAACACCAAAATATTTGTAAAACCCTTTGTCAATCTTATCTCATATCATTCTTGGAACAAATGTTTTCCAGTGGCTCTATGTTCCCAGAAATGTATTAGCTAAGTCACCAACTAGACTCATTGGTAACTAGCCTTCTAATAACAAATAAAAACTGTTATAGTCTTACCTGGTATGAATGGCAATGGTGATAAATGTGGAAAAAATTCCATCTCTCAATTTTAAATGCCTCAATTTGAGGGACTCCATTAGATCAGAATTGCTGTAGCTGCCTTTCTTTGATGCATAACTACTGTTAATTTTCTCAATAATTTTATTTAATTTTGTCTTTTAATTTCATTACTATTTATGTTATCATATGTGCTTATTTCTTCACAACCCTACCAACATTTAATTTTAAAAACCTTATTAATTTAGATGTTTTGCCAGAATAATGGATTCAAAATGATATGCCAGGATTATTTTAATTATCATCTCTCTAATAATATTTGGAGATATTTGAAGATAATGATTGATAACCTATCTCTTTTTAAAATAACCATTTTTATAAACCACTGACATGCAAAATGTATCCTACTCAAAATTTATATGATTTATTTTTTAAATTATAGGGTTTTAGCACAAATATACAGTGTAAAGTAAATTGCAGTCTTGTTTTCTTTTTATCTTGAATATATTAATATTTATTGTTCAAAATCATTTTTTACAAAATTTCATCTATCTATTTGCTACTCCATCTTTTTAATTTGTTGAATATTTGAGAATTTTTCCCTCTTCAAAACTGCAGGTGCTATATCATTCCATTTTACTTCCTTTTCTTTAAAATATGTTTTCATTGATCCACTTTGAATTTATAGTGATGTATGCAGTGAAATATGGATCTAATAGCATTTCACACTTTCCTGATATTTTATTTTCAAAAATAAAAATGTTTCTTGAATATTGATTTTCTTTTGTAATCTTTTGTGATTATGGTTTTTAACAAACTTTATTTCATTAAATGTATTTGGGTCTAATCTGTATTAAATCTATTGATCTGTTTTTCTAACTATTCAGCTTTTTAAGTTGTTATTCTAGTGTGACCAGATAAAGTCATCTCCCCTCTCTGGCTCATCCTCCACACAATTATCAAATTGATCATCCTAAAGCAGAGGTCCTACTCCCTTCTGCCTTGTAGTTATTAAAGTATTTTATAATCTGAACTCTTCCTACCTTTCCAGTCTCCTGGAATTTACTCCTGTTCACATATTCAATTATCTAATGATGCTGATCTCCATTTTTTTCCTACCACAAGATACCTCATCTATCAATTCTGGGCATTTTCTCTGGCTGCCTCCCAAGCTTGGAGTTTTCTCCCTCCTCATTTCTAGATCCAGTGTTCCCTCATTTCCTTCAGGACCCAGGTGAAATAATAGTTTATACAGGAATCCTTTCTAAATAATTCTTAATGCTATTGATTATGCTAATTTCCTTCTGAAATTATCTTATATGTAATTTGTTTGCACAGAGTTTTCATGCTGCTTTCTCTTTTATAGCAGGAAATTCCAGTACCTTTCTTTGTGTCCTCAGATCTTAGCACAATATTTAACAGATAGAACTTTATAAACTTGGATTGTTGTTGTTGTAAAAATAGTTTTTGTAATATATTTTGAAATCTGACAAAGTATGGCTTCTTACTGTCTTTCACCCTATAATTTTGCTACACACACTCATATACACACACATATTTTGTGTGTGTGTGTATATATGTGTGTATACATATGTATGTATGTATGTATGTTCCCCCTCCATATACTGTGGAACATCATGCAATGATTTTCTAAAAGGCAGACCATTAGTTTGTGAATTGTTATTGTTATTTCATTATACCTATGTATTTATTTTAATGCTTTTTTTTTTGCCTTGACAGAACCTAATTCTGTACAGAAACAACTCTCATTAATTTATTCTCTTTGTGTTTTTATAAGACTAATCATATAGGTTTTTTATATAATTCACATATTTATTTTGGTAGCTGATGACTAAGTATTTGATATATTTTTGATTTTAAGGAATAAGTAAATTAATAATTTTATCAATACATTTAATAAATATTTTGTGATATAAAGAAAAAATAAAGACATGCATTGTCTTCCTATTTTTAGTGGTGGTGGTAATTCATAGAAATGTCTTAAATTTTTTGTGCATTTATCTTTTACTTTCCTGAAGCCATATTTTAATCTAAATTAATTTGAGTCTCTTGGGCTCTGAATATACCATCATATTAACTGCAAATAAAAATGTTATAAAGGAACTAATATTAAAGCTAGTTCCTTTAATTTCTATTTTCTTACCATATTGTTATAGCTAGCATTTTTGATATTATGATAAATGGCAATGGGGAGAGTAAATAGCCTTATTAATTATACTTTGATCTTAATGATCTTTCCCTCCTCAAATTATCTTGTATTTAGCTATTTGTGGGTTATATTCCCAATAGAATCAGTTTCTTGAAGGTAAAGATTTTGTTTATGTGCTTCTATGAATATATTTGTTGGGATGGGTATCTAATATAGTTATTTGTACTTATTTTTTTCACCTCCTTACCTATTTACCTATCTATCTACTCATCTACCTACCTAATTACCTTTAGAGATGGAAAGGGAACAGTATCTGTGGTGCTATTGACATATAAAATTATCTTTACCTTCTAGAGGACCAATGACAATAGAAAGGTAAGTAAATTGGATTTAAATGAGGCAGTATTGTATAAAATCTCCAACCTTACTCTCTCCTTCAGACTTATCTGGGTCCAGTGGCACAGAGCCATTCAGGTCCAGTAGCAACATATAGATCGGGATTACTGGAGATTGCTCCACATGCAGTGACAAACATTGGCCTTTTTAAGCTAAGGTTATTTTTACAGGTCTCAGTTTGAGGCAGCAGGTTGAGAAAAGTGGTTAAAAAAAAAGGGGGGGCTTCTTTTACCAACTCAAAAAAAAATTAACCTGGAAAAGAAAGACACTCAGAGTTTCTTTTCAGATTCTGAACAATTTCTAATAATACTTACTCTAAGCCAATAAAATCCAAAGAATGACCAACTTAAGCTTTGGTTGGGGTCCATTATTGACTAATCAGAGAATTCCAAAGTGATTTGGGTTTAATACATATTCAATGCAGATGTCATAAAAGATTGCTTGAGGTCATTAAAATGCTAAATGACTTGCTTAGTGACTCAGTAAGCATGCCTTAGAAAAAGGAATTAAACTGAGAACTTTTGGACTTTCAGACTGGTAATAATATATAATAATAATAATAATAATACTTATTATACCATATTACTTCCCTGCATGGTACATGGCAAAAAAATCTCATAGAAGACTTCCCCTAGTTATGTATTGATATAATTGCATGTTTTTTTTTAATTGATAGAAATGTTTTCTTATTATAGAACCAATCTTAGATTTCAATTTTAAATTTCATTAAATCATAATAGTTACTTTTGGATATATTATTGCTTTTATTTCATAGTATTATATTCCATGTATTATGTCAATATTTATTAATCATGTTAATGTATGGTTTCTTTTTTTTCTGTTTTCTCTTTGCCAAGTTTTGATGGGAAAACTACACTAGCATCATAGAAAGAATTTGGCAGTCAATATGCATTTATTAGGGGGATAATATATGTGCCAAGTACTGTGTGCTAAGCATGAGGTATACCAAAAAAAATCAAAACCTCTCTTGTGTCTATCTAGTCCTAGAGCCATAACAGCTGCTAATTAAACAATAGCATATTTGATCTATCTGATGTTGGATGATATGTTTTAATTAATTGCTAATTTTATAATTTTAAATATTAATCAACTTAATTTAAATGGCAGTAGGTCTATATATCATAGTTACTGGTTTTTTTTATCATTTCTCATTTATGCAATTTGTAATTTGATTATCTTCAAACCTATTTTTGATTACATTATTTGTGTTCTTTTTTTATATAAAATAAAGCCACTGTTTTATTTATCAACTTTTAATTTTGCTCTCTATTTTAATTCTTTTTCTTTCATTTGAATAATTTTCTACTTTATAATGTTTTGGGTATCTGAATTTTCTTACTTTTAAATTGCAAACTTGAGAAATTAGTTTTCTCTTATTATAAACATCTCTGTCTTGGCTGTACCCTATCAATGTAATGTAATATGTCATATTACATAGTATAATGTTATTATTTCTAATAGTACCCATTTCTATTAGTTATTTCTAATAGTATGCATTATTGCTATTAAAATTAAGTTTCTAATTCAGGCATTTATGGTCCTTCAAAGTTGCTATCATTTACATCAACAATTATGTTCTCTACTAATCAGGATCTTCTTATAATTATAGTTCTCCTGGTCACTTCCCCTACCTCTTAAGTGATGAAATTATCATTAATACAAGTTACATATATTTATTCTGAAAAAGAAAGAACAGCATGAAAGATTCATGAAATCTCATATTACTACAATATCATGTTCATTCCAAATTTGTCATCTTTTTCTCTTTTTTCCCTTAATCAAGGGATACTTTAATCAAGACATACTTCAGATACCACCATCCTATACAGGGATGATCCTCTTGATTACTCATTAGTTTCCCCCCTTTTGTGATTTTTGTGTCTATTTTCTTTACATTCATGTATGTGCTTATCTAACTAACTAACTAACTATATATATATATATATATATATATATATATATATATATAAAACAGTGATAATAATAACAAATGCTAGAATTCCTTGTAACCTGCCAAGAAATTTACAAATATTATTTCATTTTATTTTTACAACTACCTACATTATTCTCTTTTCTACAGACAGAGAAACTGATGCTGAGGGAGATTAAGTGACTTACCTAGGGTTAATTAGTCAATGAGTATCTGGGAACAAATTTGAATTCAGATAAATTCAACTTATAAAATACTATTAGTGATCAATATTTGCACAAAAGATAATGATGAGAGTAATTTCAAGTTATACACCATGTGTTTCAGAAATCGAGGATACTGAAAAATTCTAAAAAGTTATCAAGAAACCCTCTGAAATGAACCAATTCATATTTTATATTTGGGAATTTTAGTGTAAATATGAGAATAAATGAAGATAATGAAAAAGCCTCTAAGATAATGTAGATTAGAAATAAGATATGAGAGAGATTAAAGATGTTCAGACCCTACATCCCATTAGATCATTAATAATTTATTTGTGGGGGAATAGTCAGAAAAGGTGCTGGATGTGGTAAAAACCAAATAACATACCAAAAAAATTAATTATATGTTAACAGACAAAAAAAATAACTCATCATTCAACCATTCTGGAAAATGAGTAGTAGTATGACATACTGCCTGGAATCTCAATTTTAGATCAAGGAAGGCCTAGTTTTAAATTCCACACCTGACACATGCTGGCTGCATGTCCACGGATAAGTCAGTTAACTCAGACTCAGTTGACAACTCTCAAACAATACAAATTGCAGAGAAAGTAAAGGGAGTTTCTTATTCAGGAATTTCTTATGTGATTAAAATAATAGACATAGCTCTTTTTCTAATAAATAATTTGTAACTATGGGAGAAAAGTCCACAAAAGTTTCCTTTTGTCTGATTGGGAGGATAAACTATGTTGTATATAGCCAAAGGAGGTAAAAGAGAAAGCAAAATCCTACATAGATATGACAGTTCTCTTTGCAGTATCCCAAAACAAAACAACAACAACAAAACAAAAAAAAGGAAAAACAAACTAGTAATTAAGTTCTGATCAGAGACAACTGAGGAAATGTCTGCATAAATCATTGCTTATTACCATGTAATAGTTTTAAATATTTCTCACTAGTACTACTATAACAGCTTCCTAATTTGTTTCATCTCAAATGTTTTCTTCTGTACTCTAATCCTCACAACTCTTTTTATATATCTAATCACAACTTGTTTGTATCCTACTAAATAAAATACAGAGGCTTCCCATTATGTCTAATGTCAAGTATAAACACTTTTGGAACATAAAATCTTCACCCAATCTAGACTTAGACAAGCCTAGTTTTTCAGTCATATTATATATTCATCTCAGTGGTTTAGCCAAACTGACCCTTTTGCTTTTTCTGTATTAAAGCACTGCATCATTCACCTCTATGTCTTTGCCCTGGCTATTGCCATTGAATGATGTACACTTCCTCTTAACCTCTCTTGAAATCACTGATTTTCTTCAGTGATCAGCTCAAACACCAGTTTCTGTAGGAGGCCTTTCCTGGTTTATCCAGTTAAAGGTACTTTCTCTCACAAGGTTACCTTGTGTTTTGAATATACCTAAAATGTAGCACTTCTCTCCTTCTGTTACACTGTAAAGGCCGAGATTTCTTGCTAGGTTTTTATTATAGCACCCAAAACCTGGTATATATAGTTTCTTAATGAATGATTTTTGATGGCTTATTGGATATAAATGGAATGGAATATTTTATTTTCAGGGTCTAAGGAATGATTAGCACAAATTTGTAGAAGCACTTGAAGATGTGTATAAGGTGCAAAGTAAACAGAACCAAGAGAACAAAATGTACATTTCTACAATAATGGAAATGAAAATTTCACTAAAAGATATGACAACTCACATCAGTGCTATGACCAACCTATGACTCCAGGTGAATCACAGAAAAATATCCCTTTCTCCTTTAAGCAGATAGGACTCCTTGGACTATGACTGAGTAATGAGGCAGATACTGCCAGGCATGGTTAATGTTTCCGTTTTTTTCTCCCAGAACTCTCTTTTTTTGTTGTTGTCTTCCAAAAAGGGGGGTATTTTTTGTGTGTGGGGGGGAATTGGATGTTGTTATCAAAGCTTTTTCATGTTTAGCAGAGCTATTTTTGTGAAGCATTTTATAATGTGCTGTTCTAATCATTACAATTTTTTTTACATTAGTGGATGAATGAAAAAAATCATTAATTAGGCTCTCCCTCTCTGTCAGAAACTGTACAAAGAGAAATACAACAATCATCCCTGCTCTTAAGAATTTAGATTCTAATAGGAGAAACTGCACATATAGGGGAGTAGCAGATTGGAAAAAGAGGGTGTTTTGTTTGTATTTTGGAGTATCTCAGAGGTGATATAAGACTAGTTAAAATGACACACCCTTTCCAGAAGCAATAGCAGTAGGGATTTGATTAATGTTCTCCCACAAAAAGCAAAAAGAATGTAAGTAAGGCTAAGGGGATAATTTATACTCAACTTTAAAACTTTATGTGTCTTAATACTCTTGTGATGAAACGTTATCAATACTTTTATAATTATAATGTATTCTCTTATTATAATGAGAATATCAGTTTTCTCATGATTTGGTGATTGAAATGTTCTATCACATTTCTCAAGACATGGGAAACTCCATGAGAGACAAGGAGAGTGATTTTTTTTTCATTGAAAACATAATCTTTATTTTTTTAGTCCTTTTTATTTTTTTTTAAAGTTATAGCTTTTTATTGACAGAACATATGCACGGGTAATTTTTTACAACATTGTTCCTTACACTCACTTCTGTTCCAACTTTTCAAGGAGAGCAATTTTAAAGATTTCATACATCTTGAATGCATGAGGAAATTATCAGAAAAACTCATAAGCATTAGCTCATTTACTATCTAGCATCTTTTGGAATAAAGAATAGATTTGTTTGTTTACAGTGGGCAGCTATGAATACCTTGCTATGGCTGATTACCACTCAGACTACTGGAAAATGGAACTCTTATACACAGCAGCATCTGCTCTGCTGGAATACTGCAATGCCCAGATTGCCTATTACAGAATACCAGAAGACCATTCACCAGCAATAGACTTCATTTTGCCAATAGCTAATTTGCAGTTTGCTGTGTCATCAGAATTAGAGCATGTTACATCTTCTCCTCAACACAGCCAATCAGAGCTATTGGAACAGCTGTCAGGATTGCAAGAAACTACAGAAAAAAAAGGCATAAAGTGACATCAAGAAACCTCTGAAAAGTGAGGTGGACAATAGCAAGTGCACTTGAAGAGAGTCTGTCACCCAGCATAGGGTCTGACATCATTGAATGCACAGATAATGCTACCCATGATAAACAAAAGCCCAGAGTTGACAGTACCCAAAGAACCTTTAAAGCTAGTCAGTACCAAGGAACATGATGCTAAATGTTCACGTCATAATGATAAAAAAGATTCATAGGAATTAGAGCCACACACGAGTGATAGTGAAACTACAGGCTGCTGTGTGTTATCTCTTTAAAAGACATGGATGCTAGGTGGTCATAATTCTAGCAGCAAGATTAATCTTAAAGCAAATATAGCAATCTATTCTTCACCCTGACATGAATGTTCCAATTATGGAGACTACTGGCAATGCAACTAAATTTTTGTGCAACTTGTGGATAATTTTGTTTTCAAGCATGAAATACTTCTTCCTAAACAACTAGGTTATACAATGGATAAAGTGCCAGGACTGGAGTCAAAAAAATTTGAGTTTAAATTCAGCTTCAGACACTTACTAGCTGTGTGACTTTAAGCCACCATTTGCCTTAATTTCCTCATCTATGAAGTGAGCTACATAAGGAAATGGCAGTATTTTTGCCAAGAAAACCTCAAATGGAGTCACTAATTGTTAGACACGATTGAACAATAACAATTGGAACAACACTCTCCACTATATCATGAAATCATACGATTTTCTGGACATAGGATCAGGTATTTAAAGTAGTAAGTCTCTTTAGGCCACTGAATTCAATCTCCTCAATTCAGACAATAATGACTTCCCTGACATCACACAGCTAGTAATTATTTTAAAGTGATGTTGGAATCAAAATCTTCCTTGGAATAAATACAATATGCTATCCTCCTTTCGAATTTTCATTTTTTGGTAACTTTTGTAACTTTTTATAAATTTAGCATCCAGGATCACCCACATATCCACTTGGAAGAAACCTGAGTGGTCAATTTAGTTCATTCTTTTCTAAAATTAAAAAAAAAAACAACTTATGAAAACATCCATGATAGACAGTCATTCATTCTTTGCTTCAAAATTCCTAATGATGAATAATTCATTATCTCACAAGACAGATCCCTCATTTGTTGCATATTTTTAACTGTTAGAAAGTCACACCTTCTGTAGAGTTGAAATCTTTCTTCTTGTAAATTCTATCTACTAATATTTCCCTTTGAATTAACATGATATAAATCTATTCCTTCCATTTGACAGCTCTTCAAATGTCTGAGAGCATGGAACCTAAGTCCACTTTCCTTTTTTCCTATTTCAATGTTTTCTATTATATTTGTTCAATTTGCTGAACTCCTTTAGTTATGATTAATATCCTGTTTGAAACAGTATGGTGAATTTCACAAACTATTCAGATTTCTTCCATAAAAAAGAACAAATGTGCTCCTCAGGGTGAACATAGACTAATGAAAAATCAAGAAGATGGAGCAGAACAGGGATCCTCCTGATACACACAGAGAAGATATGAAGAAAGACCCTGGGCTGGGGATTAATCTGTCCAAAGTGCAAACACCTTCAAGGTAGCTCCACAGAAACATCTAGTTGGGATTCCTTGAGCTGCCTACATGTATCTGGACCCTCAGCAGGAATCACAGAGGGTTTCACTGTTTGTGGAGTTGGGGTTTGAGTCAATAAAGGCTGAGTTAACCTCAATTAATTGAGAATGCCAGGCCCAGTTGTGCTGCAGAACCACAGCCCTGGACAAGAAGGAACTAGCACCTACTGAGGGCAGATGCATTGGGGCAGAGAGCTACTGACTGTGGGCACTTGCAGGAGGGTGGAGCTCTTGGTTTAGGGTTCCTGGTCAGAGGGGAGAGCCAAAGGGAAGCTTGAGACACCATCCCCCCACACCATAATTAGAGGTACTTATATGAACTGGCAAAGAAGAAAGAATCAAATATATTGAAACATATTATGGCTACAGACAAGACTGAAGTTCATCTTCAGAGGAAAACCATTTAGTTAAAAAAAAGTTCCTATCCCAAAGAGTAACATGAAATGGCTCCCTACCTAGAGAGAATTTATAGAAGAATTCAAAAAGGAATTTAAAAATCAAATGAAAGACATTGAGCAAAACTTAAAAAAAAGAAAAACAAGAAAAATTTGAAAAAAAGTTAACTTACTAGCAAAGGAGGTACAGAGTCTCAAAGATGAAAATAATTCTTTGGAAATTAGAACTGGGCAAGGGCAAGCCAGTGAAACTATGAGAAACCAAAAAATAACAAAACATATCATAAAGAATGATAACCTAGAACAGAAAGTGAAACATTTTATAAGAAAAGTGACAAATCAAGAAGAGAAAAATAAGAATAATTTAACTATCAGAAAGTTGTGAACAAAAAGAGAACCTTGACATAATAATGCAGGAAATAATAAAAAAAAAAATGTTCTGGAGTGATAGAACATAGGACAGAATTAGAATGAGAAAAAATCCACCAATCACCACTTTAAAGAGATCTTTTATGGAAAACACTCAGGAATATAATTACAAAATTTTGAAACCCCTAGATCAAAGATAAAGTTTTGCAAGAAACAAGATAAAAATGATCCAAATATGCTGGAGATATAATTAGAATTGTACAAGACTTAGCAGCAGCTATAATAAAAGACTGGAGGTCCTGGAATCATATCTACAACAAAAGAACTAGGCCTCCTGCCAAAAATATTGCACCCAGGAAAATTATCTATAATTTTGAATAAGAAAAGGCAGGCATTCCACAAACTTGCAGATTTTCAGGACCTTCTATCAACCAAACCTTGCATTGTTACATTTGCTTTTGTTTCTTCCAGATTCTTTACTGTACCCCGTATATTTAAAATTGATAAGACTGCTCACAACATCCAACATGGAAGCAAATTAGAACTCAGATAATTGGCTAGGAGATAGAAAAACAAATCCATGCTAGAGGCTTAGGCTTTACTTTTTAGGCATCAAGGAAGTTTTAATAAGAAAACAGACAGACAGGCAGATGATAGATAAATAGAAAGATAGAGAGGCACATACATAGATATTAGATAGATATGTATCTGAAGAGAATGAAGGAAGAGATAGAGGAAGAAAAGGTGACAAGGTGGGAGTGCTACCCATGCTTGAATGGGCAATAGGGATAGTAGGCTTCAACTGGGCTTGTGTGTGGCCTTCCATTAAATCAACTCTCATACTAACAGTTAGATGAATTACCTACACCTGCAAGATTACTGATTGCTGGTTCAAGGATTTCTGTTTTGTCCCCCTCTTCTTTTAATTTATAATATTGTGAACTATAATGTTGCAGTTTGGGGTTAGTCTTAGTTTTCTGGAAGGTAGTTTTGAAGGGAAAGGAGAGGATTCCAGATCTTCTGGATAGGCTCTTTCAACTAAAAAACTAGGAATATATCAAGAATATTTTAACCTATTCTATTATGAAACAAGTTCTGTCATAATTGTAACAATATCTTTAATAATTAATAATACTAATAAGATATTAATGATAAAAATATAATGTATAATTGGATACCTAATATGGAATTAAAATATTTTATTAATGGCATGGTTAAAACCTCTCTTTTTAGAGATAATAAAACTGAAGCTTAAAGGTTAAAATGAGTTACTCAAGGGAACATGACATTCATGGGCAATTTCCATTTGCACAAAAAAGAGATAAATGAAGAAGGATTCTGGGAAAATGACAGAGTAGGTCAGTAAATTTCAAGCTCTCCAGATTTGTATTTCAGAGATAATATAGACTGATGAAAAATCAAGAAGATTTGGGGCAGAGCAAAGGTCTCCAGATACAACACAAGAAGTTCCAGAAAAAGACCTCAGGAAATTGTTAAATCAATGTGAAGTGCAAACAATTCCAAGATAGCACTGCAGAAACTCCAGCGGGAGGCTCCTGGGGCTAGCTGGGTATGGCTGGAGCCTCAGCAGGAACCAAAGGAACTTTTACCTCTTAGACTTCATATGGAATGAACAAAAAAAGGGGGGGGGGGACTTTCAGTGAACTTGCAGATGTTCAAGACTTTCAACCAAACCCAAACACAGAAGATAATTTTCCATATAAAAGCCAATATCAATAATAAATTTCAAGGAACTTAACATGGACATTTATCTCATGTTATTTCTATTTTTAATATGGAAAGGTATGCTATAATTTAAAGATGAGTATCAGCAATTGGGTAGCTCATAAGTAAGATTGGGGCAGAATTAAGGTAAAAATAGTAAGTATGGTATAAAACTGATATGCAGAGTAAGAAGAGACATAAAAGCATTAGAGGGGTAAAGAGGGCTAACAGTTCTAAAAAAACCTACTCACATTGGGCATGGGTTCAGTAGGCAACACTATGAAGGGTATAGCACTTTCCAAAAATCTATTAAAAAAAATGAGGGGATAGGTGGAGGGGGAAGCAAAGATGAGAGGAAAAGACAAAGAAGGGATCCAAGGGTTTGGAAAGGTTAAGAATTATCAGGGATAGGAACAATATGTGTGTGTAGGAGGCAGGTTGTGTGTGTGTGTGTGTGTGTGTGTGTGTATGTGTGTATGTGTGTGTGTGGGTATACATAAATTTATCCTTGCTATAGCCTGCTTGAAAGAAGTGGGGGATGCAAAGGGGAAAAAAAAGAATAAAGTAAAAAAATATGCAAGAGACAACAAGAGAATAAACCTACAAGAAAGGAAAGATGTACACTCATGAATATAATTTCTTCTACCATTAGATATTTCCTTTCTTGAATTGGTAATTTATTATCATATATTTTGAATCCTCCCTAATGTTCTGTTGGGCACATGACAATGTTCTGTTGTGGTTTTTTTTTTTTTTTTGGTTTTATCTTCCTTTTTCTGTTCTTTTTTATTCTGTTTTTTTAAATAAATAAATGAATAATTAAAAAAAGAAAGAAAGAGGAACACAGCAGTAGCAGAAACCATGCCCAAAAAAAGCCAAACTATATTATTCTGCATCATGTCCAATGCAAGAATTTGGTTTTTTTGACTATGCTTATTTATTATAAGAGTTTTACTTCTCTTTTGGGGTAGAGATTGAGGGAATGGAAGAGGAAGAAAGTGTATTTTTATTAACTAAAAAATTAGTCAAAAAAGCCATTATATCCACAAGAACTCAAAAAACTCTTTAAAAGTTATGTTAATTATTCATTCTGACCATAAAAAGAATTTTAAAACAAAGAGTTACTAAATAGAAAAACACATTTGAAGTGATCTGACCATATCATATGCATAGGGTTTTCTTTTGTTTTATTTTTTAAATAAAATTTATTACTACATCAAAAAAGAAAAGGATAATAACCCTTTCATTATCTACACCACAAAGTTTTTGTGAGGAAAGAGCTTTGTAAATCTTTTTTTTTTTCTCACTCTTCCTTAATTATAGTATCTGTCTTCTAAGATTGTCTTCCATATATACTATTTATTCTTTGCATGCGTATAGTTATTTACAATTCATCTCCTCCCCTAAGACTATAAGTTTCTTGAGGACAGGGTTTACTTTTTCTCTCTTTGTATATACTTGGTATGGTGCTTAGCACATAGTAAGCATTTGTTGACTGATTAATTCTGATTATTAAAGCTAGTCCTCTTTCCAATATACAATGTAAATAGAAATAATAAAATAAGAAGTGACTATTAGTTGGATTTAAGATCTTGAATAACTATGACAATAGGTAACTGTGACAATATTCTCACTTAAGAAATTTCCATCCTTGAAAAAAAATTGAGATTTCACAAAATTTACATGAAAAAAATAATTTCCTTGATGCCTAAAATCCCTCCACTTTGGATTTTTTTCCTGTCTTCTTATCAGTTATAATTTCTTTCCATGTATGATATTGTAAGTAGTCCCATTAATTTTGATACAATAAACAATCCGCAAGACACAAAAGTAAAAGAAATGTAAAAGAGAATAAATATTTTTAATGTTTTTTAAAACAGCTTTATTTTTTAAATAACAGCTTTTTATTTTCAAAATTTTTGTAAAGATAGTTTTCAACATTTACCCTTGCAAAACTTTGTGTTCCCTTATTTTTCTCCCTCCCTTTTTCTATCCCTTTCCTAAACAATAAATAATCCAACATATATATATATATATATATATATATATATATATATATATATATATATATATACTTGACCTAGGAGAGATAACCTAACAATTATTTGCCTTCCTGAAAGCCATGATGAAAAAAAAAAGAAGAACCTAGACTTTATCTTATAGGAAATCATAAAGGATAACTGCTCTGATGTCTTAGAATCAGAAGAAAAAATAGCCATCAAACTAATTTACCAATTACTTCCTGAGAGAACCCAAAACTAAAACCTCAATGAATACTGTGGGTAAATTTCAGAACTATGGCACCAAGGAAAAGATATTGCAAGGAGCCAAAAGGAAACAATTAAAATACCAAGGAACCACAATCAGGATTACCCAGGACCTAAAAGCTTCCACTTTAAAGGATCAAAGGGCCTGGAATCTGATATTCCAAAAGACAAAGGAACTTGGATTATAGCTAAGAATAAGCTATCCAGCTAAAATGATCATTATGTTTCAGGGAAGAAGATGGACATTCAATGATATAGGTGGATTTTACCTATTTCTAATGAAAAGACCAGAACTGGGGGCGGAGCCAAGATGGCAGAGAAGACACACGCGTCTTTCTAAGCTCTTCTCTTACCCTCTTTATCAATATTATATCGAGCCTCAAAAATAGTCTTGACTGCTACAATTCGTAAAGATAAGAAGTAGAACAACTCACCGGCCGAAGAAAATCTGCAGTCTCTGCCAAAAAGGTTGGTTCCGGGGCCAGGGGGGAGATCGGCGCAGACTGGGGAGAGAAATTAGGTTCCGAAGGGGAGTCCAAACCGAGGGTGAAGGCACAGATCTCAGCGACAGCGCCAGCAGCCCCAACCCGCAGTAGGGGCTTTCCTTGGGCAGTTGTGATCCTGCACGGCAGGAGGACGCAGCCCGGGTTAGCCTCCAATCTGCGCAGGGGGGAGCTCGGCTTGGGGCCATAGAGCTTTTCCAGGGCCGATTTGCATCAGGCAGAGACACTGGGCAGAGTTTGTGGCTGTCTGGGTTCTGCGGTCTGCGCTCAGCTGCTAATACTCACAGTCCCACAAGAGGCTCGGGCCTGGGCGGTGACACTTTCACCACCTTAGTTCCAGCCGAGGGCAACTCGATAATCCACTCAGCCCCTACTTCAAGCAGTTTGATAGCTCGGCCAGTGCTGAATCCACTTCCTGTTGGGGAAGGGAAACTCTCACCCAGAGCACTCCCATACCTCAGAGTTGCAAATCGGTTTACATCTTTCCCTGCTCTGCAGAGGAAGCTGGTAACCCCTTGCCAGGAGACCTACCCTAAAGGCTTTAAAACATGAATAAAAAGATGAAAAGAACAATCGACAGCTTCTATGCAGAAAAAGAGCAGGTCAGCAAACCTGAAGAGACCTCAAACAGCAAAAATGCATCAGACTGTCCTCCTTACATAATGCTCTCAGAAGAGACCATTAAAGTCTCAAAAGAGAGTTAGAAGATAAATGGGGAAAGGAAAGAGAAGCCTTACAAAGAGAGCAACAACTTCCTGAAATACGAATTGAAAAGTTAAAAAATCCAGGAAGTGCAAATTGCGGAACTGGAAAAATAAAAAAATCACAGGAAAGTAAGAATTGTGAATTGGAAAAAATAAAGAATTCACTAGAAAGTAGGATCTGTGAATTGAAAAAAGAAAATAATTCACTAAAAAAAAAAAATTAGTGAAATGGAAAAAAATTCCACAGACCAAAACAATACATTCAAAAACTCAATTGGACATATACAGAAAGAAGTAAAAAAGCTAATGAAGAAAATAATTCTTTAAAAATTAGAACTGAACAAATAGAAACTAATGATGCATTGAGACAGCAAGAATCAGTCAAGCAAAACCAAAAAAAATGACAAACTGGAAAAACCATGAATTATCTACTTGCTAAAATGACAGACTTGGAAAATAGATCTAGAGAGATAATCTGAGGATTATTGGACTTTCCGAAAACTATGATGAAAAAAAGAGCCTAGAGTACTATTTTTACAAGAAATCATCAAAGAGAACTGCCTAGATGTAATAGAATCAGAAGGTAAAATAGGCATTGAAAGAATTCATCGAACACCTTCTGAAAGAAACCCCTAAAATAAAACCCCTAGGAATATTGTGGCAAAAATTTCAGAACTATAAGATTAAGGAAAAAATTTTACAAGCAGCCAAAAACCATTTAAATACTGAGGTGCCACAATAAGGATCACCCAAGATCTGGCTGCCTCTACATTAAAGGAAAGAAGGGCCTGGAATATGATATTCCGAAAGGCACAAGAACTTGGGATGCAGCCAAGAATAAACTACCCAGCTAGCTGAGCATTTTCTTCCAGGGAAGAAGATGGACGTTTAATGAAACAAATGAATTCCATTTGTTTCTGAAGAAAAACCAGAACTAAACAAAAATTTGATCTCCAAGAATAGAACTCCAAGAGATGCAGAAAAGGTAAAAATAACTCTTGAGAATTGTATTTCGTTGTGGATATACAAAAAAAATACATGTAAAATTTGATAGTACTGATATAACATAAAAAGGGAAGCTAGATATGGAAAAGGGATGATGGCAGAATAAGGTGGGAAGGAGGGATAAAAGAGGGAAACCACATCCCACAAAGAGGCTAAGGAAACTTATCATATCTGAGGGAATTTAGAGAGGGGGAGGAACATTGTGTGAATCTTACTCTCATCAGAGTTGGCTCAAAGGAAAAATAATTGACATTTGTTTTAGAGAAAATTCTCTCTCGCCTCATTAAAAACGGGGGAGAGGAAAGGAAAAGAAAAGAGTAATAAGGGAAGGAAGGGGAAAGACTCAAAGGGGGAGGGAGGGATTATAAAGAGGATAAGTATCGTGGATACAAGAGGGGTACATAAGTTTAAAAGGGGAAAGAGGGTTGGGGAGGCAAGAATAAGTAAAGCACAATCTGGGGTTATTAGGATGGCAGGAAATACAGATTTAGTAATCTCAACTCGTAAATGTGAATGGAATGAACTCCCCATAAAGAGGAGGCAGATAGCAGACTGGATCAAAGTCAGAACCCTACAATATGTTGTTTACAAGAAACACATTTAAAGCAGGGATACATATGAGTAAAGGTAAAAGGCTGGAGCAAAATCTATTATGCTTCAGTGTAGTCAAAAAAAGAGAGTAGCCATCCTTATCTCAGATCAAGCAAAAGTAAAAATTGATCTAATTAAAAGAGATAAGGAAGGAAACTACATCCTGCTAAAGGGTAGCATAAACAACGAAGCAATATCAATATTAAACATATATGTACCAAGTGGTATGGCACTCAGCTTCCTAAAGGAGAAGTTAAGAGAGTTGCAAGAAGAAATAGACAACAAAACTGTAATAGTAGGAGATCTCAACCTTGCACTCTCAGAATTAGACAAATCAAACCACAAAACAAATAAGAAAGAAATTAAAGAAGTAAATATAATATTAGAAAAATTAGGTATGTTGGATTTTTGGAGAAAATTGAATGGAGATAGAAGAGAATATACGTTCTTCTAGCAGTTCATGGAACCTATTCAAAAATTGACCATATATTAGGACATAAAGACCTCAAAATTAAATGCAAGAAAGCAGAAATAGTAAATGCTTTCTTTTCAGATCATGATGCAATAAAAACTACATTCAACAAAAAGTTAGGGGGAAATAGACCAAAAAGTAATTGGAAACTAAACAATCTCATCTTAAAGAATGATTGGAGTGAAGCAGCAAATTATAGATACAATTAATAATTCTACCTCAAGATAATGACAATGATGAGACATCATACCAAAATTTGTGGGATGCAGCCAAAGCGGTAATAAGAGGGAATTTTATATCCTTAGAGGCTTACTTGAATAAAACAGAGAAAGAAAAGATTAATGAATTGGGCTTTGCAACTAAAAAAACTAAAAAAGACCAAATTAAAACCCCCAATCAAATACTAAATTGTAAATTTAAAATTAAAAGGAGAAATTAAAATATTGAAAGTAAAAAACTATTGAACTAATTAATAAAACTAAGAGTTGGTCCTATGAAAAAGCCTAATAAAATAGATAAGCCTTTGGTAAATCTGATTAGAAAAAGAAGGAGGAAAATGAAATTAGTAGTCTTAAAATGAAAAGGGAGAACTTTCCACCAATGAAGAGGAAATTGAGAAATAATAAGGAGTTATTTTGCTCAACTTTATGCCAATAAATTTGATAACCTAAGTGAAATGGATGACTACCTCCAAAAATACAGACTTCCCAGACTAACAGAGGAAGAAGTAAATTGCTTGAATAGTCCCATTTCAGAAAAGAAATAGAACAGGCAATTAAACAACTCCCTAAGAAAAAAATCCCCTAGGACCAGATGGATTTACATGTGAATTTTACCAAACATTTAAAGAACAATTGGCCCCAATGCTATATAAATTATTTGATAAAATAGGGAATGAAGGAGTCCTACCAAATTCCTTCTATGACACAGACATGGTACTGATACCTAAACCAGGTAGGCTGAAAACAGAGAAAGAAAATTATAGACCAATCTCCCTAATGAATATTGATGCTAAAATCTTAAATAAGATACTAGCAAAAAGACTACAGAAAATCATCTCCAAGATAATACACTATGATCAAGTAGGATTTATACCAGGAATGCAGGGCTGGTTCAATATTAGGAAAACTATCAATATAATTGACCATGTCAATAAACAAATTAACAAAAACCATATGATCATCTCAATATATGCAGAAAAAGCATTTGATAAAATCCAACATCCATTCCTATTAAAAACACTTGAGAGTATAGGAATAAATGGACTTTTCCTTAAAATAATCAGCAGCATCTATTTAAAACCATCAGTAAGCATCATATGTAATGGAGACAAACTGCAACCATTCCCAATAAGATCTGGAGTGAAACAAGATTGCCCACTATCACCGTTACTATTTAATATTGTATTAGAAACGCTAGCTATAGCAATAAGAGCTGAGAAAGAGATTAAAGGAATAAGAATAGGCAATGAGGAAGCCAAATTATCACTCTTTGCCGATGACATGATGGTATACTTAGAGAACCCCAGAGAGTCTGCTAAAAAGTTATTAGAAATAATCCACAACTTTAGCAAAGTTGCTGGTTATAAAATAAACCCACATAAGTCATCAGCATTCTTATATATCACTAACAAAATCCAACAGTCAGAGTTACAAAGAGAAATTCCATTTAAAGTAACTACTGATAATATAAAATATTTAGGAATCTATCTGCCAAGGGAAAATCAGAAACTTTATGAGCAAAATTACAGACCACTTTTCACACAAATTAAGTCTGATCTAACCAATTGGAAAAATATTAAATGCTCTTGGATAGGGCGAGCAAATATAATAAAGATGACAATATTACCTAAACTAATCTATTTATTTAGCGCTATACCAATCAGACTCCCAAAAAACTATTTTAATGACCTAGAAAAAATAACAACAAAGGTCATATGGAAAAACAAAAGGTCAAGAATTTCAAGGGAATTAATGAAAAAAAAATCAAATGATGGTGGCTTAGCTGTACCAGATCTAAAACTATACTATAGAGCAGCAGTTACCAAAACTATTTGGTATTGGCTAAGGAATAGATTAGTTGATCAGTGGAATAGATTAGGTTCAAGGATAAAACAGTCAACAAATAGCAACCTAGTCTTTGATAAACCCAAAGATCCCAGCTTTTGGAGATAAGAACTTACTGTTTGATAAAATTGCTGGAAAATTGGAAACTAATATGGCAGAAACTAGGCATTGATCCATACTTAACGCCGTACACCAAGATAAGGTCAAAATGGGTTCATGACCTAGGCATAAAGAATGAAATTATTAATAAATTAGAGGAACATAGGATAGTTTACCTCTCAGACCTGTGGAAGGGGAAGGTCTTTATGACTAAAGCAGAACTAGAGATCATTACTGATCACAAAATAGAAAATTTCTGATTATACCAAACTGAAAAGTTTTTGTACAAACAAAACTAATGCAGACAAGATTAGAAGGGAAGCAATAAACTGGGAAAATATTTTTACAGTCAAAGGTTCTGATAAAGGCCTCATTTCCAAAATATATGAGAATTAACTCCTAATTTATAAAAATCAAGCTTCATTCTCCAATTGAAAAATGGTCAAAGGATATGAACAGACAATTCTCAGATGAAGAAATTGAAACTATTTCTAGTCATATGAAAAGATGCTCCAAGTCATTATTAATCAGAGAAATGCAAATTAAGACAACTCTAAGATACCACTACACACCTGTCAGATTGCTAAGATGACAGGAAAAATAATGTTGATTGTTGGAGGGATGTGGGAAAACTGGGACATTGATTCATTGTTGGTGGAGTTGTGAACGAATCCAACCATTTTGGAGAGTAGTTTGAACTATGCTCAAAAGTTATCAAACTGTGCATACCCTTTGATCCAGCAGTGTTACTACTGGATTATATCCCAAAGAGATTATAAAGAAGGGAAAGGGACCTGTATGTGCACGAATGTTTGTGGCAGCCCTTTTGTAGTGGCTAGAAACTGGAAACTGAATGGATGTCCATCAGTTGGAGAATGGCTGAATAAATTGTGGTATATGAAAATTATGGAACATTACTGTTCTGTAAGAAATGACCAACAGGATGATTTCAGAAAGGCCTGAGAGACTTACACGAACTGATGCTAAGTGAAATGAGCAGGACCAGGAGATCATTATATACTTCAACAACAATACTAGATGATGACCAGTCCTGATGGATCAGGCCATCCTCAGCAACGAGATCAACCAAATCATTTCTAATGGAGCAGTAATGAACTGAACTAGCTATACCTAGAAAAAGAACTCTTGGAGATGACTAAAACCATTACATTGAATCTCTAGTCCCTATATTTATGCACACCTGCATCTTTGATTTCCTTCACAAGCTAATTGTACAATAATTCAGAGTCTGATTCTTTTTGTACAGCAAAATAATGTTTTGGTCATGTATACTTATTGTGTATCTAAGTTATATTTTAATATATTTAACATCTACTGGTCATCCTGCCATTTAGGGAGGGGGGGGGGGGGTAAGAGGTGAAAAATTGGAACAAGAGGTTTGGCAATTGTTAATGCTGTAAAGTTACCCATGTATATATCCTGTAAATTAAAGGCTATTAAATAAAAAAAAAAAAAAAAAAGAAAAGACCAGAACTGAACAAAAAATGTGATCTCCAAACACAGAACTCAAGAGAAGCATAAAAAGGAAAGAACTCTTGAAAACTATATATCTCTTATGAGTATATGTAGAGAATGTGGGTATATTTTATGATGATCATGTGACAAAGAAATTAGAGCTGGAAGGGGGAAAAAGAGGAAAAAGGAGGTAAAATGAGGGAAATTACATCTCAAGAAGAGGCAAAGAAGACCTATTATGGTTGAAGGAAAGAAAGAAGGGGCATGAGCATTGTGTGAATCTTACTCTCAACAGAATTGGCTCAAAGAGAGAATATCACTGACTTCTGGTGATGATGGCAGAGAGGAGGCACACATCTACTTAAGCTCCATGTTTTCTCTCAGAATTTATTTCATGACAATGCTCAGAATTAGTGCTTGACTGAAAAAAAAACCCCACAAATAATATCCTTGAAATTCACCAGAAAAGGTCTGTGTTTGTTTGAGGATGGGGAAGGTTTTAGATCTGGCACAGGCTGAAATGGGAAACACTCATAGCTGGGCAGACTGGAGCAGGGTGGGGTGTGATGTCAGCCATCTCTGTGTGGAGAGATTTACTACAGTATTAATTACTTTTCCCTGGCAGCAAGCCAGTAGACAAGTGGAGAAGCTAAAAACACAGGGGGTAAAGACTTTAACCCTGAAAAGCTAGGATCTCTTGGGACCTGGCCACACCCACCCAGAGTGTCACAACAGGCTCTCAGGGTCTTAGAACACAGATGCAGTGAATCCATTGCTGCCCTGTTAGTGTCTCTCTGCTGCCCCCCACAGTCTGTAGAGGAAGCTCAGAAGAAAAGTGGGAAAACAAAAGGGGAGCTTGGAAAGAGAGTCTGGATAAGTCATCCCACTCATTTAAAGATACAGTGGACAGAGAAATCAGATCCTTGAAAAATAGAATTAGTGAACTAGAAAAAGAAAATAGCTCTCTAAAAAATAAAATTGGTGAAATGGAAAAAAAAATTCCATAGAACAAAACAACTCACTTAAAAACTCAATTGGACAATTAGAAAAAAAAGACATAAAAAAGTGAGTGAAGAAAACACTTCATTGGAAATCAGAATCGAACAAATGGAATTGAATGACTTGAGGAGACCAAAAGAATCAATCAAGCAAAACAAACAAACAAACAAACAAAAAAAAATGAAACAATGGAAAAAATGTCAAATACCTTTTTGGGAAAACAACAGACCTGGAAAATAGATCTAGGAGACAATCTGAGAATTATTGGAATCCATGAAAAATATGATGAAAAAAAGAGCCTAGACACTATTTTCCAGGAAATTATCAAAGAGAACTGCCCAGAAGTTATAGAAACAGAGGGTAAAATAGAAATTGAAAGAATTCATTGATCACCTACTGAAAGGGACCCTAAAATCAAAACACAAAGAAATATAGTGGCCAAATCCAGAAGTATCAGATAAAGGAAAAAATACTGCAAGCTTCTAGGAAAAAAATTAATTCAAATATAGAGGAGGCACAATAAGGATTGCTCAAGACCTAGAAGTGTCCACAGTAAAGGATCGAAGAGCCTGGAATATGATATTTCGAAAGGGTAAGGAACTTGATGTGCAGCCAAAAATAACTTACCCAGCCAAAATGAGCATCTTTTTTCTGGGGAAGAACTTGGACATTCAACAAAATAAGTGAATTTCACCTATTTTGATGAAAAAACCAGAACTAAACAAAAAGTTTGATCTACACATATAGAACTCAAGAGAAACCTAAAAAGGTAAAAAAGAAACCTTGGCAACTATATTTCTGCTACAAAGATATATAAAGAATACATATACCTTGTTCTAGAAACTAGAGGTGGAAAGGATATTGTACCTAGAAAAGGGTAAAGTGGGGGTTCTACATCTCATGAAGAGGCAAAAGAAACCTATTATATTTGAGAGAAAAAATGGCTAGGGATGAACATAGTGTGTATCTCACTGCCATCAGAATTGGCTCAAAGAGAAAAATATTAGACATATTTGATTTATGGTGAAACTTTGCCCATGTCATTGAAAAATGGGAGGGAAAAAGTGAAAAGGGAAGAAGTAAGCTAAGCAGAAGGGAATAGAGAAATTGTGAGGAAAAGGAGTAAGATGGGGGAGGAACTCTAAGGTAGTGGGAGGGATACTAAAAAGGGGGGGCTGTGAGAAGCAAGTAGTGTTCACAAGTTTAATACTGGGGAGGGGGTAAGAGGGAAGAGAAGGGAGAAAAGCATAAACAAGGGCTAACAAGATGAGAAGTAATACAGAATTAGTAATTTAACCATAAATGTGAATGGGGTAAAATCTCCCATAAAGAGGAAGAGGTTAGGGGTGGAGCCAAGATGGTGGAGAAGGCACATGCGACTTTCTAAACTCCTCTCATTCCCCTCAAAACCAACTATTAACCAATTATTAAATTCATTCATTCATGTTGGAGGAGATGTGGGAAAACTGGGACACTGATGCATTGTTGGTGGAGTTGTGAACGAACCCAATCATTCTGGAGAGCAATCTGGAATTATGCTCCAAAAGTTATCAAACTATGTATACCTGTGATGACCGCATATTTTAAAATCAGCCAGAGTCAGGAATTCAGGTTAGGGGAAAATTGTCAATCTTTATTCTTAGCAGAGATGAAGAAAGGTTGGAGGTAGAAGGGAATCGGCAATAGCAATGTCAGTAGCTGAGTCAAGAAGCTAGCTAGTCCAGAAGCCATGAGACCAGCAGCTACCAGAACCAAACCCAGGCACTTCCTGTCTCCCTGCCTCTACCCATCAAAATTGCCATTTCCTATACAACACATCAGGATTTGCACAGAGAGTGGGTGGGGGCCATTCTTTATCCAAGCATGTATATTAATAGAGTATAGTCCAATTACTATTTAGCCTCACATGCTTGGGACCTCAGTGCATCAACTCAAGCCTCAGCCCATTACATATACCCTTTGATCCAGCAATGTTACTATTGGGCTTATATCCCAAAAAGATACTAAAGAAGGGAAAGGGACCTGTATGTGCCAAAATATTTATGGCAGCTCTTTTTGTAGTGGCTAGAAACTTGAAAATGAATGGATACCTATCAATTGGAGAATGATTGGGTAAATTGTGGTATATGAATGTTATGGAATATTATTGTTCTGTAGGAAATGACCAGCAGGAGGTATACAGAGAGGCTTGGAAAGACTTATATGAACTGATCATAAGTGAAATGAGCAGAACCAGGAGATCATTATATACTTCAACAATGATAATATATAAGGATGTATTCTGATGGAAGTGGATTTCTTCGACAAAGAGAAGTTCTAACCCAGTTCCAATTGATTGATGATGGACAGAAGTAGCTATATCCAAAGAAAGAACAACTGGGAAATGAATGTAAACTGTTTACATTTTTGATTTTCTTCCCAGGTTATTTTTACCTTCTGAATCAAATTCTTCCTGTGCAACAAGAGAACTGTTAGGTTCTCTACACATATATTGTATCTAGGATATATTGTGACACATTTAACATGTATAGGACTGCTTGCAATCTGGGGGATGGGGTGGAGGGAGGGAGGAGAAAAGTCAGAACAGAAGTGAGTACAAAAGATAATGTAAAAAAATTACCCAGGCAAATATTTTGTCAATAAAAATTATGATAAAAAATTCAAAAAGAGAGAATATCAGACATATTTGGTTTCACAGATAAACTTGCTCACCTTATCGTATAGTGGGAGGGGGAAAAGGAAAAGAAAGTGGAAGGCTAATAGAAGGGAAAACAGCAGTATTAGATGAAAGATATAAAAAGGGGAAGGGACTCTAAAGGGGAAAGACTGTTTGAGGGAGATGTCAGCAAAAGCAAAATACTGGGGAGGATGGAAGGAGGAAAAGAAAGAGAAAAGCATAACTTAGGGTAAGTAAGATGGCAGGAAATACAGAATTAGTTATTTTAACTGTGAATATGGATGGGATGAACTCTACCACAAAATGGAAGCATATAGCAGAGTGGATTAAAAGCCAGAATACTACATTATGTTGCTTACAAAAAAAAAAAAAAAAAAAAAAAAAAAAAAAACATTTAAAGCAGACCAATACATACAGAGTGATGGTAAAGAGCTGAAGTAGAATCTATTATGATTCAGATGAAGTTAAAAAAAAAAACAGGGGTAGCAATCCTGGTCAGAAATCTAGTGAAAGCAAAGACAGAGCTTACTAAAAAAGATATGGAAGAAAATTATATCTTAGTAAAGGGTACCATAGATAATGAAGCAATATCAATGGGAAACATATATGCACCAAGTGGTATATCATCTAAATACCAAAGGAGAAGTTAAAAGAGATGCAAGAAAAATAAACAGCAAAACTATCATTGTGAGGGATCTCAAACTTGCTCTCTCAGAAGTAGATAAATCAAACCCAAACCCAAAAATAAATAAGAAAGAAGTTATGGAGGCAAACAGAAGGTTATAAAACTTAGGTATGATAGATATTTGGAGAAAATTAAATGGAGACAGAAAAAAATGCATTTTTTTTCATTGCTGTTCATGGAACCTATAAAAAATTGGCCATGTATTAGAGCATAAAACCCTCAAAATCAAATGCAGAAAGGCCTAAATAGTAAATGCCTTTTTCAGATCATAATGTAATAAAAATCATATGTAATAACAGGCCAGGAGAAAATAGACCAAAAATGGAAATTAAATAATCTAATCCTAAAGAATGAATGGGTGAAACAACAAATCCTAGACATAATAACTTCATCCAAAAGAGTGACAATAATGAGACAACATACCAAAATTTGTGGGATGCAGCCAAAGTGGTTATTAGGAGAACTTTGTATTTGTAGATGCTTACTTGCATAAAATAAAGAGAAGATCAATGAATTGGCCTTACCACAAAAAAAAAAAAAACCTAGAAGAACAAATTAAAACCCATAATTAAATATCAGTTTTGAAATTCTGAAAATAAAAGGATAAATTAATAAAAGTAATAAGAACCAAACAATTGAATTAATAAATAAAATTGAGTTGGTTTTATGAAAAAACCCAACAAAATAGATAAACTTTTGCTTAATTTGATTAGAAAAAGGAACAAAGAAAATCAAATTGTTACTATCAAAAATGAAAAGAAAGAACTTCACAATCAATGAAGAGGAAGTTAAAGTAATAATTAGTAATCACTTTGCCCAATTTAATATCAGTAAATTTGATAATCTAAGTGAAATGGAGAAACATCTACAAAAATATAGATTATCCAGGTTAACAGAAGAGGAAATAAATTATTTGAATAGTTCCATTTTAGAATAAAGAAATAGAACAAGCTATTAATAAATTCATTTTAAAAAATCTCCAGGGTCATATAGATTTATATGTGAATTCTACAAAACATTTAAAGAACAATTAATCCAAATACAATTTTTTTTAAATAGTGAAAGAAGGAATTCTACCAAATTCCTTATATGACACAGACATGGTGCTAATACCTTAATTTGATAGGATGAAAACAAGAAATTTTAGACTAATTTCCTTAATGAATATTGATACAAAAATCTTAAATAAAATATTTTCAATGGATTAAGGAAAGTCATCCCAAGGATAATACACTATAATCAAGGAGGATTTATACCAGGAATGCAAGGCTGATTCAATATTGAGAAAAGTATTAGCATAATTGACTATATCAATTACCAAACTAACAAAAATTGTGGATTATCTCAATAAAGACAGAAAATATATATGTTAAAATACAACACCCATTCCTATTAAAACATTAGAGAGTATTGTAATAAATGGACTTTTCCTTAAAGTGATCAGTTGTATTTATTTAAAACCATCAGCAAGCATCATATCACAAACTAGAACCATTCCCAATAAGAACAGGAGTGAAACAAGGTTGTCCATCATCACCATTACTATTCAATATTGTATTAGAAATGCTAGCTTAGGGAATAAAAGAAGAAAAAGAATAAAAGAATTAGAGTAGATAATAAGGAAAACAAATTATCCTTTTTTTTTCAGATGACAAAATGATATTCTTAGAGAAACACAGAGAATCAACTAAAAAATTACTAGAAATAATTCACAATTTTAGCAAAGTTGCAGAATACAAAATAAAACCACATAAATCATCAGCATTTTTATATATTACCAACAAAGCCCAGCAGCAAGAGATACATAAAGAAATTCCATTCAAAATAACTGTGAATTGTATAAAATATTTGGGAATCTATCTGCCAAAGGAAAATCAGGAACTATATGACTGCAACTACAAAACCCTTTATATACAAAAAAGTTAAGTCTAATTAATTGGAAAAATATCAAGTGCTCATGAGTAGGCTGAGCTGATTTAATAGAGTTATTTAGTGCCATACCAATCTCCCAATAAATTATTTTACAGACCTAGGAATAATAATTCATCTGAAAGAAAAAAAGGTCAAGAAAGGCAAGGGAATAATGAGAAAAAAATTGCCAAAGAAGGTGGCCCAGCAGTGCCAGAGCTAAAATTCTATTATAAATTAGTAGTCATCAAAACTATTTGATACTGTCTAAGAAACAGAGTGGTCAGACTTCCAGCCAAGATGGTGGAGAGGACACACACATCTATTTAAGCTCCGTCTTTGCTCTCAGAATACTTTATTTTGTTACAAGGCCTTGGAATTGGTGCTTGACTGAAAAAAACCCCACAAAGTATCAACAGAAGATATCTTTGAAATTCTCCAGAAAAGGTCTGTTTTTCTTAATGGGTGGGGATGTTTAGATCAGGAGAAGACTGCAGGCAGGCAGTTGGAGTACCAAAGGCAGCTCACACTGAGCAGATCTGAGGGGGATGGAGTGTGATATCAGCCTTTTCTGCAGGGAGAATTTTATTACAGTGTGGCTACTTTGCCCTGGCAGCAAAGCCAGTAGATCAGCAGAGAAGCTATAAACACAGGGGGTAAAGACTATAACCCCAAAAAGCTAGGTTCTCTCGGGAGCTGGCCACACCCATCTGCAGTGTCTCAGCACACTTTCAGAGTTTCAGAGTGCAGAAGCAATGCAGCCATTGTTGTCCTGCTAGTGCATCACTGTTGCTCTCTGCAGTCTGTAAAAGACGCTCAGTAATACTATGCAGCTCCCCGCCACCCCCACCCCCAAAAGCAGATTGCATTTGTTTTTGTTGTCGTTGTTGTCGTTGTTGTTGTTGTTGTTAGTTTTTTTTTAATTCTTTGACAAAATGAGCAAGAAAATTAAAATGGGCTCTAACTATTGATAGCTTTTATATGGACGGACAGCAGAATTTAAACACCAAGGAGACTAAAAACAGACAGTCTCCAGATGAATCCCCAAAGAGGGATATGATCTGGTCCTCAATACACAAGACTCTCATAGAAGAAATTTAAAAGGCTCTCACAAGAGAACAACAAGAAAAATGGGAAAGGGAAAGGGAAACTTGGCAAGAGAGTGGATGTGTGTATTTTATGTGTGTGTATAATTTTGTTTTATGTTTTAAGTTTTTAAGACTCCTAAATCTATCTGGACTGCATGAATACTGTGCTGGAAGTCAGTAAAATTTGACTTTAAATTGTGTCTACACAACTACCAGGATTACATAGTTAGTAAAAGTGTAAGGCATAATTTAAAGTCAGATTTTACTGACTTCCAGCACAGTACTCATGCAGTCTAGATAGATTTAGGACTCTTAAATAATACTATATGATGATCAATTTTGATAGACCTGGCCATCTTCAGCAATGAGATGAACCAAATCAGTTCCAGTGCAGCAGTAATGAATTAAACCAGCTATACGCAGTGAAAGAATTCTGAGAGATGACTGAGAACCATTACATAGAATTCCCAATCCCTTTATTTTTGTTGGCCTACATTTTTTATTTCCTTCACAGGCTAATTGTACACTATTTCAGAGTCTGATTCTTTTTGTACAGCAAAATAACTGTTTGGGCATGTATACTTATTTTGTATTGAATTTATACTTTAACATATTTAACATGTATTCAACAACTTGCCATCTGGGAGAGGCGGTGGGGGGAAGGAGGGAAAAAATTGGAACAAAAGGTTTGCCAATTGCCAATGCTGTAAAATTACCCATGCATAAAACTTATAAATAAAAAGCTATTAAAAAAAGAATACATGCTCATACAGTATTGTTGTTGAAGAATAAAATGATCTTCTGGTTCTGCTCATTTCACTCAGCATCAGTTCATGTAAGTCTCTCCAAGCCTCTCTGTATTCATCCTACTGGTCATCTCTTACTGAATAATAATATTCCATAACATTCATATACCAAAATTTACCCAACCATTCTCCAATTGATGGGCATCCATTCATTTTCCAGTTTCTAGACACTACAAAAAGATCTGCCACAAATATTTTGGTGCAAGCAGGTCCCTTTCCCTTCTTTAGTATCTCTTTGGGATATATGCCCAGTAATACCACTACTGGATCAAAGGGTATGCACAGGTTTATAACTTTTGGGGGATAATTCCAAATTGCTCTCCAGAATGGTTGGATTCATTCACAATTCCATAAACAATGCATCAGTGTCACAGTTTTCCTGCATCCACTCCAACATTTATCATTATTTTTTCCTGGTATCTTACCCAATCTGACAGGTGTGTAGTGGTATCCCTGAGGTGTCTTCATTTGCATTTCTCTGATCAATAATCATTTGGAACACTCCTTCATATAAGTGGAAATAATTTCAATTTCATCATCTGAAAATTGTCTCTTCATATCCTTTGACCATTTATCAATTGGAGAATGACTTAATTTCTTGTAAATTATAGTCAATTCTCTATATATTTTGGAAATGAGGCCTTTATCAGAACTTTAATTGTAAAAATGTTTTCCCAGTTTGTTGCTTCCCTTCTAATCTTGTTTGCATTAGTTTTGTTTGTACATAGGTTTTTTAACTTGATATAATCAAAATTTTCTCTTTTGTGATCAATAATGATCTGTACTTTTTTGGTCACAAATTCCTTCCTTCTCCACAAGTCTGAGAGGTAAACTATCCTATGTTCCTCTAATTTATTTATGATCTCGTTATTTATGCCTAAATCATGGACCCATTTTGATCTTATCTTGGTCCATGGTGTTAAGTGTGGGTCCATGCCTAATTTCTGCCACACTAATTTCCAGTTTTCCCAGCAGTTTTTGTAAAATAAATTCTTATCCCAAAAGTTAGGATTTTGGGATTTGTCAAACACTAGATTGCTATAGTTGACTATTTTGTCTTGTGAACCTACCCTATTCCACTGATCAACTAATCTATTTCTTAGCAATACCAAATGGTTTTTGTGACCACTGAATGGTGGTTTTAATATAGTTTTACATCAGGTACAGCTAGGCAACCTTCATTTAATTTTTTTTTCCATTAATTCCCTTGAAATTCTCGACCTCTTGTTCTTCCATTTGAATTTTTTTGTTATTTTTTTCTAGGTCATTAGTTTCTTGGAGTCTGATTGGTATAGCGCAAAATAAATAGATTAGTTTAGGGAGTATTGTCATCTTTATTATATTCGCTCAGCCTATCCAATAGCACTTAATATTTTTCCAATTATTTAAATCTGACTTTATTTGTGTGGAAAGTGTTTTGTAATTTTGCTCATATAACTCCTAACTTTCCTTTGGTAGATAGATTCCCAACAATTTTAGGCTATTGACAGTTATCTTGAATGGAATCTCTCTTTGTATCTCTTACTGTTGGTTTTGTTGGTGATGTATAAAAATGCTGAGGATTTATGTGGGTTTATTTTGTATCCTGCAATTTTTCTTAAGATGTGAATTATTTCTAATAGTATTTAGTAGAATCTCTGGGGTTCTCTAAGTATACCATCATATCATCTTCAAAGAGTAATAATTTGGTTTCCTCATTACCTACTCTAATTCCTTTAATCTCTTTCTCAACTCTTATTGCCAAAGCTAGCATTTCTAATACAATATTGAATAATAATGGTGATAGTGGGCAATCTTGTTTCACTTCTGATCTTACTGGGAAAGGTTCCAGGTTATCCTCATTACATATCATGCTTACTGACAGTTTTCAATGTGTATTCCTGACTATTTTAAGGAAAAGGCCATTTATATCTATTCTCTCAAATGTTTTTTATTAGGAATGGATGTTGGATTTTATCAAATGTTTCTTCTACATCTATTGAGATGATTATATGGTTTTTGTTAATTTGGTTATTGTCAATTATGCAAAATGATTTCCTAATATTGGACTAGCCCTGCATTCCTGGTATAAATCATAATTGGTCATAGTGTATTATCCTGGGAATGATTTTCTGTAATCTTTTTGCTAATATTTTATTAAAGATTTTAGCATCAGTATTCATTAGGAAGATTGGTCTATAATTTTCTTTCTCTGTTTTCGACCTTCCTGGTTAAGGTACCAGTACCATTTCTGTGTCATAAAAGGAATTTGGTAGGACTCCTTCAATCCCTATTTTTTTTCAATAATTTATATAGCATAGGAGTTAATTGTTCTTTAAATGTTTGGTAGAATTCACATGTAAATCCGTTTGGTCCTGGGTTTTTTTTTCTTAGGGAGTTGATTAATAGCTTGTTCTATTTCTTTTTCTAAGATAGGACTGTTTGACCAATTTACTTCTTCCTCTGTTAATCTGGGCAAGCTGTATTTTTGAAGGTATTCTTCCATTTCATTTAAGTCATCAAATTTATTGGCATAAAGTTGGGCAAAGTAACTCCTAATTATTGCACTAATTTCCTCTTCATTAGTGGTGAGTTTTGCCTTTTTATTTTTGAGACTAACAATTTGATCTTCCTCTTTCCTTCTTTTAATCAGATATACTAAGGATTTATCTATTTTGTTGATTTTTTCATAGAACCAATTCTTAGTTTTATTAATTAATTCAATCTTTTTTTTTTACTTTCAATTTTATTAATCTCTCCTTTTATTTTTAGAATTTCCAGTTTATTGTTTGACTGGGGGTTTTTAATTTGTTCCTTTTCTAGCATTTTTATTTGCAAGCCCAATTCATTGACCTTCTCTTTCTCTCTTTTAGGCAAGTAGGCCTCTAGAGATATGAAATTTCTCCTTATTACCTCTTTGACTGCATCCCACACATTTTGGTATGACATCTCATTATGGTCATTTTCTTGGGTGAAGTTTTTAAATTGTGTCTATGATTTGCTTTTTCACTCAATCATTCTTTAGCATGAGATTATTTCATTTCCAATTACTTTTTACTGGTCTACTCCCCCCTGACTTTTTATTGAATGTAATTTTCATTGCATCATGGTCTGAAAAGGATGCATTTACTATTTCTGCCTTATTGCATTTGAATTTGAGGTTTTTATGTCTTAATATATGGTCAATTTTTATATAGGTTCCATGAACTGCTGAAAAGAAAGTGTACTCCTTTCTGTCTCCATTTAGTTTTCTCCAAAGATCTATCATACCTAACTTTTCTAGTATTCTATTTATCTTTTAACTTCAACCTGGCAACTGTCTTAACTTCTCCTTTAGGAATTTAGATGCTACACCACTTGGTGCATATATGTTTAACACTGGTATTGTTTCATTATTTATGTTATCCTTTAGCAAGATATAGTGGTCTTCCTTATCTCTTTTAATTAGATCAATTTTTGTTTTTTCTTGATCTGAGATCAGGATGGCTACTCTGCTTTTTTGACTTCACCTGAAGCATAGTAAATTCTGCTCCAACCTTTTACGTTTACTTTGTATGTATCACCCTGCTTCAAGTATGTTTCTTCTAAACAACATAATGTAGGATTTTGGCTTTTAATCCACTCTTCTAACTGCTTCCTCATTATGGGGGAGTTTATCTCATTCACATTTATGGTCAAAATTACCAATTCTGTATTACTTGCTATCTTGCTAACTCCTGCTTATGCTTTTCTCCTTTCCTTTTCCCTTATGCCCTCCTCAGTATCAAACTTGTGAGCACCACTTGCTTCTCACAGCCCTCCCTTTTTAGTATCCCTACTGCCACCTTAGAGTTCCTCCCCCTATCTTACCCCCTTTCCTCACAATTTCTGTACTCCCTTTTGCTTAGCTTACTCCTTCCCTTTTCACTTCCCCCCCCCCTTTTCAATGAGATGGGAGAAGTTTCACCATAAATCGAATACGTCTAATATTTTTATCTTTAATCCAATTTTGATGAGAGTAAGATACACACTATGTTCATCCCCCTTCATTCTTTCTCTCAGATATAATAGGTTTTCTTTACCTCTTCATGAGATGTAGTACCCCCACTTTAACCCTTTTTTCTGGTACAATTTCCTTTCCACCTCTAGTTTATAGCACAAATTATAATTGTAGCCAAAATAAACATCCCAAGATTTTTTTTTACCTTTTTAGGTTTCTTTTGAGTTCTATATTTGGAGATAAAAGTTTTTTTGTTTAATTCTGGTTTTTTCATCAGAAATAGATCAAATTCACTTCTTTCATTTAATGTCCATCTTTTTACCTGGAAAAAAATGCTCATTTTGGCTGGGTAAGTTATTCTTGGCTGCATACCAAGTTCCTTAGTCTTTGGGAATATCAGATTCCAGGCCCTTTGATCCTTTAATGTGAACACTGCTAGATCCTGGGTAATCCTTATTGTGGCTCCTTTATATTTGAATGGATTTTTTCTAGCAGCTTCTAATATTTTTATCTTGGTTTGATTGTTCTGGAATTTATCCACAATATTTCTTGGAGTTTTGATTTTAGGGTCCCTTTTAGTAGGTGATCAATGAATTCTTTCAATGCCTATTTTACCCTCTGTTTCTATAACATCTGGACAGTTCTCTTTGATAATTTCCTGGAAAATAGTGTCCAGGCCCTTTTTTCATCATATTTTTCAGGAAGTCCAATAATTCCCAGATTGTCTCTCCTAGATCTATTTTACAGGTCTGTTGTTTTCCCAAGAAGGTATTTGACCTTTTTTCCCCATTGTTTCATTTTTTTTTTTTTGCTTTGCTGGACTGATTCTTAGTATCTCCTCAAGTCATTCAATTACATTTGTTCAATTCTGATTTTCAGTGAATAATTTTCTTACTCACTTTTTTATATCTTCTTCTAATGGTCCAATTGAGTTTTTAAGTGAGTTGTTTTTTTCTATGGAATTTTTTTCCATGTTGCCAATTTTATTTTTTAGAGAGCTATTTTGTTTTTCCAATTCACTAATTCTGTTTTTCAAGGATTTGATTTCTTTATCCACTCTATCTTTAAATGAGTGGGATGACTTATCCAGATTATTTTGCTAAGCTTCCCTTTTCTTTTCACATTTTTTTCTAGCTTTCTTTTAAGAGTCTTTTAAATTTCTTCTGTGAGAGTCTTGTGTGTTGAAGACCAGATCATATCCCCTTTTGGGGATTCATCTGGAGACAGTCTGTCTTTAATCTCCTCAAGGTATCAAGTCTGCTCTCTATCCATATAGAAGCTATCAATAGAGTCTGTTTTAAATTTTTGCTCATCTTGTTAAAGAAGAATCAAATAAAACAAACTAGCAAAAAAAAAAAAAAAAAAAAAGAAAAGCACTCTGTTTTTTTGGGGGGGGGGGGGGAGCAGGATGGTATTACTGAGCTTCCTCTATAGACTGCTGGGGGCAGCAGTGAGGCACTAGCAGGATATCAATGGCTGTGCTGCATCTGGGATCTGAGCCTGAGACTCTGAACCTGTGCTGAGACACTCTGGGTGGCTGTGGCCAGGTCCTGAGAGACCCTAGCTTTTTGGGGTTATGGTTTTTATCTCCTGTGTTTACAACTACTCTGCTGATCTACTGGTCTGCTGCCAGGGCAAAGTATCTACACTGTGGTAAAGATCTCCCTGCAGAAACAGCTGAGCTCACACCCCACCCTCCTTAGGTGAGCTCAGTGTGGGGTGCTTTACATACTCTTTCTCTCTGTTGTGCTGCTGCTGCCTGCCTTCAGTCTGCACCCAATCTAACTGTCCCTACCCGCTAGCAAAAACAGACCTTTTCTGGTGAATTTCAAGCATATCTTCAATTGGTAATTATTTGTTTGTTTTTTTTTTTTTTTAGTCAAGCACTAATTCTGAGGTTTTGTCATGAAATAAAGTCTGAGAGCAAAGATGGAGATTAAGCACATGTCCTCTCTGCCATCTTGGCCTGAAGTCTCTCTTTTCCTTTTTTGATCTGATTTTTCTTGTGCAGCAAGATAATTGTATAAATATGTATGCATATATTGGATTTAAATATGTATTGTATTACTTGCCATGTAGAGGAGAAAGTGGGGGAAGGGAAAGGAAAATTGGAACACAAGGTTTTGCAAGGGTTAATTAAAAAAATATCCATGCATACATTTTCTAAATAAATAACTTTAATTAAAAAATAGTCTTTTCAGTGTAAATACTTCTCTGTGCCCCCCAAAAGAAAATCATAATAGACCAAACATGTTAGCTTATTACATAATCTGATGCATATAACCCAAAGTCATCATATTCAGAGACTTAGAAACTAAGTAGAGTTGTTCATCCTCAAGGCCACATGGGTTATTTTCATTTGAGTTTGAAAGCAGTTTTTCATGTCAGTTTTGTATGAGTTTCCAAAGTTTCCTATTCCTTAAATGACATTTTTTCCACTGCAAAATAACTACAAACAACATTGAGATTTTTTTCTTCTCTCTGGATATCATCAATCACTTTGGGGATACAGATAATATTTATTCAAAAAGTCAAAAAAAGTAGTAGGGGGAAATATTACCTTTTTGGCTTCCTTGTGTAGATTTTAATTGTTGAATCTGAAATTTCTCATTTATGAGGCTTCATTTAGACAATACCTTGGTTTAATATATTTCACTGCTCCCCAAAATGTATTCGGACAAGTTTCATCCCATTACATTATTTAAAGACTAAGTAACTGCCTGTTAATGATTGAAACTATCAGGCCAATCTTTCTAAAATATTCCACAAGGTTTGGTTTTATACATTCATACTGATGTAGTTCTCAGTTTACAATTGACTTAGAATGCCTGGACAGCTTAATAGGAACTTATTAAATCATGTGATTTTTGGCTAATTATTGTACAACACTGAGCTGGGCAGTGGGATGAACTCACAATTTAAGATGTGTTTTTTTTTTTCTTGAGAAATCTGCTTAATATAGCAGAAAAAATATTTTCTGAAAACAATGTATGAGAATGATTCCCAATTCTAAGAACTATTGATCACAGTTACAGAATGTTTGTTTATCAACCTAGACTAATAATCTAGAAATTAGAAACTTCTGCTGCTTGCTCTCTATTAGGAAAAAGTTGAGACAATGCCCTTACATATATTTATTTTTTAAATACATATTTCTTTATAAATCATGTTGGGAGAGAATAATCAGAACAAAAGGGAAAAACCAGGAGGCAGGGGGGAACTGAAAAAAAAAAAAGAAGTGAACATATCTTGTATTGATTTACATTCAATCTCCATAGTTTTCTCTCTGTATGCAGATGACATTTTCTACCCAAAAAATTATTGGGATTGCCTGGGATTGCTGAAGCACTGAAAAGGACCAATCTTTTATAGTTAATAATAGCATAAATGTTGCTATTTCTTTGTATAATGTATTCCCAGTTCTGCTTATTTTCCTCAGTATCAGTTCATGTAAATCTTTGCAGGCCATTCTAAAATTTGCTTGTTCATCATTTCTATGAAACAATAATATTGCATTACTTTCTTATATCATATCTTATTCAGCCATTCCCCATTGGATGAGTACCTACTCATTTTCCAATTCTTTGGCAACACAAAAAGAATTGCTACAAACATTTTTGCACATATGTGTTCTTTTCCTTCCTTTATGATTTCTTTGAAATACAGACCCAGGAGTAGCATCATGGGATCAAATGGCATACACAAATTGCTCTCCTGAATAGATTGAATCATTTGAAAACTCCACCCACCAATGCATTAATGTCCCACATCCCCTCAAACATGTATTAGTATATTTTCTTATCATCTTAGTCAATCTGTGAGGTATGAGGTGGTACCAGAGAGTTGTTTTAATCTGCATTTCTCTAATCAATAGTGATTTAGAACATTATTCCATATTACAGTAGATGATCTGAAAATTATTTTTTTCATATCTTTTGACCATTTCCATATTAGAGAATGAATTGTAGTATTATAAATTTGACACATTCCTTTACATATTTAGAAATGAGACTTTTATCAGAAACACTGGATATAAAACTTTCCCCCACCTTTGATCTTCCATTTTATCTTGTTTGAGTGGTGTTTTTTTTTTTTGTTCAAAACACTTTTTAATTTAATGTAAAGTTGTTTATTTTACCTTTTATAATGTTCTCCAGTTGGTTTTGATAATAAATTCCCCCCTTCTCCAAAAAGCTAATAGCTAAAATATCCCTTGCTCTCCTAATTTGATTTTCTGCCAAAACACATACCTATTTTGACCTTATTATATCAAGTTTCTGACATTCCAGTTTTCTCAGCAATTTTTGTTAAATAGTAAGTTTTAATCCCAGAATATGGAGTTTGTTTGTTTTTTTTTTAATCAAAAACTGGATTGCTATAGCCAACAATTATTGTGTCATATGTGTCTAGCAAAGTCCACTGATACAATATTTGATTTCTTAGCCAATACCAAATGGTTTTGATGACTGTTGTTTTATAATAGTTTTTGTTCCGGTAGTGCTAGGTCTTATCCTTTGTGATTTTTTTTCCCAATAATTTCCTTGATTTTTTTTCCTTCCAGATATTCTTTTGTTATTATTTTTTCTAGCTCTATGAAATAATTTTGGCAATTTGATTGGTAAGAAGCTGAACAAATAGAACACTTTAGATAGAATTATTATTTTTATTATATTAGCTCAGCCTATAGATGAACAATTAATAGTTTTCCAATTGCTTAGATATGGCTTGGTGTGTGTGTGTAGTGAATCAAGGTGACCTAGTTGCACCAGAACCTAAAATATATATTTTAAAGTTATCAACAATAACATTTGGTATTACCTAAGAAAAAGAGTAGCTGATAAGTGGAATAGTTTAGGTTCACAAGACACGGTATTCAATGACAATCATAATCTAGAGTTTGATAAACATAAAGACCCCAGGTTCTGGGATAAGAACTCACTATTTGGGGGGGCGGAGCCAAGATGGCGGAGAAGACACACGCGACTTTCTAAGCTCTTCTCTTACCCTCTTTATCAATATTATATCGAGCCTCAAAAATAGTCTTGACTGCTACAGTTCGTAAAGATAAGAAGTAGAACAACTCACCGGCCGAAGAAAATCTGCAGTCTCGCCAAAAAAGGTTGGTTCCGGGGCCAGGGGGGAGATCGGCCCAGACTGGGAGAGAAATTAGGTTCTGAGGAGAGTCTCAAACCGAGGGTGAAGGCACAGATCTCAGCACAAGCGCGCAGCCCCAACCCGCAGTACGGGCTTTTCCTTGGGGCAGTTGTGATCCTGCACAGCAGGAGGACGCAGCCCGGGTTAGCCTCCAATCTGCGCAGTGGGGAGCTCGGCTTGGGGCCATAGAGCTTTTCCAGGGCCAATTTGCATCAGGCAGAGACGCTGGGCAGAGTTTGTGGCTGTCTGGGTTCTGTGGTCAGCTGCTAATACTCACAGTCCCACAAGAGGCTCCCGCCTGGGGCTGTGACACTTTCACCACTTAGTCTCTAGCCCAGGGCAATCGATAATACACTCAGCCCTACTAAGCAGTTTGATAGCCCGGCCAGTGCTGAATCCACTTCCTGATGGGGGAAGGGAAAACTCTCACCCAGAGCACTCCCATACCTAGGAGCCGGAAATCGATTTACATATTTCCCTGCTCTGCAGAGGAAGCTGGTAACCCCCTTGCCTAGGAGACCTACCCTAAAGGCTTTAAAACATGAATAAAAAGATGAAAAGAACAATCGACAGCTTCTATGAAGAAAAAGAGCAGGTCAGCAAACCTGAAGAGACCTCAAACAGCAAAAATGCATCAGACTGTCCTCCTTTACATAATGCTCTCATAGAAGAGACCATTAAAAGTCTCAAAAGAGAGTTAGAAGATAAATGGGGAAAGGAAAGAGAAGCCTTACAAGAGAGCAACAACTTCCTGAAATATGAATTGGAAAAAGTAAAAAAATCTCAGGAAAGTAAGAATTGTGAATTGGAAAAAATAAAGAATTCACTAGAAAGTAGGATTTGTGAATTGGAAAAGACAAAGAACTCGCAAGAAAGTAGGATCCGTGAATTGGAAAAGACAAAGAACACGCAAGAAAGTAGGATCTGTGAATTGGAAAAAGAAAATAATTCACTAAAAAAAAAAATTAGTGAAATGGAAAAAAATTCCACAGACCAAAACAATACATTCAAAAACTCAATTGGACATATACAGAAAGAAGTAAAAAAAGCTAATGAAGAAAATAATTCTTTAAAAATTAGAACTGAACAAATAGAAACTAATGATTCATTGAGACAGCAAGAATCAGTCAAGCAAAAACAAAAAAATGACAAACTGGAAAAAACCATGAATTATCTACTTGCAAAAACGACAGACTTGGAAAATAGATCTAGGAGAGATAATCTGAGGATTATTGGACTTTCTGAAAACTATGATGAAAAAAAGAGCCTAGATACTATTTTACAAGAAATCATCAAAGAGAACTGCCCAGATGTAATAGAATCAGAAGGTAAAATAGGCATTGAAAGAATTCATCGAACACCTTCTGAAAGAAACCCTAAAATAAAAACCCCAAGGAATATTGTGGCAAAATTTCAGAACTATCAGATTAAGGAAAAAATTTTACAAGCAGCCAAAAAAAAACCATTTAAATACCGAGGTGCCACAATAAGGATCACCCAAGATCTGGCTGCCTCTACATTAAAGGAAAGAAGGGCCTGGAATATGATATTCCGAAAGGCACAAGAACTTGGGATGCAGCCAAGAATAAACTACCCAGCTAAGCTGAGCATTTTCTTCCAGGGAAGAAGATGGACATTTAATGAAACAAATGAATTCCATTTTTTCAAGAAAAACCAGAACAAACAAAAAATTTGATCTAACATTGAACCAAAGATGAAGAAAAGGTAAAAATAATCTTAGAATTGTATTTTGTTGTGGATATACAAAAGAATACATGTATAATTTGATTGTAATGATATAACATAAAAAAGGGAAGTAGATATGGAAAAGGGATGATGGCAGAATAAGGTGGGAAGGAGGGAAAAAAAGAGGGAAACCACATCCCACAAAGAGGCTAAGGAAACTTACAATCTGAGGGAATTTGAGAGGGGGAGGAACATTGGTGAATCTTATTTCACAGAGTTGGCTCAAAGAAAAAATAATTGACATTTTTTAAAGAAAATTTCCCGCCCATTAAAATGGGGAGAGGAAAAGGAAAAAAAAAGAGAATGGGAAGGAAGGGGAAAGACCCCGGGGGGGAGGGATTTAAAGAGGATACATCGGATACAAGAGGGGCAAAGTTTAAAAAGGGGAAAGGGGTTGGGGAGGGAAAAGTAAAGCACAACTGGGGTTTTAGGATTCAGGAAAACAGATTTAGTAATTCTAACCGTAAATGTGAATGGGATGAACCCCCAAAGAGGAGGCAGAAGCAGACTGATCAAAAAGTCGAACCCTACAATTTTGTTTACAAGAAACACATTTAAAGCAGGGGATGTATAGAGAAAAAGAAAAAGGCTGGAGCAAAACTATTATGCTCAGGTGAAGTTTAAAAAGGGAGCCACCATCTCAGATCCAAAAAGTAAAAATTGACAATTAAAAGAGATATGGGTAACTACATCCCCCAAAGGGATAAACAAAAGGCAACATCAATATTAAACAATTAATGGTATGGCACCAACTTCCTAAAGGAGAATTAAGAGTGCAAGAAGAAATGACAAAAAAACTGTAATAGTAGGGAATCCAATTGCACCTAGAAAGAAAATCAAACCACAAACAAATAAGAAAGAAATTAAAAAAAATAATATTAGAAAAATTAGGTATGTTGGATCTTGAGAAATTAATGGAGATAGAAGGGAATATACTTTCTTCCTGCAGTTCATGGAACCATTAAAAATTGACCATAATTAGGACATAAAGACCCTAAAATTAAATGCAAGAAAGCAAAATAGTAAATGCTTTTTTCAGATCATTATAAAAAACCACATTAACAAAAAAGGAAATAGACCCAAAAAGTAATTAAACTAAAAACTACTTAAAGAATGATTTGAAGGCAAATTTGATACAATTAATAATTTCCTAAGATAATGACGATGAACATCATACCAAATTTTGATAGCCAAAAATAAGAGGGAATTTTATATCCTTAGATTACTTGAATAAAAAGAAAAGATTAATGAACTTAACTAAAAACTAAAAAAGACCAAATTAAACCCCAATCAAATACTAAATTTAAATTTAAAATTAAAAGGAGAAATTAAAATATTGGAAAGTAAAAAACCATTGAACTAATTAAAAAACTAAGAGTTGGTTCATGAAAAGCCAATAAAATAGATAAGCCTTTGAAACTGATTAGAAAAAGGAGGGAGGAAAATGAAATTAGTAGTCTTAAAATGAAAAGGAGAACTTTCCACCAATGAAAGGAAATTAAGAAATTAAGGAATTATTTTGTTAACTTTATAATAAATTGATAACCAGAAATGGATGACTACCCCAAAAAACAGACTTCCCAGACTAACAGAGGAAGAAGAATTTTTGAATATCCCTTTCAGAAAAAAAATAGAACAGGAATTAAACAACCCCAAGAAAACCCCAGGACCAGATGGATTTTATGAATTTTACCAAACATTTAAAGAACAATTCCCAATGTATATAAAATTTGATAAAAAGGGAAATGAAGGAGTCCTACCAAATTCTTCTATGAACAGACATGGTACTGATACCAAAACCAGGTAGGCTGAAAACAAGAAAGAAAATTATAGACCAATCTCCCTAATGAATATTGATGCTAAAATCTTAAATAAGAATTAGAAAAAGACACAGAAAATCATTCCAAGATAATACACTATGATCAAGTAGGATTTATACCAGGAATGATTGGTTCAATATTAGGAAAACTATCAATATAATTGGCCATGTTAATAACCAAATTAACAAAAACCATGATCATCTCAATAGATGGAAAGCATTTGATAAAATCCAACATCCATTCCTATTAAAACATTGAGAGAAGGAATAAATGGATTTTCCTAAAATAACGAAGCATCTATTTAAAACCATCAGTAAGCATCATATGTAATGGGACAAACTGCAAACATTCCTAAAAGATCTGAGTGAAAAAGGTCCCATCACCATTACATTTAAATTGTATTAGAAACGTAGCTATAGCAAAAGAGCTGGAAAGAGATTGGGAAAAGAATAGGCAATGAGGAAGCCAAATTAAATTTTTGCCGATAATGATGGTTATCTAAGAACCCCAGAGATTCTGCAAAAGTTATTAGAAATAATCCACAACTTTAGCAAAGTTGGTTAAAAAAAACCCACAAAGTCATCAGCATTCTTATAATCACAAAAAAAACCAACAGTCAGAGTTACAAAGAGAAATTCCATTTAAAGTAACCACTGATAATTAAAAATATTTAGAACATCGCCAAGGGAAAATCAGAAACTTTATGAGCAAAATTACAGACCATTTTCACACAAAAAGTCTGATCTAACCAATTGAAAAAATATTAAATGCCTTGGATAGGGGAGCAAAATAATAAAGATGACAAATTACCAAACAACATTTATTTAGGCCATACCAATAGATCCCCAAAACCATTTTAAGACCAGAAAAATAACAACAAAGTCAATGGAAAACAAAAGGTCAAGAATTTCAAGGGAATTAAAAAAAAAATCAAATGATGGTTTTTACCCAGATCTAAAACTATTATAGACAAGTTACCAAAACATTTTATTTAAGGAAAATTATTGATCATGGAATAGATTATCCAGGGAAAAACACAACAAAATAGCAACCAGTTTGAAAACCCAAGATCCCAGCTTTTGGGATAAGAACTTACTGTTTGATAAAAATTGCTGGGAAAATTGGAAACTAATATGGCAGAAACTAGGCATTGATCCATACTTAACGCCGTACACCAAGATAAGGTCAAAATGGGTTCATGACCTAGGCATAAAGAATGAAATTATTAATAAATTAGAGGAACATAGGATAGTTTACCTCTCAGACCTGTGGAAGGGGAAGGTCTTTATGACCAAAGCAGAACTAGAGATCATTACTGATCACAAAATAGAAAATTTCGATTATACCAAACTGAAAAGTTTTTGTACAAACAAAACTAATGCAGACAAGATTAGAAGGGAAGCAATAAACTGGGAAAATATTTTTACAGTCAAAGGTTCTGATAAAGGCCTCATTTCCAAAATATATAGAGAATTAACTCTAATTTATAAAAAATCAAGCCATTCTCCAATTGAAAAATGGTCAAAGGATATGAACAGACAATTCTCAGATGAAGAAATTGAAACTATTTCTAGTCATATGAAAAGATGCTCCAAGTCATTATTAATCAGAGAAATGCAAATTAAGACAACTCTAAGATACCACTACACACCTGTCAGATTGGCTAAGATGACAGGAAAAAATAATGATGATTGTTGGAGGGGATGTGGGAAAACTGGGACATTGATTCATTGTTGGTGGAGTTGTGAACGAATCCAACCATTTTGGAGAGTAGTTTGGAACTATGCTCAAAAAGTTATCAAACTGTGCATACCCTTTGATCCAGCAGTGTTACTACTGGGCTTATATCCCAAAGAGATTATAAAGAAGGGAAAGGGACCTGTATGTGCACGAATGTTTGTGGCAGCCCTTTTTGTAGTGGCTAGAAACTGGAAACTGAATGGATGTCCATCAGTTGGAGAATGGCTGAATAAATTGTGGTATATGAAAATTATGGAATATTACTGTTCTGTAAGAAATGACCAACAGGATTACACGAACTGATGCTGAGTGAAATGAGCAGGACCAGGAGATCATTATATACTTCAACAACAATACTAGATGATGACCAGTTCTGATGGATCAGGCCATCCTCAGCAACGAGATCAACCAAATCATTTCTAATGGAGCAGTAATGAACTGAACTAGCTATACCCAGAAAAAGAACTCTGGGAGATGACTAAAAACCATTACATTGAATTCCCAATCCCTATATTTATGCACACCTGCATTTTTGATTTCCTTCACAAGCTAATTGTACAATAATTCAGAGTTTGATTCTTTTTGTACAGCAAAATAATGTTTTGGTTATGTATACTTATTGTGTATCTAAGTTATATTTTAATATATCTAACATCTACTGGTCATCCTGCCATTTAGGGGAGGGGGTGGGGAGGGGTAAGAGGTGAAAAATTGGAACAAGAGGATTGGCAATTGTTAATGCTGTAAAGTTACCCATGCATATATCCTGTAAATAAAAGGCTATTAAATAAAAAAAATAAAAAAAAAAACTCACTATTTGACAAAAATCAGTGGGAAAATTGGAAATTGACATGGCAGAAATTTTTTGATATTCATTATATTAAGTTAAAACATTTTTTGTACAAATAAAACAAATGCAGAAAAGTTTAGAAGGGAAGCAATAAATGGAATTTTTTTTTACATTAAAAGGTTCTGATAAAGGCCTCATTTCTAAAATATTTACAGAATTGACTCAATTTTCTAAGAATTCACACCAGAGAGTCAAGATGGCGGGGATGACACAGGAAACCAAGATTGCAGAGATAATATACTTTTTTTCTGACCTTCTCCTACAACTCTCAGATTAATTAGCAAACACAGCCTCTGAATTAGCTCTGGACTGGCAGAACCCATAAATATTGAGAACCCAAAACAAATTGAGCAAATTATCAGCAGAATACAGGTGGAAAGATAGCCAGAAAATGTCTGTTTCAATTGGAAACAGAAGGAAGGCAGCCAAGCACAAGCAACTGAGCATAAACACCAATGCAGATAGCAGAGAGTCATGGGGTAGTGCAGATTACATGTGGCAAAGAGAACTGCCCAGATATAGAATATAAAATTACCAGTAAAAGAATTCATTGTACATCTCCTGAAAGAGACCCCAAAATTAAAACTCCAAAGAATATTGTGGCTAAATTTCAGAACAATTAGACCAAGGAAAAAACATTACAAGCAGCCAGAAAGAAACAATTAAAATGCAGAGGAGCTATAATAAGGATTACTTGGGATCCAGCAGCTTCCACTTTGAAGGATCAAAGGACCTGGAATCTGATATTCCAAAAGGTGATGGAACTTTGAAGGCAGCCAAGAATAAATTATGCTTCTAAACTGAGCATTTTCTTTCAGGGAAGAAGAGGGACATTTAATGAAACTGGTGAATTCCATTTATTTTTAATGAAAAGACAAGAGCTGAACAAAAAAATGACCTCCAAATATAGAACTCAATATAAGCATAAAAAGGTAAAAAGAAAAAAAAAAGCTCTTGAGAACTGTATTTCTCTTATGGGTATACATAGAAAATACATGTATAATCTGATTTTACTGTTATAATATAAAAAAAGAAACTAGAGGTAGAAAAGGGATTGTAACAGAACAAAAGGGGGAAAGTGGAGGTAAAATGAGGGAAATTACATCTTGGGAAGAAGCAAAGAAAACCAATTATAATTGAGGGAAAGAAGAGAGGGTGAGAAATATTGAATATTGTGAATCTTACTCTCATCAGATTTGGCTCAAAGAAAGAATATTAGATATATTTGGTTTCATAAAGAAACTTCTATTACCATATAGAAAAGTAGAAGGGGAAAGGGGGAAAGGAAAGGGTAGGCTAAATAGTAGGGAAAACAGAAATAGTAGAAGAAAGGTATAAGAAAAGGGGAAGATCTCTAAAGGGGGAGGACTGCTTGAAGCAAGTAGTGCTCATAAGTAAAATACTGGGGAGGAGGGCAAGTGGAAAAGGAAAGAGAAAAGTATAATTTGGGATTGATAAGATATCAGGAAATGCAGAATCAGCAATTTTAACTGTAAGTGTGAATGGGGTGAAGTCTCCCATTAAATGTAAGTGGATAGTAGACTGGATTAAGAGCCAGAATGCTACAAAATTTTTTTATAAGAAACACATTTAAAGCAGAGCATACATACAGAGTAAAGGTAAAAGGCTGGAACAGAATCTATTTTTTAAATAACTTTATTGACAGTACATATGAATGGGTAATTTTTTTACAAAATTATCCCTTACACTCACTTCTGTTCTGAATTTTCCTTTCCCTCCCTCCACCCCCTCTCCTAGATGGCAGGCAGTCTTATACATGTTAAATATGTCATAGTATATCCTAGATACAATATATATGTGCAGAATCTCACAGTTCTCTTGTTGCACAGGAAGAATTGGATTCAGAATAATAACCTGAGAAGAAATACAAAAATGCAAACAGTCCACACTCATTTCCCAGTGTTCTTTTTCTGGGTGTAGCTGATTCTGTCCATCATTAATGAATTGGAACTGAATTAGATCTTCTCTTTATTGAAGATATCCACTTTGATCAGAATACATCCTCATACAGTATTGTTGTTGAAGTGTATAATGATCTCCTGGTTCTGTTCATTTCACTCAGCATCAGTTCATATAAGTCTTTCCAAGTCTTCTGTATTCATCCTGCTATTCATTTCTTACAGAACAATAGTATTCCCATAACATTCATATACCACAATTTACCCAACTATTCTCCAATTGATAGGCATCCATTCATTTTCCAGTTTCTAGCCACCAAAAAAGGGCTGCCACAAACATTTTGGCACATTCAGGTCCCTTTCCCTTCTTTAGTATCTCTTTGGAACATATTATGCTACAGGTGAAAAAAAAAAAAAAAGCAGGGGCAGCCATCCTGATCTCAGATCAAGCAAAAACAAAAATTGATCTAATTAAAAAACATAAGAAAGGAAACTATATCTTGCTAATGAGTACCACAGATAATGAAGCAATATCAATATTAATATTAAGCATATATGCACCAAGTAGCGAAGCATCTGAAATACTAAAAAAGAATTTAAGAGAGACAGAAAGGAGTACACTTTCTTCTCAACAATTCATGAAAACTAAACAAAAGTGATCATATATTAGGTCACAAAGACCCAAAAATCAAATGCAGAAAGGCAAAAATAATAAATGCCTTTTTACAAATCACAATTCAATAAAAATTACATTCAATAAAATGTCAGGGGAAAATAAACCAAAAAGTACTTGGAAACTAAATAAGCTCATCCTAAAGAATGAATGGGTGAAAAACCAAATCATAGACACAATCAATATTTCATCCAAGAAAATGACAATAAGACAACATACCAAAATTTGTGGAATGCAGCCAAAGCGGTAATAAGGGGAAATTTTATATCTACAAATGCTTATTTGCTAAAATAGAGAAAGAGAAGATCAATGAATTGGGCTTGCAACTTAAAAGCTAGAAAAAGACCAAATTAAAACCCCCCAATCAAATACTAAACTTGAAATTCTAAAATTAAAAGGAGAAATTCATAATATTGAAAGAAAAATAAAATTGAAAGAAAAAATTACTATTAAATTAATAAATAAAACTAAGAGTTGGTTGTATGAAAAAAAAAACAATAAAATAGGTAAATCTTTGGTAAATCTGATCAGAAAAAGGAAAGAGGAAATTCAAATTGTTAGTCATAAAAATGAAAAGGGAGAACTTTCCACCAATGAAGAGGAAATTAGAGCAATAATAAGGAGTTACTTTGCCCAACTTTATGCCAATAAATTTGATAACCTAAGTGAAATGGATGACCACCTCCAAAAATATAGGCTTCCCAGATTAATAGAAGAGGAAGTAAATTGCTTAAATAGTCCTATTTTAGAAAAAGAAAAAAAAAAGAAATAGAGCAAGTTATTAATTAACTCCCTAAGAAAAAATCCCCAGGACCAGATGGATTTGCATGTGAATTCTACCAAACATTTAAAGAACAATTAGCCCCAATGCTATATAAACTATTTGAAAAAATAGGGAATGAAAGACTCCTAACAAATTCCTTTTTTTTGACACAATATGGTGCTGATACCTAAACCAGGTAGGATCATTACTGATCACAAAATAGACAATTTTGATTATATTAAGTTAAAAAGTTTGTGTACCAAAAAAAAGTAACTTGGGAAAACATTTTTACATGCAAAGGATCTGATAAAGGCCTCATTTCTAAAATATATAATTAATTCAAAATGGTAATAGTTTAAGCCAGTCTCCAATTGATAAATTGTCATAGGATATGAATAGACAATTTTCAGATGAAGAAATTGAAACTATTTGTAGCCACATGAAAAGATTCTCCAAATCACTATTGATCAGAGAAATGCAAATTAGAACAACTCTGAAATACCATTACATACCTGTCAGATTGGCTAAGCTGACAGGACAAGATAATGATGAATGTTGGTGGGGATGTGGGGAAACCGGAACACTGATACATTGTTGGTGGAGGTGTGAACAAATCCAACCATTCTGGGGAGCGGTTTGGGGCTATGCTCAAAATGTCATTGAGCTGTGCATGCCCTTTGATCCAGCAGTGTTTCTACAGGGCTTTTTTTCTTTCTTCCATTTTTTTTATTATACCTTTTTATATACAAAACATGTGCATGGGTAATTTTTCAACATTGACCCTTACAAAAATTTAAGTTTCAACTTTTCCCCTCTTTCCCTCCACTCCCTCCCCTATATGGCAGGTAGCTCCATACATGTTAAATATGTTAAAGTATATGTTAAATACAATATATGTATAAATATTTATACAGTTACCTTGTTGCACAAGAAAGATCGGATTTAGAAAGAAGGTAAAAATAACCTGAGAAGAGAAAACAAAAATGAAAGCAAACAATAACAAAAGGAGTAGAAATGTTATGTTGTGGTCTGTATTCATTTCCCAGTGTTCTTTCTCTGAGTGTAGCTAGTTCTGTTCATTACAGATCAATTGGAACTGTTTTGGATCCTCTCATTATTGAAGAGAACTTGTCCATCAGAATTGATCATCATGTAGTATTGTTGTTGAAGTGTATAATGATCTCCTGGTTCTTTTTATTTCACTTAGCATCAGTTCATGTATGTCGCTTCTCTGTATTCATCCTGCTGATCATTTCTTAAAGAACAATAACATTCATATACCACAATTTATTCACCCATTTTCCAATTAGTGGGCATCCCTTCAATTTCCAGTATTTAGCCACTACACAAAGGGCTGCCACAAACATTTTTACACACAGATCCCTTTCCCTTCTTTAATATCTCTTTGGGATGTAAGCCAAGTAGTAACACCACTGGATAAAAGGCTATGTACGGTTTGATAACCCTGTAAATTTAGTTCCAAATTGCAATCCAGAATGGTCAGATTCATTCAGAACTCCACCAACAATGCATTAGTGTCTCAGTTTTCCCACATCCCCTCCAACGTGGCCTGATTTCTTTAGACTCCATTTCTTTAGACATTAGACTCCATTCTCTATATATTTTGGAAATTGTTAAATACAATATATGTATACATGTCCATAGAGTATTTTTGCTGCACAAAAAGAATCAGACTTTGAAATTGCGTACAATTAACCTGTGAAGGAAATAAAAAATGCAGGGGGACAAAAATAGAGGGATTGGGAATTCTATGTAGTGGTTCTTAGTCATCTCCCAGAGTTCTTTTGCTGGGTGTGGATGGTTCAATTCATTACTGCTCCATTAGAACTGATTTGGTTCATCTCATTGCTGAAGATGGCCAGGTCCATCAGAATTGATCATCATATACTATTGTTGTTGAAGTATATAATGATTTCCTGGTTCTGCTCAACATCAGTTCATGTAAGTCTCTCCAGACCTTTCTGAAATCATCCTGTTGGTCATTTCTTACCAAACAATAATATTCCATAATATTCATATAACACAATTTATTCAGCCATTCTCCAATTGATGGGCATCCACTCAGTTTCCAGTTTCTGGCCACTACAAAAAGGGCTGCCACAAACATTCTTGTACCTACAGGTATTTTTCCCTTCTTTAAAACCTCTTTGGGATATAAGCCCAGTAGTAACACTTCTGGGTGAAAGGGTATACACAGTTTGATTACTTTTTGAGCATAGTTCCAAATTGCTCTCCAGAATGACTGGATCCATTCATAACTCTACCAACAATGTATCAGTGGGCCTGTTTTCCAACATCCCCTCCAACATTCAGCATTATCTTTCCGTCATTCTAGACAATCTAACAGGTGTGTAGTGGTATCTCAGAGTTGTCTTAATTTGCATTTCTCTGATTAATAATGACTTGGAGCATTTTTTCATATGGCTAGGAATAGTTTCTTCATCTGAGAATTGTCTGTTCATATCCTTTGACCTTTTATCAATTGGAGAATGGTTTGATTTCTTATAAAATAAAGTCAATTCTCTATATATTTGGAAATGAGACCTTTATTATTAACCTTTGACTGTAAAAATGTTTCCCAGTTTATTGCTTCCCTTCTAATCTGGTCTGCATTAGTTTTGTTTGTACAAATACTTTTCAATTTGATATAATCAAAATTTTCTATTTTGTGGTCAGTAATGATCTTTAATTCTTCTTTGGTCATAAATTCCTTCCTCTTTCACAGGTCTGAGAGGTAAACTATCCTGTGTTCCTCTAATTTATTTATAATCTCATTCTTTATGCCTAGGTCATGAACCCATTTTGACCTTATTTTGGTGTACAGTGTTAAGTGTGGGTCAATGCCTAGTTTCTGCCATACTAGTTTCCAATTTTCCCAGCAACTTTTGTCAAACAGTGAGTTCTTATCCCAAAAACTGAGGTCTTTGGGTTTGTCAGACACTAGAGTATTAAAGTTATTGACTGTTTTGTCCTTTGAACCTGACCTATTCCACTGATCAACTAGTCTATTTCTTAGCCAATACCAAATGATTTTGGTAACTGTTGCTTTATAATATAATTTTAGATCTGGTATAGCTAGGCCACCTAGATTTGATTTTTTTTCATTAATTTCCTTGAAATTCTTAACCTTTTTTTCCCATATGAACTTTATTGTTATTTTTTCTAGGTCATTAAAATAGTTTTTGGGGAGTCTGGTTGGTATAGCGCAAAATAAATAGATTAGTTGTAGTATTGTCATCTTTATGATATTTGCTTGCCCTATCCAAGAGCATTTAATATTTTTCCAATTGGTTAGATCTGACTTAATTTGTGTGGAAAATGTTTTATAGTTTTGCTCATAAAGTTTCTGATTTTCCTTTGCCAGATAGATTCCTAAGTATTTTATACTATCAATAGTTACTTTAAATGGAATTTCTCATTATAACTCTAACTGTTGGATTTTGTTAGTGATATATAAGAATGCTGATTACTTATATGGGTTTATTTTGTATCCTGCAACTTTGCTAAAGGTGTGAAGTATTTCTAATAACTTTTTTTGTAGAATCTCTGGGGTTCTCTAAGTATACCTTCATATCATCAGTAAAAAGTGATAATTTGGTTTCCTCATTACCTATTCTAATTCCTTTAATCTCTTGGCAAGCCACATGTATCTCAAACCCCAGAAAGGAAAGTCAGTGATGAAGCCCCTGTTCACTTGCCAAAGAAACTTAGGACAATGTTTGGTGTGCCCTAGGAATAGAGTTCAATTCATTAAAATTAGCAAAAAAAATGTAAATAAACACCCTATGATGACAGGGAATATCAAAAATGAAACTCAGAAGAGTATAGCAATAGCAAAATATCTACATGTGAGACCTAAAAGAGGAATGTGAATTGATCTCAAGTTCAAAAAGTTCTCTCTGAAAAGCTCAAAATGATTTTTTTTAAATTAAGTAGGGGAGGATTCTAGGAAGATAGCTGAATAGGTCAAAAAATTCCAAACTCTCCATATTTCTCCCAGAAACAAAAATTATTGCACCCCTGGGAAAATATAGAACAGTGAAAAGCAAATAAGACTTGGGGCAGAACAGGGTCTTCCAGAGCTAACCTGAAGAGACTAGAACAACAACAACAATAAACATGGATGGATGTGAAAAATAAACATGCCTAAGCTAGCTCCACTGAAAGAGCAAGCAGGGAACCCGGGACCTACCTGAGTTTTGGAAGTATCCTTAGCTAGAAAACTGGAAACTTTCATGTCCTTCACAGCTTGGGGAAACAGGGTTCTGAGTCCAGGAAAATTGAGGGAATCTCAGCTGGTTAAAAAAAAAATGGTTCAGCTGTGATGCTGAGATGCTGCCTTGGGCAAGAATAAACTAGCACATCTGGTGAGTGCAGCAGCAATGGAGCAAGGTAGTTTTTGGCTCCAGGCACTTACATGAGGGTGAAGTTCTTGCTTTGTGGTTTTAGGTCAAAGGGGAAAAACGAAGTGAATCCAGAGGTACCACCTCTTCCACTGCAGATTAAAGATTGTTATTTTAGTAAGTTCTTATTTAAAAAGAAAAAGTAGGCAAAGGAGAAAGAACTCAACTACTGAAAGTTACTATGGGAATAGGGAAGATTGAGATTCATCTTCAGAAGAGGATATTGATTTTTTTTAAAAGTTTCTATCTTGAAGAAAAATATTAATGACTATCTATACAGAAATAATCTATAGAGCTCAAAAAAGAATTTTTAATATCAAATGAGAGGAATTAACTAAGAAAATTTAAAAAATGAATCATCAAAGAAAAATAAAAAAGTTTATGACAAGAAAGTTTACCAATTTAAAAAGGAGATCCAGAGACCTAAAGAAGAAAATCATTTTTGAACATTAAAATTGAGCAAGGAGAAGCAAGTGAAGCTATAAGAAATCAAAGAATAACAAACCAAAATATGAGAATGAAAACTGAATAGAATATGAAACATAAAAAAATGACATCTGGAGAATTGTAAAAGGAGAGAAAACATACTAATTGGACTAAGCTGTGACCTACCCCCACAAAGTAACCTTGACATAATAATCCAAGAATCAGTAAAAATTGTCCCAAAGTGATAGAACAAGAGGGAAAATAGAAATAGAAAAAAAATCTATCATTAACCACCTCAAAGAGATTTTATTAGAAAAACATATAGTAATATTAATTGCTAATTTTGAAATCCCCATCAAAGAGAAAATTTTACAAGAAACAAAACAAAATAAAATTTAAAAATTCAAATATGCTGAAACTATAATTAGAATTGTATGAGCATACCATAAAACCTACCATAAAAGACCACATGTCCTAGAATATTATGTATCATCAATCAAAAGAATTAGGCCTATGGCTAAAAATATTATATCCAACAAAAATTAAGTATAATATTAAATGAAAAAATGCACATTCAATAAACTTATCTTAAACAAACCTGAACTTAATAGAAAATCTAACATATAAGAGCCACTGTCAAAGATTAATTTCAAGGGACTCAATAAGGACAAATTGTTTTTATTTTATTTTTAGAAATGTAAACCATGTGTCCAATACTGACATTAGTCATTGGTTAATCCAAGACTGGGGAAGAGTTGAGTATGATCTGACTCTAAAAAGCAAAAATAAAGGCAAAAATAATAATTCTGTTATATGAATGAGTTCCAGAGTAAGAACCAACACAGAGGAATTAGATGGGAACACAGAGTTAGTAGTTATGAAAACCTATTCACATAAGGTGTGGGTTAAATAAGGATCTCTACACATATTTACCAAGAGAATATAGCACCTCCAAAATCTATAAAGAAATCAGGGGCGGGAGACAAAATAAGGTGGGGGGTATAGAGAAGTGGGTAGATTTACAACAGCGGGATAAGGCATGTAGATTAATGGGAAAAAGATAAAGGGGGGAAGTATGGGTGGAAATAATAAAGAAGGGATCCCAGGTGAGTGAGGGGAAGGTTAAGTAACAACAAGGCAAGTTAAGGAATAGAATTAATGCAGAATATTAAGCAGGGAAAGAAAATAAAAATATAAACACAATTACAATGATTAAAAGTAGAATTTATTAGGACAAAAATGAAGCGTAATAATCATTGATCTCAGACAAAGTCAAGCTGAAAGTTTCATTCAATAGAAAAATTTATATATCAGTCTTTTTAATATTTTGTAGATGCATGTATATATATAAGATAAAAATTGTGTATATGTGTGTATATGTATAAGTTTGTATATATACATAAATCTATGCTTAACTGTTGCCTGCTTGAGGAAGGTAGGGAGGAAGAAAGGAGAAAAAGAAAGGAGTAAAAAATGCACAGCAGAAAACAAAAGAAAACCTATAAGAAAACAAAATCATGAGCATAACATCTATTATCATATATACTTTCTTGAAATATAAGTTTATTGTTACATATTTTGAATTCTCCCTGATGTTCTGCTGGGCATGACACTTTTTTGTCCTCCTTTTATGCCTTTCCTTTATTTTTTTTCTATTTTTTAATTTACCTTTTAAAAACATACATACATACATATACACATGCATACATATATCCCTATCAAATCAAGTTAGAGAGGTAGAAGAGAAATTAGGAAATAAGAATTATGCAGAATAATTGTGAAAAAAATAGTCAACAACTTGGGGAAGGAAGCAAAAAAATTGAATGAAAAAAATAACTGCTTAAAAATAGAACTAATCAAAGGGAAAATATATTCATTTAAGGAAACAACTAGTTTGTTTTTATAAACTAGTTTTATAAACTAAATTTGGTCAAATGGAAAGAGGAATAAAAAAGCTAACTGAAGAAAATCATTAAAAATTAAAATTGGGCAAGTGGAAGCTAAAGACTATGAGACATCAAAAATCAAATAAAATCAAAAGAATGACAAAATTAGAAGAAAACACCTTATTGGAAAAAGGTGACTTAGAAAATAGATTTCAGAGACAGAATTTAGGAATTATTGGACCAACTGAAATCCATGTCCAAAACAAGAACCTGGACAGCATCTTTCAAAATTTTATCAAGGAAAATTGCTCCAATATCCTAGATCCAGAGGGCAATAATTGAGAGAATTCAATCATCATATCCTAAAACTGTTCCAAAGTTAAAGCTCTGGGTAATTCCAGAATTACCAGGTCAAGGAGAAAATACTTCAGGCCACCAGCAAGAAGCAATTCAAATACCAGGAATCACAGTCTGTAATACTCAGGACATAGTAGTTTCTATATTACAAGACTGGGGGCTATGCAATGTGATATTTCAGATTTTGGAATACAGCAAAAATGAGTATAATCTTTTAGGATTAAGATGGACATTCAATTAAAATAGTGGGTTTTCAAACTTTCCTGATGAAAAATCCAGAGCTGAACAAAAAATTTTTTCTTCAAATAGAAGACTCAATGGAAGCACAAAAAGTAAACTAGAGAGAAAAAAAATACACAAACATATTATTCAATAAGATTTAACTATTTATATCTCTACACAGGAAGATGTTATCGATAATTCTTGAGAATTTTATCTCTATTATGGTTATTAGAAGGATTATAATAGAATAATAGACTCAGGATAGGGGCATAACTTGACTGTAAGATGATGAAATAAAAATAAGGGACCACAAAATGAAGTTAAAGAGATGTGTAAAGTTTGAGAAAAGTTACATATGATAGACCTCTGGATAAAATTGAATTCTGATAGAAATATTTTTCCCTCTATAATACATGGCACTTACACAAAAACTGACCATGTATTAAGACATAAAATCCTCAGAGAAATAAAAAAGGCAGAAATATTGAATGCACCATTTCCAGGTCATGATATAATAAAATTATGCATAAAAAGGAGCATGGAAAGCAGGCACAAAATTAATTTAAAATTAAATAATCTAATACAAAAGAATGAATTGGTCAAGCAATAAAACAAGAAACAATCAATTTCATCTAAGACAATACCGTAATGAAAAAAACATGCTAAAACTTTTGGGATGCTGCCAAAGTAGTTCTCAGGGGAAACTGTCATAACTTTAAGTCCTTACATGATAAAATAGACAAAAAGAAAATCAATGGATTAGATATAGAACTAAAAAATATCTAGAAAAAATAACAAGTTAAAAGCCTCTAATTAAATATCAAATTAGAAATTCTGAAAATCAAGGGAGGCATTAAACATAAAATTAAAAGTAAGAAAATTATTGAATTAAAAAAAAAAAAACTAAGAATTGCTTTTATGGAAGAAAACAAATTAAATAGTTGACTCTTTGGTTAATTTTGTTAGAAAAAAGGAAGAAAAGATCCAGTTACCGATATCAAAAATGAAAAGGATGAATTCATCACCAATGAATAAGAAGTTAAAGCAATAATTAGGAGGAATTTTGTCTGAATGTAAGGCAATAAATCTAACAATCTAAATGAAATTGATGAATATTTACAAAAATAAATTCCCCAGATTAAGAGAAGAATTTTTTCATTGAAAATTTGTTCATATCCTTTGACCATTTATCAGTTGAAGAATGGCTTGAATTCTTGTAAATTTGAGTCACATTTCTACATATTTTAGAAATGAGGTCTTAATAATAACCCTAAGGTGTAAATTTCCCTAGTTGCTTCCCTTCTAATTCTTGTCTGCATTGATTTTGTTTGTATCAAACTTTTTAACTTAATATACTTAGAATTATCTATGTTGCATTCTATAATACATTCTAGTTCTTCTTTAGCCATAAATCCCTTCCTTCTCCACAAATCTGAGAGGTAGACTATCCTTTCCTCTTCTAATTTGCTTATAGTATCTATCACTCTTTATGTCTTCTAAACCATGAACCCATTGACCTTATTTTGGTATAGGGTATTGGACAAGGCCTAGTTTCTACAATGTTAATTTCCAATTTTTCCAGCAATTTTTGTCAAATGCTGGGATCTTTGGGCTACTACAGCTATTGACTGTTGCATCTTGTGAATCCAACCTATTCCACTGATCAACTATTCTATTTCTTAGACAATACCAAATTATTTTGAAGACCACAGCTTCATTATAAAGTTTTAGATTTCATACATTTGCATTTTTTCATTAATTCCCTTGAAATTCTTGACCTTTTGTTCTTCCAGATGAACTTTGATATTATTATTTCTAGTTCTGTAAGATAATTACTTGGGAATTTGAATGATATAGTAGTGAATATAGTAGATCAATTTAAGTGGGTTGGCCATTTTTATATTAGCTCGGCCTACTTGTGAGCCCTTGATAGTTTTTCAGTTAATTAGACCTATTTCTGTGGAAAATATTTTGGAAGTGTGTTCATAAACTTCCTGGCTTTGCATCGGCAGGTGGACTCCCAAATATTTTATATTATCTACAGTTATTTTAATTTGAATTTCACTTTGTATATATTGCTGCTGGATTTTATTGGTAATATATAAAATACTGATGATTTATATGGATTTATTTTGTATCCTGCAACTTTGCTAAAGTTCTGAATTGTTTGTAGTAGTTTTTTAGTTGATTCTCTAGAGTTCTCTAATACCACCTTATCATCTGTAAAGAGTGATTATTTGGTTATCTCATTACATACTCCGATACCTTTCATTTATTTTTCTTCTCTTATTGCTAAAGGTGACATTTCTAATACAACCTTTAATAGTAATGGTGATAGTGGGCAATCTTGTTTCATGCCAGATCTCATTGGAAATGGTTCTAGTTTATCTCCATGACACATGATGCTTGCTGATCTTTTTAGTTAAAAGCTACTCATTATTTTAAGGAAAACTCTATTTATTCCTGTATTTGATAGTGTTTTTTTATAAGGGATTTAATCAAATGCTTTTTCTGCAATTATTGAGATAATCTTGTGATTTGTGTTATTTTGATTATTGATAAAGTCAATTATGCCAATAGTTTTCCTAATATTGAATGAGCCCTGCATTCCTGGTTTAAATCCTATTTGATCATGGCATATTATTCTGATGATAACTTGCTATACTCTCTTTGGTAATATATTAAAATGCTCATGATTTCTGTGGATTTATTTTGTATCCTGCAATTCTGCTAGTTTTGAATTGTTTCTAGCAATTTTTTTTAGTTGATTCTCTAGGATTCTCTAAGTATACCATCATATAATCTAAAGAGTGATGATCTATTTTTTTCATTATCTACTCTAATTCCTTTAAAATAAGATTAAAGGAATTTCTCTTACTGCCAAAGCTAACATTTTTAATATGATAGTGAATATAAATAGTGAAAATGGGCACCCTTATGGCACCCCTGATCTTATGGGGAATGGTTCTACTTGATCCCTGTTACATATAATATTTGCTGATGGCTTTAAATAGATGTTATTGATTATTTTAAAGAAAACTCCATTTATTCTTTTACTCTCTAATGTTTTTATTAGGAATGGGTGTTGGATTTTATCAGATGATTTTTCTGCATCCATTGAGATTATCACATTTTTTTGTTAGCTTGATTATAGATATAATCAATTATACTAATAGATTTTCTAATATTGAACCAGCTCTGCATTCCTGGAACAAATCCTAACTATTCAGCAGATGAAAAGGCATAGTAATCATGTCCTTTATATTCACTGGATGGTGATACAGATGATGCAAACACTGTTGCCCTACCAGCTATCTTTTATAACTGAATTGGCACTATTGGCTTTATACTAACTCTAACATGATTAATAATTAAAAATAATTCCTGAGGCATCCAACATATTTTCTTAGCCAACATAAATACCCTAGTACTTCAGTCATGATATATTATCCTGGAGATAACTTGCTGTAATATCTTTGCTAATATTTTATTTATTATTTTTGCATCAATCTTCATTAGGGAAAGAGTCTATAATTTTCTTTCTCTGTTTTGTCCCTACCTGGTTTAGGTATGAGCACCATTTCTGTGTAATAAAACAATTTAATAGGAATTTATTTTCCTCTATTTTTCCAAATATTTTGCATAATATTGGAATTAATTGTTCTTTAAAGGTTTAGTAGAATTCAGATGTAAATCCATCTGGCCCTGGAGATTTTTTTTTAGGGAGTTGATTAATAGCTTCTTCAATTTCTTTTCTTTTTTTTTTTTTTTCTAAAATGGTATTCTTTAAGTAATCTATTTCCTTCTCTGTTAATCTGGGCAATCTATATTTTTAAAATATTCATCCATTTCACTTAGATTTTCATATTTATTGGCATAGTTGGTCAAATTGTAGCTCCTAATAATTTCACCAATTTCCTCTTAATTGTTGGAAAGTTGACCCTTTTCATTTTTGATGTTCACAATTTAATTTTCTTGTTTCCTTTTTTATGTGATCAAATTAACTAAATAGGCTTATCAATTTTGTTTTTTCATAAAACCAGCTCTTATTTTTTGTTTATTAGTTCAATTTTTTTTTTACTTTCAATTTTGTTAATCTCCTCTATTATTTTCAGAATTTCAAATTTGGTATTTACTTTTTTTTTTTAGATAGGTTATGTGCACTATATATTTGAAATTCCATCAACAATAGGGTAAGTCAAAAGTAAGACTGGCAGAGTTAAGGTAAAAATAGTAATCATGTTATACAAATGAGATGAAAGTAAGAATAGACAGAGAGGCATTGGAGGGGAGAAGAGAGCTCCTAGTTCTGAAAACCTGCTTACATTGGGTATGGTTCAATAGACAATATTGCATATATGTATCATAAAGGATATAACACCCTCCAAAATCTATAAAGAAACAAGGAAGGAGGGATGGGCAGATGGGGAAGCAAAGGATGAGGGAAGAAGACAAGGGACGGATACTTGGATGGAGGGAGGTTAAGTAATATCATGGTAACTTATAGAGCAGAATTGAATTAAAAAGTCAGCAGATATAGGAAAGACTTTATGTTTAAACAAATATTGTCTGAAATACTAGTTGAGCAGCAATATTGCCTCCAAGATCATATATAAAGTCCTTTCTTTAATCTTGAAAGCTCTTCAAAATCTCCTCCCCATTCAAAACTTAGGATTCTTCCTTTTCACTATTTTTCAGACCATACTAATTTTCTTACTTTTTTTTTAAACACAGGATACTCCATCTTCTCAGTTCCTTGTTACTTCTTGTCATGAATCCTCAAATACATTCCTATTTCTACATTTTTTTCTGATTGTCATAATCCCTTTTCTATGAAATTCTATTTAAGCATCATTTGTTATGTGAAAACTTTTCTGATCCATACAATTCCCACTTTTTGTTCCTCTCATTCTTCAATATACCCTTTTAAATGATAGTGTTCAATCACCAAATGAACCAAAACTTTTCTTCTGAAAGGACTTCCTGTTGTAACTTTGAGCCCTTTCTAAAAAGCAACCCCTTAACCAAAATGGATATAAAGAACTGCTGTTACCAGCCATCAGACATTCAGGAAAAGGCCATAGACTCTATTCCCAAATCCTTTTTTTGTGGGGATAAAGCACCAATTTAGGAAAATGTCTTTGCACTTGTAAAAATAAATGATGCTGATTTTGGATTGAAAACTCTTGATGCCAAGGTAAACATTGCCTCCTTATACGTAGTACTGGGACAGGGGTCTAACATTGGCTATTCCAATAGTTTTCTGCTTCCAAATTCTGGTAAATCTAACTCCAAGGAACTGTGGAAAATATCCATGTCCATAAAGGTCAGTATCAGAGGAAATGGGAAAATTACTGGAGTCACTGATTATTTTGTCCTGTGAGCCTAACCTGTTCCATTGATCAATTAGTCTATTTCTCAAGTAATATCAAATTGTTTTGTTGACCACCGTTTATAACATAGTTTTACATCTAGCATAGTTAGGCCACCTTCATTGTCATTTTTCTCATCAATTCCCTTGAAATTCTTGACCTTTTGTTCTTCCAGATGAATTTTGTTATTATTTTTTCTAGATATATAAAATAATTACTTGGGGAATTTTATTCATGTGGCAATTAATAAGTAGATTAATTTTTATTATATTAGCTTCACCTATCCAAGAGCATTTGATATTTTTCCAGTGGCTGACTCTATTTGTAAAGAAAGTGTTTTGTAGTGGTGTTCATATAGTTCCTGACTTTACCTTGGCAGGTACACTCCCAAATATTTTACATTATTAACAGTTATTTTAAATGCAATTTCTCTTTGTATCTCTTGCTGCTGGATTTTGTTGTTACTATATAAAAATGCTGATGGTTTATGTGGATTTATTTTGTATCCTGCAACTTTGCTAAAGTTGTGGATTGTTTCTAATAGTTTTTAGTAGATTCTCTAAGGTTTTCTAAGTACAGCATCATAACATCTGCAAAGAGTGATAATTTGTTTTTGTCATTATCCTCTCTAATTCTTTAATCTTTTATATTCTCTTATTGCCAAAGCTAACATTTCACATACAATATTGAATAGTAATTATGATAGTTGACAACCTTGTTTTACACCTGATCTTTTTGGGAATTGTTCTAGTTGTCCTCATTACAGATGATGCTTGCTGATGGTTTTAAATAGGTGCTACTGATAATATCAAGGAATAGTTCTTTTATTCCTATACTCTCTAGTGTTTTTTAATAGAAATGGGAGTTCAATTTTATCAAATGCTTTTTCTGCAACTATTGAGATAATCATATAGTTTTTGTTAGTCTGGTTATTGATATAGTCAATTATGTTAATAATTTTTCTAATATTGAACCAACCCAGCATTGCTGGTAAAAATCTTGCTTGATCATGATGTATTATCCTGGGGATGACTTCCTGCAATCTCTTTGCTAATATTTTATTTAGTATTTTTTGCATCAATATTCATTAGGGAAATTGGTCTATAATTTCCTTTCTCTCTTTTCATCGTACATATTTAAAATATCAGTTACATATCTGTGTCAGAAAAGGAATTCTTTCCCTATTTTTTCAAGTAGTTTGTATAGTATTGGAAATAGTTGTTCTTTAAATGTTTTATAGTATTCACATGTTAATCCATCTGGCTCTGAAGATTTTTTTTTTTCGAGTTGATTTTGTTCCATTTGTTCTTTTGTTCCTATTTCTTTGTTATATTTATTTTTTTCTAAAATGGGACTGTTTAAGTAATTTATTTCCTCTTCTGTTAATATAGGCAATCTATACTTTTGTAGGTATTCCTCCATTGTAATTAATTACCAAATTTATTGACATTAAGTTGGGCAAATTCCCTAAATTTTTTTCATTGTTGGAAAGTTTTCCCTTTTCATTTTTGAGACTAACAATTGGATTTTCTTCTTTCCTTTTTCTAATCAAATTAACTAAAAGTTTATGTATTTTTTTTCAAAAATTAACTCAATTTTATTAATCAATAGTTTTCTTACTTTCAATTTTATTAATCCCTCCTTTATTTTTTTAAAATTTCAAATTTGGTATTTAACTGGGGTTTTCAATTTGTTCTTTTTTCTAGCTTTTTAGTTGGAAGCCCAATTCATTGATTTTCTCTTTCTCAATTTCATGCAAGGAAGCATTTAGAAATATAAATTTCCCCTAATGAGCACTTTAGCTGCATCCCACAGATTTTGGAATGTTGTCTTCTTATTGTCATTCACTTGGATAAAATTACTGATTGTGTCTATGGTCTGCTGTTTCACCCATTCATTTTTTAAGATGAGATTATTTAATTTCCAATTAATTTTTGGTCTATTTTCCCCTGGCCTTTTATTCAATGTAAGTTTTATTGCATCACAATCTAAAAAAATGCATTTACTATTTCTGCCTTTCTGCATATGATTTTGAGGTCTTTATGTTGCAATATATGGTCAATTTTTTGTATAGATTCCATGAACTGCAAAGAAAAAAGTGTACTCCATTTAGTTTTGTCCAAAGATCTATCATATCTAGCTTTTCTAGTATTCTATTTACCTCTTTAATTTCTTTCTTATTTCTTTTGTAGTTTGATTTATCTAGTTCTGAGAGTGCAAGGTTGAGATCTCCCACTATTATAGTTTTGCTTTCTGTTTCTTGGTGCAACTCTCTTAACTTCTTCTTTAGGGATTAAGACACTATACCACTTGGTACATATATGTTTTATATTGATATTGCTTCATTATCTATGGTACCCTTTAGCAAAATATAGTTTCTTTCCTTATCTCTTTTAATTAGATCTATTTTTTCTTTTGTTTGATCTGAGATCAGGATTGCAACCTCTGCTTTTTTTTTTTTTTTTTTTTTTACTTCACCTGTAGTATAATGGATTGTGCGCCAGCCTTTTAACTTTACTCTCTATATATCACTGTGCTTTAAATATGTTTCCTATAAACAACAAATTGTAGGATTCTGGTTTTTAATCCAGTATGCTATCTGCTTTTGTTTTATAGGTGAGTTCACTTAATTCACATTCACAGTTAAAGTAACTAATTCTGTTTTTCCTGCCATCTTATTTATCCCAAATTATGTTTTTTTCTTTCCTTTCCCCCTTTCCCTTCTCCCAAGTATTTTGCTTCTGACCATCATTCCTTTCAAGCAGCCCACTCCCTATAGAGCCACTCCTCCTTTAGTATACCTTTCTCCTATTACTTCTGTTTTCCCTTCTATTAGCTTTCCTGTTTCCTTTCCTCTTCCCCTCCCACTTCCTTATATTTGGCTTCTTTGTAAAACTATGTCTAATATTCTCTCTTCAAACAAAATCTGATGAGAATAAGATTCGCACAATGTTTAACCCTTCCCTTCTTTCCTTAATTAGAACAGGTCTTCTTTGTGTCTTCATGAGATGTGATGTAATTTCCCTTATTTTACCTCTGTTTCCCTCTTTTTCCAATAAATTCCCTTTGAACTCCTAGTTTCTTTTTTATATTATCATAGTAAAATCAGATTATACCTGAATTCTCTATAGATACCAATAACAGAAATATAGTTCTCAAGAGTTCTTTCCTTTTTAATTTTTTATGATTCTCTTGAATTCTGTGTTTGCAGATCAAACTTTTTTGTTCATCTATGTTCTTGCCAGCAGAAATAAATAGAATTCCCCTGTATCATTGAATGTCCATATTCTTCTCAGAAAGGTATTGATCAATTTAGCTGGATAGTTTATTATTAGCTTCATTCTAAGTTCCTTTGCCATTGAGAATATCAGATTCCAATTCCTTTGATCATTTAATATGGGAGCAGCTAGGTCTTGGTTAATCCCGACTGTAGCTTCTCAGAATCTGATTTTTTCTGTCTGACTAATTGCAATATTTTTTCCTTGATCTGATAGTTCTGAAATTTATCCATGATATTCCTTGAGGTTTTCATTTTGTTGTCTCTTCTTAGGGAGTTAATAGATTGTTCTATTTATTTTTTCTAAAATAGGACTACTTAACCAATTTGCTTCTTCCTTTGTTAATCTGAGCAACCTATATTTTTAAAGGTATTTATCCATTTCATTGAAGTTATCAAATTTATTGGCATAAAGTTGGGCAAAGTAACTCCTAATTATTGCTCTAATTTCCTCTTCATTAGTGTAAAGTTCTCCCTTTTCATTTTTAAGAATAGCAATTTAATTTTCCTCTTTCCTTTTTCTAATCAAATTTATTGTTAGTTTTTTTTCACAGAACCAACTCTTAGTTTTATTTATTAACTCAATAGTTATTTTTTATTTTCAATTGTATTAATCTCTCCTTTTATTTTTAGAATCTCAAGTTTAGTGTTTGATCTGGAGGGGTTAATTTGCTCTTTTTTAACTTTTTTAGTTGCAAGTCTAATTCATTAATTTTCTCTTTCTCTATTTTATGCAAGTAGACATCTAGAGATATAAAATTTTCCTTATTAATGCTTTGACTGCATCCCACACATTTTAATATGTTGTTTCATTACTGTCATTTTTTGGGAAAAATTAATAATTATGTCTATGATTTGCTATTTCACCCATTCATTCTTTAGGATGAGATTATTTAGTTTCCAATTGCTTTTTATTCTATTTTACCCTGGCTTTTTATTGAACATAATATTTATTGCATCGTGATATAAAAAGGATACATTTACTATTTTTGCCTTTCTGCATTTAAAGTTGAGGTCTTTATGTCCTAATATATGGTCAATTTTTATTTTATAGGTTCCATGGACTGCCGAGAAGAAAGTGTACTCCTTTCTGTCTCCATTTAGTTTTCTCCAAAGATCTATTATATCTAAATATTCTAATGTTGTATTTATCTCTAACTCCTTTCTTATTTATTTTGTGGTATGATTTATCTAGTTCTGAGAGTGCAAATTTGAGATCTCCCACTATTATAGATTTGCTGCATATTTCTTCTGACAGTTCTCTTAACTTCTCCTTTAGGAATTTAGATGCTATACCACTTATATGTTTAGTATTGATATTGCTTCATTATCTATGCTGCCCTTTAGCAAGATATAGTACTTTTCCTTATCTCTTTTAATTAGATCAAATTTTGCTTTTTCTGATCTGAGTTCAGGATGGCTACCCATGCTTTTTTGACTTCACCTGAAGCATAGTAGATTCTGCTCCAACGCTTTACCTCTATTCTGTATGTATTGCACTGCTTCAAGTATGCTTCTTGTAAACAACACATTGTAGGATTCTGGCTTTTAATTCAGTCTGCTATCCACTTCTGCTTTATGGGGGAATTTACCCCATTCACATTTATGATTAAGATTCCTAATTTTGGTGCTTGCTTTGGCAGCACATATACTAAAATTAGAATGATACACAGTAGATTGGCATAGTTTCTGCACAAGGATAACATGCAAATTTATGAAGCATTTCATATTTTTATACTAAACAGCCACAATAAGGATTGCTCAGGATCTAGCTGCTTCCACATTAAAGGATAGAAGGGCCTGGACTCTGACATTCTGAAAGGCAAAAGAACTTGGAATGCAGCCAAGAATAAACTACCCAGCTAAGCTGAGCATTTTCTTCCAGGAAAGAAGATGGACATTTAATGAAACAGGTTAATTTCATTTGTTTCTAATGAAAAAAACAGAGCTAAACAAGAATTTTGGCCTTCAATTATAGAACTCAAGAGAAGCAGAAAAAGGTAAAAAGAACTCTTGAGAACTATATTTCTGCTATGGACATATATAAAGAGTGCATGTATAATTTGATTTTACTGATATAATATGAAAAGGGAAAATAGAAATGGAAAGGGAATAATGTCAGAAAAAATGAAAAAAGGAGATAAAAGAGGGAAACTACATCCCATGAAGAGGCAAAGGAAACCGGAGGGGAGGAACATTGTATGATTTTAGTCTCATCAGATTTGACTCAAAGAGAAAATAATTGGCATATTTGGTTTACAGAGAAACTTCTCTCACCACATTAAAAAATGGGAGAAGACGGGCTGAGCCAAGATGGCGGAGAAGACACACGCGACTTTCTAAGCTCTTCTCTTACCCTCTTTATCAATATTATATCGAGCCTCAAAAATAGTCTTGACTGCTACAATTCGTAAAGATAAGAAGTAGAACAACTCACCGGCCGAAGAAAATCTGCAGTCTCGCCAAAAAAGGTTGGTTCCGGGGCCAGGGGGGAGATCGGCGCAGATGGGAGAGAAATTAGGTTCCGAGGAGAGTCTCAAACCGAGGGTGAAGGCAAAGATCTCAGCACAAGCCCGCAGCGGCAGGAGGACGCAGCCCGGGTTAGCCTCCAATCTGCGCAGTGGGGAGCTCGGCTTGGGGCCATAGAGCTTTTCCAGGGCCGATTTGCATTGGGCAGAGACACTGGGGCAGAGTTCCAGGCGGTCTGCGGTCTGTGGTCTGCAGTCAGCTGCTAATACTCACAGTCCCACAAGAGGCTCCGGCCTGGGGCAGTGACACTTTCACCCCTTAGTCTCTAGCCAAGGGCAATCGCTAACCCACTCAGCCCTACTAAGCAGTCTGATAGTCGCCAGTGCTGAATCCACTTCCTGTTGGGGAAGGGAAAACTCACCAGAGCACTCCCATACCTCGGAGCCGGAAATCGGTTTACATCTCTCCCTGCTCTGCAGAGGAAGCTGGTAACCCCCTTGCCTAGGAGACCTACCCTAAGGCTTTAAAACATGAATAAAAAGATGAAAAGAATGATTGACAGCTTCTATGCAGAAAAAGAGCAGGTCAGCAAACCTGAAGAGACCTCAAACAGCAAAAATGCATCAGACTGTCCTCCTCTACATGATGCTCTCATAGAAGAGACCATTAAAAGTCTCAAAAGAGAGTTAGAAGATAAATGGGGAAAGGAAAGAGAAGCCTTACAAGAGAGCAACAACTTCCTGAAATACGAATTGGAAAAAGTAAAAAATCTCAGGAAAGTAAGAATTGTGAATTGGAAAAAATAAAGAATTCACTAGAAAGTAGGATTTGTGAACTGGAAAAGACAAAGAACTCGCAAGAAAGTAGGATCCATGAATTGGAAAAGACAAAGAACACGCAAGAAAGTAGGATCTGTGAATTGAAAAAGAAAATAATTCACTAAAAAAAAAAAAATTAGTGAAATGGAAAAAATTCCACAGACCAAAACAATACATTCAAAAACTCAATTGGACATATACAGAAAGAAGTAAAAAAAGCTAATGAAGAAAATAATTCTTTAAAATTAGAACTGAAAATAGAAACTAATGATTCATTGAGACAGCAAGAATCAGTCAAGCAAAAACAAAAAATGACAAACTGGAAAACCATGAATTATCTACTTGCAAAACGACAGACTTGGAAAATAGATCTAGGAGAGATAATCTGAGGATTTTTGGACTTTCTGAAAACTATGATGAAAAAAAGAGGCTAGATACTATTTTACAAGAAATCATCAAAGAGAACTGCCCAGATGTAATAGAATCAGAAGGTAAAATAGGCATTGAAAGAATTCATCGAACACCTTCTGAAAGAAACCCTAAAATAAAAACACCAAGGAATATTGTGGCAAAATTTCAGAACTATCAGATTAATGAAAAAATTTTACAAGCAGCCAAAAAAAAACATTTAAATACCGAGGTGCCACAATAAGGATCACCCAAGTTCTGGCTGCCTCTACATTAAAGGAAAGAAGGGCCTGGAATATGATATTCCGAAAGGCACAAGAACTTGAGATGCAGCCAAGAATAAACTACCCAGATAAACTGAGCATTTTCTTCCAGGGAAGAAGATGGACATTTAATGAAACAAATGAATTCCATTTGTTTCTGAAGAAAAAACCAGAACTAAACAAAAAATTTGATCTCCAAGCATAGAACTCAAGAGATGCAGAAAAGGTAAAAATAACTCTTGAGAATTGTATTTCTGTTGTGGATATACAAAAAGAATACATGTATAATTTGATTGTACTAATATAACATAAAAAAGGGAAGTAGATATGGAAAAGGGATGATGGCAGAATAAGGTGGGAAGGAGGGATAAAAGAGGGAAACCACATCCCACAAATAGGCTAACGAAACTTATCATATCTGAGGGAATTTAGAGAGGGAGGAACACTGTGTGAATATACCTCACTAGAGTTGGCTCAAAGAAAAAATAATTGACATTTGTTTTAGAGAAAATTCCTCGCCCCATTAAAACGGGGAGAGGAAAAGGAAAGAAAAAGAGTAATAAGGGAAGGAAGGGGAAAGACTCAAAGGGGGAGGGAGGGATTATAAGAGGATAAGTATCATGATACAAGAGGGGTACATAAGTTTAAAAGGGGAAAGAGGGTTGGGGAGGCAAGAATAAGTAAAGCACAATCTGGGGTTATTAGGATGGCAGGAAATACAGATTTAGTAATTCTAACTGTAAATGTGAATGGGATGAACTCCCCATAAAGAGGAGGCAGATAGCAGACTGGATCAAAAGTCAGAACCCTACAATATGTTGTTTACAAGAAACATATTTAAAGCAGGGGATACATACAGAGTAAAGGTAAAGGCTGGAGCAAAATCTATTATGCTTCAGGTGAAGTCAAAAAAGGAGGGGTAGCCATCCTTATCTCAGATCAAGCAAAAGTAAAAATTGATCTAATTAAAAGAGATAAGGAAGGAAACTACATCCTGCTAAAGGGTAGCATAAACAATGAAGCAATATCAATATTAAACATATATGCACCAAGTGGTATGGCATCCAACTTCCTAAAGGAGAAGTTAAGAGAGTTGCAAGAAGAAAGAGACAACAAATCTATAATAGTGGGAGATCTCAACCTTGCACTCTCAGAATTAGACTAATCAAACCACAAAACATATAAGAAAGAAATTAAAGAAGTAAATAGAATATTAGAAAAATTAGGTATGTTGGATCTTTGGAGAAAATTGAATGGAGATAGAAGGAATATATTTCTTCTCAGCAGTTCATGGAACCTATTCAAAAATTGACCATATATTAGGACATAAAGACCTCAAAATTAAATGCAAGAAAGCAGAAATAGTAAATGCTTTCTTTTCAGATCATGATGCAATAAAAACTACATTCAACAAAAAGTTAGGGGAAATAGACCAAAAAGTAATTGGAAAAAAAACAATCTCATCTTAAAGAATGATTGGGTGAAGCAGCAAATTATAGATACAATTAATAATTTCACTCAAGATAATGACAATGATGAGACATCATACCAAAATTTGTGGGATGCAGCCAAAGCGGTAATAAGAGGAATTTTATATCCTTAGAGGCTTACTTGAATAAAACAGAGAAGAAAAGATTAATGAATTGGGCTACAACTAAAAACTAAAAAGTCCAAATTAAAACCCCAATAAAATACTAAATTGAAATTTAAAATTAAAAGGAGAAATTAAAAATATTGAAAGTAAAAAACTATTGAACTAATTAATAAAACTAAGAGTTGGTTCTATGAAAAGCCAATAAAATAGATAAGCCTTGGTAAATCTGATTAGAAAAAGGAGCGAGGAAAATGAAATTAGTAGTCTTAAAATGAAAAGGAGAACTTTCCACCAATGAAGAGAAATTAGAGAAATAATAAGGAATTATTTTGCTCAACTTTATGCCAATAAATTTGATTACCTAAGTGAAATGGATGATACCTCCAAAAATACAGACTTCCCAGACTAACAGAGGAGGAAGTAAATTGTTTGAATAGTCCCATTTCAGAAAAGAAATAGAACAGGTAATTAAACAACTCCCTAAGAAAAAATCCCCAGGACCAGATGGATTTACATGTGAATTTTACCAAACATTTAAAGAACAATTGGCCCAATGCTATATAAATTATTTGATAAAATAGGGAATGAAGGAGTCCTACCAAATTCCTTCTATGACACAGACATGGTACTGATACTCTAGACCAGGTAGGCTGAAAACAGAGAAAGAAAATTATAGACCAATCTCCCAATGAATATTGATGCTAAAATCTTAAATAAGATATTAGCAAAAGACTACAGAAAATCATCTCCCAAGATAATACAGTATGATCAAGTAGGATTTATACCAGGAATGCAGGGCTGGTTCAATATTAGGAAAACTATCAATATAATTGGCCATGTTAATAACCACATTAACAAAAACCATATGATCATCTCAATAGATTCAGAAAAACCATTTGATAAAATCCAACATCCATTCCTATTAAAAACACTTGAGAGTATAGGAATAAATGGACTTTTCCTTAAAATAATCAGCCATCTATTTAAAACCATCAGTAGCATCATATGTAATGGAGACAAACTGCAACCATTCCTAATAAGATCTGAGTGAAACAAGGTTGCCCACTATCACCATTACTATTTAATATTGTATTAGAAACGCTAGCTATAGCAATAAGAGCTGAGAAAGAGATTAAAGGAATAAGAATAGGCAATGAGGAAGCCAAATTATCACTCTTGGCCGATGACATGATGGTATACTTAGAGAACCCCAGAGATTCTGCTAAAAAGTTATTAGAAATAATCCACAACTTTAGCAAAGTTGTTGGTTATAAAATAAACCCACATAAGTCATCAGCATTCTTATATATCACTAACAAAATCCAACAGTCAGAGTTACAAAGAGAAATTCCATTTAAAAGTAACTACTGATAATATAAAATATTTAGGAATCTATCTGCCAAGGAAAATCAGAAACTTTTATGATGCAAAATTACAGACCACTTTTCACACAAATTAAGTCTGATCTAAACAATTGAAAATATTAAATGCTCGGATAGGGCGAGCAATATAATAAAGATGACAATATTAACTAAACTAATCTATTTATTTAGCGCTATATCAATCAGATTCTCAAAACTATTTTAATGACCTAGAAAAAATAACAACAAAGTTCATATGGAAAACAAAAGGTCAAGAATTTCAGGGAATTAATGAAAAAAAAAACAAAATGATGGTGCTTAACTACCAGATCTAAAATTATATTATAGAGCAGCAGTTACCAAAACTATTTGATTGGCTATGAACAAATTAGTTGATCAGTGGAATAGATTAGGTTCATGGATAAATCAGTCAACAAATATAGCAACTCAAGTCTTTGATAAACCCAAAGATCCAGCTTTTGGGATAAGAACTTACTGTTTGATAAAAATTGCTGGGAAAATTGGAAACTAATATGGCAGAAACTAGGCAATGATCCATACTTAACGCTGCACACCAAGATAAGTCAAAATGGGTTCATGACCTAGGCATAAAGAATGAAATTATTAATAAATTAGAGGAACACAGGATAGTTTACCTCAGACCTGTGGAAGGGGAAGGTCTTATGACCAAAGTTACAGAACTAGAGATCATTACTGATCACAAAATAGAAAATTCGATTATACCAAACTGAAAAGTTTTTGTACAAACAAAATTAACGCAGACAAGATTAGAAGGAAGCAATAAACTGGGAAAATATTTTACATTCAAGGTTCTGATAAAGGCCTCATTTCCAAAATATATAGAGAATTAACCTAATTTATAAAAAATCAAGCCATTCTCCAATTGAAAAATGGTCAAAGGATATGAACAGACAATTCTCAGATGAAGAAATCTGAAACATTTCTAGTCATATGAAAAGATGCTAAGTCATATTTATCAGAGAAATGCAAATTAAGACAACTCTAAGATACACTCACACCTGTCAGATTGGCTAAGATGACAGGAAAAATAATGATGATTGTTGAGGGGATGCGGAAAACTGGGACATTGATGCATTGTTGGTGGAGTTATGAACGAATCCAACCATTCTGGAGAGTAGTTTGGAACTATGCTCAAAAAGTTATCAAACTGTGCATACCCTTTGATCCAGCAGTGTTACTACTGGGATTATATCCCAAAGAGATTATAATGAAGGGAAAGGGACCTGTATGTGCACGAATGTTTGTCAGCCCTTTGTAGTGGCTAAAAACTGAAACTGAATGGATGTCCATCAGTTGAGAATGGTTGAATAAATTGGTATATGAAAATTATGGAATATTACTGTTCTGTAAGAAATGACCAACAGGATAATTTCAGAAAGGCCTGAGAGACTTATGAACTGATGCTGAGGAAATGAGCAGGACCAGGAGATCATTATATACTAACAACAATACTATATGATGACCAGTTCTGATGGATCAGGCCATCCTCAGCAACGAGATCAACCAAATCATTTCTAATGGAGCAGTAATGAACTGAACTAGCTATGCCCAGAAAAAGAACTCTGGGAGATGACTAAAAACCATTACATTGAATTCCCAATCCCTATATTTATGCACACCTGCATTTTTGATTTCCTTCACAAGCTAATTGTACAATATTTCAGAGTCTGATTCTTTTTCTACAGCAAAATAACGTTTTGGTCAGGTATACTTATTGGGTATCTAATTTATATTTTAATATATTTAACATCTACTGGTCATCCTGCCATTTAGGGGAGGGCGTGGGGGGGTAAGAGGTTAAAAATTGGAACAAGAGGTTTGGCAAAAGCAAAAATTGATTTAATTAAAAGAGATAAGAAAGGAAACTATATCTTGCTAAAGGGTACCATAGACAATGAAGCATTATCAATACTAAACATATATGCACCAAGTGGTATAGCATATAACTTCCTCAAGGAGAAGTTAAGAGAGTTGCAAGAAGAAATATACAGTAAAATTATAATAGTGGTAGATCTTAACCTTGCACTCTCAGAAATAGATAAATCAAACCACAAAAAAATAAGAAAAAAGTTAAAGGCATAAATAGTTTATTAGAAAAATTAGGTATGATAGATCTTTGGAGAAAACTGAATAGAGACAGAAAAGAGTATACTTTCTTCTCAGCAGTTCATGGAACTTATACAAAAGTTGACAATATATTAGCACATAAAAACCTCAAACTTAAATGTAGAAAGGCAGAACTAGTAAATGCATTCTTTTCAGATCACAATGCAACAAAATGTACATTCAACAAAAAGCTAGGGGTAAATAGCCCAAAAAGTAATTGGAAACTAAATAAACTCATCCTAAAGAATGGTTGGATGAAACAGCAAATTATAGACACAATTAACAATTTCACTCAAGATAATGACAATGATGAGACATCATACCAAAATTTGTGGGATGCAGCCAAAGCCGTAATAAGGGGAAATTTTATATCCTTAGCAGCTTACTTGAATAAAATAAAGAAAGATAAGATCAATAATTTGGGCTTGCAACTTAAAAAGTTAGAAAAAGGCCAAATTAACCCCCCCAATCAAATACTAAATTTGAAATTCTGAAATTAAAAAGAGAAATTGATAAAATTGGACGTAAAATAAAATGTGGAATAATAAATAAAACAAAGAGTTGGTTCTATGAAAAAACCAATAAAATAGATAAGCCTTTGCTAAATCTGATTAGAAATAGGAGAGACGAAAATTAAATTAGTAGTCTTAAAAATGAAAAGGGAGAAATTTCCACCAATGAAGAGGAAATTAGAACAATAATTAGGAATTACTTTGCCCAGCTTTATGCCAATATATTTCATAACCTGAGTGAAAGAAGGGAAGCAAGAAACTGGAAAAAAAACATTTTTGCAGTTAAAGATTCTGATAAAGGCCTCATTTCCAAAATATGTATAGAATTGATTGTAATTTACAAGAAATCAAACCATTCTCCATATGATAAATGATCAAAGGATATTGTGAAGGGATGAAACTCTGAGTTGGTGCACAGGAATCAGACAACCAAGCACTTAAGAATAATTACCAATTAGACAATACTCTATTAGCATATCCTTGGAAAATGGCTCTTCTCACTATTCTGTGCTGGCTCGATCTTTTGGTGTATACAGAGAATTGTAGAAGGGATTAGAGGGTGGAGTTAAGACAAGCCAGAGTCACTTTGGCTGTGGATAAGGAGAAGGGTGATCATGGAGAGCTTGTAAACATTCCCTTCACTTTGACCACTAAAGACCAAGGATTTTTGCTTATCCTGACTCTGGCTGATTCTAAGGCATCCAGGGTGCTAATCCAGACTTCACAGGATATGAACAGACAATTTTTAGATGAAGAAATTCAAACTCTTTCTAGCCATATGAAAAGATGCTCCAAGTCATTATTAATTAGAGAAATGCAAATTGAGACAACTCTGAGATAACAGTTACACACATCTCAGATTGGCTAGGATGACAGGTAAAGTGCTGAATGTTGGAGGGGATGTGGGAAAACTGGGACACTGTTACATTATTGGTGGAATTGTGAATACATCCAGCAATTCTGGAGAGCAATTTAAAACTATACTCAAAAAGTTATCAAACTGTGCATACCCTTTCATCCTGCAGTGTCACTACTGGGATTATATCACAAAGAGATCTTAAAAAAGGGAAAGGGTCCTGTATGTGCAAGAATGTTTCTGGCAGCCCTCTTTTTTAGTGGCCAGAAACTGGAAACTGAGTGGTTGCCCATCAATTTGAGAATGGCTGAATAAATTATTGTATATGAATGTTATGGAACATTATTGTTCTGTAAGAAATGACCAGCAGGATGATTTCAGAAAGGCCTGGAGAGACTTACATGAACTTATGCTCAGTGAAATGAGCAGGACCAGGAGATCATTATATACTTCAACAACAACACTATATGGTGATCAATTCTGATGGACCTGACCATCTTCAGCAATGAGATGAAATCACTTCCAATTGTTCTGTAATGAATAGAACCAGCTACACCCAGTGAATGAACTCTGGCAAATGAATATGAACCACTACATAGCATTCCCAATCCTTCTATTTTTGTCCACCTACATTTTTGATTTCCTTCACAGGTTAATTGTACATTATTTCAAAGTCCAATTTTTCTTGTGCAGCAAAATAACTGTAGGGATATGGATCATATATTGTATTTAACATATACTTTAACATATTTAACATGTAAAAATGATTCCTAATTCTGTACTTCCTGCCATCTTGTTAACCTCAGATTATTCTTTTCTTTTTCCTTCCCGCCTTACTTCCCTCCCCAGTATTTCACTTATGAGCACCACTTGCCTCATACAGCTCTCTCTCTTTAGGATTTCTCCCTCCCCCTTAGAGTCCTTACCCTGTTCTTAAACTTTTCTTTTTCAATTTCTTTATTCCCTTCTATTTATCCTACCCTTTCGCTTTTCCCTCTTCCCTTATCACTTTTCACTTAGTTGGGAGAATTTTCTCTGTAAAACAAATATGTCTAATAATTTCTCTTTGAATCAATTCTTAGGAGACTAAGATTCACACTATGATCATTCCCCTTTCTTCTTTTCCTCAGATATAATGGGTTTCCTTTGCCTCTTCATGAGATGTAGTTTCCTTTTTTTTTTTTACCTCCACTTTTCCCTTTTTCTGGTACAATTTCCTTTCCACCTCTAGATTCATTTTTATGTTATAACAGTAAACCAAATTATACTTGTACTCTTTATGTATACTTAAATACAGTTCTCAAGACTTCATTTTACTTTTTTATGCTTCTCTTGAGCCCTATATTTGGAGGTCAAACTTTTTGTTTAGCTCTAGTTTTTTTTTTTTTTGTTTTTTTTTTTGTTTTTTGTTTTTTTTGTCAGAAATATATGGAATTCACCTATTTTATTGAATGTCCATCTTCTTCCCTAGAAGAAAATGCTCAGTTTAGCTAGGTAGTTTATTCTTGGCTGCATACCAAGTTCCTTTGCCTTTCAGAATATTAGATTGCAGACTCCTTTAATGTGGAATCTCCTAGATCCTGAGTGATCTTTACTGTGGCTTTTTGGTATTTTATTTTATTTTTTCTGGCTGCTTGTAGTATTTCCTTCTTGGTCTGATAGTTCTGGAATTTAGCCACAATATTTATTGGAGTTTTAATTTTGGGATCTCTTTCTGTAGGTGATCAATGAATTCTTTCAATGCATATTTTGCCTCCTATTTCTGTGATATCTGGGCGGTTCTTTTTGATGATTTCCTGAAAAATAGGCTCTTTTTTTCATCATGTATTTAAGGGAATCCAATAATCCTTAGATTGCCTCTCCTAGATCTATTTCCCCCGTCTGTTGTTTTCCCCATTAGTTATTTTATATTTTTTCCCTATTTTTTCATTTTTTTGGTTTTGCTTGACTGATTCTTGTTGCCTTATTGAGTCATATATTTCCATTTGTTCAGTTCTGAATTTTAGTATGTTATTTTCTTTATTTACCTTTTTTACTTCTTTTTATATTTATCCAATTGAATTTTTGAATGAGTTTTTTTGTTCTATGGAATTTTTTTTTTCCATTTCACAAATTCTGTTTTTAGGAAGCTATTTTCTTTTTCCATTTCTCAATTTTTGGTTTTTATTAAGTCATTTTCTTCTTCTCTTTCACAAATTTTGTTTTTCTGGGAGTTGGTTTCTTTTTCCATTTTATCAAATCTATCTTTTAATGAGTTATATGCTTTTTCCATTTCACTATGTCTATTATGTGTTACTTTTCCAGACTCTCTTGCAAGGCTTTCATTTTGTTTCTCCATTTTTCTTCTAACTCTCTTTTAAGAACCTTTCTAAGTTCTCCTAGGAGAGCCTTGTGTGATGGGGATCAGGTTATTTCACCCCTTGGGCCTTCACCTGGAGATAATCTGCCTTTAGTCTCTTCAAGGTTTGAAATCTTTTCTTCTCTTTCACAATAAAAGCTGTCAATTTTTAGAGTCCTCTTTACTTTTTTCCTCATTTTTTTTAAAGTTAAGTTAAGGTCTGAGTTTAAGGAGGGAGAAATTTTCCAAGCAACTGCAGCTGGGCTGTCAGTGCTGTTTCACTCCTGGTGTTGACTCTGCCATATGGAGTCATTAGCAATGCCCTGGGGTTCTGCTGTTTTCCATAGTGCTTGTGGTTGAAGGCTGCTCAAGCATCCTGAGACTGCACTGCTCCCGATCTCTCAGCTGTCCGTGCTGGCATTTGTGGTCAGCTGCCAGGGCCTTGATGTCTCTTTCCTGCTTCCAACTGAAGCAGATCACCTCTGGTCCACTTCCTTCAGCAAACTCTCTGTTCTGTGGAAGTCACAAGACCACACTGAGACTATTCTGTCCTGTGGCCCTGCTCTGTCTGAGCTAGTGTTTGTGTTCAGCTGTTTGTGGTTCCCTGTCTCTCTCGTTTCTGATTGAAACAGATCTTTTCTGGTCTGTTTCCTCCCACAAATACTCTGCCCTGGGACTCTGAGCTATCTTCACTGGCATTTGTACTAGTTGCCCTGACTGGCTGCCTCTCATTTTCTATTGAAACAGACCTTTTTAGGCAATCTTTGAAATTATCTTCTGTCGATAGTTTGTTGCACTCCCAATATTTGTGGGTTTTGCTCATCCAGAGCTAATTCAGAGGCTAGAATTTGTAATTATTGTGAGGGCTGAAAAGAAAGTCAGAGAGAAATGTGTGTCTTCTCTGCCATCTTGGCTCCACCCTTGGAAGTCCCTGGTTTTTTCTTCTTGCAAAATTTTCTCTTTGATCTCAGTGTTTCAAAATTTGGCAATAATATTTCATGTGCATTTTCCACACGATTCTCTTTGAGGGGGCAATTGATGTTTTGTTTTGTTTTTGATTTCTACTTTCCTCTCATGTTCTATAACTCCAGGAAAATTTTCTTGGATTATATTTTGCAGTATTGTGTCAAGGTTCTCTTTTTTTCACAATTTTCTGGCAGTCCAATTATTTTTCTTGATGTGTTTTCCAGAACTTTCATTTTTCTTGTATTTCATATTCTATTCTATTTTCTCATTCTTTAGAATATATTTTCTTATTTCTTGGTATTTCATAGCTTCATTGACTTCCCTTGTCCAATTCCAATTTTCAAAGCATTATTTTTTAGTTAGTTAACTATTTTTTCATAAGCTTCTTGGTTTTCTTGGATGGTTTAAATTTTTTTCTTTATTTTTTCTACAATGTTTCTCATTTGATTTTTTAATTCTTTTTTGAGTTCTATAAATTCTCTCTGGGTGGGGAGGGCATTTCACATTACTCTTTTAGGTGGATAACTTTTTTTTTTAAACTAAAGTGTCCTCCTCTTAAAAATGAACCCCAGTCTTTCCTGTCTTTCCTGTTCCCATAATATGCCTCTGCCCTGGTGCTTCTAAAATCACTGGGTCCTAGGTTGTGGTTCCTTCTCACTTAGCACACAGCTAGGTCCAGTGTTTCCAATCAGTAGAGGTCCACTCCCAGACTCAAGCCCTCACTTGGCAAACAATTCTGGAGGTGAAAATTTCCCTGCTTCCTGCTGAGGTTTTAACCACACCCAGCTAGTCGCCAGGTGTTGCTACTTGTTGTTTCTGGGAAGCTAGCTAACTTCAGACAGTTTAATGTTCAGCCCAGGGGTCTTTCTTCAGATCTTCTCAGATTGTTTCAGGAGGCCTCCAAAAGAAGAAGAAGGAGAAGGAGGAAGAAGGGGAGAAGGAGGAGGAGAAAGAAGAAGAAGGAGAAAGAGGAGAAGGAGGACAAAGAGAAGAGAAGGAGGAGGATGAAGAGGAAAAGGAAAAAGATAGAGAAGAAGGAAGAGGAGGAGGAGGAGAAAGAAAAGGATAAGGAAGAGGAAGAAAAGGAGGAGGAGAATAAGGAGGAAGAGGGGGAAATACATGGTAATTTTTGCAGGTTTTCCTAATAATGAGTTTCCTAGAATATTCCTCATATTCCTGGAATATGATGGAAAAATCAGAGAAAACACAAAGCATGGTCAGGTAAGAAATGAAATAAATCAGCAATTTTTGAAATGGTGATTCTGGAATCAGTATAAATGAAAATCTTTACCTATTCTGTTCTATGTGCCCACTTAAGAATAAATCACAATGTGTAAGGCCCTGCATACTTCATATATTAGACAAAACCCCAGTTGCCCAGAGCAATCTGAGTTTACATTATCGCAGGTGAATTGCTCTAGATGTAATGGGTTGAGCCTTAGGTAATCCATATAAATTATTTCTTCCTAGGACTCAACTACACTAACAGAATATTTGGAAAACCTAATGGATTTACTCTATTAAAAGAAGAAATGCTAAAAGTTTGTTTCTGTAGTGGTGCAGCCAATATAGTGGTGAGTAGACAGATCTTTGTCTGAATTCTTCCTGGTTTTCCTCAGATCAATATCAGATAAAGTCTCTGAACTAGTTTTGTAATGATAGAACCCAAAGTATAACAAATTTCCAGAAGTACATAGGTCTGTTTCAGTAGGGCATTCAGGGAGGGGCAGAGATCTAAAATTACAATGAAAGGAGACATTTATAATCAAACCACCAGTTAACAAAACAAGGCCTAATTAGCCACAAGGGAAGGGAATTAGCCACAAGCAGGGATAGGAAATCAATCTAAGATAAACCATTGATTCAGTTGCATATTTTCTCCCAGTCTTACCCATGTTGTTGGTCTAATGAAAGAAGCAGAGAAATTTTCACCTCCAGCATTGTCCCTAAGTATTAAGGAATAATCCTAGCCTCTTATATAAGGCTATTTGGTACCTAAATGCAGAAATTTATATAGTTCTCTGATCTTCTAAATAAATCTTTAAAGTGCTACAACAGAAGTTGTAGTATTTTACATAATCATGACTTTACATAATCCACATAATTACAAAAGGATTTTTAAATGTTTGGGGTCACTTTGAATATTACATTATAACCCAAATGTCAATAATGTGGCTTTAAACCTTAGTATGAGGTTTGAGTGACTCATCTATGTAAAGGGCAGGAACTCTGAGGAAATATACTTAAGACTCAGTATAACTGATATAATGCTACAATAAAGTGTTAACTCAGTGGAATTGATAAGACAATGGTTATCTAGTTTACATATACTTAGTACTTAGCATAGTGGTGTAATAGTTCTACAGTTGATGTAATTGTAATAGAGTATGTAAACTGAGGACAAAGTCAGTCACAGAGATTCCATCTTTGAACAGACTCCTGGTGGTTCTCCTGCCTCCTGTACTTTGAGAGAGAAGACTTGACCAGCCTTTGGTGGCTCTTTTGCCTCCTGCATTTCTCCACTGAAACCAAGACCCATTCCAGAAGACCTCCAGAAAGCTAGCCTGGCCCTAGGTATAGGAGACAGACTGTGAAGGAGATCATAAAGATTTTGGACTTCATCCCTGACTATTCTCATGGTTATTATTGTGCTGAGACCAAGACTGGTCCTGGGACTTCCAGAAACTAACCAGAACATTACACATTTACCCATTAATTTATCAATCAGTAATTGCTTATTAACTTACTAGGCACTGAGTTTGCTATGACAGGTTGTGGAGAGATAAAGACATAAAAAGTAATACAGCTTCTACCTTAAGTTAAGAAACTTAAAATTTTATTGACAAAGAGATTTTATGCTGTTTTCCCTTATTGGTTTTAAACTCCCTGGTCTTCAACATTCTGATTTGCACAATGAGGTGCAGGTATTGGATGAAATGGTTTGTAGGGTCCTTTTGGATCTATAGTCCTTGAATATATAGTCCTTTAGTCTTTTTTTTATTTATTTAATAGCCTTTTATTTACAGGATATATACATGGGTAACTTTACAGCATTAACAATTGCCAAACCTCTTGTTCCAATTTTTCACCTCTTACACCACCCACCCCCTCCCCTAGATGGCAGGATGACCAGTAGATGTTAAATATATTAAAATATAAATTAGATACCCAATAAGTATACCTGACCAAAACGTTATTTTGCTGTAGAAAAAGAATCAGACTCTGAAATATTGTACAATTAGCTTGTGAAGGAAATCAAAAATGCAGGTGTGGATAAATATAGGGATTGGGAATTCAATGTAATGGTTTTTAGTCATCTCCCAGAGTTCTTTTTCTGGGCATAGCTAGTTCAGTTCATTACTTCTCCATTAGAAATGATTTGGTTGATCTCGTTGCTGAGGGTGGCCTGATCCATCAGAACTGGTCATCATATAGTATTGTTGTTGAAGTATTATGATCTCCTGGTCCTGCTCATTTCACTCAGCATCAGTTCGTGTAAGTTCTCCAGGCTTTCTGAAATTATTGTTTAATTCTTACAGAACAATATTCCATAATTTCTTCATATACCAATTTATTCAACTATTCTCCAACTGATGGACATCCATTCAGTTTCAGTTTTAGCCACTACAAAAGGGCGTTACAAAATTCGTGCCATAGGTCCCATTCCTTCTTTATAATCTCTTTGGAATATAATCCCAGTAGTAACACTGTGGATCAAAGGGTATGCACAGTTTGATAACTTTGAGATTAGTTCCAAAACTCTTCCAAAATGGTTGGATTCATTGACAACTCCACAACAATGATCATTGTCCCAGTTTTCGCATCCCTCCAACAATCATCATATTTTTCCTGTCATCTTAGCCAATCTGGACAGGTGTGTGTGGTATCTTAGAGTTGTCTTAATTTGCTTTCTCTGATTAATAATGACTTGGAGCATCTTTTCATATGATAGAAATAGTTTATTTTTCATCTGAGAATTGTCTGTTCTTATCCTTTGACCATTTTCAATTGGAGAATGGTTGATTTTTTATAAATTAGAGTTAATTTCATATATTTGGAAATGAGGCCTTTATCAGAACTTTGACTGTAAAATATTTTCCCAGTTTTTGCTTCCCTTCTAATCTTGTCTGCGTTAGTTTTGTTTGTACAAAAACTTTTCAGTTTGGTATAATCAAATTTTTCTATTTTTGTGATCGTAATGATTCTGTTCTTTGGTCATAAAGACCTTTCCCTTCCACAGGTCTGAGAGGTAAACTATCCTATGTTCCTCTAATTTATTAATAATTTCATTCTTTTTGCCTAGGTCATGAACCCATTTTGACCTTTATCTTGGTGTCGGGTTAGTATGGATCAATGCCTAGTTTCTGTCAATTAGTTTCAATTTTCCAGCAATTTTTTCAAACAGTAAGTTCTTATCCCAAAGCTGGGATCTTTGGTTTGTCAAAGACTAGGTTGTATTTTGTTGACTGATTTATCCTTGAACTAATCTATTCACTGATCAACTAATCTTTATGCAACCAAATAGTTTTGTAATGCTGCTCTATAATATAATTTTAGATCTGGTACAGCTAAGCCACCATCATTTGATTTTTTCATTAATTCCTTGAAATTTTGGACCTTTTGTTTTTCCATATGAACTTTGTTGTTATTTTTCTAGGTCATTAAAATAGTTTTTGGGAGTCTGATTATAGCGCTAAATAAATAGATTACTTTAGGTAATAGTCATCTTTATTATATTTGCTCACCCTATTCAAGAGTATTGAATATTTTTCCAATTGATTAGATCAGATTAATTTGTGTGAAAAGTGGTCTGTAATTTTGCTCATAAAGTTTCTGATTTTCCCGTGGCAGAAAGATTCCTAAATATTTTATATTATCAGTAGTTACTTTAAATGGAATTTCTCTTTTGTAACTCTGATGTTGGATTTTTGTTAGTGATATATAAGAATGCTGATGACTTATGTGGGTTTATTTTATAACCAGCAACTTTGCTAAAGTTGTGGATTATTTTAATAACTTTTTAGCAGAATCTCTGGGGTTCTCTAATACCATCATGTCATCGGCAAGAGTGATATTGCTTCCTCATTGCTATTCTTATTCCTTTTTAATCTCTTTCTCAGCTCTTTTGCTTATAGCTAGGTTTCTAATAAATATTAAATAGTAACGGTGATAGTGGGCAACCTTGTTTCACTCAGATCTTATTGGGAATGGTTGCAGTTTGTCTCCATTACATATGATGCTTACTGATGGTTTTAAATAGATGCTGGATTATTTTAAGGAAAAGTCCATTTATTCCTATACTTCAAGTGTTTTTAATAGGAATGGATGTTGGATTTTATCAAATGCTTTTTCTGCATCTATTGAGATGATCATATGGTTTTTGATAATGTGGTTATTAACATGGCCAATTATATTGATAGTTTTCCTAATATTGAACCAGCCCTGCATTCCTGGTATAAATCCTACTTGATCATACTGTATTATCTTGGAGATGATTTTCTGTAGTCTTTTTGTAATATCTTATTTAAGATTTTATCATCAGTATTCATTAGGGAGATTGGTCTATAATTTTCTTTCTCTGTTTTCAGCCTACCTGGTTTAGGTATCAGTACCATGTCTGTGTCATAGAAGGAATTTGGTAGGACCCTTCATTCCTATTTTATCAAATAATTTATATGCATTGGGGCCAATTGTTCTTTAAATGTTTGGTAAAATTCACATTAAATCCATCTGGTCCTGGGATTTTTCTTAGGGAGTTGTTTAATTGCCTGTTCTATTTCTTTTCTGAAATGGGACTATTCAAGCAATTTACTTCTTCCTCTGTTAGTCTGGGAAGTCTGTATTTTTGGAGGTAGTCATCCATTTCACTTGGTTATCAAATTTATTGGCATAAAGTTGGAGCAAAATAACTCCTTATTATTTCTAATTTCTCTTCATTGGTGGAAAGTTCTCCTTTTCATTTTAAGACTACTAATTTCCATTTTCCTCCTTCTTTCTAATCAGATTTACCAAAGGCTTTATTATTTTATTGGCTTTTTCATAGAACTAACCTCTAGTTTTATTAATTAGTTCAATAGTTTTTTTACTTTCAATATTTTTAATTTCTCCTTTTAATTTTAGAATTTACAATTTAGTATTTGATTGGGGTTTTAATTTGGTCTTTTTAGTTTTTAGTTGGTAAGGCCCAATTCATTAATCTTTCTTTTCTGTTTTATTCAAGTAGTTCTAAGGATATAAAATTCTTATTACCGCTTTGGCTGCATCCCACAAATTTTTATGATGTCTCATCATTTCATTATCTTGAGTGAAATTATTAATTGTATCTATAATTTGCTGCTTCACCCAATCATTCTTTAAGATGAGTTGTTTAGTTTCCAATTACTTTTGGTCTATTTACCCTAACTTTTTGTTGAATGTAGTTTTTATTGCATCATGATCTGAAAAGAAAGCATTTACTATTTCTGCTTTCTTGCATTTAATTTTGAGGTCTTTATGTCCTAATATATGGTCAATTTTTGAATAGTTTCCATGAACTGCTGAAAAGAAAGTATATTCCCTTCTAACTCCATTCAATTTTCTCCAAAGATCCAACATACCTAATTTTTCTAATGTTCTATTTACTTTTTTAATTTCTTTCTTATTTGTTTTGTGGTTTGATTTGTCTAATTCTGAGAGTGCAAGGTTGAGATCTCCTACTATTACAGTTTTGTTGTCTATTTCTTCTTGCAACTCTCTTAACTTCCTCCTTTAGGAAGTTGAGTGCCATACCACTTGGTGCATATATGTTTAATATTGATATTGTTCTGTTGTTTATGTACCTTTAGCAGGATGTCGTTTCCTTTCTTATCTCTTTTAATTAGATCAATTTTTACTTTTGCTTGATCTGAGATAAGGATGGCTACCCCTGCTTTTTTGACTTCACTTGAAGCATTAGATTTTGCTCCAGCCTTTACTTTTACTCATATGTATCCCCTGCTTTAAATGTGTTTCTTGTAAACAACATATTGTGGTTCTGACTTTGATCCAGTCTGCTATCTGCCCCTCTTTGGGAGTTCATCCCATTCACATTTACGTTAGAATTAAAATCTGTATTTCCTGCCATCCCAATAACCCCAGATTGTGCTTTTTTTATTCTTGCCTCCCCCAACCCTCTTTCCCCTTTTAAACTTATTCCTCTCTGTATCAAGATACTTCTCCTCTTTATAATCCCTCCCCCTTTGGTCTATCCCCTTCCTTCCCTTATTACTTCTTTTTCCCTTTTCCTCTCCCTTTTTAATGAGGCTAGAGATAATTTTCTTAAAACAAATGTCAATTATTTTTCTTTGAGTAACTCTGATGAGAGTAAGATTCACACAATGTTCCCCTCTCTAAATTCCTCAGATATGATAAGTTTTCTTAGCCTCTTTGTGGGATGTGGTTTCCCTTTTATCCCCTCCTTCCACCTTATTCTGCCATCATCCCTTTTCCGTATCTACTTCCCTTTTTTATGTTATATCAGTACAATCAAATTATACATGTATTTTTTTGTATATCCACAACAGAAATACACCTCAAGAGTAATTTTACCTTTTCTGCATCTCTTGAATTCTATGCTTGAGATCAAATTTTTGTTTTAGTTCTGGTTTTTCTCAGAAACAAATGGAATTCATTTGTTTCATTAAATGTCCATCTTCTTCCCTGGAAGAAAATGCTCAGCTTAGTTGGGTAGTTTATTCTTGGCTGCATCTCGTTCTGTGCCTTTCGGAATATCATATTCCAGGCCCTTCTTTCCTTTAATGTAGAGACAGCCAGATCTTTGGGTGATCCTTATTGTGGCACCTCGTATTTAAATGTTTTTTTTGGCTGCTTGTAAAATTTTTCCTTAATCTGATAGTTCTGAAATTTTGCCACAATATTCCTTGGGTTTTATTTTTAGGGTTTCTTTCCAGAAGGAGTTCGATGAATTCTTTCAATGCCTATTTTTACCTTCTGATTCTATTACATCTGGCAGTTCTCTTTGATGATTTCTTGTAAAATAGTATCTAGGCTCTTTTCATCATAGTTTTCAGAAAGTCCAATAATCCTCGATTATCTCTCCTAGATCTATTTTTCCAAGTCTGTCGTTTTTGAAGTAGATAATTCATGGTTTTTTTCCAGTTTGTCATTTTTTTTTTGCTTGACTGATTCTTGCTGTCTCAATGAATCATTAGTTTTATTTGTTCAGTTCTAATTTTAAAGAATTATTTTTCTTCATTAGCTTTTTTACTCTTTTCTGTATATGTCCAATTGAGTTTTTGAATGTATTGTTTTGGTCTGTGGAATTTTTTCCATTTCACTAATTTTTTTTTTAGTGAATTATTTTCTTTTCCAATCACAGATCCTACTTTTCTTGTGTTCTTTTTGTCTTTTCAATTCACAGATCCACTTTTAGTGAATTCTTTATTTTTCCAATTCACAATTTTTACTTTCCTGAGATTTTTATTTTTCCAATTCACCAATTTTGTTTCCCTGCACTTCCTTGAATTTTTAACTTTTCCAATTGTATTTCAGGGAAGTTGTTGCTTCTCTTTGTAAGGCTTCTTCCTTTCCCCATTTATCTTCTAACTCTCTTTTTGAGACTTTTAATGGTCTCTTCTATAGAGCATCATGTAAAGGAGGACAGTCTGATGCATGTTTGCTGTTTGAGGTCTCTTCAGGTTTGTTGACCTTGCTCTTTTTCTGCATAGAAGTGTCAATCGTTCTTTTCATCTTTTATTCATGTTTTAAAGCCTTTGGGTATGTCTCCTAGGCAAGGAGGTTACCAGCCTCTGCAGAGCAGGGAGAGATTAAACCGATTTGTTGAATTATGGGAGTGCTCTGAGTGAGAGTTTTCCCTTCCCCAACAGGAAGTGGATTCAGCACTGGCCGAGCATAAACTGCTTAGTAGGGCTGGTGGGTTAAAGGTGCCCTCGCTAGAGACTAAGGGGTGAAAGTGTCACTGCCCCAGGCCGGAGCCTCTTGTGGGACTGTGAGTATTAGCAGCTGACCGCAGACGGCAGACCGCAGACCGCAGATGGCAGACCGCAGACCGCAGACTGCAGACCACAGACCGCCCGGAACTCTGCCCCAGTGTCTCTGCCCAATGCAAATCGGCCCTGGAAAAGCTCTATGGCCCCAAGCCGAGCTCCCCACTGTGCAGATTGGAGTCTTACCCGGGCTGCGTCCTCCTGCCGTGCAGGATCACAGCTGCCCTAAGGAAAAGCCCCGTACTGTGGGTTGGGGCTGCGCGCTTGTGCTGAGATCTGTGCCTTCACCCTCGGTTTGAGACTCTCCTCGGAACCTAATTTCTCTCCCCGTCTGCGCCTGCGCCGATCTCCCCCCTGGCCCCGGCACCAACCTTTTTTGGTGAGAATGCAGATTTTCTTCGGCCGGTGAGTTGTTCTACTTCTTATCTTTATGAATTGTAGCAGTCAAGACTATTTTTGAGGCTCGATATAATATTGATAAAGAGGGTAAGAGAAGAGCTTAGAAAGTCGCGTGTGTCTTCTCCGCCATCTTGCGGTCCTTTAGTTTTAAGAGAGTTCTTTGAGTTCTATTTACCTTGCTCCTTATATGATATCACTTAATATATTATTAGAAAATTTTGACTGTTAGTAAGACATAGTTTCCTAGAAGATGGTTCATAACTTGTCAGTAAACTTCAGGCTTATCTAATTCCTTGGCATTATCCTACATTTACCAGCATCACCAAAATATCACTAACAACTATGATTTAGAATCATTTTTCCCACACTAACTTCTACGAGACTAAATAAATCAATAATGTATCTATTTTGGAAAAATGCAAGTTTCCATATTATATTGCTTTCCAAAGGTCTATCTGCAAAATTATCTATATAGGAGGGTGAAGTCAAGATGGTAGAGAGAACACATGTTCCTTTCTGACTTTCTCCTACAACCCCTCAGACTAATTAGCAAATCCAGCCTTTAAATTAATTTTGGACAAACAGAATCCATGAATATTGGAAGTGCAACAAATCATCAGCAGAAGATAATTTTGAAGATTACCAGAAAAGATTTGTTTCAATCGGGGCATTGAGGGAGGGAGAGAGGCCAATTTGAAAAATATAGGCTATAAGGATAAGATTCTTTAGACCTCAGCCCTCAGTTTCCCTCCATGAAATGGGGTAATTATAGTCTAGTGAACTATTATTCATCCCTGTTTTGCAGCTGCTGAATAATCTGGGAACAAATATAGTTTAAATAATGTAAGGTTTAAAAAGCCTCTAAAAGCCAGGAATGAGGCTCAAGGTATGTGGGAGGACCTGAGGGATGAGAGGTACCAAGGCACAGGCGAGTCCTACTTGGAGGTGGGGCATAGCCCCAAGAGGTGATGTCTGACCCCAGGTACCATGTCTCCCTCCTTAGTGTTCTCAAAGCCTAGCACTCCTCCCTCTCTCTTCTCAGGCCAATCTCGTTATGCCAGGTTCCTAGAGGACCTCCCCTTCCCCCAGATCCTCAGGGGGGTATAAATATATGCTATCTAAGAATAAAGTTCTCTTTTGCTTCACTCCTACCTCTTGGTGGTCTGTTTTTATGTTATCCAGATTGGTACCCGAAAATGGGTAAGTATGGTCTAGCCTTGACATTTATGGACGGGCATTAAGAGTAGCTCAAAAAGAAGCTATAAGGTCAGGGTAGCATTAAGAGATGCTATAAGTGTCACTTGAACAGGAACAATTTTGGCTAGTACCTCACCTTGCAGCAGGCCTACAGGTGGAAGAGAGACAGAACTCTGCTCTAGTGAGTGATTAGAAAGTTAGGAAATGGGACAAATTGGTATGAGGGTCCCAGACCAGGAGGTATCAGGGAAAGAAGTTTATAGAATAGAAAGCAAGCAGAATTGGAAATGGATTTTAAAAAGTGGAAGGTAGTAGGTAGTCAGATGGCTTCCTATAATAAGGAAACTCCGGGAGCCATTCTAGAATGGCATCAAATGATTGAGGGCACTTTAAGAGATGCAAGCCACAATCCATTAAAAGTAGATAATGAAGTGCAAATGGAGAGTCATAAAATAAATGAGGGTCGCAAAACAAATGAGGGTTGTAACCTGGCACTCACTGGGACCAGTCGTATCCATAAAATGGAGCTGGTGGAAGTTAGCTGTGGGAAAGAAATAGGAAGTAAACAGGAAGATGAAGGAGGTGGATATGATGAAAAAGGAAGAGGTAATGAGGAAGAAGCAGGAAGTGGATATGACAGAACAGGAAGGGGCAGGGATAAGATAAGTAATGAGAAAGTAAACAGAGAGATATATGACCTTGAGGAAAAGGATGGTGATAAGATAAGGGAGGACAAAAGGAACAGAGGAAAGGTCGCCTCCGTCTCTGAGGGATGGTCTTCTCCCTCATCCTTTGCCCTCCCTGAGGAGATATTATGTCTCCTGTCCACTCCCTCTGTGTCCCCTTGTGAAGGCTTTGGAGATTCCCAGACAAGTTTAGGATAAACAATACAGAAAGCTGGAAAGTATAAAAGAAATGAGGATCAAATGCAATATATGCAGTATATGCAGCTGTGTCTCAATGTGCCCAAAGAGCATTTAGCAAAATTCAGGCTTCTAGAAAACAGAAGCCCTCAATAACAAAGATTAAACAGGGCCTACATATTCTTAAAAAATTCTTTAGAGGTGCTTATGAAAGAGCTCAGTCATCAACATGAGAACACTTGGTCTTATTAATAAATAATAAAAAGTGATCTCACTTTGTATCTACTGTATAACTTTTCTATGTTGTATGAAGTTTCCTCAAAGCATATATGTATATCCTCTAATAATGTTGTTGATCTGTCTTCAGTAGGGCAAAGTGTTTCTTTTTCTGGTTGTTTAGTGAATGTTTTGTGTCTCCACTGGCAGGGTGATGGTTTGTACTTTTTCCCTGACAGAGTGGATGAAGTTACTTTGGATTGGGTACCCAGAACGCTGCCTCTACTTTATACATATCTATCCTTGAATTCTCTAATCTCTGCTCTCAAATCCTCTAGAATGTTATATCAACTATTACAAAAGAATCAGAGAGCTCTCAATGAACATTTCATACAAACACACATAGTGGCCAGCAACTTAATTGAAGCTTCCCATTTAGTTACTTCTGATACCAATCATCATTGGTATGATTTCTTTTTTAAAATTTGCTACTGCTCAGCAATATATCTCTATTATAGCCCATCTCTAGTTGCCATTTGCTATATTGTTAGCACTATTATCAATATGCAATATATACAGATATATCAGAATTAGAAGAATTTATACTCACTTTACACCATAAGCGAGGACAGCCTATGCCACTATAACTGGAAATGGCCTGAGGCTTATATAATCTTAAGGCCAAATGAAAATGTAGGTATAAGAATAAGATTCTGTAGGCCTCAGACTTCAGTTTCCCTCTATGCCCATGGGGTACTTACAGTACAGTGAACTATTATTCACTCCTGTTTTACAACTGCTGAGTAATCCAGGAACTATAACACTGTCCTCAATGGATGCTGGCTAAATCCACTAAGGATGTGATATCTGTATACTGGAACTAGCCACTCCAGGAGTAAAGCTTTACTCTTGAAAGACTCTGGGGGGACTGGCACTCCTGGATTTGCTCAAGAAAGTGGTCATTATTGCTGGAATTTAGCCACCTTTGTTCCCTAGGCTATTAAAGCCAAGATAGATCAAATCCAAATTGGAATCTCACCCATGGAGAGGACACTCTGCCTGGGAACCTCCCAGTTGGGGCTTACAGGGCTGTAATCCAGGATTCCCCAGCCTGAGATCTGCAATGTTGTTGCTTCCCCAAATTGGTTATATATTCTTTCTTCTCTCCTCCTCTAGTCTATTTATCTCTTTGTATTGTACTAGTTATGTTAATCATAGTATGCATCAAGTGCTTTTGCTTTAAGAACTGCACAATCAATTCTTGTTTTCTTAACTTTTAATAATTCGTTGCTATTAAACATTCTCATAGAACTTGGTATCTTAAGTCTTGTAGCAAGCCATTATGTAGGAGCAAATCATAAATATTAACCTAAGACAAGCCCAAACAGGTCAAGCACAGATGACAGAACAGATAGCACAGATGGTGGTGTTGCAGACTCTGGGGAGGAGAATCTGCAGGTAGGAATCCACTGCTGTTAGCTATTCTGCCCTGGTTGCAAGTCAGTAGATCAGTAGAGAAGTTATAAAATAACCAACACAAATACAAAAAGTAAATAATGAACCCTGAAACACCAGAATCTCACAGGATCTGGTCATGCCCACTCAGCATTAGGAATAAGTCCAGGGGAAGTCAGCACAGCCATGGCCACTTGTAGAGGAAACCACTATTGCTTGTAGAAGAAGCCTGGAAAACCTCCCCTACCCTACAAGCAGATCTTAATTAAAAAATAAGTAAAACAACCAAAAAGAGCTCTGACCATAGATAGTTTTTACGGTAAAAGAGAACAGATTTCAAACACTGAGGAGACTAAAAGCAGATTGTCTCCTGATAAAGCCCCAAAAGATGATGTAACCTGATCCTCTTCAGACAAAGTTCTCCAAGAAGAAATTAAAAAGGATCATAAAAGGGAGCTAAAAGAAAAATTGGGAAAGAAAATGAAAACTTTGCAAGAGAGTTTGGAAAATGCATATAACTCATTAAAAGATTGATTTGATAAAATGGAAAAAGAAAGCAACTCCCAGAAAAAACAGAATTTGTAAAACAGAAAAAAGAAAATAACTCCTTAAAAAAAACAAAATTTATAAAACTGGAAAAAAATCCATAGAACAAAAACAATTCATTTAAAAATTCAATTGATAAATATAAAAAGAAGTTTTAAAAAAGTAAATGAAAAACATAATTCACAAAAATTCAGAAATGAAGAAATGGAAATGAATGACTCAAGGAGACAATAAGACTCAGTCAAATAAAACCAAAAAAAAAAAAAAAAAAAAAAGAAAAAAGAAAAAATAGGAAAAAATGTTAAATATGTACTTGGAAAAACAATTGATTTGGAAAACAGATTTAGGAGAGACCATCTAAGGATTATTGGACTTCCTGAAATACATTATGAAAAAAAGATGATATATTTCAGGTATCATCAAAGAGAACTACTCAAATGTCATAGAATCAGAAGATAAAATAAACATTGAAAGAATTCACCAAGCATCTCCTGAAAGAGACCCCAAAATTAAAACTCCAAAGAATATCGTGGCTAAATTACAGAACTATCAGACCAAGAAAAAAATATTACAAGCAGCCAGAAAGAAACAATTGAAATACCGAGGAGCCACAAGAAGGATTACCCAGGACCTAGCAGCTTCCCACCTTAAAGGATCAAAGGGGCTGGGACTGGATATTTGAAAGGCAAAAGAACTTGGAATGCAGCCAAGAATACATTACTCTGCTAAACTGAGCATTTCCTTTCAAGGAAGAAGATGGACATTCAAGGAAACAGATGAAGTGCCTTTAGTTCTGATGAAAAGACCAGAGATAAACAAAATATTTGACATCCAAATATAAAACTCAAGAAAAACATAAAAAGGTAAAAAGAAAAGGACTCCCGAGAACTGCATTTCTGTTATGGGTATACAGGAGAGTGCATATATAATCTAATTTTACTGTTATAATATAAGAAAGAAACTAGAAGTGGAAAGGGAACTGTGCTTTAAAAAAAAAGGAAACTGGAAGTGAAATGAGGGAAATTATATCTTGAGAAGCAAAGAAAATATTATAATTTAGGGAAAGAAGAGAGGGTGATGAACATTGTGTGAATCTTACTCTCATCAGATTTGGCTCACAGAAAGAATATTAGTCATATTTAGTTTCACTGAGAAACTTCTCTCACCTTATCACAAAGTGGGAGGAGAAAGGGGAAAAGCAAAGGGATAGGTAAATAAAGGCAAAACAGAAATAGTAGGGGAAAGATATAAGAAAGAGGGAAATACTCTAAAAAGGGAGGACTATTTGAGTCAAGTAGTGCTAATAAGTAAAATACTGAGGAGGAGGGAAAGGAGAAAGTGAAAGAGAAAAGTATAATTTGGGGTTAAAAAGATGGCAGGAAATACAGAATTAGTAGTTTTGCTCTAATGCAACCCTAAATGCAAATGCGGTGAACACTCCCAAAAACCTAAGCAGATAGTAGACTGGAATAAAGCCATTATAATATGTTGTTTAGAAGAAACACATTTTGAGCAGAGTGATACATACAGAGTAAAGGTAAAAGGCTGGAACAGAATCCACTATGTTTCAGGTGAAGTACAAAAAAAGCAGGATCAAGCAAAAACAAAATTGATCTAATTAAAAGAGATAAGGAAGGAAACTATATCTTGTCAAAGGGTACCATAGATAATGAAGCAATATCAATGCTAAATATATATGCACCAAGTGGTATAGCATCTAAATACCTAAAGGAGAAGCTAAGAGATTACAAAAAGAAATAGCAAAACTATAATAGCTTTCTCAGAAAAGGTGAATCAAACCACAAAATAAATAAGAAAAAAGTTAAAGAGTCAAATAGAATACTAGAAAAGTTAAGTATGATACAACTTTCTAGAAAATTGAATTGGGTTTGACAAACCCAAAGAACCCAGCTTTTGGGATAAGAATTCACTATTTTACAAAAACTGCTGCAAGAATTGGAAACTAGGATGGCAGAGACTAGGCATTGAACCTAACCCTGTATACCAAGATAACGTCAAAATGAGTTCATGATCTAGACATAAAGAATGATATTATAAATAAATTAGAATAACATAGAATAGTTTACTTCTCAGATCTGTGGAAGAGGAAGGAATTTGTAACCAAAAAAGAACTAGAGATCATTATTGATCACAAAATAGATAATTTTGATTATATTTAGTTAAAAAGTTTTTATACAAAAAAAAAAAACTAATGCAGACAAGATTAGAAGGGAAGCAATAAATTGGGAAAACAGTTTTATATTCAAAGGATCTGATAAAGGTCTCATTTCTAAAATATGTAGATAATTGGCTCAAATTTATAAGAATTAAAGCCATTCTCCAACTGATAAATGGCCAAAGGATATGAGCAGACAATTTTCAAATGATGAAATTGAAACTATTTGTAGTCATATGTAAAGGTGCTCCAAATCACTATTGATCAGAGAAGTGCAAATTAAGACAATTCTGAGATACTACTACACACCTGTCAGATTGGCTAAAATGACAGGAAAAGACAATGATGAATGATGGGGGGATGTGGGAAAACTGGGACACTGATAAATTTTTGGTGGAACTGTGCTTGGATTCAACTGTTCTGGAGAGCCATTTGGAATCATGCTAAAAAAAATTGTCAAATTGTGCATACCCTTTGATCCAGCAATGTTTCTACTGGTCTTATTATTCAAAAAGATCTTAAAGGACAGGAAGGGACCCACATGTGTAAAAATGTTTGTGGCAGCCCTTTTTGTAGTGGGAAGAAACTGGAAACTGAATGGATGCTCATCAATTAGAGAATGACTGAATAAGTTGTGGTGTATGAATATTATGGAATATTATTGTTCTGTAAGAAACGACCAACAGGATGAACTTATGCTGAGTAGAATGAGCAGGACCAGGAGATCATTATATACTTCAACAATAATACTATATGATGATCAATTCTGATGGATGTGGCTCTCTTCAACAATGAGATGATTCAAACCAATTTCAATTGTTTAGTGATGAAGTGAGCTATTTATACCCTAAGAGAGGATGGTGGGAACTGAGTGTAGACCACAACATAACATGCTCACTCTTTCTGTGTTATAGCATTCTCAGATATAGCATTCTTGTTTGAAAGCCATAGACAAAATCAAGATTCAGTGGTCAAATAATTTCATCATAAATTGCAATTGAAAACTGCCAAAGATTTTAAGATAAAGATTGTGTACCAAGACCTATGGGGACACAATGTCACAGAGAAGTGTAAGTTTTGTTTATTTCTGTCTGTGTGTGTGTGTGTGTGTGTGTGTGTGCATGTGTGTGATAGGATGGTGGGAAAGGGAAAGAAATAGCTGGATTTTCTGGAGGTAAATATTATGTAAAACAGAGTATTATTCTTAGTTCCTACCGTGGCTGTATTACTTTTGCATTGCAAGCAATAAATAAACATTTTGAGTCAATTAGAGAACTGACAAATTATATGTATCTATGAAATTCAAAGACAAATTCTTATTCAATGGAAAAACAATTCTAGAATAATTATGCTTTATCATTCTAAAATATAAATATTCTTTATCATTCTAAAACACAGGTACACAAAATTGAAGAAATAATAATTCTCTTCTAATTATTAAATAAGTGACTAAAAAGATGCATACTGATCTATTCACACATGTGTTGTTGTTTTCCATATTCTTAAAGTTTACATAATCCCATACTCAAAGACATCTTGAGCTCAGCATTGCAAGCATTTGCTCCAATAAAGCTGATCCCAGTCAATCCATGTTTGGTGTCTCTAGTCCATTTCTTCCTATAAATTCACAAATGGTCAATCCAAACTGCTAGAGCTGATCCTTGCAGTCATGCCATTTAGCCTTCACTCTATGCATGTGACAAACACATCTTTTTGACCACATATTCTTTATTGCACTTCTGTCATAATTCATTTTTTAAAAAATAATGTGTTATATCCTGGTCACACACACCCATGTGTCTCTGTTACTTCTGGATGATAGTCATTTTATATTTTATATTGACTTAGTATTCTAAAATTTTCAATTGTTATGTGAACAAATCTATAAATATTAAACTTTTATATCAGTGGCACACATAAAAAAGTGGCTAGGCTAGTAAATGTAGGTTAAGTGATCATGTTGGAAATAGTAAGAGGAAGAAAAATCCCCTTTTTTCATTAGATCATTAGAGCAAGTTTTTAGTTGATACAGGCAATTAATGTTCTCAATGACCACACTTTTTATTGTCTCACATTTTCAACTTCCCAGTGGAATAATTTGCCTATGGACAGATTATGTTACTTGGAAAAGTCCAAAAATGATAATGTCTTCTGGATTAATGATAAATAAATCAATGCCCCTATGACTGGGATCATAGTTAACACTAACTCTTTTTTTTATTTATTTATTTAATAGCCTTTTATTTACATGATATATACATGGGTAATTTTACAGCATTAACAATTGCCAAACCTCTTGTTCCAATTTTTCACCTCTTACCCCCCCCACCCTCTCCCCTAGAAGGCAGGATGACCAGTAGATGTTAAATATATTAAAATATAAATTAGATACACAATAAGTATACCTGACCAAAACGTTATTGCTGTAGAAAAAGAATCAGACTGAAATATTGTACAATTAGCTTGTGAAGGAAATCAAAAATGCAGGTGTGCATAAATATAGGGATTGGGAATTCAATGTAATGGTTTTTAGTCATCTCCCAGAGTTCTTTTTCTGGGCATAGCTAGTTCAGTTCATTACTGCTCCATTAGAAATGATTTGGTTGATCTCGTTGCTGAGGATGGCCTGGTCCATCAGAACTGGTCATCATATAGTATTGTTGTTGAAGTATATAATGATCTCCTGGTCCTGCTCATTTCACTCAGCATCAGTTCGTGTAAGTCTCTCCAGGCCTTTCTGAAATCATCCTGTTGGTCATTTCTTACAGAACAGTAATATTCCATAATATTCATATACCACAATTTATTCAGCCATTCTCCAACTGATGGACATCCATTCAGTTTCCAGTTTCTAGCCACTACAAAAAGGGCTGCCACAAACATTCGTGCACATACAGGTCCCTTTCCCTTCTTTATAATCTCTTTGGGATATAATCCCAGTAGTAACACTGCTGGATCAAAGGGTATGCACAGTTTGATAACTTTTTGAGCATAGTTCCAAACTACTCTCCAAAATGGTTGGATTCGTTCACAACTCCACCAACAATGAATCAATGTCCCAGTTTTCCCACATCCCCTCCAACAATCATCATTATTTTTTCCTGTCATCTTAGCCAATCTGACAGGTGTGTAGTGGTATCTTAGAGTTGTCTTAATTTGCATTTCTCTGATTAATAATGACTTGGAGCATCTTTTCATATGACTAGAAATAGTTTCAATTTCTTCATCTGAGAATTGTCTGTTCATATCCTTTGACCATTTTTCAATTGGAGAATGGCTTGATTTTTTATAAATTAGAGTTAATTCTCTATATATTTTGGAAATGAGGCCTTTATCAGAACCTTTGACTGTAAAAATATTTTCCCAGTTTATTGCTTCCCTTCTAATCTTGTCTGCATTAGTTTTGTTTGTACAAAAACTTTTCAGTTTGGTATAATCGAAATTTTCTATTTTGTGATCAGTAATGATCTCTAGTTCTGCTTTGGTCATAAAGACCTTCCCCTTCCACAGGTCTGAGAGGTAAACTATCCTATGTTCCTCTAATTTATTAATAATTTCATTCTTTATGCCTAGGTCATGAACCCATTTTGACCTTATCTTGGTGTACGGCGTTAAGTATGGATCAATGCCTAGTTTCTGCCATATTAGTTTCCAATTTTCCCAGCAATTTTTATCAAACAGTAAGTTCTTATCCCAAAAGCTGGGATCTTTGGGTTTGTCAAAGACTAGGTTGCTATATTTGTTGACTGTTTTATCCCTTGAACCTAATCTATTCCACTGATCAACTAATCTATTCCTTAGCCAATACCAAATAGTTTTGGTAACTGCTGCTCTATAATATAATTTTAGATCTGGTACAGCTAAGCCACCATCATTTGATTTTTTTTTCATTAATTCCCTTGAAATTCTTGACCTTTTGTTTTTCCATATGAACTTTGTTGTTATTTTTTCTAGGTCATTAAAATAGTTTTTTGGGAGTCTGATTGGTATAGCGCTAAATAAATAGATTAGTTTAGGTAATATTGTCATCTTTATTATATTTGCTCGCCCTATCCAAGAGCATTTAATATTTTTCCAATTGGTTAGATCAGACTTAATTTGTGTGAAAAGTGGTCTGTAATTTTGCTCATAAAGTTTCTGATTTTCCCTTGGCAGATAGATTCCTAAATATTTTATATTATCAGTAGTTACTTTAAATGGAATTTCTCTTTGTAACTCTGACTGTTGGATTTTGTTAGTGATATATAAGAATGCTGATGACTTATGTGGGTTTATTTTATAACCAGCAACTTTGCTAAAGTTGTGGATTATTTCTAATAACTTTTTAGCAGAATCTCTGGGGTTCTCTAAGTATACCATCATGTCATCGGCAAAGAGTGATAATTTGGCTTCCTCATTGCCTATTCTTATTCCTTTAATCTCTTTCTCAGCTCTTATTGCTATAGCTAGCGTTTCTAATACAATATTAAATAGTAACGGTGATAGTGGGCAACCTTGTTTCACTCCAGATCTTATTGGGAATGGTTGCAGTTTGTCTCCATTACATATGATGCTTACTGATGGTTTTAAATAGATGCTGCTGATTATTTTAAGGAAAAGTCCATTTATTCCTATACTCTCAAGTGTTTTTAATAGGAATGGATGTTGGATTTTATCAAATGCTTTTTCTGCATCTATTGAGATGATCATATGGTTTTTGTTAATTTGGTTATTAACATGGCCAATTATATTGATAGTTTTCCTAATATTGAACCAGCCCTGCATTCCTGGTATAAATCCTACTTGATCATAGTGTATTATCTTGGAGATGATTTTCTGTAGTCTTTTTGCTAATATCTTATTTAAGATTTTAGCATCAATATTCATTAGGGAGATTGGTCTATAATTTTCTTTCTCTGTTTTCAGCCTACCTGGTTTAGGTATCAGTACCATGTCTGTGTCATAGAAGGAATTTGGTAGGACTCCTTCATTCCCTATTTTATCAAATAATTTATATAGCATTGGGGCCAATTGTTCTTTAAATGTTTGGTAAAATTCACATGTAAATCCATCTGGTCCTGGGGATTTTTTCTTAGGGAGTTGTTTAATTGCCTGTTCTATTTCTTTTTCTGAAATGGGACTATTCAAGCAATTTACTTCCTCCTCTGTTAGTCTGGGAAGTCTGTATTTTTGGAGGTAGTCATCCATTTCACTTAGGTTATCAAATTTATTGGCATAAAGTTGAGCAAAATAACTCCTTATTATTTCTCTAATTTCCTCTTCATTGGTGGAAAGTTCTCCCTTTTCATTTTTAAGACTACTAATTTCATTTTCCTCCCTCCTTTTTCTAATCAGATTTACCAAAGGCTTATCTATTTTATTGGCTTTTTCATAGAACCAACTCTTAGTTTTATTAATTAGTTCAATAGTTTTTTTACTTTCAATATTTTTAATTTCTCCTTTTAATTTTAGAATTTCCAATTTAGTATTTGATTGGGGGTTTTTAATTTGGTCTTTTTTTAGTTTTTTTAGTTGCAAGCCCAATTCATTAATCTTTTCTTTCTCTGTTTTATTCAAGTAAGCCTCTAAGGATATAAAATTCCCTCTTATTACCGCTTTGGCTGCATCCCACAAATTTTGGTATGATGTCTCGTCATTGTCATTATCTTGAGTGAAATTATTAATTGTATCTATAATTTGCTGCTTCACCCAATCATTCTTTAAGATGAGATTGTTTAGTTTCCAATTACTTTTTGGTCTATTTCCCCCTAACTTTTTGTTGAATGTAGTTTTTATTGCATCATGATCTGAAAAGAAAGCATTTACTATTTCTGCTTTCTTGCATTTAATTTTGAGGTCTTTATGTCCTAATATATGGTCAATTTTTGAATAGGTTCCATGAACTGCCGAGAAGAAAGTATATTCCCTTCTATCTCCATTCAATTTTCTCCAAAGATCCAACATACCTAATTTTTCTAATATTCTATTTACTTCTTTAATTTCTTTCTTATTTGTTTTGTGGTTTGATTTGTCTAATTCTGAGAGTGCAAGGTTGAGATCTCCTACTATTACAGTTTTGTTGTCTATTTCTTCTTGCAACTCTCTTAACTTCTCCTTTAGGAAGTTGAGTGCCATACCACTTGGTGCATTATCACTAACTCTTTCTTGAAGTCTTGGAAGTCTGGAGACCCTGAGTTACAATATTCCTATACAAGTTTTTAAATCCCCATATACCTCACAAATTTTGAAAAAAAAATGGAGAATTATTAATGTCTTAAACATAGGAGAATAATGATTTCCTGAATGTCAAAGTTACTAGCAAACATACTCACACACACTTCATACACACAAAATCCAAACTGCTTAGAGCTGTCGAGAATTTTCTCAAAGTAAGGAAAACTTTTTGTTGTCTGACCTTTCTTCACCTTGAATTTTCTTAAAATACATTATTTGCAAAAAAAAAATCCTGGTTTTCCTGAAGTACCAAGGATAGAAGGAAGGAAGGAAGGAAGGAAGGAAGGAAGGAAGGAAGGAAGGAAGGAAGAAAAAAAAATTGTGAAACTTTTACTTTGTACCAGATACATATCATAAAAATAATAGTTAAAGAAATTCAATTTTTACCCTCATAGAATTTATATTTTAATTGTGGAAGACAATATATAAAACTTGAAAACTGCAGATAAGAGTTAAGATACTCAGTGAGAAGATGTCGTTTTGAAGTCCAGAAAGTCAGAAGCAAAGCTGGGAAGTTAATGAATATTTGTAAGCCCAGGTTTGGTGAAATGGAAACTCAAAGAAGATTTCAGTAGGTGAATATCTGGGAAATAAATATTTCATAGTGATAACGATTGGGATGAATATTCCAGTGAGGAAACCCTAAGTGCTAAGAAAATTTCCAATAGGAGACAGCAGTTGAGGCATAGTTTCAAATTCCAAAAAGTTAGAAGCAGTCAGCTATGGTACTCCTCACTACCAAGGAACTCTGGTACCTGAGCAATAATTTAATGTGGCCAGCAATATAAGCACTTGTAAGTGTTGTACTTAAGATGATTGGAATTTGGAAAATTATCTCTGAATTGTTGAAAAGCTTTAGTGGTTCAAGTGATCCCACTCATCAAATGGTGCTGTGGTATTTAGTATTTGCAAATGTTCTCCCAAGCAATACCTTTATATATTACTGAAGGTCTGGTGGCCCAATCAGAGTAAGATCCAGAGAAATGATTTGTAGTTAGTGGAAAGCAAATAAAAGTTTTCTAATGGAAGAATGGGAAAATTTGCTTGCGAGGCAGCCAGGCAATAAGTGAGCCAAAATGCTCAAGGAAATACTTTATGTTTATTTATGTTGGTGATAGAATGAATATCACATTTTTGAATAGTGGATTTCATGTGCTAGGCACTATTTACTGAAGAGATCACTTCAAAGCCATCAAAAGGAAAGCAAGAATTTTGAAGATACTACACTCTTTGAGTAAAGAAGAAAAACAGGAGGCTAGAAAAATGCATTTGGATTTGTGTAACTTGTTTTGGAATGATTTGGGTTTATTCCAATTTCCAGTCATCGAAGGCAATAACTTCAGAGGGACTAAGAGGAGAGAGCTGGGGTATTTTTTTTTTCATCTCTAGATAGAAGACATTACATAGATGTAATATTTGTCAAAAGATAAGAGAAAAATGTCTTACTGTAACTCCTTCCTTCCTCCTACTTCTCTTGCACCTTGCATGAGACAGGATGTGATGAGATGGGGATTTTATTTTGTTGGTTTCCGGCCTCCGACCTTTGTGTTCAGTGCTTGCACATCAGTATTGATAAGCGTCAGGCACTGAAGCAAATGAGAGTGCTGAAAAGGCAGCAGATGTCAGGAGAGTGCTGATGGAGAGGAGGCAGTAATTCTGTGCACTTCCATCTGCAGGATTGGATGGGAATCGTGGAACAGAGAGACAGCTTATCTCAAGATGAGGGAAAGCAAGAGGGGGGAGGAAATACCTTTTGAGATCGTGGGTATGATTGTTAAAACTGCTTCCCTGGGAAGGGTTGTGTCTATTCTTGTCCCTCAGCCATGGACCTGACGGGCAAAGCTCAGGAGACAGAGACGGCTTTCAGCTGTTTATTAATTGTCGTGTGTGCTGGCTGCTGTTGTGTGACTCATGGGATTTAAGTTATGAATAATTAAAACCTTGATCCCTGAGGGACAAGACTATGATATAATATAACATTCCCAATGGAGTACTTGTTAACACTATTAAAAAATAAAATAAAATAAAGTCTGGAATTCATATATTATGCAAGGAACAACTCCACCTGTACAGTTACTTGCATTTTTATCTCTGGCTGTATTTTTGTCTTTAGCTTAGTGTCTCCATCATCTTTTTCATCCTTCTCTTCTTTCTTTCCCCAATATTCTATTCTCTCTCTCTCTCTCTCTCTCTCTCTCTCTCTCTCTCTCCACTTTCCCTGTTTCCTTCTATTTACCCCTATAAATCTTTTTCTTCTCCTTATCTCTCCTTCTGTACAATTTCTTCTTTCCTTGCTTCAGTTTTTCTGCGTATTTATTTCTCTATATTTATCTAATTTGTTTCTTTTTTTCTCTTTCTTTTCTCATTATGACTGTCACTCTCCTTTTCTATTTCTACCCTTTATTCTCCCTTTGTCTCTGTCTCTCCCTTCTTTCCATCTTCTCTTTTTTTCTCTTTTTCCCCTTCCAATTCCACCTTTCCCATCCATTGGACTCCCTTTCTCTCTACATTGAAAGCAGATCTCTATCTATCTATCTATTCATGAAATGTATCATTTTTATCAGTATTTTATTCTGGAAGCTACTACTGCCATGCAACATAAGTCTGAAGTGACAGAAAGCAAACAAAATTGTAGTCACTCTATCCACTTTAAAATATAAGGTAGCTTGTACTTTTGGACCTGGAAAGTATAGAATCTATCCAGAAGTCATCTAGGCAATCAATTTCATTGTACTTAGGTAGGCAATCCTGCACTGCCTGCCTAATAACAGAGCTGATGAGAGAACTGCTGGGAAGTTGCTAGGTTTCTTAACCTATCTGTGCACCCATGTCCAGAGCTCGATGATTCTCTAGCTGCTTTTTCCTTGGGCTTTAGCCACACAAACAGATTTGTGCTGGCATTCTTCTTGTGCTCTCCCTCCCTACTCTCTGTCTCTGTCTCTCTTTGTCTCTACCTCTCTGTCTCTTTCTCTCCTTTTGTTTCTCTCCCTTTTTATATCTCCCAGACTTTTCTTCGAGTCAACAGACATTTTTAGTGGTTTATATACCAGGCACTAAGCACTAGGAATACAAATAAAGGCATAAAGTCACATAGTCATTGCCCTCTAGGCATTTAAATTCCAATAAGGGAAAACATATAAAAAGGAACTAAAAAGCAGAAGAGTTTAGGAGAAGGTAAGTACCTAGTATGACAAGGAAGGTGAAAAACTACCTTCTCATCTCTTTTAATTGTATACTTCTTCACTTAGTTTATGCTTAAGCCAAACTGATTATCCTGATCTCCTGCTGTTTCTTCCTCCTAGCTCTATACTCAAAGAATCTCAATGAAGATGGGATAAATTCCCTCATGTTTCCTATTAAAACTTTCTTCTTTGTCTCACAAAAAGGTGCATTCTTTGCAGGTATAATTTTATTTTATTGTGATAATATGAAAAAGAAACTACAGGTGGAAAGGAGGTTGTACTGGAAAAAGGAAGTAAAGTAAAAGAAATTACATCTCACAAAGGAGGGGGTGGACATTGTGTAAATTTTATTCTCATCAGATTTGTCTCAAGGAGAGAATATCACATATACTTGGTTTTACAGAGAAACTTGTCTCATGTTATAGGAAAGTGAGAGGGAAAAGGTGGGGGGGAGAGAAAGGAGAAAGCTAATAGAAGGGAAAACAGAAGTAGTAGGGGAAAGGTGTAAGAAAAATGGGGAGTTCTAAAAGAGGAGGGCTGTTTGAGAGAGGTGGTGATCAGAAGCAAAATACTGGGGAGGAGGGAAGAGGGAAAGGAAAGAGAAAAGCATAACTTAGGGTAAATAAGATGCCAGGAAATACAGAATTAGTTATTTTAACTGTGAATGTGAATGAGATGAAATCTCTCATAAAATGGAAGCAGATAGCAGATTGGATTAAAAGCCAGAATCCTACAATATGTTGCTTACAAGAAACATATTTAAAGCAGAGTGATACATACAGAGTGAAAGTAAAGAGCTGCAGGAGAATCTGTTATGCTTCAGGTAAAATTAAAAAAAAAAGCAGGGGTATCAATCCTTAGATCAAATAAAAGCAAAGATATACCTAATTAAAAGAGATAAAGAAGGAAAGTATATCTTACAGGTTTTTTATTATTTTTTAAATTAAAGCTTTTTATTTACAAAACATATGCATGGGTAATTTTTCAAGACTGACTCTTGCAAAGTCTTCCGTTCCAAATTATTCCCTCCTTACCCCCACTCCCTCCCCTAGATGGGAGTTAGTCCAATACATGATAAATATGTTAAAATATATGTTAAATCCAATATATGCATACATATTTATAGAATTATCTTGCTGAACAAGAAAAATTGGATCAAAAAGGGGACAAAAAACTGAAAAAGAAAACAAAATACAAGTAAACAACAATAGAAAGAGTGAGAATGCTATGTTCTGGTTCACATTCAAGCTTCCACGGTCCTCTCTTTGGGTGTAGATGGCTCTCTTCATCACTGAACAATTGGAATTGGTTTAAATTATCTCATTGTTGAAGAGAGCCATGTTTATCAGAATTGATCATCTTATAGTCTTGTTGCAGTGTATAATGATCTCCTGGTTCATCTCATTTCACTTAACATCAGTACATGTAAGTCTCTTTAGGTCTCTATGAAATTATCCTGCTGGTAGTAACTATATCTTACTAAAAGGTACCATAGATAATGAAGTAACATCAATACTAAACATATATTCACCAAGTGGTATAGCATCCAAATTCCTGGAGGAGAAGTTAAGAGAGCTACAAGAAGAACTAGACAGCAAAACTGTGATAATGGGGGATCTTAACCTTGCTCTTTCAGAACAAAATAAATAGGAGAAAAGTAAAAAAATAAATGGAATTTTAAAAAACTTATGTAGGATAGACCTTTGGAGAAAATTGAATGGAAACAGAAAAGAGTACACTTTTTTTCTTGGCAGTTCATGAAACTTACAAAATTTTTCTATGTATTAAGTTATAAAAACCTAACAAGTAAGACGGAACTAGCAAATACATTTTTTTCAGATCATGATGCAATAAAAATTACATGCAAAAAAGAGCAAGTGAAAATAGATTTAAAAAATTAATTGGAGGAGCCAAGATGGTGGAGAAGATACAGGCATCATTCTAAGCTTCCTTTCTACCCTAACTATTAATTACAAAATTCAGTCTCAGAAATAGTGCTAGAATGGAGAAATCCACGAATATTGGGAGTACAAGAGATTACCAGCCGAAGATAATCTGGAAGATTGCCAGTAAAGGTTTGTCCTGATCAGTGGGAGCAGGCCAGCACAGGCAGGAAGGCAGAACCAAAGGTTAGCACAGTGAATGGACTAGGGCGTGGGCAGTCTCCATGGGTGGAAAATTTACAGGGAGAACTCTACCATAGGTTGAATGTTCTACTTTAATTGCAAAGCAGTAGATTAGCAGAGAAATTAGAGCCAAAGGTAGAATCTAACGCCAGAATCTAACAGGATCTGGATACACCCAAGCAGCACCAGAAGTGACTCAGCACAGACCATAGCACATCTGTACAGCCCCACTCCACAACACTGGGCTTTTGCCTGGAGCAGTCACACTTCTGATCACTGTAGGGGCTCTGCCCGGGGCAGTCACAAATCTGCACAGTAGAAGGGCTCTGCCTGGGGCAATAGAACTTCCCCAGTGTGGTTGCACTTCCCAGGGCAGAAATACTTCCTGTGCCAGGCTCTTCTCAGAGCAACAGCTGATTGCACAGAGAGGTTCTATTTGGGGCAGTGAAACTTTCACTGCTCAGCCGCTAGTTACAGGGTAGCATCTGATTTGCACAGCAGGGTTCTTCCCAGGGCAGTAGTACTTCCACAGCTCTGGTGCTTCCCAGGGCACTGACACTTCTGGTGTGCTGCTCTTAGCAGCTCATTTGCAGTAAAGCTACTGCCCATATATATCTATCCCTGTTCTGCAGAGGAAGCTGGTAATGTCCTTGCCCTGAAGGCAAACCCCCAAGGGCTTTTAAAAGTGATTAAAATAGCCAAGTGTAGGCTAATCATCGATAGCTTCTATACAGAAAGAGAGCAGGTTTTCAACATTGAGGAGACTTATAGCAGACAGTTTCCAGACAAAACTCCAAAGAGGGATGTAAACTGCTCCCCATCACACAAGGCCCTCCTAGAAGAAATTATAAAAGATCTTACAAGAGAGCTAGAAGAAAAATGGGGAAAGGAAAGAGAAGCTCTGCAAGAGAGTACAGAAAAGGCATATAATTCACTTTAAAAAGTGATAAAATGGAAAAAGAAGACAACTTCCTGAAATGTGAACTGAAAATGGTAAAGAGCTCTCAGGGAGTGCAGGGAAACAGAATTTGTGAATTGGAAGAGATGAAGAACTCCCTGGAAAGTAGAATTTATGAATTGGAAAAAGAAAATAACTCAGTTAAAAACATATTTAGTGAAATGGAAAAAAAAAAAGTTCTATACAGCAAAGCAACTCATTTAAAAACTCATTTGGACATGTAAAGAAAGTAAAAAATGTTAATAAAGAAAATAACTCATTAAAAATCAGAAATGAATAAATAGAAATGAATGATTCATTGAGACATCAAAAATCAGTCAGGCAAAACCAAATAAATGAAAAAATAGAAAAAAATTTTAAATATCTACCTGGAAAAAGAAAAGATCTGGAAAATAGATCTAGGAGAGATAATCTGAGGATCATTGGACTTTCTGAAAATCATGATGAAAAAAAGAGCCTAGACACTATTTTACAGGAAATCATCAAAGAGAACTGCCCAGAGATAATAGAATCAGAATTTAAAATAGGCATTGAAAGAATTCATTGAATACCTTCTGAAAGAGACCCTAAAAGAAAACTCCAAGGAATATTCTGGCTAAATTTCAAAACTATCAGACTAAGGAAAAAATATTACAAGCAGTCAGAAAAAAATAAACAATTCAAATATCGAGGAGCCACACTAAGGATTACTCATGATCTAGCTGCTTCCATATTAAAAGATTGAAGGGCCTGGAATCTGATATTCTGAAAGGCAAAACAATTTGAAATGCAGAAAATAACAAATTACCCAGCTAAGGTGAGCATTTTCTTCCAGGGAAGAAGATGGATATTTAATGAAACAGGTGAATTCCATCTGTTTCTAAGGAAAAATCAAGAGCTAACCAACAACAACAACAACAACAAAAGATCTCCAACTATAGGACTCAAGAGAAGCAGAAAAAGGTAAAATGAACTCTTGAGAACTGTATTTCTGGTATGGACTTGCATAAAGACTGCATGTATTGGTGGACAGTGTCAAGTTAAGTTAAATTCAGTCCATGCCTAATTTCTGCAATACTACTTTCCAGTTTTCCCAGGAGTTTTTGGCAAACAATGAATTCTTATCCTCAAAGTTGGGACCTTTGGGCTTGTCAAACACTAGATTGCTATAGTTATTGACTATTTTGTCCTGTGAACCTAACCTATTCCACTGATCAACTAATCTATTTCTTAGCCAATACCAAATGGTTTTGGTGACCACTGTTTTATAATATAGTTTTAGATCAGGTACAACTAGGCCACATTCATTTTTTTTTTTCATTAATTCCCTTGAAATTCTTGACCTTTTGTTCTTCCATATGAATTTTATTGTTATTTTTTCTGTCATTAAAATAGTTTCTTGGGAGTCTGATTGGTATGGCACTAAATAAATAATTAGTTTAGGGAGTATTGTCATTTTTATTATATTCACTTGGCCTATCCAAGAGCACTTAATATTTTCCCAATTATTTAAATTTGACTTTGTGTGGAAAGTGTTTTGTAATTTTGCTCATATACTTTCTGACTTTCCTTTGGTAGGTAGATTCCCAAATATTTTATGCTATTGACAGTCATTTTGAATGGAATTTCTCTTTGTATTTCTTGCTGTTGGATGTTTTTGGTGATGTATATAAATGCTGAAGATTTATGTGGAATTATTTTGTATCCTTCAACTTTGCTAAAGTTCTGGATTATTTCTAATAGCTTTTAAGTAGAATCTCTGAGGTTCTTTAAGTATACATTCTGCAAAAAGTGATAATTTGGTTTTCTCATTACCTACTCTAATTCCTTTAATCTCTTGTTCAAATCTTATTGCTGAGGCTAGTGTTTCTAATACAATATTGAATAATAATGGTGATGAGGGCAAGCTTGTTTCATTCCTGATCTTACTGGGAATGGTTCCAGTTTATCCCTATTAGCTATGATGTTTACTGACAGTTTAAATATATGCTCCTGGCTATATTATGGAAAAGTCCATCTATTCCTATACTCTCAAGTGTTTTTGTTAGGAATAGATGTAGGATTTTATCAAATGCTTTTTCTGCATCTATTGAGATGATCATATGGTTTTTGCTAATTTGGTTATTGATATAGTCATTTATGCTAATAGTTTTCCTAATGTTGAACCAGTTCTGTATTCCTAGTATAAATGCTTCTTATTTATAGTGTATTATCCTAGGAATGATTTTCTGTAATCTTTTTTGCTAATATTTTATTTAAGATTTTAGCATCAATATTCGTTAGGGAGTTTGGTCTATAATTTTCTTTCTCTGTTTTCAACCTACCTGGTTTAGGTATCAATACCATGTTTGTGTCATGAAAGGAATTTGGTAGAACTCCTTCAGTTGTTATTTTTTTCAAGTAGTTTATATAGCATTGGAGTTAAGACAATTAAGACAATTCTGAGATAGCACTTCAACATTTAGAAACAAAAGAGAGTAGACATATTCAAAATTTATTCAGAAAATAACTAAAAGTGGATATTTACAAAGTGTTTCTGCCTAGTAATATATTGTCATTTAAACTTCTCTCCCCTCTTTTTAAAAGATATAATTACCTAGACCTAATTTGACTCATGGTTGTTAAATATGTACAAACACATCACAATCACTAGCTTTGACAAGCAGGGACACCAGAAAAAAGCAGGGCAGGTGAGGAGAAGGAAATCAAAGTTGATAACTATATGCTAACTAAGCTCAGTTGGTTTTAATCTGTTGCTGTTAGTGCACTTGAAAATGATGGTGTTATGACTCAAAGATTCAGGTATCTTAACTTTGTAATAATTCTGCTATATACACAAGCAGGACATTAAACAGCATGGTGGATATAGTACCTAGCCTGCAATCAGGAAGACTAATTTTCCTGAGTTCTTAGGCCACTCAGTCCTGATTGGAAGCAGTTGGGTTGGCAGATTTGCCTTCTGTAAAAGACAAATTATAAATCACTAGGCTTCCTAGCCACAGTTACTCAGCACTGGCAATCAATCAACAGTACTGCCCCAGCGCGAATTTTGCATTGAGAAGACCTCAAGCCTCCAAAAATGAATAATAAAAAAATACTCTCACCATAGGCTTTTATGGAAAGAGAGAAGAACAGACCTCAAATCATGATGTTCCTAAAGTCAAAGCAACCCCAAAAGAAGACCCAAAGAGAGACATGAGCTGGTCCCAATTTCACAAGGTTCACAAGATCGTAAAAGAGAGTTAGAAGAAAAATGGGGAAATGAAATGAGATCATTACAAGAAAGAATGGAAAAAAATGGGAAAAGAATGCAATGAACAAAATATTTAATTGGTCAACTACAAAAGGAACTAAAAAAGATAAATGAATAAAACAGTACATAAAAAGTTAGAATTGAACAAATTGAAGTGAATGACTCAATAAGACTTCAAGAATCAGTCAAACAGAAGCCAAAAAAGAAAAAAAAATAGAAGAAAATATGAAATATCTTCTAGGAAAAACAATTGACCTGGAAAATAGATCTAGGAAAGATAATCTAAGGATTATTGGGTTTACTGAAAGCCATGATGAAAAAAAAAACCTAGACATTATTTTATAGGAAATCATAAAAGTAAACTTCCCTGATAAATTAGAATCAGAAGGTAAAATAGCCAACAAAAGAATCTGCTGATCACCTACTGAAAAAGACCCCAAAATATAACCCCCAAGAAATATTGTGGCTCCATTTCAGAACTATCGTACCAAGGAAAAGATATTGCAAGCAGCCAGAAAGAAACAATTTAAATACTGAGGAGGCATAATTAGGATTACCCAGAACTTAGTAGCTTCTACCTTAAAGGCTTGAAGGGTCTGGAATTGAATATTATAAAAGCAAAGGAACTGGGATTATAGCCAAGAATAAGCTATCCAGCTAAAATGAGCATTATCTTTCAGGGAAGAAGATGGACATTCAACTCTATAGGTAAATTTCACATATTTCTAATGAAAAGACCAGAACTGAACAAAAAATTTGATCCCCAAACTTAGAACTTAAAAGAATCATAAAAAGGTAAAAGGGAAAGAATTCTTGAGAACTATATTTCTGTTATAGGTATACTTAGAGAATGCAGGCATAATTTGATTTTCTTATGATAATATGAAAAAGAAACTAGAGATGGAAAGGGGAGGTAGGAAGAAGAGGAAAAAGGAGGTAAAATCAGGGAAATTACATCTCATGAAGAGGCAAAGAAAACCAAGTATAATTGAGGGAAAAAAGGGAAGGGGATGAGCATTGTGTGAATTTTACTCTTATTAGATTTGGCTCTAAGAGAGAATATCAGACATATTTGGTATCATAAAGAAACTTGTCTCATAGGGAAGTAGGAGGGAAAGGGGGGAAAAAAGGGGAAAGACTAATAGAAGGGAAAACAGAAGAATTAGGGGAAAGGTATAAAAAAGCGGGAAAAGCTCTAAAAGGGGAGGACTGTTTGAGGGAGGAGGTCATCAAAAACAAAATACTGGGGAGGAGGGAAGGAGGATAGGAAAAAGAAAAGAATAACCTAGGGTAAATAAGATGGCAGCAAATACAGAATTCATTATTTAATTGTAAATGTGAATGGGATGAACTCCCCCATAAAATGGAAGAAGATAGCAGACTGGATGAAAAGTCAGAATCCTACAATATGTTGTTTACTAGAAAGACATTTAAAGAATAGTGGTACATATAGAGTAAAGATAAAGGGCTAGAACAGAATATATTATAATTCAAGTGAGGAGGAAAAAAAGGAGGGGTTGCAATCCTGATCTCAGATCAAGTAAAACTAAAGATAGTTCTAATTAAAAGAGATAAGGAAGGAAACTATATCTTACTAAAAGGTACGTTGAAGTGTCTGAATAGAAGGGAGAGATTCCCCTCTGCTCAGAAACACAGGTCAAATGCAAAAGAATTTTTGAACCCCAAAATCTATGGCAAAAAGGAAATTTTATTGTTCACTAAGAAGAAGCTCTCTTAGTGGGCAAATTCCTAATAAGGAATTTGTCAAAGGTGTATTGGGCAGATCCCTGTTTTATGAGCAAAATATTGGCCTGGGCTGCAAGCTGTCTGAGCTAATCAATAAAGGACTATCAGAAAGAGATCTCCAATTGAATAAAATCATTTTGAAGGCTTTTTTCCCAGAGTCTGGGAATTCCCTGAAAAGGATCTGGGCCATCCCTAAAAGATTCAATGAAGGGTGATTTGACCAAGATCTCCAATTGAATGATGCCACTTAACTTGGGAAGGGCTTGTCTATGAAACTATGCCCTCCCAGGGTTTGGGAGTACCCCCCTCCCCTCAGGTTACATCATTTTTCCCAAAGAGATCTTAGTTTACATCAGTCCCATGGATAATGAAGCAATATCAATACCAAACATATATGTACCAAGTGGTATAGCATGGAAATTTCAAGAGGAAAAGTTAAGAAAGCAAGAAAAAATAGACAGCAAAATTATACTAGGGAGGATCTCAACTTTTCAATTTCAGAAAATATAAACTGAATGGAAAATAAATAAGAAAGAAGATAAGGAGGTAAATAAAGTGTTAGAAAAATTAGATCTTTGATACTGGGAAATGAATGTAAACTGTTTGCATTTTTGTTTTTCTCCCCAGGTTATTTTTACCTTTTGAATCCAATTCTTCCTGTGCAACAAGAGAACTGTTTGGTTCCTGCACATATATATTGTATCTAGGATACACTGTGACATATTTAACTTGTATAGGACTGCTTACCATCTGGGGGAGGGGGTGAAGGGAGGGAGGGGAAAAATCAGAACAGAAGTGAGTACAAGGGATAATGTTGTAAAAAAAATTATCCAGGCATGGACTCTGTCAATAAAAAGTAATAATAAATAAAAATTTAAAAAAGAATGCTAAAAATAGTGAAGGGACCAATTTTATCTTACATGTAAAAAAAAAAGAAAAAGAAAAATTAGATCTTTGGAGAAAATTAAATGAAGATAGAAAGGAGTTTACTTTTTTCTCAGTGCTCATGGAACTTATACAAAAATTGACCCTGTATTAGCACATAAAAACCTCAAAATCAAAATCAGAACAGCAGAAATTGTAAATGCATTTTTTTCAGTCCATGATGCAATAAAAATCACAAGCAATATAAGGCCAGGAGAAAATAGATCAAAAAGTAATTGGAAATTAAATAATCTCATCTTACAGAATGAATCGGTGAAACAGCAAATCATAGACACAGTAAATAATTTCAATAGAATGAAATATTGAGACAACATACCAAAATTTGTGGCATGCAGCCAAAGTGGTAATAATTTTTTACTCTAAATGCTTACTAGCATTAAAATAAAGAAAGAGCAAATCAATGGATTGGATTTGCAAATAAAAAAGCTAGAAAAAGAACAAATTAAAAGCAACCAATATAATAACAAAATTGAAATTCTAAAAATAAAAGGAGAGATTAATAAAATTGAAAGTTAAAAAACACTATTGAATTAATAGATAGAACTAAAAGTTGGTTTTAAGAAAAAAAACAAAATAAATAAATCTTTAGTTAATGTGATTAGAAAAAAGAAAGGAAAAGTAAATTGCTAGTCTCAAAAATGAACAGTGAACTTTCAACCATTAAAGAGGAAATTAAAACAAAAATTATGAGTTGTTTTGCCCAACTTTATGCCAATAAATTTGATAACCTGAGTGAAATGGAGAAATAGGAAATTGCTTACATAGTCCCATTTTAGAAACAAAGACAGAATCAGCTATTAATGAGCTCCCTAAGAAAAAATTCCCAGGACCAGATGCATTTACATGTCAATTCTACCAAACACTTATAGAACAATTAACTCCAATACTATATAAACTATTTGAAAAAATAGGGAATGAAGGACTCTTACCAAATTCCTTTTATGACACAGATAGGGTACTGACACCTAAACTAGGTAGAACAAAAACAGAGAAGGAAAATTATAGATCAATCTCCCTAAAGAATATTGATACAAAAATCTTAAATAAAATATTAGCAAAGAAATTACAGAAAAGTATATCCTGGATAATATACCATGAACAACTAGGATTTATACCAAGAATGCAGGGCTGGTTCAATTTTAGGAAAACTATGAGCATAATTGACTATATTAGCAAACAAATTAACAAAAAATATATGATTATTTCAATAGATGCAGAAAAAAGTATTTCATGAAATCCAACATCCATTCCTATTAAAACACTAGAGAGCATAGGAATAAATAGACTTTTCCTTAAAATAGTAGTATCTATTTAAAACCATCAGCAAGCTTCACATGTAATGGTTATGAATTGGAACCATTTCCAATAAAATCAGGGACGAAAGAAGGTTGCCCACTATCACTATTACTATTCAATATTGTATTAGAAATGCTAGCTTTATCAAAAAGAGAATAAAAAGAGATTAAAGGAATTAGAGGAGGTAATGAGGAAACCAAATTATCACTCTTTGCAGATGATATGATGGTATACTTAGAGAATCCTAGAGAATTAACTAAACAACTATTAGAAATAATCAACAACTTTAGCAAAGTTTCAGAATACAAAATAAATCCACATAAATCATCAACATTTTTATACATCACTAACAAAATCCAACTGCAAAAGATACAAAAAGAAATTCTATTTAAAATAGATGTCAATAGTACAAAACATTTGGGAATCCATCTGCCAAGGAAAAGTCTATTGTTTTATTAAAAAAAATTGATGAAACTGATTTCAGAGAGGCCTGGACAGCTTTACATGACCTGATGCTAAGTAAAATGAGCAGAACCAGTTTATTATATACAACAATAACAAGATTAAATGATGATCAACTCTGATGCACATGACTCTTTTCAACAATATGATCATTCAGGATAATTATAAATGATCTTGTGAGGAAAAGAGCCATCTATACTCAGAGAGAGCACTATGGGAGCCTAGTATGGAACACAACATAGTATTTTCATTCTTTTTGTTGTTGTTTACTTGCATTTTATTTTCTTTCTCATTTTTTTCCTTTTTGAATTAATTTTTCTTGTGCAACATGATAACTGTATAAATATGTATACATATATTGCATTTACATATATTTTTTCAGTGTTTAACTTAAATTGGATTATTTGCCATCTAGGGGAGGAGGTAGGGGGAAGGAAGGGAAAATTTGGAACACAAGGTTTTGCAAGGGTTAATGTTGAAAAAGTTTCCATGCATTTGTTTTGGAAATAAAAAGCTTTCATAATAATAATAAAAAAATAGATTACAAGAAGGAATAATGTCTTTTCTTGTTGGTTGCCATAACTTTTTCTTCAGTAAATAGGTACTTCTTATTCATCTTCATACAGATTGGAAGAATAATGTATCCATTTCCTCCAGATTAAAAAAGGGAAATGATTGAGTCACTTGAAAATTTAACAGCTATTTTTCTTTTTGTGGAAACAGACAGAAAAATATAAAGTCAGGAACAGAAAAAGTGACGGAGATGAAAATTCTGCCAGTTTATATCTGTATAAATCCCATGTTATTATTCCACTTTATGAGCTCATTCTTTTTATTCCTTTTGACCAGTTGGATTATACTACACTTCTGTGCTATCTGGTTCTCTCTCTTTCTTCATTCATCTTGAAGCAAAACTTTATTCACCACCTCCAGATTTTCTTACTGCTTCTGATACTGCTACTTTCCCTCCTCTTGTGCCTGCTCCTGCCCCTGCTCTTTCTCCTTCTTTTCCCCCTCCTCTTCCTCTTCTCCTTGTTTTCTTGCAGCTGCTGTTGCTACTACTAAACTTTCAATTAGTAATACTATTGTTACTCATATACTTTATACTATTAATTAATACTAATGCTCCTGCTATTGCTATATTTTATATGCTTCTTTGAAATTTGAAAAATTGCTTTACATATATCATTTCTCTTTCATATACCACATTATTTGCTTTCCTTCTGACTTATGTATCACAATCTTCTGGGAACCATGTGCCTATTTCATTGCTTATTAACACAGGAGTTTGAAACTCAGGTCCCAATGACACTCTAAAATGTTCTAAGAGAATTCTTTGGTTTTATACCTAAAAAGCAAATAGCTCCAAAGACTCTATTGATGATTTTGTTTTTGATATTCAACTATTAACTAGTAGGTATTAACTGAGTATTAACTGAGAGCTAAGAACTTCAATAATATGCCAGTAAAAGATTTTTCCCTCTTCTCAACATTATATTGTGTTTTTTCTAAATAGAGTATGTACTTCTAAAATCATATTTTACATGTCATCCCACCAAAAGTTAGTGTATCTTTGTTATAATGGATTGGGATCTCTAGTTCATCTTTTGTATTATTCATATTTTGTGAATTTATGTAGATTTTGGAGTCCAATTTATTTTTGTTTTTCAGAGTTTTTTCTGAGACCTACAATATCCTGTGAATATTCTGCCCTCTCTAATTCTTTTCTCTGTGTTGTACTGGAAGCATTTTTTATTGCCTAACATGGCAGGAAGGAATGGACACTTTTCTCGATCCTCCATTTATAGTTGAACGACTTCTCTAGAAAAAAATATTCAATAAATATTATTAAAAGAATAGTAAATCAGAAGATGTTAAAATTGTAGTTCTGCTAATTATAAATATATGTGATACAGGTGAAATCACTTAAATTTGATGAACCTCATTTACTTGATTGGTGAAATAAGGAGTTTAAATTAGCTACTAACATGCTAGCTTTAAACAACTTTCAACTTTAAATTGTGGATTCTTAGGTGTACCTCATTTCTGGTAAAGAATCCATCAATCTTAACTTTCAAGACACAATACATATATCATCATATTAACTAGTTGTTTACTTCCCCAAATTGACTTGCAATTTTTATCAGTGTTAAAACTGTTCTTTGTGACTCTAAATTTTTCATCTACCTGTTTAAAATTTTATAATCCTTTTTATATGTAATATTTTAATTTTCCACAGTTACACATGAACTTTTTTTTACATTTGTTTTTAAATTTTGGAGTTCCAGATTTTTATTCCTTCTTCTCCACCCCCACCCCTTTAAGAAGACACATGTAAAGTTATGCAAAACATTTTTATTAAAAGTCACCCTGTGAAAGAAAATATAGATCTCCTCACTACCACCATCATCATCATCACAACAACATACTCCTGAGGGGGGGGGGTGGAGTTTAAAAAAAAGAATGTTTTTCAATTTGTATTGACACAATTAGTTCTTTCTCCGGGTATGAATAAAAAGTTTCATCATAAGAGTTTCAGAATAATTATAGCTCATTGTATTGCTTAAAAATAGCAACGTCATCTATAACTGATCATCCCAAAACATTGCAAATATTTTCTACACAGTGTATTTTCCTGTGATTGAGTTCATGGAGGACTTTTCAAGTTTCTTTTTTCTGATAGCATTTTGTTCATCATTCCTTGCAGAATAATAATATTTCATACCACACCTTAGTCAGCCATTCCTCACTTGATAAGCACATCCTCATTTTCCAATTTTTTTTTGCTCAGAGAAAAGAATTGATATACATACACACACATACACATACATACATACATACATATATACTTATAGTTTGTTTTTTTGTTTACATATAGGTTCTTTTGAAAAAAAATCTCTTTTAGAATTCATGCTTAGTAATGGTATTCTTAGATCAAAGAATATGCATGGTTTTATGGCCCTTTGGGCATAGTTCATATCTTTAGATCATTTATCAACTGGGTAATCTCTCTCTTGGTCTTTCTTTCTTTAAATAAATTTAAGTCAGTTTGCTACACATTTCAGAAATGAAGGGAGGATTCTGGGAAGATGGCACATTAAGTTGGTGAATTTCAAGCTGTCCTGATTTTGCCCACAAATGGAACAAATTTGCACTTCAGGATGCATATAGACTGGTGAATAATCAAGAAGACTTGAGACAGAACAAGGGTTCCCCTGATACAACTCAAAAAGAACTGAAGAAAGACCATGAGGGATATTAACCTGGCTGAAGTACAAATACTTCTGGTCTACCTCTGTAGAAATACTAAGGGGTAACCCTTGGGGGTATCTGGGTAAGGTTGGAACCTCAGCAAAAGCTATAGAGACTTTATCCTACCAGACTGCTTGTTGAGTACTGGTCAGAATACAAGAGGACTGAGTGAAACTCAGCTGTTTAGGAATGCCAGGCCCAGCTATACTGCTGAGATGCTACCCTAGGCAAGAAGGAACCAGCACCTGTTGGTTGCAGATGCAATGGGATAGGGAGGCTGCTGGCTGTGAGCACTTGTAGTAAGGTGGAGCTCTTGGTTTGGGGTTCCTGGACAGAGTAGGGATGTGAAGGGAAACTTGAGGCACCATCCCCCATCCCACAAAAAGAAGTGATTACACTAAAACCTCTTATTTGAAAAAAATGAATCAACAAAGAATAAAGAAGCCCATCATTGAAACATATTATAGGAACAAGGAGTTCATATTCAGAGGAGGATACTTTAGTAAAAAAAAAGTTTCTATCCCAAAGAATAAGACAAAATAGTTCCTAGCCCAGAAAGAACATATGGAACTCAAAAAAGAATTGAAAAATCAAATGGGAAATACTGAGGGAAAAAATTTTAAATATGATAAAAACCATCAAAGAATAATAATAAAATATGAAAAAAGGTAACCGACTAGAAAAAGAGGTACAGAATCTAAAAGATGAAAATAATTTTTTGAAAATTAGAATTGGACAAGGGAAAGCCAGTGACACTATGAAAGACAAAGAAATAACAAAAGAGATTATAAACAATGAGAAAAGAATGTGAAACAAGAAAAATGAGAGATTTAGAGAACAGATCTAGAAGTGAAAACATAAAAATAATTGGACTGCCAGAAAGTTGTGACCAAAAAGACAAGCTTTATACAATAATGCAAGAAAAATACAAGAAAATTGTCCTGCAGTGATAGAATATGAGAGGAAAGTAGAAAGAGAAAAAATTCACCAATCACCATCTCAAAGAGATCCTTTGTGGAAAACACACAGAATATTGCCAAGTTTTGAAACCCCAGATCAAAGAGAGAATTTTGCAATAAACAAGGGAGAAAAAGACAATTCAAATATGTTGGAGCTACAAGTAGAATTGTACAAGACTTGTCAGTAGCTACAATAAAGATTGTAAACCCTGGAATTCCTTATACTGACAATTAAAGGAACTAGGCCTGTGGCCAAAAATATCATATTCAGCAAAATTATCTATAATTTTGAATGAGGAAAAAAATGGACGTAGAACAAACTTGCAGATTTTCAGGATTTCTATCAAACAAAGGCAAACATCAGAAAATTTAACATATAAAAACCAATATCAAAGATCAGTTTTAAGAAACTCAACAGGGACAAACTGTTTAAACATGGACAAATTGTTAATTTTTTTTACATGGGAAATATGTAGTATATCTTTAAGATTTACATCAATAGTAGGATAGCTCAAAAGAAAGACTAGCAGAATTAAGATAAAAATAGTAATTGTGTTATACAAGTGAGATGCAGAGGAAGAATAGACACATATTAGAGGGGAAAGGAGGGCTTGTAGTCCTGAAAACCTACTCATATCAAGAATGGGTTCAATAGGCAATGCTACATATATACTATGAAGGGTATAAAACCCTCCAAAATCTATGAAGAAATAAGGGGGAGATGGGCAGATGGGGAAGTAAAGGATGAAAGAAGACAAGGAAGGGATCCTTGGATAGAAGGAGGATAAGTAATAACAAAGTAAGTTGTAGAGCACAATTTAATTAGTCAGCAGGAATAGGAAAGACATGCATATGTGTGTGTGGGTGTAGGTGTGTGTGTGGGGGGTGTATGTATGTGAAGTTATATATCTACATGTGCATATATAAATATATCTTTTCTTAACTGTAACTTTCTTGGACATTGGGGGATGAAAGGGGAAAAAAGAATAGAGTAAATAAAGTGCACAGCAGAGAACAAAGAACAATTTACAAGGCAGTAAAGAAAAAATGGAAATTTATAATTTCTTCTACTAATAAATATATATTTTCTTAATCTCGTAATTTGTTGTTATATAATTTGAATCCTCCTTGATGTCCCTCTGGGTATATGACAGTTTTCTTTTGTTTTGCTTTATTTTGTTTTGTATTTTTCTGTTTTTCTTACTCTTTTTTTTTTCAAATAAAATATTTTTAAAAGAGAGAAATGTGGTCTTTATCAGAGAAACTTGCTACAAAATTATTTTTCTAAACATGTCCTCTTTTCTATACCCTCCCCTATTTCACTATACTCATCCCTTCTTACTTTCCTATAGAGTGAGATAGATTTTTATGAGTGTATATGTTATTTCCATTTTGAACCAAATCAAATGAGCATAATATTGAAAAAGTTCTTGAGTTACACATTTCATCATCCCCTATAAGAATGTGAACAGATAAACATTGTTAAGCTTCTTATTATATCCCTATCTTGATTACTTCCTTTTGCTTCTCCTAAGTCCTATATTTGTTGATCAATTTTCTATTCAACTCTGGTCTTTTCATTATAACTGCTTGAAAGTCTTCTATTTCACTGAATATATATCTTTTCCCCTGAAGAATTATATAAAGTTTTATTTGGTGGATGATTCTTGCTTGTAGTGCTAGCTTCATTTCTCTCCAGAATATTGTATTCTAAGCATTCCAGTCCTTTAATATGGATGCTACTGAACAATTTATTATCTGACTGTGGCTGCACTATACACATGAATTAATTTTGGGGGGGATGCTTGTGATAATTTCTCCCTGATCAGGGAGTTCCAGAATTTGGCTATAATATTCCTGGGAGTTTTCAGGATCTTTATTTTTAAGTGATGATGTATTCTATTAATTTCTATTTTACCATCTGGTTCTATAATATCTGGAAAGTCTCCCATGATAATTTCTGAACGATGATGCCTAGACACTTTTATTTGATCATAGTTTTCAGATAGACAAATAATGTTAAAGTTATTTCTCCTGGATTTATTTTCCATGTCAGTGGTTTTCCCAATGAGATATTTCATATTGTTTTCTAATTTTTCAATCCTTTTCATTTTATTTTGTTTTTTATTATTTATTATAAAATTCTTAACTTTTATTTTCTCTATCCTAATTTTAAAGTAACTATTTTCCTTAGTAAGCATTTGAACCTCTATTCCTATTTGGCCAATTTTGTTTTTAAAGGCATTCTTCATTTGAATAACTTTTTGTGTGTGTGTGTGTGTGTGTGTGTTTTTTTTTTTTTTTTTTTTTGGTACCACTGTCAATTACCTTCCCAATTTTTCCTCTACTTCTTTTGCTTGATTTTCAAAATCTCTTTTGACTTCTTCCATCTCATGAAACCAATTCTTATTTTTCTTGGAGGCTTTGGATGTAGAAGCTTTGATTTTGTTATCATGTTTGAAATTATCATCCTTTGTTTTTTAATCTTCCTTGTCACCATAGTAACTTTCTATTATAATCATAATCTTTTGCTATTTTATGCTCATTTCTCCAAATTATTATTTGGCTTTTAATTCTTTGTTAAAATAGGACTTTGTCATAATTTCTATTTCATACATATATGATGATAGCAATTTTACTGATATGTTATTATCTTGGATGTATCCAAGTGAGTAATTATGCTCACAGATGATACAGGCTTCAACATTATTGTATTTTCTTCCTAACACAAATCAAGTTTTCTTTATTTTTTATTTAAAGCTTTTTATTTTCAAAAAAATAGGGCTTTGCTTAAAGGGAGAAAGGTATACTGTGCCAAGCTTCAGGGATGTTTTCAGATATGCTTCCAAATTATTTCCAGGTTCCTTCTGTTGGCACACCATTCATATTCATAAGAAACACTAAAACTGAGTATTAGTTATCAGCTGTGACTCATGTGGTTCTTCATCACATTTCCAATATACAATCCAGGAAAAAAAGGAAACCTCTGCACACATCACATGTCTTTCAAATTGGATGCTTTGATATTCCCTGCAAAGACTCACTAGATATTACTCCTCATCTCTCCATTCTTTTTTCCTTCTGACTTCAATCCAGCCTCTTTGAGAACAAAAATATATTTCCTTATCAGAGTATTTAGGGCTCCTCTCTATGTAAAGTTTTTCATATCTTTTATGTATATATAAATAGTAAATGTTCATACATTTTTCCTTCTTCTTTATCCCATATTCCTTCCAAATCCTTTTACCTTGCCTCTTAAATTTTTCTTTTTCCTTTCATTGCCATTTTCTCCCTCCTCCCTTTTGTCAAAGTGTATTTATTATCCTCAATAACTTGGAGAATGATGACATTATTGCTGTAGTGAATGCAACTGCTTCATTAGAATGTAAGCTCCTTGAGGGCAGGGACTTTTTTTTTTTAATTAATCAAGCACTTGGCATAATGCTTGCCACATAATAAATACTTAATGTTTGTTAACTGACTAGATTATAAAGACCTCAATAATTACACTATTATGGTAGTAACTTCTCTTCTTGAACAAACAAGTTTCAAGGAGTCAATGTTCTCATTTTCTTTTTACTTTCCTCTCCTTAAAACTGGAAGAAAGCAGACACCAGAGGTTTGGAATTAATTGTTTGGTTAACTATTTACACTTTAGTATAAATAGATCAATTCCCTTACTATTTCCATTATTTCCATCCTAATCATTTTATCATAAGCCAGTACTCCATGAGGAAACCCTGGATAAATATGTATGCCTATTTTATTATCTTTTGAAGATAACAAGTTTTTACTAACAAACTGGGTAGGAGTAAATGAGGGGAAATGGTCCAGTCATGACAAAATCAGGAGAGAATGGATATATTAGAAAGAACAATGGAGTCAAAATCAAATGGGTTCAAATTTCGAATTGCTCTTTCCTACTTGAACCTTGGGCAGTCTTTTCTAAGCTGCAGATAATTTCTTCATCTGCAAACCAAGGACCTCAGGTGTCTTCTAAAATAAATTCTAGTTCTCCATCTATATTTGATGATTACTATGATATGTATTAATTTTAAATTACTGGTTATATGTATTTTTCCTATACTCAAATTAAAGTAAAATTAAGTTTTATTAAATAGTCTAAAGTTTTGGGGATTTGTAAAAGAGGATTTTTTGTTTGTTTTATTTTTTAGTGTGTGTGAGAGAGACAAATATCTACATATTTCGAGACAGCAACCATGTCTGACTGAGTACTTAACATTTAGCTTCTCTGGTTTCCTTACTTTTCAATCATACATAAGACAGAAATTTGTTTCATCATCTTTTCTCTAGAACTGAGAATGGAATCTGACCTATTTTATCTATGTAGAGAATATGAGGAGTGTATTGTGCTTGTGTAGCAGGCTAGAATTGTGTTTATTGTACTGCTTTGAATATTTCTGGTCCAGAGTGAAAATTCTGTTTGAATTACGTTCTTGATTGCTATCCCAAGCTATATATCTAAAGTGTAACTGCTTGTTCTGCAATAAATCTACATACTAAATAGTGAATAAATTAATTCATCAATAACAAAACAGAGTTCAGAGAAAGTATACATATGAAAACGTATACCAGATTATTATTATTATTGAGGCATTATTAAATGTCTCAATGAGAATGAGTTGTTCTCAGCTCAAGAGAGACAGAATGATTAAGACAGACAGAAAACAAAGAGACACATAGAGACAGAAAGAGAGAGAGAGAGAGACAAAGAGAGAGAGAGAGAGGAGGGAGGGAGGGAGGGAGGGAGAGAAGGAAGGAAAGGGAAAGGGAGAGGGAGAGGGAGATAATAATGAAAGGGGAAATTTTTCCTAAGTTTCTAAAGTATTAATATAGGGATAAGGACATGATAAGGGTTATATGTATGCTTCTTCCCAGAGTCTTTCCCTTCAGGAGCATAAGGAGAATTTGAAATTGCGTCTACCCTCTCAAAGTCAAAAGCCAGAAGATTAGGATTTTTCTCCTCTTAGGCTCTTATGTAGACACTGAGCATTGAGCAATCTCCAGCAATGAGAATAGCAATGACAATAGTCCCTTTGAGCCAAGTGCTACATATAAATAACTTTTACACATAAACAGTTTAAATAAATGCTTTTGACAAAACTAATGATTTCACAGGTATAGGGAACTCTCAGTAAGAGGAGTCATCATAACTAAGAAGATTGTTATTTTCTTAAATGCAATTATCTTAAGAAACTGAGAGATCAAATGATTTGTTCATAATCTCCACAGAAATTATTTGTCAGAGACAGGACTTTCTTCTTCCTGATTCTAAAACTTTGCTCTCCAATCACTGTATCATGTTGCTTCTCTACATATTAAATATATTACTAAGGCTGAGTAATATTTCTGAAACATCATTCTTAAAAGTAATTCCCAAGCAGTAGTTTTACTATTAATTAATCCATTGATTGATAGAAGAAATGATTACAGGAAGTTACCATCAAATTAATAGCACTTTAAAATATATTTCTGTAATGGGCTGAGGTTTGAGTTGATGCACTGAGGTCCCAAGTATGTGAGGCTAAATATTAATTGGGCTATACTCTATTAATATACATGATTGGATAAAGAATGGTCCCTGCCTACTCTCCGTGCAAGTCCTGATGTGTTGTATAGGAAATGACGATTTTGGGGGGTGGAGGCAGAGAGAGAGAGAGGAAGAGAAGCTGGGGGAGATAGGGCCTGGGTTCGAGACTCTGAGCTGCTGGTTGTGTGGCTGCTGGTCGAGCTAGCTTCTTGACTCAGCTGCACACATTGCTATCGCCGATTCTCTTCCATCTCCGATCCTTCTTCACTGAGAATAAAGACTGACGATTTTCCCCTAACCTGAATTCCTGACTCCGGCTGATTTAAAAATACACGATCTTCACATTTGGCGCCCAACGGTGGGAACCAAGGACTGAAGAAGTCTCCGGTGACCAGGAACTTGGGTGAGTATTGTTAATAGACAAATAAGGAACTTATTTTCTTAAAAACTAAACAGTAATCTTTTTTTTTTGGCTAAAATGGGACAAATGCTAGCTAAAGACTCTCCATCCCCGCCCCCAACCCCACCCAAGAGTGGTGCTATAGAAAGCATGCTTAAGCTGATAGAAATACATGGGTTACTTATAACTTGGGAACAGATAGGGAGATTTGTGGGTATATTAAACTGCATCTCCCCTTGGTTTGTAGAGGAGGAGCAGATCTCTCGAGATAACTGGTCCCAGGTTGGACAAGAGATGTCCATGCATTTCAGAGAATGTGGTCCTCATTCAATTTCCATCGAGGCATTTTATTTATACAATATATTTCAGTTAGCACTAAGAAACCCTATCCCTAGAAGAAAGAAAAAACCTGTGGCTCCTTCTACTCCTTCTCAAATTAGCCATGATATTAAGGAGGAAGACAATGAAGAGATTAATGCCCCACAGGGCATGGAGACTTAAGTGAGCAAGGGTGTGGTGACCTTCCCCCTCAGGAGGCAGCTTCAACTCCACCCCAGGAGCAAGTGATTGACTCTCCTCCACCAACTCCACCCTCCGGGATGGAGGGAGGAGGGGCAGTGGGGGGGGCAGTGACAGCACCAGCACCTCCCCCCCAGCATCCCCAGTATCCAATCATGAGCAGACTGCAAGAGGGCTTAATGAAGGCCAAAGAAAAGGGTGTGGACATCGGGAGCTTCAGCCACTTATCTGTCCTGTAATTTCCCAGTCTAATGCCTCAGGTCAACAAAGTCGAAGATACGCCCCTTTTAACATAGAAATCATTAAAGATCTTAAAAAGGCTTGCACTCTCTATGGGGCTACATCAGCTTATGTTAAGATGCTGTTACAGAATTTGGCTTTCGAAATCTTGACTCCTGATGACTGGAAATCTATAGCAAGGGTATGCCTAGAACCTGGACAAAATTACATGTGGCTTTCTGAATATAGTGAGTTCTGTAGGATACAAGCCCAACAAAATAGTCAAAATGCTGTTCATGCTGAGATCACCTATGACCTACTACAAGGTACAGGTCCATATGCAGACGTCACAGCACAGATTAATTATTCAGTAGCATCATATGAGCAAATTGCTGCTAAAGCTATCAAAACGTGGGCTTCGATTCACAATAAAAATGACAAAGGTGAGGCCTTCACAAAAATAATGCAAGGGCCAGATGAGCCCTTTGCTGACTTTGTGGGATGTTTGCAGACTGCTATCATAAGAACTAATGGGGAAAATCCATCAACAGATGTTTTAATAAGGCAACTTGCTAAGGAAAATGCTAATGAGGTGTGCAGAAGGATTATACTAGGACTGCACAAGGATGCTCCTTTAGAGGAGTTCATAAGATGCCGGCCACAGTGGGTACAAATGCCTTTTATAGCCAGACTATGATGCAGACTCCAAGATCCCAACATGGTAGACAGGGTCCCTTCCGGCAAGGGACTTTTAGAGAAACGTCAATGCTTTCAGTGTGGTAAAGTAGGGCATCTGAAAGCTCAATGTTGGTATAGAGAGGTGAGAAAACAGGTTGGGAGAACAAGACCCAGTATCCCATGTCCAAATGCAACAGAGGCTTCCATTGGCCTCAGAATGTAGACAGGTTCAGGGAAACGGGATGAGGGGCCCACCCCAGGGCCCCAGGCAAAAAACACTTGGACAGATGGCAGCCAATGGTGCACCCAGAGAGTGCCTAGACAGCCAATACCCCAATATGACCAATCAGGCCAGGAAGCCATATGATGGCAGAAAGGATTACACAATCAATCAGCCAGGAAGCAACCTGATAGAAGAAAGGATTGCAATTAGAGAATAGAGTTGTATGCAGCTGAGACCACTGAGATACCCCCTGAGGTGAAATCTGTTCCTCCCCAGCCTATGGATCCCTTGCCTCCAGGCACAGTAGGTTGACCATTTTACCTCCTGAGAGTACGTACAAAACAGTGTCCATCCACATACTGATGTGGGAAACTGGGAATGTGTAGATAATATCCAGTCACCAATAAGGAGACAATGGTGACTTATCACCCAGGAGAAATAGTAATCAGGTTTACTCATACAAAATCCTTAATAAGCAGCCTGGTGATAGTCACCCAGATTCTGATTCCAGATCAAAATCCAGCAATTTACTGGATAGCAGCTGTAACAACTGGACCGACCTATGCTCACAATCTATATAAATGGCCTTCCATTGGAAGGATTGGTAGACACTGGTGCAGATCAGACGGTCATTAGAGGGCCAGCTGGCCCAGTCACTGCCAAAAGATTAAAGCAGACACCTACATGTCTGGTGGAAGTATCAATAGCAGAGTTAGTGCTGCCCTATGAGATGGACTTTTGAAGGCAAAACAAGAGTTTTTACTCCTTTATAGTTGAAAAAAATCCCATCAACTTGGGGAAGAGACATTTTACAGCAATTAGGGTTAAAAATAAGTCCTTCAGTTTTTAAGCAGGGCTGCTGTTGAAGGCCTCCAACACTTTCACCTGTTCCCTATCCAATGGAAAACTGATACACCAGTGTGGATAGAGCAGTGGCCCTTAAGTAAAGATAAAATTCAGGCCTTATTAGATATAGTACAGGAGCAGCTTGACCAAGGACACTTTAAAACCTTCTTAAGTCCTTGGAATTCCCAGTGTTTGTTGTGAAAAGAAATCTGAAAATGAAGGATGTTAACGGATTTAAGAAAAGTGAATGAACAGATGGAAACTAGGGAACTCTTCAGCCTGGACTTCCATCTCCTACTCAGTTGCCTAGAGAATGGCCTCTTTGGGTCATAGATATTAGGATTGTTTCTATTCTATCCCTCTGGATAAGAAGGATATGAAAGATTTGCCTTTTCAGTGCCCAGGTTAACTTAGCTGAGCCTTATAAAAGATATGAATGGACAGTTTGCACAGGAATGAAAAACAGCCCTACTATGTATCAAATGTATATTGTTGCTGCTCTTGTCTAGTAAGAAAAAGCATTCCAAAAGTTATGCTATTACATTACATGGATGACATTTTGGGATGTACCTGAGGAACAAATGTTAGAGGATGTCTACAAAAGACCATAGAAACACTAAAGAATTACAAATTATACATAGCACCAAAAAATTCAAAGACATGTCCTTTTCAATATTTAGGATATGAAGTATACCCTAAAGTGCTTAAGTTCAAAAACTCTCCTTAAGAACAGAAAAGCTAAACACATTGAATGATTTTCAGAAATTGATAGGAGATATCTAATGGATCGACCAGTGTTAGGTTTGACTACCTACAGTTACAAACCGTTATATGACATTTTAAGGGGAGACGTGCTTTAAATTCACCACGCCAGCTTACAAAAAGAAGCTGAAGAGGCTTTGAGAGAAGTTGAACTGCTTTATCCAATGTGGTTGAAAGAGTCACTCAAAACCCTTTGAATATCAGTTTTGCCACCAAGAGAACACCACAGCAGTCCTTCATCAAGGACACAGTGTGATAGGTGGGTGAACCTCCCAGCACAACCAGAACAAAGCCTTAACACCTTACCCAGTGCTTGTGGCTAGAATTTTATTAAAGGCCACTAAGCGAGCAGTAAATTATCTGGGACAAACCTGACAAGATATAACACCTTTTATACCAATACAAAATTAATGTTGTTGTGAGACCATCCCAGAGTAAATTTTATTAGCCATGTTCCAAATTTTTACATGGGTCTCCATTAAAGATAACTAGACTATTACATAATTGGCAATGGATTCTTGAAGAAAAAGTTTCTAAAGTTCCTCTTAAAGGACCAACTATCTTCAGGATGCATCCAAACATAATATTTGTGCTGTGTAATTTCATGATCTAACTATAAAGAGAGTAGTCAGAACTCCTTTTCAGTCCACTCAGCAGAATGAATTGTACACGATCATTCTAGCCTTACTTATTATCCAGGAGACATAATTAATATCTGATTCGGCCTATTCAGTAGGTGTGGTAAAAGAATGGCCATACCAAATAAAATTTGTAGCCTCTAATATTATCAACTCTTTAAGAAACTTCAAGAGCAAGTAGAAAGCATCCAGGTAAGATCTATATATTACATGTTCACTCATAGTGGACTTCAGTCCAATATTTGATGGCAATTCAAAGGCAGATAGCCTTCTAACTATGTTGTCAATACCCTTTAGTTAAGAAGCTCAAGCATCTCATTCTAAATATCATCAGGCTGCCGAGCTTTACGTTTACAATTGAATAACAAGAGAGGAAGCTAGGAGCATAGTAAAGCCTTATGTTGCCTTCCTTCCACGCTCCTACACTGCCTCAGGAAGAACCCCTCGTGGTTTGAGACCCAATGAAATCTGGCAAATGGATGTGACCCATTATAAATCTTTTGGTCGTCTGTCTTTCATCCATGTTGTGGTAGACACCTTTTCGGGATTCACTTTTGCAATGCCAGCAGCAAGAGACAGCCCAAGTGGTCACTGAATTCCTCACACAAGCATTTGCCATTATGGGTTGCCAAAGCAATAAAAACAGACAATGGTCCTCTTATACTTCAAACCATTTTGCACACTTTTTGTGCACAGTATAAGATTTACACACCACGGGCATACCTTTTAATCCTCAAGGACAGTCAATAGTGGAGAGGAGAAACAGAGATATTAAGATGCTCCTCCAAAAACAAAAGAAAGGGGGAGCCACAGGTAACCCTAGAGAACTTCTAAATCTAGCTCTTTATACTATTAACTTTTTGATTTTTGACAAAGATGCACTAGTCTGGCAGACAGGTTTTATAACCCACAGAAGGTCAGTGTCCATGCGAACAGCTCACTATCTTTAGATAATCGCCAGGTGGTGGGAGACCCAGAAAGTGGTGAATGGAAAGGACCAGATAGGCTAACTGTTGGGAGAGGGTTTGCTTGTATCTCTACAGGTGGAGAAGGAATCAGATGGGTGCCAACGAGCCATATTCGCCTTGTCCATCGCAGAGAGACGGAGCAGACCCTTGAAACAAAGGAGAAGACCCAAGAAATATCGGGTGGTTCTGTTGCTGATTGTGCTCACCATTGAAAGAGCGTGGCACAGGATAGTTTACCTCTCAGACCTGTGGAAGGGGAAGGTCTTTATGACCAAAGGAGAACTAGAGATCATTACTGATCACAAAATAGAAAATTTCGATTATACCAAATTGAAAAGTTTTCGTACAAACAAAACTAATGCAGACAAGATTAGAAGGGAAGCAATAAACTGGAAAATATTTTTACAGTCAAAAGTTCTGATAAAGGCCTCATTTCCAAAATATAGAGAATTAACTCTAATTTATAAAAATCAAGCCATTCCCCAACTGAAAAATGGTCAAAGGATGAACAGACAACCTCAGATGAAGAAAGGAAACTATTTCTAGTCATATGAAAAGATGCTCCAAGTCATTATTAATCAGAGAAATGCAAAATTAAGACAACTCTAAGATACTACTACACACCTGCGGGATTGGCTAAGATTGACAGGAAAAAATAATGATGATTGTTGAGGGATGTGGAAAACTGGGACATTGATGCATTGTTGGTGAGTTGTGAACGAATCCAACCCTTTTGGAGAGTAGTTTGGAACTATGCTCAAAAGTTATCAAACTGTGATACCCTTTGATCCAGAGTGTTACTACTGGGATTATATCCCAAAGAGATTATAAAGAAGGGAAAGGACCTGTATGTGACGAATGTTTGTAGCCCTTTTGTAGTGGTTAAAACTGGAAACTGAATGGATGTCCATCAGTTGGAGAATGGCTGAATAAATTGTGGTATATGAATATTTGGAATAATTGTTCTGTAAGAAATGACCAACAGGATGATTTCAGAAAGGCCTGGAGGAGACTTAACGAACTGATGCTGGAGGAAATGAGCAGGACCAGGAGATCATTATATACTTCAACAACAATACTATATGATGACCAGTTCTGATGGACCAGGCCATCCTCAGCAACGAGATCAACCAAATCATTTCTAATGGAGCAGTAATGAACTGTACCAGCTACACCCAGAAAAAGAACTCTGGGAGATGACTAAAAACCATTACATTGAATTCCCAATCCCTATATTTATGCAAACCTGCATTTTTTATTTCCTTCACAAGGTAATGGTATAATATTTCAGAGTCTGATTCTTTTTGTACAGCAAAATAACATTTTGGTCATGTATACTTATTGTGTATCTAATTTATATTTTAATATATTTAATATATACTGGTCATCCTGCCATCTAGGGGAGGGGGGGCGAGGTAAAAATTGGAACAAGAGGTTTGGCAATTGTTAATGCTGTAAAGTTACCCATGCATATATCCTGTAAATAAAAGGCTATTAAAAAAAAAAAAAGAAAGAGCGTGGCAGTTATGGTGTTTGACTCATGGACATCAAAGATTGTTGGACTTCAAAACCCTCAGGAATCATTGGATTCTCTGAGCCATAGGACTCAAAAACCCTCAGGAATCATTGGATTCTCTGAGACATAGGACTTGAAAATCCTCAGGAATCATTGATTTCTGAGACATAGGACTTGAAAACTTCAGAATCATTGGATTCTCTGAGAAATAAGACTGTTACAACACTTCAAAACTGTTGGAATCATTGGATTCCCTAACACAAAAAGACTTTTGGAGGACTTCAAAACTAGGGGGATCATTGATTCCCTGACATGTGAAGCAATGGGAAATAGATTGGTTTTGGACTATCTCTTGGCTGTTGAAGAAGGTGTATTGTGACTGTTGTTTATACCCACATTCTAGGACTTCTGGTGATCTTTTCCAACACCATGTTGATTTATATTGTTTGCTATTCCACTACTTGTGTGTACAATTCATGTTTATTACACCACATCGAGCGTGCGCTGACTGAGGGAGGTCATCCCATAGCTCTTGTTATTGCTATGTGCTTGTGTAATACCTCCATGCTGATGGGTTTGTATAATAAGACCCTTCACCAGAAACCTGCCAGCAACCTCATTTCCCTTTGGTGCTTTTCATCTCCCTTCCTGAGATGTCCAGTGGGGTGATCATCTTTTTTAGTGCTTTCAACTGCCTTTTTCTGAGAAGTCAGGGAGGCTGTGATTACTCTTTTCGGTGCTTTCACCTCCTTCCTGAGAAGTTAGGAAGGCTGTGATCACCTCCCCTTGGGCTCTGACCTCCCTGAGGAGTCAGGGATGGAATGACCACCTGTGTTCTAAAATAAAAGAAAGCGGGAGATGTAATGGGTTGAGGTTTGAGTTGATGCCCTGAGGTCCCAAGTATGTGAGGCTAAATAGTAATTGGGCTACACTCTATTAATATACATGATTGGATAAAGAATGGTCCCTGCCCACTCTCCGTGCAAGTCCTGATGTGTTGTATAGGAAATGACGATTTTGGGGGGTGGAGGCAGAGAGAGAGAGAGGAAGAGAAGCTGGGGGAGATAGGGCCTGGGTTCGAGACTCTGAGCTGCTGGTTGTGTGGCTGCTGGTCGAGCTAGCTTCTTGACTCAGCTGCACACATTGCTATTGCCGATTCTCTTCCATCTCCGATCCTTCTTCACTGAGAATAAAGACTTACGATTTTCCCCTAACCTGAATTCCTGACTCCGGCTGATTTAAAAATACACGATCTTCACATATTTCAATATCATTAATCACAATAGCATTATTATTTTAAAAAGTAACAACATTTATAAGGCTGATGTACATTATCTACTTCTCATATTTGTTATAATACTGCTACTTTCCCATCTCTCATTCTCAATTGTGCCTCAATTTCCTCAGTTTTAAAAAAATAATATTTTATACCATCTTTGAAGAATTTAAACATCCATTTGGGCTTTGTTGTTAAGGGACAAACTAAAATTTTAAGGGTAAGGTAAATAAGGTAAGACAAAGGCTGTTATTTTCCAGTTTTTGAATGAACAACTTGCAGTACCTCTGAGTGGTTCATCATTGTGGCAATATATTGCATGAATGGATGGCTTATTCTTTTGATAGATTGGACCAGAAAAACAAAGATTCTGAGATTTCTCCAAAGATTAACATTTTCTCCAAACATGAGCTCTGTAATCAAATAGCTATTGATACTGATATTTGGGATTAAAAATTAGAGCATTCCTAGTTAGTGCAAGGCAGAACAATGAAGATCTGATTATGCCAATGTTCCTTTGGTACTGAATGTGTGAAAATTGTTAACTAAAGTTTCACATGAGATTTCATGTGTTGCCACTTGAATATTCCCTTGACTTAAATTTATAAGGGGAGTGACTTTATTAACTTTTTAAATCTTCAATATTTCAAATTACTCATTTAGGACAAAATAAATACCCATTTAAAGTCTTTCATTTGAAAATAGATATCACTTTATGTTTGGCACAATTAATGCTCCTTTTGTTAACTATTTAATTCACTCAGTACCATTAATGATTTGATATTACAAGGTATACAACAAGATCCGTCACTGATAGAAATGAAGACAGGTTATTAAGTACGCACACACATACACATAAAATTTTCAGAATATCGGCATTGAAAGGCACCTCAAAAGGCATATAATCCAACATGTCCTTAGTTAGGAATCCAATCTACCTTGAAAAAAAATATCTAATTTCTGTGTGAAGACTCTAGTAGGGACAAATACTAAGTCTGGTATAGAAACCACTAGCCCTTGAGGCAGCCCTTTCCTTTGCTGTGGCTCTATTTATTTATTTATATTTATTAAAGGTTTTTATTTACACAACATATGCATGGGTAATTTTTCAATATTGACCCTTGCAAAATCTTTTGTTCCAAATTTTTCCCTTCTTCCCCCAACCCCCTTCCCTAGCTGACAGGTAGTCCAATACATCTTAAATATGTTAAAATATATGTTAAATCCAATATACATATTTATACATATGTATATCTTGCTGCACAAGAAATATCAGATCAAGAAGGAAGAAAAAGAAAAACTGAGAAATAAAAAAAATGCAAGCAAATAATAACAGAGAGAGTGAGAATGCTATTTTGTTTTTCACACTCCATCTCTGCAATTCTCTCTCTGGGTGTAGTTGGCTCTCTTCACCCCTGAACAAGTAGAACTGGTTTGAATCATCTCATTGTTGAAGAGAGCCAAGTCCATCAGAATTGATCATTGCATAGTCTTATTGTTACCATGTATAATGATCTCCTGGTTCTGCTCATTTAACTTAATATCAGTTCAGATAAGTCTCTCCAGGACTCTCAGAAATCATTCTGGTGGTCATTTTTTTACAGAACAATAATATTCCATAACATTCATATACCACAATTTATTCAGCCATTGTCTAATTGATGGGCATCCACTCAGTTTCCAGTTTCTTGCCACTTAAAAAGGGCTGACACAAATATTTTTGCATGTGTGAGACCCTTTCCCTTCTTTAAGATCTCTTTGGGATATAAGCCCAGGAGTAGCACTGCTGTGTCAAAGGGTATGCACAGTTTGAAACTTTTTGAGCATAGTTCCAAATTGCTCTCCAAAATGGTTGGATCTGTTCACAGTTCCACCAACAATGTACCAGTGTCTTAGTTTTCTCACATTACCCTCCAACATTGGTTATTATTGTTTCCTGTCATCTTAGCCAATCTGACAGGTATGTAGTGTTGTTATCTCAGAGTTGCCTTAATTTGCATTTCTCACATCAATAGTGATTTGGAGCATCTTTTCATATGGCTACACATAGTTTCAATTTCTTCATCTGAAAATTGTCTGTTCATTTCCTTTGACCATTTATCAATTGGGGAATGTCTTGAACTATTATAAATTTGAATAAATTTTCTGTGTATTTTAGAAATGAAGCCTTTATCAGAATCTTTAAATGTCAAAGTATTTTCCCATTTTATTGCTCCTTCTAATCTAGTCTGCATTAATTTTGTTTCCATAAAATCTTTTTAACTTAAAATAATCACAAGTATCTATGTTGTAATCAATAATGATGTCTAGTTCTTCTTTGGTTGCAAATTCTTTCCTTCTCCACAGATCTGAGAGGCAAAATATCCAATGTTCTTCTAATTTAATTATAATATCATTCTTTATGTTTAGATCATGAAACCATTTTGACCTTATCTTGATATATAATGATAGATGTCAATGCCTAGTTTCTGCCATACTAATTTCCCATTTTCCCAGCAGTTTTTTGTCAAATAGTGAATTCTTATTCCAAAAGCTGGAGTCTTTGGGTTTGTCAAACAGCAGATTGCAATAGTCATTAACTATTTTTTTTTAACCTAACCTATTCAACTGATCAACTGCTCTATTTCTTAGCCAGTACCAAATGATTTTGGTGACAATTGCTTTATAATATACTTTTAGATATGGTACAGTTAGGCTACCTTCATTTGCTTTTCTTTTCATTAACTCCCTTGAACTTTTGACCTTTTGTTCTTCCAGATAAATTTTGTTGTTATTTTTTCTAGCTCAATAAAATAGTATCTTGGGAGTTCGATTGGTATAATACTAAATAAATAGATTAGTTTAGATAGTACTGCCATCTTTATTATATTGAAATTCTTGACCTTTGATCTTCCAGATCAATTTTGTTGTTATTATTTTCTAGGGCAATAAAGTAGTTTCTAGGGAGTTTGATTGGTATAGTACTAAATAGATTCGTTTAGGTGGTGTTGTCATCTTTATTATATTTGCTTGACCTATCTAAGTCAGTTAGATCTGACTTTATTTGTGTGGAAAGTGTTTTGTAGTCATGTTCATTTAGTTCCTTACTTTCCTTTGGTAGATAGATTTCCAAATGTTTTATCCTATCAACAGTTATTTTGAAGGGAATTTCTTTTTGTATCTCTTGCTACATGACCTTGTTGGTAACATATTAAAATGTCAATGATTTACGTGTATTTTGTATCCTGCAACTTTTCTAAAGTGGTGGATTATTTCTAATAGCTTTTTAGTAGAATCTGTGGGGTTCTTTAAATATACTATCATATCATCTGCAAAGAGCGATAATTTGGTTTCCTCATGACCTACTCTAATTCCTTTAATCTCTTTCTCTTCTATTATTGCCTAAGCTAGCATTTCTAACACAATACTGAATAGTAATGGTGATAGTGGGCAACCTTGTTTCATCCCTGATGTTATTGGGAATGGTTCCAGTTTATTCCCATTATATATAGTGCTTGCTGATGGTTTTAAATAGATGATACTGACTGTTTTAAGGAAGAATTTATTTATTTCTATACTCTCTGGTGTTTTTAATAGGAATAGTTATTAGATTTTATCAAATGATTTTTCTGCACCTATTGAAATAATCATATGATTTTTGTTAATTTGGTTATTGATATAGTCAATTATGCTAATAGTTTTCTTAACACTGAACCAGCCCTGCATTCCTGTTATAAATCCTACTTGGTCATGTTGTATTATTCTGGAGATGATCTTTTGAAATCTCTTTGCTAATATTTTATTTAAGATTTTTGCAGCAATATTCATTAGGGAAATTGGCCTATTGATTTCTTTCTGTTTTCATCCTATCTAGTTTAGGTATTAGTATCATGTCTGTGTCATAAAAGGAATTGGATAGGAATCCTTCATTCCTATTTTTTCAAATAGTTTATATAGTTTTGGAGTTAATTGTTCTTTAAATGTTTGGTAGAATTCACATGTAAATCCATCTGATCCTGGGGATTTTTTCCTTAAGGAGTTGAATAATAGTTCTATTTCTTATTCTAAAGTGGAACTATTTATTTCCTCTTCTGTTAATCTGGGAAATCTATATTTTTCTAAATATTCCTCCATTTCATTTAAGTTGGCTTAAAGTTGAGCAAAGTAACTCTTAATTTTTGCTCTAATTTCCTCTTCATTAGTGGAAAATTTTCCCTTTTCATGTTCGAGACTAAAAATTTAATTTTTTCTTTGCGTTTTGTAATCAAATTAACTAAAGATTTATCTATATTGCTGGTTTTTTCATAAAAACAACTCTGAGTTTTATTTATTAATTTAATTTTTTTTAGTTTCAATTTTATTGATCTCTCCTTTTGTTTTTAGAACTTCAAGTTTGACATTTGAATGGGTTTTTTTAATTTGTTTTTTTTCTAATTTTTTCAGTTGCAAGCCAAATTCATTGACCTTTTCTTTCTCTAATTTATGCAAGTAAGCATTTAGACAGATAAAATTTTCCCTTATTCCTGCTTTTGGCTGTATACCACAAATTTTTATGTGTTGTCTCATTATTGTCATTCTCTTGGATGCAATTATTGATTATGTCTATGATCTGCTGTTTCACTGATTCATTCTTTAGAATGAGATTATTTAGTTTCCAATTACTTTTTACTTTATTTTCCCCTAGCCTTTTATTGATGTAATTTTTATTTTATCCTGATCTGAAAAAAAAATTCACTTACTATTTCGGCTTTTCTGCATTTGCTTTTTAGGTCTTTTTATCCTAATACATGGCCAATTTTTGTAGAGGTTCCATGAACTGCCAAGAAGAAAGTGTACTCCTTTCTGTCTCCATTCAATTTTTTCCAAAGAGCTATCATACCTAACTTTTCAGGTATTCTATTTACTTCTTTAATGTCTTTTTTATTTATTTTGTGACTTGACAACTAATTCTGAGAGTGCAAGGATGAGATCTCCTACTATTAGACTTTTGCTGTCTATTTCTTCTTGCAACTCTCTTAACTTCTCCTTTAGGAAGTTAGATGCTACACCACTTGGTGCATATATGTTTAATACTAATATTTGTAGCATCTCTTAAGGCTCCTCTATCTGCCCCCTTGTAGGTGGGACAGTTAGGCCAACTTGCCAGTCTTCAGCCTCCAACCCAGATCACACAGAGACAGATCAACCAGGAGATGCGACCATTCTGTCTTTATTCAGTCATCTTCTCAGTGGGGATAGCAGGAAGCCAGAGAGCAAAAGCACAGGAGTGCAAGAGCAAGAGCTCAAAAGCAAGAGCAAGAAAGAGCAGGAATAAGAGAGTGAGTTCTGATCAAAGCTGTCTATTTATGCTGCCCAGCCCACTCAGAACTGCATAGGGGGGTCCCAGACAGAAGGTTTCTGAAGTTAGTGCTGCATTCCAGGAGGAGATCTAGCAAGAGAACAAGCCATTTGACATATCAAGAAACCTATTAGCAGTTACTTTAACTTCTTCCAGATGCAACCTCATGGCTCAGAGGCCAAGACCCTTTTTTACCTCCTGGGGCTGCCTTACCAATTGAAGTGGCATACAGGCTCCCTGCACATCTCAAAGAGAAAGCAGAGCTTCATTGCCTCTTACAGATATAGCTTCATTTATCTATGGTACTCTTTAGCAAGATATAGTTTCCTTCCTTACCTCTTTATTACATAAATTTTTGCTTTTGCTTGATCTGAGATCAGGATTGCTACTTTTTTTTTTGTTCACCTGAAGCATAATAAATTCTGCTCCAGTCTTTTAACTTTACTCTGTATGAATTACTCTGTTTTAAATGTGTTTCTTGTAAATATTACAATAATAGATATTATAGAATTCTGGCTTTTAATCCAATCTGCTATCCATTTATGCTTTATGGAAGAGTTTACCCCATTCATATTTATAGTTAAAATTACTAATTCTCAAATTACTAATTGCCTCACTAATTACTAATTGCCCCCTTATTAATCCCACATTATACGTTTCCCTTTGCTTTTCCCCTTGCCCTCCTCCTCAGTATTTTGCTTATGAGCACACTTGCCTCATGCAGCCCTCCCTCTTTAGAGACCCTCCCCCTTTCTTAAATCTTTCCTCTATTATTTCTGTTTTCCCTTCTATTTAGCCTACCCCTTCCATTTTTCCCTTTCTCCTTCTACTTTTTTATAAGATGAGAGAAGTTTCTCAGTGAAACTAAATATGTCTAATATTCTTTCTTTGAGCCAAATCTGATGAGAGTAAGATTCCCACAATGTTCATCACTCTCCTTTCTTTCCTTTAAGTGTAATATGTTTTCTTTGCCTCTTCCTGAGATGCAATTTCCTTCATTTTACCTCCACTTTATCCTTTTTTGGTACAATCCCCTTTCCCCTCTAGTTTGATTTTATATTATAACAGTAAAATCAGATTATACATGCATTCTCTATGTATATCCATAACAGAAATACAATTCTCTATAGTTATTTTCCTTTTACTTTTTTATGCTTCTCTTGAGTTCTATATTTGGAGGGCAAATTTTTTGTTTAGCTCTGGTCTTTTAATAAAAAATAAATGGAATTCACATGTTTCATTGAAAGTCCATATTTTTCCCTGAAAGAAAATGCTCTGTTTAGCAGGGTAATTTATTCTTCCCTGCATTCAAAGTTCCTTCATAAGAATATCAGATCCCAGGCCCTTTGGGCCTTTAAATTGGAAGCTTGGGTAATCTTTATTGCGGCTTCCTGGTATTTGAATTGCTTCTTTCTGGCTGCTTGTAATATTTTTCCTTGGTCTGATAGTTCTGAAATTTAACCATGATATTTCTTCAAGTTTAAATTTTTGGGTCTCTTTCACAAGGTGTTTGGGGAATTCTTTCAATAGTTAGTTTAACTTCTGATTCTATGACATCTGGGCAGTTCTTTTGATGATTTCCTGGAAAATAGTGTCTAGGCTCTTTTTCTCATCATAGTTTTCAGTGAGTCTGATAATTATTAGATTGTCTCTTCTAGATCTATTTTCCAGGTCAGTTATTTTCTCAATTAGATATTTTACAATTTTTTTCTATTTTTTTTCATTTTTTTTTATTTTGCTTGATTCATTCTTGTTGTCTCATTGAGTCATTCATTTTCATTTGTTCAGTTCTGCATTTTAGTGAATTTTCTTCATTTATTTTTTTTTTACTTCTTTTTGTGTTTGTCCAATTGAATTTTTAAATGAATTATTTTGTTCTATGGATTTTTTTCCATTTCACAAATTCTTTTTTTAAGGAGTTATTTTCTTTTTCTGTTTCACAAATTCTGTTTTTCTGGGAGTCATTTTCTTTTTCTTTTTATCAAATGGATCTTTTAATGAGTTATAAGCCTTTTTCAAACTCTCTTGGAAAGTTTTCATTTCCTTTTCCTATTTTTATTTTAGCTCTCTTTTGAGATCCTTTTTAATTTTTTCCAGGAGAGCACTGTGTGATTGGGAGCAAGTTATATCACCATTTTGGCTTCATCAGGAGACAGTCTGCTTTTAGTCTCCTCAGGATTTGAAATCTGTTGTTGTCTTTCACCTCAAAAACTGTCTATTGTCAGAGTTCTCTTTGCTTTTTTACTCATTAAAAACAAACAAACAACAAAAAAAAAAAAACAAACAAAAACAAAAACTGTCTATTGTCAGAGTTCTCTTTGCTTTTTTACTCATTAAAAACAAACAAACAACAACAACAACAACAAAAACAAACAAAAACAAAAACTGTCTATTGTCAGAGTTCTCTTTGCTTTTTTACTCATTAAAAACAAACAAACAAACAACAACAACAACAAAAAAACAAACAAAAACAAAAACAAATGTTAAGGTCTGCTTTGAGGGCAGGGGAAGTTTTCAAACCTTTCTCTACAAGTGACAGGTTTCTCCATAAGAGGCTGCAGCTGTGCTGAATCAGTGATGACTCACTCCAGGTGCTGGGTGGGCGTGGCCAGGTCCCATGAAATTTTAGTCATTTGGAGTTCACTATTTACATTTTGTGTTTGTGTTGGATGTTTTATAACTTCTCTGCTGATCTACTGACTTGCAACCAGGGTAGAGTGGCCAACACTGCTACTGTAGATTCCTCCCTGTGGATTCTTCACCCTATGTAGTTTGTATCCTCCCACTGAGTCTGCCCCACCCTGCCTGCTTGGGCTTGGCCTGCCTCTCTCCATTCCCGATTAAAACAGACCTGTTCTGGAAATCTTTTAAATTATCTTTTTTCTGGTAATTTATTGCACTCCAAATATTCTTGGATTCTGCCAGCCCCGAGCTAATTCAGAGACTGGATTTGCTAACTGGTCTGAGCATTGCAGGAGAAGGTAAGAAAGAAATGTGTGTCTTCTCCACCATCTTGGGCCCACCCCCAGAAGTCAATGGCTCTATTTATTAAGAAGTTTTTCTCACACTAAAGTTAGATTTCCCTGTTTTTAGCTTTTATCCACTGTTTCTTATTCTGTCTGTTAGGATTGTATAAAACAAAGATCTTTCTTTCTTAGGAAAGCTTTTAAAAAAAATTAAAAAGTTACTAAGTCACCATACAACAGAACTTTTTAACCTTGTGAAAAATGAAAAATTTCAGGGAATCTAGGTATTCGGTTGGGGAAAAAATACATTTTTATTTCCACTAACTTCTACATAAAATTCATCATTTCCTTAAATTATTAATTAAAAAAAAAAAAAACAACTCCTGAAGAATCCATAGACTGTTCTAGATTTTCACTGTGCTATGCTTCTATCTTTGGCAAGATAAACATCCCCGATGTCTTTACTGATCTTCCAGGGACTATATGTAGAAACCCCTCTTAGCTTCTCTCATTTGAAGGTTTATCATCTTGTCAAACTTGTCAAGTACTTTCTTAAATTGCATTGTCAAAAACTACAAAGAGTGCTCTATGATATGGGGTCTAATAAGGATAGAATACAATGCTATTTTCAACATCTAATTTCATTATAATGCTGATTTTGATTTTCCAAATACAATAAAAAATAACTTGTTAAATTTAATTAGTACAACCATGAAATATAGTTCATTCAACATAACATTTTATGATATGGTTTATGTATTTGTTTTGTTCGGATTTTGCATGTGAGTCTATGTTGTATTGTGTTATTTGTGTGTGTTTGTGTGTCTGTGTATATTAGAGTCAAACTGAAACTTTTATCCCACCTGACATTTGTTCATCAATTATTTGGAATACAGAATTTGCTGGAGAGAGAAAAAAAAAACAATTTGAAAAGCAAAAGTAAAAATAAATCTACCAGTAGAGTAAATTTTTAAAAGATATGAGTGAATAAATGACTTCATTGTCTTTAACATTTAAGTCACTAAAATTATGTATTTGACATTTACATGTGTGCTTAGAAATAATTGCATTGTTTTATAATTTCTCTTTGATTTTTTTTCTCTTCTGGAAAATAAATAGTTTATTTGTTAATTTGAAGACAGGCTGACCAAATTCAGACTGTATAAGATTCTGAAATGGCCCATAACATGTACACATATGCACATACATTTGTACACAAACACATAAATATTTGTATATATTGTGTATGTACACATATATGTATGCAGCTAAATATTTATAGAAACATGTATCTATAAATATGTGTATGTATAAATCTATATATGTAGAAATATATTCAGCTAATTATATAAGTGTGTGAATATATGTCAGATATATGACAAATTTTATACATATATTCTCTATTCCTTTGGCTAAGTATAAGTAGAAAGGTATCATAAATATATCCTCTGTATATGTGTGTGTGAAAATATGTATGATCAAAGAGAAAAATACCTAAGACATCATGTTTGACACTCTTTGGAGCTGAGAAAACATGACTCATTGAGAGAAACTCTCTGAACTATGTTTCCCAAGGGGTTATATGTCTAAACTAAAGCACTGTAATATCACCAGGAAAAGCAAGGATGCTGATTGATAGAAAAGGCTATAGCAGAGTGGAGGTTAAAGAACAAAAAATCTGGGCTTCTGGAGTAATAATGATAATATGTTATCATGACCTACTCAACCATTGAACCCTCGCTCCTCTATTCTCAAAAGGATTGTGAACTAATATGAACCAAGTTGCATTAGGAGGTTTATTTTCTTATTTGGACTCCAGAAAATTCCCTAATGTACTCTAAACATAGCTAATTATCTAAATGTAGATAAAAGAGATTTTCAACTCTTATATAGCACTAAGAAATTAACTATATGACAGATAAAGGATAGCCATGATTATACCACAAAGGAAATTAGTACAAGGATTTAGAGAAATTCACAATTAAATACAGATCATAAAGTACAGGTAAAGCTACCTTATTAGTGAAAAGATTTCAACTTGGAGGTACTAATGGGGACAATTCATTGACATTCCTGGGAGTCCCCATATTCCACAGAGTTTTACACAGTCTCCCCAAGATTCATAAGAATTTTGTTTCACCTAAAAGACAAATGAAGTTTGAAAGTTGCTGAACAAGAAAACCTGCACTGAACCACTAATTCATGAAATTGCATGAAATTTAGGACAGATTCTTGGAGAAAACATTTGCACTACCTTTTATGCAAAAAGTACTACATCAAGAAATTTCACTTTCTTTTTCTTTTTTTATAAATTCTATGCTTAACTCTTAAATTTGGAATTATTAAAAAAAATACTGCCCACAAAGTTTCCTTTCTATAAATAGAGTGGTCTATTCCAGGATCACAATGTCTTCGGGCTCTATTATCTTTTCTCTATACTTATGTTGGAGTTCATAAACTGTCCTCTCAAACTATGTATCTGTTTGTGAATGCTCTGAAGCACATCTTATCTGTATTCAAGTGTTATAATTTTATTTTAGCCAGGAAAGACTCAGGATTTTTCATTTCTTATACCTCTAGTTGTTATCAACTGCTTTTAGGAAATAATACTGGGCACCAGTGATGGGGAGGAGGGAGAGACACTGAGAGAGAGAGACAAAGAAAGAGAAAGAGAGAGGCAGAGATGGACACACAAAGAAAGATAGACTGGGGAGGGAGAGAGAAGAGGGACAGGGAAAGGGACAGGAAGAGGAGAAGAGGGACAGGGAGAGGAGAAGAGGGACAGAGTTAGGGAGAGGAGAAGAGGGACAGGGTCAGGGAGAGGAGAAAAGGGACAAGAAGAAAGAGAGGAAGAGGGAGAGGGAGAGGGGAGGAAAGGGAGACAGTTGGACAGAGACAGAGAGACAGAAAGAGGCCCTGTCAATTTATTTTGAAAAAAAAAACAAGTTAGGGAGGAATGATTTTCTGGAAAAGTATCTATTTCCTTTAGCATCATTCTGACAGTCTTAAGTCTTCTGTGACCTTTTAGACTATGATACCAGTGGGCAAGTTTACTCTTCTTGAGAAGTTGTCCCTGAGATTCTTTCAAACAAACCCCTCTACTCTGGAACCTTTTAAAATTGATTGGGTGAATATATCAAATTTATCAATAATTCTCTTGATAATTTTTCTCTCTTTCTACAAATATAAAAATGGGAGTGGGGGTTTAAAAAACTAAAGGATTTAAAGAAGAGAATGATGAGTTCATTTGGCTCAATATCAAAGGCATCCTGGGGAGCCCCTGAGCAGTTAATTGAGGGAGCTAAATGTAAATAAGAAAAGTGGAAGTGCCTGAAGGGAGAGAAGACAAGGAAGAATTGTAATCATCCTGTAACAAAAAAAATGCTGAAAATTCCAGCAGTTTATAGATTGCTCCCCTATCCCTTAGAGGAATCAAATCTTTTAACTTGTCATGAAGAACAATTAAGTGAGAGTTTCCCCATCCCCTCAAATTGCTTGATCTCTGAGCCTCAGTTTATTCATCCATCAAATGATCAACTAGCATTGTAAAATTTCTAAGATACTTCCCAACTTTAAATACAATCACTCATTTTCTATACTCCCAAATTTTCACCATGAGGGTTCTATCTCAACCTATTTATTGTCAAGTGAAATGCCCATTTGTGAAATAGAAAAAAAAAGTTTTTTTATTACTTGAGTCCCTTCTTTGTTATACATACATACTTTGTTTTACCTCTTAATTAAATTTTTTCTGCTATTACTATGTCTCATGTAATTTGATAATAAAGAGTATATAAGAGGTGAGTAACAATATTCTGATCCCTCTCCCCAGATTCCTAGTGCTTTCCTACTCAAACTACTTTATATTTAACTGCCTTGAATATATTTATATTTATTCACATCATACTTGTGACATATGTGTATATATATATAGATGTAGATATAGATATGTATTTTATATACATAACTATATGTCAATTAAATGTAACACATCTACATATACAACTCTTATTTATCTATTTATATATAGATATATAAGTTCTATGCACATATATGTATAGATAGCCTATATATCAATTCCATAAAAAGGAGTATAAGCATACTTGTATAGATAGATAGATAGATAGATAGATATACTTGACTCCAGCAAAACTGGGGAAAAATATCAATTATATGATTGTTGTTATGAGAAGCAAATGAGATTATATATTAAAGTACTTTTGTAAAACTTAAAGCACCATAAAAGCTACAACAATAAGTTATTTTCATTATTTCTTGGCATCTACCTCAGAATTTAAGTTCTTTGAAATTAAGGCTTATTTTATTCAGCAAAGATCAGATAGACAGACCAATAGATGTCGATATTCATCTATACCTCTCCCTGTCTCTCTCATTATCTCACTATATCTATATTAACATTGATAGCTATTTTTCCAGTGAACAAAAGAATCACTATTTTGGGGGAGTTTACACTTACATATATAATGTGTATATATTCATATTCACATATATATATATATAGAGAGAGAGACACATCTGAGCATATAAATGTATATATTAATATGTACATATAAATGTACATATGTGCAGAAAGAGATAGACACAGAGAGAGAGAGGAAGGGAGAGAAAGGAATGTTTCATTTTTGGATTTTGTTTCTCTAGTGTTCATAAGTAAAACAAATTCCAGTTATTTCATTTCTACTATAGGAATATTTTTTTGCATGTTGCATGCCTTCTCAGTGTATGAGTTAGTGAGTTTTGAACTCAAATTTTTTTAAAAAATACTTTAAAAATAAAAATAAATAAATCATATTAATTTGATTGATTGGAAGGAAATTATATTTAGCATAGCACCAGACAAAGTTTCCCAAAGATAGCAAAGTGCGAGGTATGAGAATAAAAATGAAGGCTTTATCTATACCCAGAGAAAAGACTGTGGGAACTGAGTGTGGATCATAACATTACATTTTCATTCTTTTTGTTGTTGTTCTCTGGCATTTTCTTTTCTTTCTCATTTTTCTTGTACAACAAGATAATTGCATAAATATTTATACATATATTGGATTTAACATATATTTTAACATATTTAACATATATTGGATTACTTGCCATCTAGGGGAGGGAATGGGGTGAAGAAGGGAAATTTGGAAGACAAGGTTTTGCAAAAGTCAATGTTGGAAAGTTATCCACGCATTTATATATATATATATATATATATATATATATGAACAAGGACAACAGGTACAACATTAATGCCATAAAGGGAAAAAAACAAAAAAACAAAAACAAAAAAACAAGGATTTCCAAGTGCACATAAAATTAAAGAATGGAATAAAAAGCCTGGGACTGCTATATGTATATAGCCTTTAAAGATGGTAAAAAAAAAAAAAAAAGTAAAGTAATAGAGGACAAGGAGATAGTTGAAATTGTTAATGGTATTTTTGACTAAACCATAAGAAAAATTAGAATAGGAACAAAATGTTTAGTGCAATAATAGTTAATGAGAAAAAAAATGTTACTGGGTAAACCTTGAGACAAATCCAACTCCAAAAGATCTTAGGACCTCCTAGTTTATTCTAATAAGAAAGGCCCTTTTATATTTATTGGAAAGTGTTAATTGAAAAAAAAAAAATTGATGCAATAATAAACCCATTACAACTGGTTGCTTAAAAGCTCATAGTTTAGAACTGAAAAAGAGCAAGAATGGTAATTACAGAAATGATCAAAATAACAAAAATAAATCTGGGAAATTATACCCTTAGGTTTGACATTTAACTAATGTTACTAATTTGCAACTAATTTGTAACTAATTTGCAAACATATGCTACATTCAAATGATCACAGACATGTTGCTCCTTGTATTATGCTATTAATACTTTTCTTCAATGAAGTTCAGCATGTGTTCATATGTTTTTATCACCTATCTTTGAACATACTTCTAAGATTAGTAAGGAAGAGGTTTTGTTACAAAGTTCAAAATTTTTTTCAAAGATTTATCTTTGTGGTGAGAGTCAGATCACCTTTGTAGACTGATAGGAAATTATTAAAACAATGATTCAAGCCTCCATCCATCAGTTCTTTCTTTCCTACTCCAATTACCTCTCTCCACTGGCTTTTCAAATACCACTCATTTACAAATAATTAGTATTTATTCAATTCCTACTCTATGACAGGCATTGGGCTAGATGCTTTAAAACTATTATCTCCTTTGAGACCTCAAAAAAAAAAAAAAAAACAGGATGTCAGTCCTGTTTTTATGTTCATTTTAGATTTGAGGCAAATGAAGGAAGGAGAGAATAAATGATTTGCCCAGGGTCACATAGCTAGTAAGCACATGAGATCATATCTTAATTCAAGGTGCAGTATTCTACCCCCTAGGCCACTTTACTGTCTCTACAATTAAGGAACTGAGTTATGTTTTAGTCTGCTCCATCAAAGATACAATTAACTTCACACTAGAAATCCAACATGCAGCTGGGTCTTTTTTTTTTCCATATTGAACCAGGACACTGAAACTTTCTTAGGGGAAACCAGAACCTTGTGATTGCCATAAGCTCGTTGTACTAATAATTTAAGATTAATTTCAGAGTAAAGTTGAATCTGTCCTTGGGCTAAGTCAGACAGAGACTTCAGAGAGGACAAGAAATATCCATTGGCACCAACATAATTTGATATTATTTTCATCTCTCTAAGGGAATTAGTGAAAAGATATAGTTTTAGTAATTGTAGATTAAATGATTAAAATGAGTCATTTAATCAAAAAATTCTTTGTCCAATGATTTACTTCAATTTCAGGATCAAAAATAAAACTCTCTGAACCTTCTGTTGGATGTGCAAAGTCCTTTACAATCTGCCTTTCCAACACCTTTCCACTACCACCTCATCATATACTCTGTTATCCAGTGACACTGATAGGTTTTCATGTTACGTTCCCCATTAAACCTCAAGATATTCAGCATCAGGGACTGTCTTTTTGTCTTTTTTTATCTCCAGTTCTTACTATAGGTCATGACACACATTAGGAACTTAATAAATGTTTATTAACTGGATGACTCATTTTTAGGGAAAAAATAAAGTTGAAAAATACCTAAACCTCATATAAGGCGTGGCTCATGAAATATATCAAATAAGTTATGTCTTTGTTCTTGATATCCTATCCAACTTAAGAATTTTTATGCTTCTAGAAACCAATACTACTTGCAATTATACAATTTATACAAAATACATTTATACAATATAAAACACTTGTATTTTAGGGAAGAGTACATAATTCTCATTCGTTTTTTTCTTTGACTAATTCTTTCATGATTGAAGAAAAAATCCTTATAATATCATTTTAATGATACTTGAGATCTTAAGGGATATTATTACTTAGGAAAACCACATTCCCCAGGCGGCTATTTGAATAAAGTATTATCAGAAAAAGACTGACTGAAAATGGTATTTTGAAAGTGACATCTTTAAAAAAGCAGTGCACAAAATTCAGAGTTAGAGAAATTTTATAGAATGTGGGGTTTTTAGCTGGGATTTGAAGCAGGGATATCAGTAATGGAAGCAGAAGAAAGAGAAAATTTCAGTCATGAAAAACAGTCACAGATTTTAATCCTTCACAAGGTTTCTACCCAATGCTCTTTGGGCCTTTCTCTGCTCCAATAATTTCATTGGTATTGTGAACCACTGGATGTCTCTTCCAAAACAAGGTAGAACATTCTCTCCAAATTATAGGCATAGAGAATTAATTTGAGCATAAAAAAGATTAAATGACTTGCCAAGAGTCACATAATCTGTTTCAGTGGAGGAACTTGATCTTGAGTCTTAAAGGGTTTTTAGATCAAACTCTTCTGAGTAATTACAAATTTCCTCCAAGAGACTCTGAAATGTTCCCTAGCTTAAAACAAACATCACAACACCCAAAAAGAGCATGTGAAAGTCCTCTTCATCCAAAAAATATTTCTTCTCAATCTAGACTCTTTGTTGAATCTCCATCATAGTGATAAGCATCTATAATATGTATCTATATCCTTGTTCTATGTCTCACCTGAATTATTTCTGTCATTATACCTTTGAAGAAATTTTGAATAATTCTTGACATATGAATTGAAGGCAGCTTATTGGAAAAGAGTCTCTGAAGTGATATATTGCTATAGTGAATTAAATACTTTTCATAATCAACCAATCATAAACACTGTGAGGCTTTATCATCTCTACATATTTCTATCAGTTGTGAGATAGTGAAAATAATGTCCATTATAGAAAAGGATTTTTGAAAGTATGTTTATTCTCTAGACATAAACACTGTAAACTTTAAATACTATATAAATATTAGTTATTATTATCATTATTGTTACATCAATTCCTTCATCAAGATATTCATGTCTTTATTTCATGATATTCCATATTCCTGTTTTGTAAAAAAGAAAACTGAGTCACACTATGTTAACAAACATTTGTAGTAATGTGCTGCAATAATATAAGGAAGATGGCTTTGATATTAAAATTTCAAACATAATATTATCTCTGGGTACTATAATGCAATGATAATTAAAGTGTTAACAGAAATTCTTTATAAGGCTGACTATTATATTAGTCGTTTTAATTTTTAAATTTTTTAAAATAACTTTTTATTGCCAGAACCCATGCCAGGGTAATTTTTTACAACATTATCCCTTGCACTCATGTCTGTTCCGATTTTTCCCCACCCTCCCTCCACCCCCTCCCCCAGAGGGCAAGCAGTCTTATACATGTTAAAAAGATTATAATATATCTTAGATACAATATATGTGTGCAGAACTGAACAGTTCTCTTGTTGCTCAGGGAGAATTGGATTCAGAAGGTATAAATAACCTGGAAGGAAAAACAAAAATGCAAGCAGTTTACGTTCATTTCCTAGTGTTCTTTCTTTGGGTGTAGCTGCTTCTGTCCATCCTTGATCAATTGAAACTGAGTTAGATCTTCTCTTTGTCGAAGAAATCCACTTCCATCAGAATATATCCTCATCTCCGAGGAATATTGTGGACAAACTTTAGAATTTTCAAACTAAAGAAAAAATTCTACAAGCAGCCAGGAAAAAACAGTTCAAATATCAAGGTGCCACAATAAGGGTCACACAAGATCTGGCTGCCTCAACATTAAAGGATCAAAGGGCCTTGATATTCCGAAAGGCAAAAGAACTTGGAATGCAGGCAAGAATAAAGTACCCAGCTAAGCTGAGCATTTTTTTCCATGGAAGAAGATGGACATTTAATGAAACAGAGGAATTTCATCTGTTTCTAAAGAAAAAAAACAGACTTAAACAAAAAATTTGATCTCCAACAACAGGACCCAAGACAAGTAGAAAAAGGTAAAAGGAACTCTTGAGAACTGTATTTCTGTTGTGGATATATACATAAAAACCACATGTATAATTTGATTTTACTGATATAGAATAAAAAAGGGAAGTAGAAATAGAAAGGGGATAGTGTCAGAAAAAGGGAAAACAGGAGATAAAAAGAGGGAAACTACATGTGATGATGAGGCAAAGGAAACCTATCATATCTGAGGGAACTTAGAGAGGGGGAGGAATATTGTGTGAATCCTACTCTCATCAGAGTTGGCTCAAAGAGGAAATAATTGACACATTTGTTTTACAGAGAATCTTCTCTCACCTCATTAAAAAGTGGGAGAGGAAAAGGGAAAAGGAAAAAGAGTAATAAGGGAAGGGTACAAGAAAGGGGAAGGGATTCAAAGGGAGGAGGAAGGGATACTAAAAAGGGAGAGCTGGGTGATGCAAGTGGGACCAATAAGTTTAATACTAAGAAAGGGGGGAAGTAGGGCAAGAAAAAGAAAAGCCTAATCTGGGGATATTAGGATGGCAGGAAATACAGAATTAGTAATTTTAACCATAAATGTGAATGGGATGAACTCCCCCATAAAGAGGAGGCAGATAGCAGACTGGATCAAAAGTCAGAACCTACAATATGTTGTTTACAGGAAACACATTTAAAATAGGGAGATACATACAGAGTAAAGGTAAAAGGCTGGAGCAGAATCTATTATGCTTCAGGTGAAGTCAAAAAAGCAGAGGTAGCCATCCTTATCTCAGATCAAGCAAAAGCAAAAATTGATCTAATTAAAAGAGATAAGGAAGGACACTATATCTTGCTAAAGGGTAGCATAAATAATGAAGCAATATCAGTATTAAACATATATACACCAAGTGGTATAGCATCTAACTTCCTAAAGGAGAAGTTAAGAGAGTTACGAGAAGAAATAGACAGCAAAACTATAATAGTGGGAGATCTCAACCTTGCACTCTCAGATTTAGATAAATCAAATCACAAAACAAATAAGAAAGAAATTAAAGAGGTAAATAGAATATTAGAAAAATTAGGTATGATAGATCTCTGGAGAAAACTGAATGGTGACAGAAAGGAGTATACTTTCTTCTCAGCAGTTCATGGAACCTACACAAAAATTGACCATATATTAGGACATAAAGACCTCAAAATTAAATGCAGGAAGGCAGAAATAGTAAATGCTTTCTTTTCAGATCACAATGCAATAAAAACTACATTCAACAAAAAGTTAGGTGTAAATAAATCAAAAAGTAATTGGAAACTAAATAATCTCATCTTAAAGAATGATTGGGTGAAACAGCAAATTATAGACACAATTAATAACTTCACTCAAGATAATGACAATGGTGAGACATCATACCAAAATTTGTGGGATGCAGCCAAAGTGGTAATAAGGGGAAATTTTATATCCTTAGAGGCTTACTTGAACAAAATAGAGAAAGAGAAGGTCAATGAATTGGGCTTGCAACTTAAAAAGCTAGAAAAAGACCAAATTAAAAACCCCCAATCAATTACTAAACTTGAAATTCTAAAATTAAAAGGAGAAATTAATAATATTGAAAGTAAAAAAAAAACTATTGAACTAATAAATAAAACTAAGAGTTGGTTTTATGAAAAAACAATAAAATTGATAAACCTTTGGTAAATCTGATTAGAAAAAGGAGAGAGGAAAATCAAATTAGTAGTCTTAAAAATGAAAAGGGAGAACTTTCCACCAATGAAGAGGAAATTAAAGAAATAATAAGGGGTTACTTTGCCCAACTTTATGCCAATAAATTTGATAACCTAAGCGAAATGGATGACTACCTCCAAAAATATAGGCTTCCCAGATTATCAGAGGAGGAAGTAAATTGCTTAAATAGTCCCATTTCAGAAAAAGAAATAGAACAAGCTATTAATCAACTCCCTAAAAAAATCCCCAGGACCAGATGGATTTACATGTGAATTCTACCAAACATTCAAAGAACAATTAGTCCCAATGCTTTATAAACTATTTGAAAAAATAGGGAATGAAGGAGTCCTACCAAATTCCTTTTATGACACAGACATGGTACTGATACCTAAACCAGGTAGGTTGAAAACAGAGAAAGAAAATTATAGACCAATCTCCCTAATGAATATTGATGCTAAAATCTTAAATAAAATATTAGCAAAAAGACTACAGAAAATCATCCCCAGGATAATACACCATGATCAAGTAGGATTTATACCAGGAATGCAGGGCTGGTTCAATATTAGGAAAACTATCAGTATAATTGGCCATATTAATAACCAAATTAACAAAAACCACATGATCATCTCAATAGATGCAGAAAAAGCATTTGATAAAATCCAACATCCATTCCTATTAAAAACACTTGAGAGTATAGGAATAAATGGACTTTTCCTTAAAATAATCAGTAGCATCTATTTAAAACCAGCAGTAAGCATCATATGTAATGGGGACAAACTGCAACCATTCCCAATAAGATCAGGAGTTAAACAAGGTTGCCCCTGCTATCACCGTTACTATTTAATATTGTATTAGAAATGCTAGCTTTGGCAATAAAAGCTGAGAAAGAGATTAAAGGAATAAGAATAGGCAATGAGGAAACCAAATTTTCATTCTTTGTTGATGATATGTTGGTATACTTGGAGAACCCCAGAGATTCTACTAAAAAGTTATTAGAAATAATCTACAACTTTAGCAATGTTGCTGGTTATAAAATAAATGCACATAAGTCATCAGCATTCCTATATATCACTAACAAAATCCAACAGTCAGAGTTACAAAGAGAAATTCCATTTAAAGTAACTACTGATAGTATAAAATATTTAGGAATCTATCTGCCAAGGGAAAACCAGAAACTTTATGAGCAAAACTCCAAAACACTTTCCACACAAATTAAATCTGATCTAACCAGCTGGAAAAATATTAAATGCTCTTTGATTGGGCAAGCTAATATAATAAAGATGACAATACTACCTAAACTAATCTATTTATTTAGCACTATACCAATCAGACTTCCCAAAAGCTATTTTGATGACCTAGAAAAAATAACAACAAAGTTCATATGGAAAAACAAAAGGTCAAGAATTTCAAGGGAATTAATTTAAAAAAATCAAATGAAGGTGGCCTAACTGTACCAGATCTAAAATTATATTATAGAGCAGCAGTTTCTAAAACCATCTGGTATTGGCTAAGAAATAGACTAGTTGACCAATGGAAAAGGTTAGGTTCAAAGGACAAAGCCAATAACTTTAATTATCTAGTGTTTGACAAACCCAAAGACCCCAGTTTTTGGGATAAGAATGCATTATTTGACAAAAATTGCTGGGAAAATTGGAAATTAGTATGGCAGAAACTAGGCATTGACCCACACTTAACACAGTACACCAAGATAAGGTCAAAATTGGTTCATGATCTAGGCATAAAGAATGAGATTATAAATAAATTGGAAGAGCATAGGATAATTTACCTCTCACAGACCTGTAGAAGAGGAAGGAATTTATGATCAAAGAAGAACTAGAGATCACTATTGACTACAAAATAAAAAAAATTGATTATATCAAATTGAAAAGTTTTTGTACAAACAAAACTAATGCAGGCAAGATTAGAAGGGAAACAATAAACTGGGTAAATATTTTTACAGTCAAAGGTTCTGATAAAGGACTCATTTCCATAATATATAGAGAATTGACTCTAATTTATAAGAAATCTAGCCATTCTCCAATTGATAAATGGTCAAAGGATATGAACAGACAATTTTCAAATGATGAAATTGAAACTGTTATCACTCATATGAAAGTGTTCCAAATCACTAGAGATTTGCAACACTCAGAGATCAGAGAAATGCAAATTAAGACAACTCTGAGATACCACTACACACCTGTCAGATTGGCTAAGATGACACAAAAAAATAATAATGAATGTTGGAGGGGATGTGGGAAAACAGGGACACTGATACATTGTTGGTAGAATTGTGAACACATCCAGCCATTCTGAAGAGCAATTTGGAACTATGCTCAAAAAGTTATCAAACTGTGCATACCCTTTGATCCAGCAGTGTTTCTACTGGGCTTATATCCCAAAGAAATACTAAAGAAGGAAAAGGGACCTGTATGTGCCAAAATATTTATGCCAACCCTGTTTGTAGTGGCTAGAAACTGGAAAATGAATGGATGCCATCAATTGGAGAATGGTTGAGTAAATTGTGGTATATGAATGTTATGGAATATTATTGTTCTGTAAGAAACAACCAGCACGATGAATACAGAGAGGATTGGCGAGACTTACATGAACTGATGCTGAGTGAAATAAGCAGAACCAGGACATCATTATATACCTCAACAATGATACTGAATGAGGATGTATTCTGATGGAAGTGGATTTCTTTGACAAAAAGAATATCTAACTTAGTTTCAATTGATCAAGGATGGACAGAAGCAGCTACACCCAAAGAAAGAACACTAGGAAATGAATGTAAACTGCTTCCATTTTTGTTCTTCTTCCCGAGTTATTTATACCTTCTAAATCCAATTCTCCCTGAGCAATAAGAGAACTGTTCAGTTCTGTACACATATATTGTATCCAAGATCTACTGTAACCTATTTAATATGTATAGGGCTGCTTGCTATCTGTGGGAGGGGGTGGAGAGAGAGAGGGGAAAAATTGGAACAAAAGTGAGTGCAAGGGATAATTTTGTTAAAAATTACCGTGGCATGAGTTCTGTCAATAAAAAGTTATTAAAAAAAAAGGTGTTCCAAATCATTATTGATCAGAGAAATGCAAAGTAAGACAACTCTGAGATACCACTACATACCTCTCAGATTGGCTAAGATGACAGGATAATGTCATCCTATTGATGTCATTTAAAGATAATGACAAATGTTGGAGGGGATGGGGGAAAACTGGGTCACTGATACATTATTGGTGGAACTGTTTATCATTATGGAGAGCAATTTGGAACTATGCTAAAAAAAGTTGACAGTGTATACCCTTTGATCCAGCAGTGTTTCTACTGGGCTTTTATCTCAAAGAGATCCTAAAGGAGGGAAAGGGATCCATATGTGCAAAAATGTTTGTGGCAGACTTCTTTGTATTGTCAAGAAACTGGAACCCGATGGGATGCACATCAATTGGAGAATGGCTGAATAAATTATGGAATATGAATGTTATGAAATACTATTTTTTTTAAGAAGTGCCTAGCAGGATGATTTTAGAGAGGCTTGGAGAGAGCTATGTGAACTGATGCTAACTAAGTGAAATGAGCAGAATCAGGAGATCCTTACACATGGAAACAACAAGACTATACAATGACCAATTCTCTTGGAAGTGGTTCTCTTCAGTATTGAGATGATTCAAAACAGTTCCACTTGTGCAGTGATGAGAGAACCATGGGAACAGAGGATAGAACACAACATAGCATTCTCCCTCTCTTTGTTATTATTTTCTTGCATTGTGTTGTATTTCTCAGTTTTTCTTTTTCTTCCTTCTTAATCTGATATTCCTTGCATAACAAGACAATTGTATAGGTATACATATATTGGATCTAACATGTATTTAAACATATTTAACATGCATTGGACTACCTGTCATCTAGGGGAAGGGGGGGGAAGAAGAAGAAAATTTGTAACAAAAGGTTATGCAAGATTCAGTGTTAGAAAAATTACCCATACATATGCTTTGTAAATAAAAAGCTTTAATTAAAAAAATAAAAATAAAAGAGATTGAATAACATTGAAATCTATAATATCTCCCTGAAGTTTCATGTTTACTAAAATGGGCTAGAAGACAAAATTGTGGTAAGGAACTGAAAAATCCCTCTTTGTAACTTGCATCCTGAAACAAAAATTTTAATTATCCTTATCATTATTTGAGCTTACTGACCATAGTTCCCAAAGCTATTAGTAGTCATAAAATTATCCAGCTGGTTTTAAAATTTTAGTATAGTATTTGATTCCAGTGACCTCTTTGGTCAGTGAATTTCATAGGTTGAGCATACATGTGCATAAGACATTATTTACCTCAATTTATTTGGAATTTATTGCTCTTTATTTTTTATAAAGAAGATACTTCTTGTACTTACCTATTGTGGGGCAAGGTTAAAAAAAATACATTAACCGATTTTGACCATGCCCTTTGCAATTCTGAATATCTCAATCAAGGACACTTCTAAAGAATCCTGTTTTTTTTTTTTTTTTTTAAGCCTTCTTTTTGAGGAATACACAATGAGATTTTTATCTGACATCCAGCTTTTGATTCTCATAGGAAATGTTAGAGAAACTGTAGATGAGGGAATATTTTCTTGAATTTAGTATTACAACTCAGCTTATTCCAGTTTTTACTACATATATTTATAATGCATCATTATAATCTTAAAGTTTTTTAAAAGGCAATAAGGATAATTCAAATTCATAAAAATATTTATTTTCTCAACAGACAAATTTCAAACTTTGCTTAAAGGACTGTGCATACAATCATCTACTCCTTTACCCAATCCTCAGAAAAGAGTCTCTTCACACAAGGAGTCTTTGTTCAACACAGGATAGAGTTTAAATGTTCCCTCAATTGGTAGCTTTAATTAAAGTTCTTTAGCATCTCTAGAGGAGAAATTGCCATATTTTAAATTGCTAAATTGGAAATACTGCAGATTCCTGAAGAGATAGATTGAACTTCATTCAAATAAACGTTATTTGTTCCAAATTCAATTCAATATCTTAGGAAAGTCTGTAAAAATAAGTTGTTGGGGTTTTTTTCCTGCTAAATTGATATAGTATGATTTAGTCCTACCAAAGGCAGAAGGATGCAGATGATGACCTTACAATTTTCTGATTTTTTTCCTCTAAAATCTAACCTTGGACATTATTAGAAAAGATATTAGCTCATCACATACTCAACAAAATGTCTCTCTAATGCACTTTGTGTATGTATGTACAGATGCACCCATATATGCATGAACTGTTTTTTCTCTGTATCTATCACTCACATGTAACTATTTGCATACTAGATATTATAGAAAATTCTGTGTAGGAGAAGACTTTATTGTTGCATAATTTCAAGGTATAAGTTTGAGCCATAAATAAGCTTATTAAGTCAAAGTTTAAAAAATATAGTTAACAAATTCATTGAATTAGTATGTTTCATAATTCCTATGCTGAATAAGCTTCAGCACTCCTAATCTCCAGAATAAATTTTTAATAATCAGAGAAATACCAATTAAGATAACTCTGAAGTACAAATATGCACTTTTCAGAGTGGCTAAAATGGCAGCAAAAGATAATGATGAATGTTGTTGGGGATGGGGGAAAACTGGACACTAATACATTATTGGTGCAGTTGTGAACTGATCCAACAATTGTGGAAAACAATATGGAACTATTCCCACAGGACCATCAAAATGTGCATATTCTTTGATCTAGCAGTGTCTCTACTGGGCCTATGTCCCAAGAAGACTATAATGGAGGGAAAGTGTAGAGACTGAAACTCCAAAAAGGTATGCTTGAATCAGACAACTGAGCACTTAAAGCTATTTACATATTTAATGTGAGACAATGACTCTATTAGCATATATTTGGATAAATGGCTCTTCTCACTATTGGTACTTGCTGAATGTTTGATGTTAAGACAATCAGAAGTAAGGATTGGAGGGAGGAGGGAGGAGGCCAGAGGCACTTGGCAGCAGGATGAGGAGGAGAGAGGCTGGTGACTCTGGACTCCAGGATCCAGGATTTTGCTTGGCTGCCTCCTTCACTTCTCCCCCTAAAGACGAAGGACTTTAATCCATCCTGATTCTGGCTGATCGTGAAGCCCTCCAGGGAGCTAATTCATATTCTACAGGAAAGGGACTCACATGTACAAAAATGTTTGTGGCAGTTCTTTTTGTAAAAATGGCAATATTGGAAACTATGTGGATAACTATTAGTTTGGCTGAATAAATTATGGTATATGAATATTATGGAATATTATAGTTCTATAAGAAAAATTAGTAAGATAATTTTAGAAATTCCTGGAAAGACTTGAATGAATGGATGCTAAATGAATTAAGTAGAACCAAGAGAACATTGTACATGACAACAAGATTGTGTGATTATTAACTCTTATGGACATGACTTTTTTCAACAGTGAGGTGATTCAGCCTAGTTTAAATGAACTTATGATGGAAAGAGTCACCTATACCCAGAAGAGAGACTGGGTAGTTTTTTGTTTGTTTGTTTTTTTAATGTTGCTGTTTGCTTGCATTTTCTTTTCTTTTCTTTTTTGACTTTTTGATCTGATTTTACTTGTGCAGCATGATAATTGTGGAAATATGTGATAGAAGAACTGCACATGTTTAACATATATTGGATTACTTGCTGACTAAGGGAGAGGGTGGGGGAAAGGAAGGGAAAAAATTGGAACACAAGGTTTTACAAGGGTGAATGTTGATAACTATTTGCCTCTATTTTGAAGGGAAAAAGTTTTAAAAAAACAGAAAAGAAAACAATACATTTGTAACAAAAATGCATTGATTAAAATTAATGTCCACATTGTCAAAAAGATATTGTATTTTCCCTGGGTTTATACATGTCCTATCTTCCTGACTTTTCTTCTATTTTTTAGATATATTCTTTTTCTTTTCCAAATCCATGCCATAACCCCTACATATGAATGTATTTCTCCAACTCTAGAATTCTATCCTGGGAACTCACATTTTCTTTATATAGTTTGTTTGAATTATTATTAGCACTCATTGTTCTAATCATTACCTATATATACACATGTTTCTGAAATCTAGATATCCAGCCCTTATTTCCTTCCTAAGTTTCCATATCACCTCATTATTCATGTTAAATTGGATAGTTAATAGACAGCTCAGACTGAACATGTTCAAAATACAACTTATCTTTTCTTTCCAAAACAGTAATTTATCCTTAACTCTCCTATATCCATTAAGGGAATAATTATTCTTCTAATTACTGAGGTTTACAACCTGAGAGAAATTCTCAATTGTTCACTGTCACTCACCACTCTTTAGTTCCAAATAGTTGTCATGTTTTGTCAATTTTATTTCCACAAAACACCTTGCATCTTTCTCTGTCTCTCTGCTCAAGGAAACATCAATCTAATTCATCACCATTTACCTGGAAAGTTGAATAATTTCTGGTATACAATTGATATTTAATAAATGTTTGTTGATCTGAATGGGACTTAATCATGCCAAATAGTTATTTTTTCAAAACTCATCTTTTTATGTGACCCCTAAATATTGTAAAAGAATTAATTTCAAAAAAGTGGAGATATGTAGATTTCCATGGAAAGGGAAATAAATGGGGTAAGTTCATAAGGAAGAGGAATATTGTTGAGGTCATAGTTTTGCCCAATGCCTACCCTGTATTTTTCAGATAATGTTAGGGGAATCACTTTAACAGAGACTCCCAAATCTGTATGTTGTCTTTATCATCAGATCATGGTGATACAGCTGGGTGGGGAAGAGGCACAGTTCAAAGCCATCTAGTCCAAATCTCTTATTTTGCACATGAGAGTATTAAGGATCTGAGAGATTTTGAGATTTGCCCATGTTTACACAGATAATAAATGACAGAATCAGGATTCAAACTCAGGTCCAATGACCTTAAATTGAACATATCTAAGTTCAATATTCTTTTCATGACAGAAAAATATCCTTCACAGGCATAATACCTTAATAGCATACATAAATAGCTGAATCTCAAATCCAGCATCTTTTCAAATAGATATGAAATATAAATTGTTGCATGCAATATACAGTCAAGAAATGGAGGAGAAATAAGAACTGTAACTTTTATTTTAGTACTGCTTGAGTCACTGTCAGAAAAGCCACAAATCAAAATAAGCAAACAAAACATTCTCCCACTTTTAGGAAGGCTAGGATAGGAAGAGCGCTAGAAATCAATGGTTAAATTTGAACTCAGAATCTCAAATTGAAACATGTACAAATGTCACAAATGAGAAGGCTATAACATTTTACTATTCTAATAAATAAAATGTTTAGAAAGTGAGCATATTCAACATTCATTTCATGATACAAAAGTATCCTTAGAGAACATAATATTTTAATAGCATATATACGTTGCTGAATCTCAAATCTAACACTTTTTCAATTAGATGTGAAATACAGACTGGAGAATGCAATAAGCAGTCAAGAGATGGAGGAGAATTGAGAACTGCAACATTTATTTTAGTACTGCTTGAGTCACTGTCAGTAAAGCCACAAAGCAAAACAAGCAAACAAACCATTCTCCCACCTTTTAGGAATGATTAAGACAGGGGAAGTACTAGAAATAAATGGTTAAATTTGAACTCAGAATCTCAAATTGAAACATCTACAAAAGTCACAAAAAAGAAGGCTGGAACTTTCTACTATTCTAATAAACAGAAAAGTTTAGAGAGGAAGAGAGATTGGGAAGCAAAGAAAAAGATGGAAAGGGCTAGAGAGAAGAATAAATGGAAACTGAAAGAAAAGGGAGAAAGGAAGAGATTATGAAGTTATCTTTCTATGTAGATTTCAATCTACTGAAAGCAAATCTTATTGAAGGGTAGGAAGCTACCAGAAAATAATTTTAATTATAAAATGTAGTTAACTGCTTTGGAGGAAAAAGGAATACAAACTTGGCAGAGTGTGATGCCAGGTGAAGCATTATGATAGCCTTTCAAATAATAGATATCAATCTTAAACCTCAAAGGGGGCAAATTAGACAAGTAGTGCAATGAATTAGACAAAGAGATAAGACATGGATCAAAATATTAGCTGCTCTGCTCGTTATCTGTGACATTGGAAAAGTGACTAAACCTACCTGTGTTGCCGTGTCCTCCTATAAAAAATGAAATGAATGAACCTAATGATTGCTAAGGTCCAAAAGGCTAGTAGTTTGTTGAGTTTGGACTTGGTAAGCCAGTAAATCATATAACCATCTTCTATGTGGATCTAAGGACTCAGTCTTGAATCATTTAATATAAATCTCATAGAATATTAACCTAAAGGAAAATTTAGAGATCACAAAGTGCATCAAGTCTATTCTTTCATTTTAAAGATAAGCAAACTGAAACCCAACTATCTTAAAATAATGCTGTGCAACATTAAGTGATAATTCACTTATGCTATTTATTTTAAAACAATATGCTTTTCCAAAAAAAGAATAAAAATCTGTGCCAATTTTCCTTTTTATTTTATTTTATTTTATTTTATTTTTTATTATTATAGTAACTTTTTATTAACAGAATCCATGCCAGGGTAATTTTTTTTACGACATTATCCCTTGTACTCACTTCTGTTCCGATTTTTCCCTCCCACCCTCCACCCCCTCCCCTAGATGGCAAGCAGTCCTATACATCTTAAATAAGTTACAGTATATCCTAGATACAATATATGTGTGCAGATCCAAACAGTTTTCTTGTTGCACAGGGAGAATTGGTTCGAAGTTAAAATAACCAGGAAGAAAAACAAAAATTCAAACAGTACATTCATTTCCCAGTGTTTTTTCTTTGGGTGTAGCTACTTCTGTCCATCATTGATCAATTGAAACTGAATTAGGTCTCTTTTTCAAAGAAATCCACTTCCATCAGATTACATCTTCATACATTATCATTGTTGAAGTGTATAATGATCTCTTGGTTCTGCTCATTTTATTTAGCATCAGTTCATGTAATTCTTTCCAAGCCTCTCTGTATTCATCCTGCTGGTCATTTCTTACAGAACAATAATATTCCATAACATTTATATACCACAATTTACCCAACCATTCTCCAATTGATGGGCATCCACTCAGTTTCCAGCTTCTAGCCACTACAAACAGGGCTGCCACAAATATTTTGGCACATATTAGTCCCTTTCCCTTCTTTAGTATCTCCTTGGGGTATAAGCCCAGTAGAAACACTGCTGGATAAAAGGGTATGCACAGTTTGATAACTTTTTGGGCATAACTCCAGATTGCTCTCTAGAATGGTTGGATTCGTTCACAGCTCCACCAACAATGTATCAGTGTCCCAGTTTTCCGCATCCCCTCCAACAATCATCATTATTTTTTCCTGTCATCTTAGCCAATCTGACAGGTGTGTAGTGGTATCTCAGAGTTGTCTTAATTTGCATTTCTCTGATTAATAATGATTTGGAACACTCTTTCATATGAGTGGTAATAATTTCCATTTCATCATCTGAAAATTGTCTGTTCATATCCTTTGACCATTTATCAATTGGAGAATGGCTTGGTTTCTTATAAATTAGAGTCAATTCTCTATATATTTTGGAAATGAGGCCTTTATCAGAACCTTTAACTGTGAAGATGTTTTCCAGTTTGTTGCTTCCCTTCTAATCTTGTTTACATTAGTTTTGTTTGTACAGAAGCTTTTTAATTTGATGTAATCAAAATTTTCTATTTTGTGATCAATAATGGTCTCTAGTTCGTCTTTAGTCACAAATTTCTTCCTTCTTCACAAGTCTGAGAGATAAACTATCCCATGTTCCTCCAATTTGTTTATAATCTTGCTCTTTATGTCTAAATCATGGACCCATTTTGATCTTATCTTGGTGTTAAGTGTGGGTCCATGCCTAATTTCTGCCATACTAATTTCCAGTTATCCAGCAGTTTTTGTCAAATAATGAATTTTTATCCCAAAAGTTAGGATCTTTGGGTTTCTCAAACACTAAATTGCTATAGTTGACTATTCTGTCTTGTGAACCTAACCTGTTCCACTGATCAACTAATGTATTTCTTAGCCAATACCAAATGGTTTTGGTGACTGCTGCTTTATAATATAGTTTTAGATCAGGTACAGCTAGGCTACCTTCATTTGATTTTTTTTTTCATTAATTCTTTTGATATTCTAGACCATTTATTATTCCATATGAATTTTGTTGTTATTTTTTCTAGATAATTAAAATATTTTCTTGGAAGTCTGATTGGTATAGCACTAAATAAATAGATTAGTTTAGGGAGTATTGTCATCTTTATTATATTCGCTTGACCTATCCAGGAGCACTTAATATTTTTCCAACTGTTTAAGTCTGACTTTATTTGTGTGGAAAGTTTTTTGTAATTTTGTTCATATAATTCCTGACTTTCCTTTGGTAGATAGATTCCCAAATATTTTATGCTGTCGACAGTTATTCTGAGTGGAATTTCTCTTTGTATCGCTTGCTGTTGGATTTTGTTGGTGATGTATAAAAATGTTGAGGATTTATGGGGATTTATTTTATAACCTGCAACTTTGCTAAAGTTATGGATTATTTCTAATAGCTTTTTCGTAGAACCTCTAGGGTTCTCTAAGTATACCATCATATCATCTGCAAAGAGTGATAGTTTGGTTTCCTCACTGCCTATTTTGATTCCTTTAATCTCTTTCTCGACTTTTATTGCCAAGGCTAGTGTTTCTAATACAATATTGAATAATAATGGTGACGGTGGGCAACCTTGCTTCACTCCAGATCTTACTGGGAAAGATTCCAGTTTTTCCCCATTGCATATGATGCTTACTGATGGTTTTAAATATATGCTCCTGACTATTTTAAGAAAAGTCCATTTATTCCTATACTCTTCAAGTGTTTTTATTAGGAATGGATGTTAGATTTTATCAAATGCTTTTTCTGCATCTATTGAGATGATCATATGGTTTTTGTTAGTTTGCTTATTGACATAGTCAATTATGCTAATAGTTTTCCTAATATTGAACCAGCCCTGCATTCCTGGTATAAATCCTACTTGGTCATAGTGTATTATCCTAGGAATGATTTTCTGTAATCTTTTTGCTAATATTTTATTTAAGGTTTTAGCATCGATATTCATTAGGGAGATTGGTCTGTAATTTTCTTTCTCTGTTTTCAGCCTACCTGGTTAGGTATCAGTACCATGTCTGTATCGTAAAAGGAGTTTGGTAGGACTCCTTCAGTCCTTATTTTTTCAAATAGTTTATATAGCATTGAGGTTAATTGTTCTTTAAATGTTTGGTAGAATTCACATGTAAATCCATCTGGTCCTGGGGATTTTTCTTAGGGAGTTGGTTAATAGTTTGTTCTATTTCTTTTTCTAAGATGGGACTGTTTAGGATATTTACTTCTTCCTCTATTAATCCTCTATTTTTAAAGGTATTCTTCCATTTTCATTTAAGTTGTCGAATTTGTTGCCAAAAAGTTGGGCAAAGTAATTCCTAATTATTGCTCTAATTTCCTCTTCATTAATGACGAGTTCTCCCTTTTCAATTTTAAGACTAACAATTTGATTTTCCTCTTTCCTTTTTTTAATCAGATTTACTAAGGGTTTGTCTATTTTGTTGGTTTTTTCATAGAACCAACTCTTAATTTTATTTATTAATTCAATAGTTTTTTATTTTCAATTTTATTGATCGCTCCTTTTATTTTTAGAATTTCAAGTTTAGTGTTTGACTGGGGGTTTTTAATTTGTTCCTTTTCTAGCATTTTTAGTTGCAAGCCCAATCTGTTGACCTTTTCTTTCTCTATTTTATGCAAGTAAGCCTCTAGAGATATGAAATTTCCCCTTATTACCACTTTGGCTGCATCCCACACATTTTGGTATGATGTCTCATTATTGTCATTTCCTTGGTTGAAGTTATTAATTATGTCTATGATTTGCTGTTTCACCCAATCATTCTTTAGTATGAGATTATTTAGTTTCCAATTATTTTTTGGTCTATTTTCCCCTGGCTTTTTGTTGAGTGTAATTTTTATTGCATCGTGGTCTGAAAAGGATGCATTTACTATTTCTGCCTTACTGCATTTGAGTTTGAGGTTTTTAATGTCCTATTATATGGTCTATTTTTGTATAGGTTCCATGAACTGCTGAAAAGAAAGTGTACTCCTTTCTGTCTCCATTTGGTTTTCTCCAGAGGTCTATCATATCTAACTTTTCTAGTATCTATTTACCTCTTTGACTTCTTTCTTATTTATTTTGTGGTTTGATTTATCTAATTCTGAGATTGCAAGGTTGAGATCTCCCACTATTATAGTTTTGCTGTCTATTTCTTCTTACAGCTCTCTTAATTTCTCTTTTAAGAATTTAGATGCTACACCACTTGGTGCATATATGTTTAATATTGATATTGCTTCATTATTTATGCTACCCTTTAGCACGATATAGTGTCCTTCCTTATCTCTTTTAATTAGATCAATTTTTGTTTTTGCTTGATCTGAGATCAGGATGGCTACCCCTGTGTTTTTGACTTCACCTGAAGCATAGTAGATTTTGCTCCATCCTTTTACCTTTATTCTGCATGTATCTCCCTGCTTCAGGTGTGTTTCCTGTAAATAACATATTGTAGGATTCTGGCTTTTAATCCATTCTGCTATCCTTCCTCTTTATGGGGAGTTTACCCTTCACATTTATGGTTAAAATTACAATTCTGTATTACTTACCATCTTGTTAACCACTATTTATGCTTTTCTCCTTCTTTCCCTTACCCCCCTTCCCAGTATTAAACTTGTGAGGACCACTTGCTTCTCACAGCCCTCCCTTTTTAGTATCCCTCCTCCCCACCTTAGAGTTCCTCCCTCTACCTTACTCCTTTCCCTCACAGTTTCTGTATTCCCTTCTGCTTATCTTATTCCTTCCCTTTTCACTTTTCCCTTCTCACTTTCCAATGGATGGAAGTTCCACATACATTGAATATGTCTAAAATTTTTCTCTTAAAGTCAATTCTTATGGCAGCAAAATACCCACTATATTCATCCCCTCTATTCTTTCTCTCAGATATAAAAGGTTTCCTTTGCCTCTTTGTGAGATATAGTACCCCCACTTTACCCTTTTTCTGATACAATGTCCTTTCCACCTCTAATTTCTAGAACAAGGTATACATATATTTTTTATACATATTTACAGCAGAAATATAGTTCCCAAGATTTCTTTTTACCTTTTTAGGTTTTTCTTGAGTTCTATATTTGCAGATCAACCTTCTTGTTAAGTTCTGGTTTTTTCACCAAAAACAGGTGAAATTCACTTATTTCATTGAATGACCATCTTCTACCCTGGAAAAAAGATTCTCATTCTGGCTGGGTAAGTTATTTTTGGTTGCATACCGAGTTCCTTAGCCTTTCAGAATATCATATTCCAGGTCCTTCGATCTTTTAATGTGGATGCTGCTAGATCTTGGGTTATCCTTATTGTGGCTCCTCTATATTTGAATTGGGTTTTTCTAGCCGCTTGGAGTATTTTTTCCTTTGTTTGAGGGTTCTGGCATTTGGCCACTATATTTCTTGGTGTTTTGATTTTAGGATCCCTTTCAGTGGGTGATTGATGAATCCTTTCAATGTCTATTTTACCTTCTGTTTCTATGACTTCTAGGCAGTTCTCTTTGATAATTTCCTGGAAAATAGTGTCCAGGCTCTTTTTTTCATCATATTTTTCTGGGAGTCCAATAATTCTCAGATTGTCTCTCCTAGACCTGTTTTCCAGGTCTGTTGTTTTCCCCAGAAGGTATTTCACATTTTTCTCCATTTGGTTTTTTGGTTTTGCTTGACTGATTCTTCTTGTCTCCTTGAGTCATTCAATTCCATTTGTTCTATTCTGATTTTCAATGAAGTGTTTTCTTCACTCACTTTTTTTATATCTTTTTCTAATTGTCCAATTTGTTCTATGGAATGTTTTTCCATTTCGCCAATTTTATTCTTTAGAGAGCTATTTTCTGTTTCCAGTTCACTAATCCTATTTTTCAAGGATTTGTTTTCTTTATCCACTCTGTCTTTAAATGAGTTGGAATGACTTCTCTAGACTCTCTTGCCAAGCCTCCCTGTCCTTTTCCCATTTTTCTTCTAGCTCTCTTGTGAGAGCCTTTTAAATTTCTTCTATGAGATTCATCTGTGCTGAGGAACAGATAATCTCCTCCTGTGAGGATTCACCTGGGGACAGTCTGTTTTTAGTCTCCTCAGGGTTTAGAGTCTGCTCTCTGTCCATATAAAAGCTGTCAATAGTTAAGGTACTTTTCAACTTTTTGCTCATTTTGTCAGAGAAGAATCAGAGACAAAATAGCAAAGAATAAAAAGGAAAAAAACCCCAATTGGAATCTGCCTTTTTGGGGGAGGGGCTGGGTGGCATTACCGAGCTTCCTCTATAGACTGCAGGGGCAGCAGCGAGGCACTAGCAGGACTGTGCTGCTCCTGTGCTCTGAGAGTCTGAGAGTGTGCTGAGACACTGTGGGGGAGGGGTGGCCGGTCCCAAGGAACTCCAGCTGTTTGGGGTTGTATTCTTCACCCCAGGTGTTTTTAGCTTCTTTGCTGGGCTACTGACTTGCTGCCAGGGCAAAGTATCCAATCCTGTAGCGAAGCTCTCCCCGCAGAGACAACTGAGATCACACCCCAACCCACTCCGGTCTGCTCCGCTGTGAGCTGCCTGCCAAGCTCCTGCTGCCACTGCCCTCAGCCTGTGCCCGATCTAAAACCGTCCCACCCTCGAGCAAAAACAGACCTCTCCTGGTGAATCTCAAGGATGTCTTCTCTTGGTAACTATTTGTGGGTTGTTTTTTTTTCAGTCAGGCATTAATTCAGAGGCTTGTGGATTCTGAGAGAAAATGCGGAGCTTACATTGCTGTGTGCCTCCTCGCCGCCATCTTGGCCGGAAGTCCCAGGTCTATTTTCTCGCCAATTTTCAAAAATGCATTTGGCCAAGTATGTCATAGAAAGGAGGAGATTTTTATAAAAAGTAGACCAAGAGGCAGAGCCAAGATGGCAGAAAGGACACACGTTTTCTTCTGAGCTCTCCCCATTACCCTCAGACTAAAAGCAAATCAGGCCTCTGAACTGGTTTTGGAGTGACAAGATCCATGAATACTGGGAGTAAACAAATTATCAGCAAAAGCTAATTTCAACGATCTCCAGAAAAGGTCTATTTCAATCGGGCATAAAGGGAGGTGGGTTGAGGGCAGACTGGCAAGCACAGACACTGAGTGCAGGCAGCTCATAGTCCCAGGGTGGTGTGGATTCTGAGCATTGCAGAATCTACCAGGAGGAATCTACAGCAGTGTTGGCTAGTCTGTCCTGGTTGCAAATCAGCAGAATAGTTGTAAGACTAATTGTAAGAAATCCAACAAAAATACAAAAGGAAAATACTAGGCCCCTAAATGCCAGAATGTCACAGAATCTGGCCACACCCATCCAGCACCAGAAGTTAATCAGCACTGACCCAGTACAGTCCACTGTCTTTAGAAGTAGCTTGGACAATCTTCCCTTTACCCTAAAAGGTGACCTCAATTTTTTTTAATGAGTAAAAAAGCAAAAAGAACTCATAGTTTTTATGGTGAAAGAGAAGAACACATTTGAAACCCTTAAGACATTCAAAGCAAGATTGTCTTTAGAAGAAGCCTCAAAGAGTAGTGTAAATTGGTCTACATCTCACAAGGCTCTCTAAGAAGAAATTTAAAAAGGATCTTAAAAGAGAGATAGAAGAAAATTGCATGATGATTTGGGAAAGGAAATGCAGAAATTATATGAAGAAAAGACTTTACAAAATAGATTTGACAAAATGGAAAAAGAAAACAGTGCCCAGAAAAACAGAATTTGTAAAATGGAAAAAGAAAATAACTTCCTTAAAAAAAATAGAATTTGTGAAATGGGGAAAAAACCTCATAGTACAAAGCAACTCATTTAAAAATTAAATTGGCCAAATACAAACATGTAGAGGGGTGTAGATAGTGGGGGAACTCTGGGTGAGATATAAGACCCTTAAACCCAGAGGAAACATGCTGACAATGTCTGGTTTGGCTCCCCACCTCCCCTAAGGGCTCTCACCCTTCCTGAGGAGTCAAGGAGGGTGTGACCACCTGTGTTCTACTTGAAGCAAGGGATACTTAAAATAGAGAGTCATTTACATATCAATAGTAGGGCGCTTATAGTTAGCACTTAAACAATGTGCTGTGGTGATGTAATGCTACTATAGCTAACACTTGCTCAATATGATGTGATGATTTAATGGTTATCTAGTTGGCACATGCTTAGTTTGCTGTAATGAAGTAATCATACTAGGGTATTTGAGGGCTGAGAAAACTTGTAATAAAGGACTCCATCTTTGACAATCCTTGTGGGTCTCCTGCTTTCTTCACTCCTCCACTAAGACCATGGAGTTGGGATGATCCGGAGATCTTCCAGAGAGTTAGTCTAAATGGTATGTTTTGGCACCCCAGTATGGGGGCTCTAGAAAGCATAGTATATTTTGGCATCCCAATTTGGAGGCTTTAGAAAACATACCACACAAAAAGAAGTAAAAAAAGTAAATGAAGAAATCAATTCACTAAAAATCAGGACTGACCAAATGAAAATAATTGATGCAATGATACATCAAGAATCAGTCAAGCAAAACCAAAAAAAGAAAAAGAAAAAAAAAGGAAGAAAATGTAAAATAACTCCTTGGAAAAACGAAAGAGAATCTAATATTGAACTTCCTGAAAACCGTGATTTAAAATAAAGACCCTAGACATTATCTTTCAGTAAATATTCAAGAAAAAACTATGCTGGTATGCTAGAATCCGAAGGAAAAACAGCCATTGAAAGAATTCACCAATCACCTCCTGAAACAGACCCCAAAATGAAAACTCCAAGGAATATTGTGGTGAATTTTCACAACAATCAGACCTAGGAAAAATATTGCAAGAAGCCAGAATGAAACAATTCAAATACCCAAGAGTCACAATCAGGATCACCTAGCAGCTTCCACTTTAAGGACTTGAAATCTGTTATTCTGAAAAGAAACTTGGAATGCAGCCAAGAATAAACTATTCAGCTAAAGTCAGCATTATCTTTTAGGGAAGAAGATGGACATGCAATGACACAGGTGCATTTCATTTATTTCTGATGAAAAGACCAAATCAGAACAAAAATTTTGATCTCCAAATATAGAATTCAAGAAATACATGAAAAAAGGTAGAAATGAAAGAACTCAAGAACTATATCTCTGTTATAGGTATCATAGAGAGTGCAGATATAATTTAATTTTACTGTCATAATATAAAAAGAAACTAGAGGTAGAAAGGGTATTGTATTGGAAAAAGAGAGAAATTACATCTTACAAAGAGGCAAAGAAGATATGTTATAATTGAGGGAAAGAAGAAAGGGAACTGAATATTGTGTGAATCTTGCTTTCCTAAGATATGTCTCAAAGAGAGAATATCAAATATATTTGGTTTTACAGAGAAACTTTTCTCACCTTATACGGAAGGAGGCAAGAAAAGGGAAAGGAAAAGGAGAGACTAATAGAAGGGAAAACAAAAATAGTAGAAGAAATATATAAGAAAGGGGGAGGTTTCCTTGAGGCAAGTGGTAGTCAGAAGCAAAATACTGGGAAGTAAGGAAAAAGGGAAAGAAAAGAGAAAGAGCATAATTTGGGGTAAATAAGATGATGAGAAATAAATATTTAGTCATTGTAATTGAATGTGAATGGGGTTAACTCCCTCATAAAATGAAAATGGTTAGCAGACTGGATTAAAAGCTAGAATCTTACAATAAATCAATTGCAAGAAACACATTTAAAGAAGATTGATACAAGCAGAGTAAAGGTAAAAGGCTTATACTACAGCTGAAGTAAAAAAAAAAAAAAAAAAAGCAGGGGTAGTGAGCCTTATCTCAGGTCAAGCAAGAGCAAAATAGGTCTAATAAAAAGAAATAAGGAAGGAAACTATATCTTGCTAAAGAATACCATAAATAATTAGGTAATATTAATACTAAGCATGTATGCACCAATTGTTATAGCATCTAAATTCCTAAAGAAGTTAAGAGAACTAAAAGAAGAAATAGACAGTAAAATTATAATAGTGGGGATCTCAACTTTACTCTCTCAGAACTAGATCAATCAAACTACAAAATAAATGAGAAAGAAATTAAGGAGATACAAAGAACATTAGAAAAGTTAGATATGATAGATCTTTGGAGAAAATTGCATGGAGACAGAAAGAAGTACTTTTTTCTTGGCAGTTTATGTGATCTATACAAAAATTGACCCTATATTAGGGCATAAAGACCTCAAAATTAAATGCAGAAAGGCAGAGATAGCAAATGATCTTTTTTTTGGATCACAATGAAACAAAAATTACATTCAATAAAGGGCCAGGGAAAAATGGACCAAAATTAATTGGAAACTAAATAATCTCATCCTAAAGAATGAATGGATGAAACAGCATATCATAGATGTAATCAATAATTTCATCCAAGAGAATGACAATAATAATACAACAAACTAAAATTTGTGGGATATCAAAACAGTTATAAGAGGAAATTTTATATCTCTAGATGCTTACTTGCATAAAATAGAGAAAGGAAAGGTCAATGAATTGGGCTTGCAAATAAAAAAGCTAGAAAAATAAAAAAAATAAAAATCCCTAATTAAAATGCAAAATTTGAAATTCTAAAAATATAAAGGGATATTATTAATACTGAAAGTAAGAAAATGATTGAGTTAATAATAAAAATAAGAGTTGATTGAATGTAAAAACCAACAAAATAAATAAAACTTTAGTTAATTAGATTAGAAAAAGGAAAATCAAATTGTTCTCAAAAATTAAAAGGGAGAACTTCTCAGCAATGAAGAGGAACTTAGAGCAATAATTAGGAGGTTTTTTCCCCAACTCTATATCAATAAATGGATAAGCTAAGTGAAATGGAGGAATATCTACAAAAATATAGATTGCCCAGATTAATAGAAAAAGGAAATAAATTACTTAAATAGTAGCATTAGAAAAAAAGAAATAGAACCACCTATTAAGCAACTCCCTGTGAAAAAATCTCCAGGGTAAGATGGATTTACATGTGAATTCTACCAAACATTTGAAGAACAATTAATTTCAATACTATACAAACTGATGCAGTAGGGAAAGAAGGACTTTTACCAAATTCCTTTTATAACATAGATAAGGTGCTGATGTCTAAAACAGGTAGGATGAAATTATAGAAAGAAAATGATAGACAAATTTTCCTAATGAATTTTGATGCAAAAATCTTAAATAAAATATTAGCAAGAGAATTTCAGGGGTGGAGCCAAGATGGCAGAGATGACAGGTTTCTACTGAATCTTCTTTACAACCCTCACGTTAATTACAAAATCCAACTTCTGAATTAGCTCTGAAGGGGCAGAACCCACAGATATTGGGAGTGCACAAAAAATATCAGCAGAATATAATTTCAAAGATCGCTAAAAAAGGTCTGTTTCAACCAGGACAACCAGCACAAATGTCAGGGCAGACAGCTCAGTGTCCTGTGACAGAGAATTTATGAGAGGAAACAGTCTAGAAAAAATCTGTTTCAATCAGAAACAGGAGAGAGAGACAGCAAAGCACAAACAGCTGACCACAAACACCAGCACAGATAGAGCAGAGCCCTGAGGGAAGCAGTCTCAGTGTGGTGGTGTGACCTCTGCAAGGCAGAGAGTTTGTGGGAGGAAGCAAATCAATAAAGGCCTATTTCAATTGGAAGTGGGAGAGACACAGTGAGGCCTGGGCAGCTGACCACAAATGCCAGCACAAACAGCTCAGAATCCAGGACAATTGCAATCTCAGGGTGCTTGAGCAGAATTCTACCATGAACACCAGGGCAAACAGCACAGACCCCACGTGTTGCTAATTTCTCCATGTGGCAGAGCCAGTACCAGGAGTAAATCATTATTGACCCAGCACAGCTGCTGTTTCTTGGAAAACTTCTCCCCTCCCAAAGGCAGACCTTAACTTTAAAAAAAAATGAGTAAAAAAAGTAATTTAACAATGGACAACTTTTATGATAAAAGAGAACAGATTTCAAACCACAAGGAGAATAAAAACAGATTGTCTCCGGATGAAGCTCCAAAAGGTGATATGATTTGGTCCCCATCATACAAGACTCTCCTAGAAGAACTTAAAAAGGATATTAAAAGAGAGCTAGAAGAAAAATAGGAAAAGGAAATGAAAGCTTTGCAGTAATTTTGAAAAGGAAATACAAAATACACAAAGTGAAATTGAAAAAGCATATAACTCATTAGAAGATAGATTTGATAAACTGGAAAAAGAAAGCAACTCCTAGAAAAAAAACAGAATTTGTGAAACAGAAAACGAAAATAACTTTTTAAAAAACAGAATTTGTGAAAGGAAAAAAAAATCCATAGAACAAAACAACTCATTCAAAAAATCAATTGGACAAATACAAAAAGAAGTTAAAAAAGTAAATGAAGAATATAACACAATAAAATTCAGAATTGAACAAATGGAAATGAATGACTAAGACAACAAGTATCAGTCAAGTAAAATCAAAGAAATAGAAAAACCTAAAATACCTAATTGGGAAAACAACCAACCTGGAAAAGGGATCTAGGAGACATAATCTAAAGACTATTGGACTCCCTGAAATATATGATAAAAAAAATAGCCTAGATACTCTTTTTCAAGGAAATCATCAAAGAGAACAGCCCTATTATCATAGAAACAGAAGGTTAAATGACCATTGAAAGAATTCATCAAACACCTCCTGAAAGAGACCCCAAAATTAAAACCCCAAGGAATATTAGGGCTAAATTTCAGAACTATCAGACCAAGGAAAAAGTATTACAAGCAGCAAAGAGGCAAATCAAATTGTTAGTCCCACAAATGAAAAGTGAAACTAGAACAATTATCAGGAGTTACTTAGCCCAACTTTATGCCAATAAATTTGACAACTTAAATGAAATAGAGGAATACCTACAAAAATATAGATGGCCCAGATTAACAGAAGAGGAAATAAATTACTTATATACTCCCATTTTAGAAAAGAAATAGAACAAGTGATTAATCAACTCCCTAAGAAATAATCCCCAGGACCAATTTGATTTACATGGGAATTCTACCAAACATTTAAAGAACAATTAACTCTAATACTACATAAACTATTTGAAAAAATAGGAAATGGAAGACTCCTAACAAACTCCTTTTATGATATAGACATGGTATTGATATCTAAAACAGATAGGACAAAAACAGAGAAAAACATTATACGCTAATCTCCCGATGCAAAAATTTTAAACAAAATATTAGTAAAGAGATTACAGATAATCATCCCTAGGATAATTCACCATGACCACATAGGATTTATGCCAGAATGCAGGGCTGGTTCAATATTAGAAAAACTATTAGCATAATTGACTATTAATAACCAAATTAACAAAAAACATATGATTATCTCAATAGATGCAGAAAAAGCATTTGATAAAATCCAACACCCATTCCTATTAAAAAGCCAAGAGAGTATAGGAATAAATGGACTTTTCCTTGAAATAGTCAGCAACATCTATTTAAAACCATCAGCAAGCATCTTATGTAATGGGGATAAACTAGAACCATTCCCAATAAGATCTTGGGTGAACAAGGTTGCCCCACTATCACCATTGCTATTCAATATTGTATTAAAAATGCTACCTTTGGCAATAAAAGAAGAAAAAGAGTTTAAAGAAATTAGCATAGGTAATGAGGAAACCAAATTAGTACTCTTTGCAGATGATATGATGGTATACTTAGAGAATCCTAGAGAATTACCTAAAAAAAAGTACTAGACACAATACACAACTTTAGCAAAGTTGTAGGATACAAAATAATTCTACAGAAATCATCAGCATTTTTATACATTACAAACTCCAGCAGCAAGAGATATAAAGAGAAAGGAAGCAAAAAGATCAACATCTGCAAAAATGTTTATAGCATCCCTTTTTGTAGTGACAAGGAACTGGAACTTGAGTGGATATTCATCAGTTCAAGAATGGCTGAATAGGTTATAGTATATGAATGTTATGGAATATTATTGTTCTGTAAGAAATGACCAACAAAATGATTTCAGAGAGGCCTGGACAGACTTACATGAACTGATGCTAAGTGAAATGAGCAGAAGCAGGAAATCATTATACATGGCAAGAACAAGATTATATGATGATGAATTCTAATGGACGTGGCTCTCTTCAACAATGAGATGATTCAGACCAGTTCCAATGATCTTGTGATGAAGAGAGTCGTCTATACCCAAAGAGAGAACTATGGGAACTGAGTGTGGTTCACAACATAGTATTTTCATTCTTTTTATTGTTGTTTGCTTACATTTCATTTTCTTTCTCTTTTTTTAGATTTAATTTTATTTTTCTTGTGTAGTAAGATAATTGTATAAATATGTATGCATATATTGTATTTAACACATATTTCTACCATGTTTAACATATATGGGATTACTTGCCATTTAGCGGGAATGGGCAAAGTGAAGGAATAATTGAAACATAAGATTTTGCAGGGATTAATGTTGAAGAATTATCCATGCATATGTTTGGAAATAAAAAAAAGCTTTAATTTTAAAAAAGAAACTAGGGGGAAAAAGAAATTAAATGAGAAAATATTTCATAAAAAAGCAACATTTGGGGCAAAAAGTAGTTTATAGAACAATAAATCAATAAAGGCTTGAAGGGACCTCAGAGAACATCAGGTTTAACCTCTTTATTTTACAAATGAGGAAACTGAAGTCAACAAATTAATTGACTTGACCAACATCACATATGTAAGTCAAAAAGAGAGAGATTTGAGACTAAGTTTATTGAATTTGAGCCAATGCTTTTTTCCATTGTAGTAGGATTTTCTGCTATGGAGAAAGACCTCAAAGCAATAGTCCAATTAAAAAAAAATCTTCTTTTGTGATAATCTGAACCTAATAATCACAAGTAAGCAAAATCAGCGTGGAAATGGTACACAAGCACAATGTCTTGTAATATATGTATCAAGTAAGCATATAAATGTAGCAGGAAAGAAGTAAAAAACTTGGTGAATCAAAGGAATGCTAAAGCTATAGAAAAGCTAATTAAAAAGTTTTATTAAAAATGCCTCATGTAAGACTGAATGTAGATCACAACAAAATATTTTTGGTGGTGTTTGCTTGCTTTTTTCTTTTTCATTTTTCCCCTTTTTGATCTGATTTTTCTTGTGTGTGTGTATATATAAACATATATATATATATATAAAGAGAGAGAGAGAGAGAGAGAGAGAGAGAGAAAGAGAAAGAGAAAGAGAGAAAGAGAAGTAAGAAGACTTGAAAATGTCTAAATTGTGTCAGATATCAGATCAGAATGGAAGCTTTTTTTGGGTTCAAGTACCTTTTTCTTTCTTTTATAGCTAACTGGTATGGATATATATGCATATGTGTGTACATGCATATGCATCTGGGTGTGTGTGAATGTCTGAGTATGGGATCCAAATGGGACTCAATAAATAATCAGATGTGATCTATTGTTTCTTCTTTTCATATCCTTGACACAAGTTCAACTTTCAGACTATCTGATGTTCCAAGAAAGTGAGTCATCTTAATTTCCTAACAGGGACATACTAAATAATTCTGATGATTTGAGTAGGAAGGAGGGGAGCATAATAGAGAAAACAGAATAATGTACCTTGGTTCTGTAAAGTTATATCTGGAAGGAGAAAACTTATTTCCCAATGGAGAATGACTAATCCCCTCCCCGCTAAAAACAACAACAACAAAAAAATAAAATATGGAAAATTGAAAATGGGGAAGCTTTAAAAGAAAAGTGATACCTTTGGAGATAATGGCATATGGGCATGACAACCATAGCATGGATAGTCAGAGGAGTATAAAGTGTAAGGACTGCTGGTTGAATATCTATTTAGAATAGGAACTTCTAGGGGACACAACCAACATGGTGGAGACCAGACATATCTTTTTGTAACCTCCTCTAATCTTCTCTCAAACCAATGGCAGATTAAGCCTCTAAACTGCTTTTGAAGTCAAAGAATCCACAAACATTTGGAGTACAACACATTTCTCGAAGAAGATACCTTGGGAGAACTTCAGAACTGGTTTCTTTCAATTGGGCAAGGGGACAGTCTGCCGAGCCCAGTCCACAGCACAGGGAAATAGGACAAGAAGCTGGGGCTGGGAGTCAGAGTGTTGCAGCTTCCACACACTTGGGGATTTTCTGTGAGCCATGTAGGCCACTATGTCTTGGTTACAAGCTTGTGGTTTGGCAGATTTGCCTTTTGTAAAAGACAAATTGTAAACCATTGAGGTCCAGAAGAACACCAGACCTAGCTGCCATTACTCAGCACTGGAAATCAATCAGCAAAAGTGCCCAAAGGCAAATTAGACATTATCATAAGATAGATAAAAGAAAATTGCCCCAATATTTTAAAATCAGAAGATATAATAGCTGTCAAAAGAATTCACCCTATAACCTCCTGAAAGAGACCCCAAAAGTAAATCAACAAGGGATATTGTAGCTAAAATTCAGAGCTATGGCACCACGGACAAGATATGGCAAGCAGCCAGAAAGAAATACTTTAAATACTGAGGAGGCACAATTAAGATAATCAAACACCTAGCAGCTTCCACTTTAAAGGATCAAAGGGCCTGGAATGAGATATTCTGAATAGCAAAGGAACTGGAATTACAGACAAGAATAAAATATTAAGCTAAAATAAGCATTATCTTTCAGGGAAGAAAATAGATATTCAATGATATAGCTGAATTTCACCTATTTCTAATGAAAAACCAGAACCAAACAAAAAAATATGATGTCCAAACATAGAACTTAAGAGAAGCACAAAAAGGTAAAAGGAAAAGAACAAAACTGTAAGCAAAGTAAGGTATGACAGATCTTTGGAAAAAATTAAATGGAGACAGAAAGGACTTTATTTTTTTCTCAGTGGCTCATGGAACTTACATAAAAACTCATAATGTGTTAGGGCATAAAAAGCCAAAATCAAATGCAGAAAGGCAGAAATAGTAAATTCATTCTTTTTAGATCATGATGCTATAAAAATCGCATGCAATGTAAGACCAGGAGAAAATAGACCAAAAAATAATTAGAAACTAAATAATCTCATCCTAAATAATGGATGGGTAAAACAAGAAATTGTAGAGACAATTAATAATTTTATCCTAGAGAATGGCAATAATGACACAACATATCCAAATTTGTGGAGGCAACCAAAGCAAAAATAAAGGGAAATTTTAGATCTCTAGATGCTTATTTGCATACAATAAAGAAAAAGAAGATCAATGAATTGCAAATAAAAAACTAGATAAAGAACAAATTAAAAACCCCCCATGAAATACCAAACAAAATTCTAAAAATAAAAGGAGAGATTAACAAAATTGAAAATAAAACACTATTGAATTAATAAATAAAACTAAAACTTGGTTTTAAGAAAAAAAACAACAAAATAGATAAAACTTTAGTTGATTTGATTAGAAAAAGGAAAGAGGATGATCCAGCAGTGTTACTACTGGGCTTATATCCCAAAGAGATTATAATGAAGGGAAAGGGACCTGTATGTGAACGAATGTTTGTGGCAGTCCTTTTTGTAGTGGCTAGAAACTGGAAACTGAATGGATGCCCATCAGTTGGAGAATGGTTGAATAAATTGTGGTATATGAATATTATGGAATATTATTGTTCTGTAAGAAATGACCAACAGGATGATTTCAGAAAGGCCTGGAGAGACTTACACGAACTGATGCTGAGTGAAATGAGTAGGACCAGGAGATCATTATATACTTTCAACAACAATACTATATGATGACCAGTTCTGATGGACCTGGCCACCCTCAGCAAGGAGATCAACCAAATCATTTCCAATGGAGCAGTAATGAACTGAACCAGCTACACCCAGAGAAAGAACTCTGGGTGATGACTAAAAACCATTACATTGAACTTCCAATCCCTATATTTATGCCCACCTGCATTTTTGATTTCCTTCACAAGCTAATTGTACAATATTTCAGAGTCTGATTCTTTTTGTACAGCAAAATAACGGTTTGGTCATGTATACTTATTGTGTATCTAATTTATATTTTAATATATTTAGCATCTACTGGTCATCCTGCCATCTAGGGGACGGGGTGGGGGGGGGTAAGAGGTGAAAAATTGGAACAAGAGGTTTGGCAATTGTTAATGCTGTAAAGTTACCCATGCATATAACCTGTAAATAAAAGGCTATTAAATAAATAAATAAATAAATAAAAAGAAAAAGGAAAGAGGAAAATCAAATTGTTGGTCTCAAAAATGAAAAGGGAGAACTACAAGCTAATTAAAAATTCTTCGGACCAGATGGATTTACATGTGAATGCTACCAAATATTTAAAGAATTATTAGCTCCAATACTATATAAATTATTTGAGAAAAATAGGGATTGAAGGAGTTCTATCAAATTCCTTTTATGATACAGATATGGTACTGATATCTAAATGAGGTAGGATAAAAATAGAGAAAGAAAATTATTGATCAATTTCCCTAGTGAATATTGATGCAAAAACCTTAAATAAAATATTAGCAAACATGATTATCTCAATAGTTGCAGAAAAAGCATTTGATAAAATCCAACATCCATTCTTATTAAAAACACTAGAGAGTATAGGAATAAATGGACTTTTCCTTAAAATAATCAGTAGCATGTATTTAAAACCATCATTGAGCATAAACTGGAACCATTCTCAATAAGATCAAGAATGAAACAAGGTTGCCACTATTGCCATTACTATTCAGTATTGTATTAGAAATGCTAACTTTGGCAATAAGAGAAGAATAAGAAATTAAAGGAATTAGGCAGAGTAAGAAATGAGGAAACCTAATTATTACTCTTTGCAGATAATATGCATAGAGAATCATAGAGAATCAACTAAAAAACTATTAGAAATAATTCACAACTTTAGCAAAGTTGTAGGATACAAAATAAATCTATATAAATCATCAGCATTTTTATACATCATTAACAAAATCCAACAGCAAGAAATATAAAGAGAAATTCAATTTAAAATATCTTTCTACAGTGTAAAATATTTGGGAATCTAATTGCCAAGGGAAAGTCAGAAACTATATGAGCAAAACAACAAAACACTTTCCACATAAATAAAGCCATATCTAAGCAATTGGAAAACTATCAAGTGCTCTTGAATAGATAAAGTGAATATAATGAAAACAACACTACCTAAATTAATTTACTTATTTAGTGTTATAACAATTAAACTCTCAAGAAATTATTTTACTGACTGAAAAAAATAACAACAAAATTCATCTGGAAGAAAGAAAGGTCAAGAATTTCAAGGGTATTAATGAAAAAAAAAAGTACATGAAGGTGGCCCAACCATACCAGATCTAAAACTATATTATAAAGCAGTGGTCATCAAAACCATTTGGTACTGGCTAAGAAAAAGATTAGTTGATCAGCGGAATAGGTTAGGTTCACAAGCCAAAATATGTCTATATGACTATAGTAATCTAGTATTTGACAAACCCAAAGACCCCCAGCTTTTGCAACAAGAATGCACTATTAAAAAAAAAAACTGTTGGGAAAATTGGAAACTAGTTTGCCAGAAACTAGGAATTGACCCATACCTAACACCATATACCAAGATAAGGTCAAAATAGATTCATGCTCTAGACACAATGATATTATGAACAAATGGGAAGAATAAAGGATAGTTTACCTCTCAGATCTGTGGAGGAGGAAGGAATTTGTAACCAAAGAAGAACTAGAGATCATTAGTGATCACAAACTAAATAATTTTGATTGTATTAAGTTAAAAAGGTTTTGTACAAACAAAAATAATACAGACAAGATTAAAAATGAAGGAATAAACTGGGAAAATATCTTTTTATTCAATGATTCTGATAAAGGCCTAATTTCTAAAATATATAGAGAATTAAATGGAACTTATAAGAATTCAAGCCATTCTCTAATTGATACTTGGTCAAAGGATACAAACAATTTTTAGATGAAGAAGTTGAAACTATTTCTAGTCATATTAAAAATGTTCTCCAAATCACTATTGATCAGCGAAATTCAAATTAAAGTTAACTCTGAGGTACCACTACATACCTGTTAGATTGGCTAATGTTAGAATCTTAGTGTTAACTCACTGGAATTGATAGAAACAATACTTACACCTTTGAGAGTTCACACATAGGCTCACATGTTGGAGTTCACAAGTATGGGAGATTCACAAAGTTAACTTTGTAACTTTGTGAATTCACAACTCCCATAATCCCACTCTTGGAGGAGGAATCAACCTTTGAGTTTACACTTCTAAAAGAGCATAAAAAGGAGCTGAATCAGTGGAGTCAGGCAGTTCAGAAGATTGCCTGGAGTTGGAGTTGAGCTAGAGATAGAAGCTGGCAGAAGCAAAGGTGTAGCAACAAGAGCTCTCAGAACCAAGGAAAGCTAACTGGATTATTTTGGAAGAGGCAATAAAAAATTGGATTTTAACTCCTGGTTGTATTTGGAGTTATTATTACTTGGAACTGAAACTAAGGCTACTTCCAGAAAACCTCCCCAAGAAACTTGCTCCTAAAGAATGATCACATATTTTACAAAAGAAGAGAAAACCACATGTTGGCACTGAACGTGGGACTGTCAGGACCATCAGTGGAAAAATCTCTGATCCTGATTTCAGTGGAAAAGTTCTGATCCTGAATCCAGTGGAAAAGTCTCCTCAATCCAGAAATTAGGGTAAGTACAATAAAGAAATTTTGTTAAAAGACTTAAAATAGAATTTCAGCTAAGATGGGACAGATGTTTATAAAACAGCCTTCTGTTTCTGTTCAAGGAAAATGTTTAGAGAGCATTGTCAAGGTTATGCAAAGCCAAGTTTTGATTATAATTTTGGAGCAGATCACTGAATTTTTAGAAACTGTAAAGCACATATGTTCTTGTTTCTCTATAGAAAAAGAATTGGATCTAGAGGAGTGGAAATTAGTAGGAGAGGATCTTTGTCAATTCTACAATAAAAATGGACCTGACTCAATTTCCAAAGACACACTTAATACATATAATTTAATACAATTGGCTTTAGGAAATTATATAAGTGTTAGAATGAGTAAAAAGAAGAAAGAGCAGGAGGGGGAGATGCCAACTAAACTAGGTGAAAAGGACAAAGAATCAGATTCACAGCAGGAGAAATTAGATCATTCCTTATCTCTTGACCCTCCCCCCTCAATTAACCCTTCATGGGTGGAGGGAGAAGGAGGAGGGGGAGAGGCAGTAATGCAATCGGAACCACCTAGTAAGGAGCCTGTGACAAGATTAGAAAAGTCATTAATTAATGCAAAAAATGAAGGACAAGATGTATCTGATTTTATAAATGCATATCCTGTGATTGAAAAGCTTGACTCTTCAGGTCAAAAAGGGAGAAGATACACTCCTTTTAATTTGGAAAAAAATTAAGGATTTAAAAAAGGGTTGCATTCTTTATGGGGCTACATCATTTTATGTTAAGATGTTAGTAGATAGTTTGTCTTATGAAATCTTAACCCTAAGTGATTGGAAATCCATAGCTAGGACATCTTTAGAACCTGGACAAAACTTATTGTGGCTTTCAGAGTATCATGAATTATGTAGGATTCAAGCCCAATGCAATAGGCAAATAGGGGCTAATGTACAAATAGTTTTTGACCAACTAGCTGGTGAAGAGCAGTATGGAGAGAATTCAGAACAGATTGATTATCCCATAACAGTGTATGAGCAAATTTCTAAGACTGCAGTAAAAGCTTGGAATTCTCTCCCCGGACAGAAAGATGGATGTAAAGCCTTCACAAAAACAGAGCAAGGTCCCAATGAACCCTTTGCAGATTTTGTGGAACATTTGCAAACATCGGTAATAAGAACCATTAGAGAAATGCAGCTACAGAAATAATGACCAGATATCTGGCTAAGGAAAATGCCAATGAGGTTTGCAATTGAATTATATGGGGACTAGACAAAGATGCTCCTTTCGAGGAGATCATAAGACGCTGTGCCATAGTGGGCACAAATGCTTATTATACCCAGACTATGATGAACATTGGGAAGACAGGGTCCCTTTTGGCAAGGGACTTCTAGAGAAACTCGTTGATGTTTTCAGTGTGGAAAAGTTGGACATTTGAGATCCCAATGCAGATATAGAGATAGAATGAGAGGACAGGCTGAGAAAAGACCTAAAACCCCATGTCCAAAATGCAACTGAGGCTTCCATTGGGCCTCGGAATGTAGATTGACCCAGAGAAATGAGAGTCAGGGCCCAGCTCCTAGATATCATACAAAAGACAGATGGAGTATGAAGGCAGCTGAGGTTATACCCAGAGAGTCTTTAGAAAGTCAGGACTCTGATGCGATCAATCAGCCTAAAAGTGATTACATGGCAGAAAGAGATTACATTTGGGGAGAATACAGGCCTTTTAACCCAACAGGGCAGTATCCAGTGAAAACAGCTCCAATCTAAGTGCCAGATGATGAGGAGAAATCCCAAAGGTGGTAAAAAAAAAAAAAAAGGAATTAGATAGGTTAACTGCTTGGGGAAGAGGGTTTCTTTGCATTTCTACAAATGGAGAAGGAATCAGATGGGTGCTAACGAGCCGTATTCACCTTGTCCATCAGAGAGAGACGGAAAAGGAGAAAAACCTCAAAACAAAGGAGAAGATTTAAGAAACATCTGACACTGAAAGAGCATGGCTGACAATGAAACTGTTAAAAGAATTTGAAAATCTTCAGGAATAATTGGATTCCCTAACACAAGATGAGACTGTTTCAAGGACTTGAAAACCAGCAGGAATCATTGGATTCCTTGAGATGAAAAATTGTTGATGAGACTATTACAGTACTTCAAAGCTTGCAGGAATTATTGGATTCCTGGCACATGAACTAATGGACAATGGATTCCTTTTGGACTATTTCTAAGATTTAAGGACATATATAAATTCTCATGTTGATTCATGTTATTTGTTACATTACTACTAGCCTGTGTTGTATTGCTATGTGCTTTTGTAATTATGTATAATGCCTCCCATATTGATGGATTTATATGTACTCATTTCAAATGAACCCCTTTAGAAACCTGCTAATCTGATTTGATTTCCCATTTCCTTTGTGTTTTCATCTCCCTTCCTGAGCTGTCAGGGAGGGTGTGACCACCTTCTTTTTGGGGTTTTCACCTCCCTGAGAAGTCAGGGAGGTCATGACCACCCTATGTTCTAAAATCAAAAGAAAGTGGGAGATGTTAGAATCCTTACAAAGTGTTAACTCATTAGAGTTGATGGAAACAATGCTTGTGTGATTAGGGTTTACACTTTGGGAGAATTCACACATTAGAGATCCCACCTTTGAGAATTCACATATTGGCTCACACATTGGAGTTCACAAGTCAGGAGATATCCAAGTTTATACCTCCTACAATCCCACTCTCTCAGAGGAGGAATCAACCTTTGGGTTTACACCTTTAAGAGATCATATATAAGAAGCTCTTAGAGCTTCAGTCAGTCAGTCAGTCAGTAAGTTGGAGAGTGAGACGCCAGGAATTGGAGTTGAGCTAGAGGCAGAAGCTGGAAGAGCTAAAAGACAAGCTGCAACAGCTCTTGGAACCAAGGAGGGAGATAGGCCTCTAAGAAAACTAACTGAGCTATTTTGGAAGAGACAATAAAATACTGGATTTTAACTCCTGGCTGTATTTGACGTGATTATTACTTTGAATAGAAACTAAGGCTGCATCCAGAAAACCTCCCCAAGAAACCTGCTCCCAGAGAGAACCATCATATTTTATAAAAAAAGAGAACACCACAGGCTAAGATGACAGGACAATATAGTGATAAATGTTGGAGGGGATGTGGGAAAACAGGGACACTAATATATTGTTGGTGGAATTGTGAATGTATCCAACCATTTTGGAGAGCAATTTGGAACTATGCTCAAAAAGTTATCAAACTGTTCATACCCTTTGATACAGTAATGTTTCTACTGGGCTTATATTCCAAAGAGATTTTAATGGAAGGAAAGGGAACCACATGTGCAAAAATGTTTGTGACAGCCCTTTTTGTAGTGGTTAGACACTAGAAATTGAATGTTTGCCCATCACTTGGAGAATGGCGGAATAAATTGTGGTATATGAATGTTATGGAATATTATTGTTCTGTAATAAATGACTAACAGGATGATTTCAGAGAGGCCTGGAGACTTGCATGAACTGCTAAGTGTATTGAGCAGAACCAAAAGATCATTATACACGGCACCAACAAGACTATACAATGATCAATTCTGATGGACATGACTCTCTTCAACAAAGAGATGATGCAAATCAGTTCCAATTATTCAGTGATGAAGAAAGCCATATACACTCAGAGAGAGGCCTGCGGGAACTGTGTGTGGACTACAACATAACATTTTCACACTTTCTATTGATGTTTGTTTTCCTTCTCAAGTTTTTTTTTCTTTCTATATCTGACTTTTCTTGTGCAGCAAGATAACTGTATAAGTATATATACACATATTGGATTTAACATACATTTTAATATATTTAACATATATTGGACTACCTGTCTTCTAGGGCAGGGATGAGGGGAAGGAGGGAAAAATTTGAAACAAAATTTTGCAAAGATCAATTTGAAAAATTCGCCATGCATGCGTTTTGTAAATAAAAAGCTTTAATAAAAAAAGTCTACCCAGCAGAGGTAATATACCCTCCTATCTTGGCACCAGGAATCAAAACAACAATCATTCCTTCTTAGTTATTGCTCCCCAATCTTACCAATCAATTATACTTATGTAAACATAAAGGTAATAGGAGTGGAGGATGGGATAAGAAGAAAAGAAGAAAAGAGACAAGTCAGAGGGTAAACAAAACCATAGAGAAAAGGCAACTCAAATGTATGGATAGAATTTTAACTTTCCTGTAGACATGAAATTAAGAGCCCTCTAAAAAAAGAACTGGAATGCTGTTCTATTGCACCTGAAGCCCCATAATTATTTAAAACTTGCATCTTAGATCCTTCTTTTCAAATTTTTTATAATTTTTATTACTGGCCTATTTATTCTCCCTATTTTCTCTGCATCCCTCTTAATTTATGTAACTCATTTTACATCATGATAACCTCTTTTTAAAAAGTAAACCCTTTCTTTTGGTTTTCTAATCCAATCACATTCAAGCTGTCTCTCTTTCATTAAAGTCTCTGTATAGCTCTGCTCCCAACTATAGTTCTTTCCTCATTGTTGTCTATTTCTCTATCCATTCTTGGTGGATTGAATAGCTTCCATAGTTCCACTTAATTTGCTTTCTCTATCCCACCTTTGTGTCTTTTTAATGGCCTCCTCCATGCATGAAACAATTCCCACCACACACTAATGAACTACTCACATTCAAATGCTTTCTCTAAAAGAAATTAGTGCTTCAGTGGAAAGTGCTAATCTTGAAGTGAAATCATACCTAACTCTATGAGACATTAGGCAAGTTAGATACCTATTCTGGTCCTCGGTTTCCTCACTGGTATAATTAAGTAGTTAGACAAGATGAACTGTATAACTTCTTCTAAGCCTAGATTGTGTGTCATGCTTCTATCAATCAGAAAAAAAAGTATAGGCTTCTCTTCCATGATATTCTGTTAATTATACCCTACTTTCCTTACATAAACTACTGCTTTTTGGAGCCAGCTAAAATCCTAATTTCTATCAGTAAACTTTCTCAATGCCCCTTAATTCTAAACTGTATCCAGTTTGCATGGTATTTGATTTGCTTGTACATAGTAATTTGCATGTAATTGTCAGTATTTCCAGTACCTTCTTGATAGTAAGCATTGTTTTTTACTTTTCTTTGTTTCTCTAGGTCTTAGCAATTATCAGACACACAGGAAGGAGTTGATAATTATTAAATGAGTGAATCATGGTCAATCTGAATTATAAAGTAGATTCAAACCACCACCAAATAAAGGGAAAGAGAAGCATTTGGGCAATATTATAAATACCCTAAGTTTGGGGAGGCAAGGCAGTGGCTTCATTAAGATTGAAAACACTCAATGAGTTTATGCTTTCTACCAGATCAATCATCTTCTGCTACATTTTATACTCTTATAGAACACAAGGGCAATAAAAATTCAGAATCACACAACTGATATCTGTAGCATTTGAACCATGATTTTCTATTTTTTTTAAAACTACTATGGCCTTTCCAATCATTAGTATAAAAAATACAAACTATAATTCTACTTCGGTCACAAATTCCTTCCTCCTCCACAGGTCTGAGAGGTAAACTATCCTATGTTCTTCTAATTTATTTATAATCTCAATCTTTATGCCTAAATCATGAATCCCTTTTGATCTTATCTTGGTGTACAGTGTTAAGTGTAGGTCCATGTCTTGTTTCTGCTATACTAATTTCCAGTTTTCCCAGTAGTTTTTGTCAAATAATGAATTCTCATCCCAAAAGTTGGGATCTTTGTGTTTGTCAAATACTAGATTGTTATAGTTATTGACTCTTTTGTCCTGTGAACCTAACCTATTCCACTGATCATCTAGTCTATTTTTTAACCAATTCCAAATGGTTTTGGAGACCACTGCTTTGCTTTATAATACAGTTTTAGATCAGGTACAGCTAGGCCATCTTCATTTGACTTTTTTTTTCATTACTTTTCTTGAAATTCTTGACATTTTCTTCTTCCATATGAATTTGATTGTTATTTTTTCTATGTCATTAAAATAGTTTCTTGGGAGTCTGATTGGTATAGCACTAAATAAATAGATTAGTTTAGGGAGTATTGTCATCTTTATTATATTCGTTCAGCCTATCCAACAGCACTTAATATTTTTCCAATTATTTAGATCTGACTTTATTTATGTGGAAAGTGTTTTGTAGTTTTGCTCATATAATTCCTGACTTTCCTTTGGCAGATAGATTCCCAAATATTTTAAACTATCAGCAGTTATTTTAAATGGAATTTCTCTTTGTATCTCTTGCTGTTGGATTTTGTTGGTGATGTCTAAAAATGCTGAGGATTAATGTGGATTTATTTTGTATCCTGCAACTTTGCTAAAGTTGTGGATTATTTCTAATAGCTTTTTGGTAGAATATTTGGGGTTGTCTAAGTATACCATCATATCATCTGCAAAGAGTGCTTTTCTCATTACCTACTCTAATTTCTTTAATCTCTTTCTCAACTCTTATTGCCGAAGCTAGCATTCCTAATATAATATTGAATAGTAATGGTGATAGTGGGCAACCTTGTTTCACTCCTGATCTTATTGGAAATGGTTCCAGTTTATCCCCATTACATATGATGCTTACTGACAGTTTTAAATAGATGCTACTCACTATTTTAGGAAAAGTCCATTTATTCCTATAATCGCTAGTGTTTTTAATAGAAATGGATGCTGGATTTTATTAAATGCTTTTTCTGCATCTATTGAGATGATAGGGTTTTTGTTAATTTGGTTATTGATATAGTCAATTATGCTAATAGTTTTCCTAATATTGAACCAGCCCTACATTCCTGGTATAAATCCTACTTGGTCATGGTGTAATATCCTAGGGATGGTTTTCTGTAATCTTTTTACTAACATTTTATTTAAGATTTTTGCATCAATATTTATTAGGGAGATTAACCTATAATTTTCTTTCTCTGTTTTCAGCCTACCTGGTTTAGGTATCAGTACCATATCTGTGTCATAAAAGGAATTTGGTAGGACTCCTTCAATCCCTAACTTTTTCAAATAGTTTATATAACATTGGAGTTAATTTTTTCTTTAAATGTTTGGTAGAATTCACATGCAAATCCATCTGATCCTGGGGATTTTTTCTTAGGGAGTTGATTAATAGCTTGTTCTATTTCTTTTTCTAAAATAGGACTGCTTAACCAATTTACTTCTTCCTCTGTTAATTTGGGCAAGTTATATTTTTGAAGGTATTCTTTCATTTCACTTAAGTTATTGAATTCATTCACATAAAGTTGGGCAATGTAACTCCTAATTATTGCTCTAATTTCCTCTTCATTTTTAAGACTAAGAATTTCATTTTCCTTTTTCCTTTTTCTAATCAAATTTACCAAGGGTTTATCTACTGTGTTGGTTTTTTCACAGAACCAGTACTTGGTTTTATTTATTAATTCAATATATAGATATATTTTACTTTAATTTTATTAATCTCTTCTTTTATTTTTAGAATTTTAAGTTTAGTGTTTTACTGGGGGTTTCAAATTTGCTTTTTTTTCTAGCTTTTTTAGTGGGAAGCCTAATTCATAGATTTTCTCTCTATTTTATGGAAATAGGCCTCTAGAGTCCTAAACGTTTCCCTTATTACCACTTTGGCTGCATTCCATACACTATAATGTCTCATTATTGTCATTCTCTTGGGTGAAATTATTCTGTGCATAATTTGCTGTTTCAACCATTCATTCTTTAGGATGAGATTATTTAATTTCCAATTACTTTTTAGTCTATTTTCTCCTGGCTTTTTATTGAATGTAATTTTTGTTGCATTGTGATCTGAAAAGGATGCATTTACTGTTTCTGCCTTTTGCCATTTGAATTTGAGGTCTTTATGTCTTAGTCAATTTTTGTATAGGTTCCATGAACAGCTAAGAAGAAAGTGTACTCCCTTCTGTCTCCATTTGGTTTTCTCCAAAGATTTATCATAGCTAACTTTTCTAGTGTTTTATTTACCTCTAACTTCTTTCTTATTTACTTTGTGCTTTGATTTATCTAGTTCAGAGAGTGCAAGGTTGACATTTTCCACTATTATAGTTTCGCTGTCTATTTCTTTTTGCATATCTTTTAACTTCTCCTTTAGGAATTTAGATGCTGTACCACTTGGTGCATATATGTTTAGTATTGATATTGATTCATTGTCTATGCTACCCTTTAGCAAGATATAGTGGCCTTCCTTATCTCTTTTAATTAGATCAATTTTTGCTTTTGCTTGATGTGAGATCAGGATGCTATGCCTGATTTTTTGACTCTATCTGAAGCATAGTAGATTCTGCTCCAACCTTTTACCTTTACTTTGTATCATCCTATTTCGAGTGTGCTTCCTATAAACAACATATAGTAGATTTTTGGCCTTTAATCCCGTCTGCCATCCGCCTCCACTTTTTTGGGGAGTTTATCCCATTTACATTTATGGTTAAGATTACTAATTCTGTATTTCCTGTTATCTTGTTAATCCCAGATTATGCATTTCTCTATTCTTTTCCCCTTACCTCCCTCCCCAGTATTAAACTTATGAGCACTAGTTGCCTCACACAGCCCTCCCTCTTTAGGTTCTCTCTCTCACCCTTAGACTTCCTCCTTTTTTTCTTGCATTTCAATTAAAACAAAAGAAAGCAAGAGATACAAAGTGCTATAGAGAGTAGGGAACTCTGAGCAAGCTATAACACCATTTAGTACAGTAAATGGAACTCTGTAGATATGTCTGGTTTGGCTCCCCATCACCCCTAAGTGTGTTTTGTCCTTCCTGAGAAGTCAGGAGGCATAACAACCTAGGTTGTAATTAAAGTAGAGTTATACTAAAGTGGCAAGGAAACATCTGCACATAATAGCAAGTTGTTTAGGTAGTCCTGCATGCACAGTATCCCATAGTTAAATAAGTGTATTAAGGTATATAAGACTGAGAAAAGTTTGATTAAATGGACTACTGTTTGACCCTCATTATTAGATCTGCTCCTTCACTCCTCATAGTCAGGATTTGGGCTAGTACCAAAATCCTCTGGTGAGCAAGTTAGGACAGATATACTTATTCTTTGTCATACCAATGAAACTGCCAAAAAATTACTATATTAAGCTAGAAAAAATAATAAAATTCATCTGGAAGAACAAAGGCTCAAGAATATCAAGAGAAGTAATGGAAAAACAAAAAGGACCATAACCTAGCAGATCTAAAACTTTATTATTAAGTAGCACTCATCAAAAACATATTAGTGGCAATAGAACAGTGGGATCAATGTAATTGATTAGATACACATGAATAATTATCAGTGACTATAATAATCTAGTATTTAATAAATACCCAAACTCCAGTTTCTGGGATAACAACCCATTACTTCATATAATTATTGGAAAAACTGAAAACAATGACAGAAATGCAGCTTAGACATACATATCACATCCCATACAAAATAAGATCAAAATGGAATAATGATTTGGGAGTAAAGAGTGACATTATAAACAAATTAGGAGAACAAGACCTAATTGACCTATCAGATCTTTGAAGAAGGGAGGAATTTATGAACAAAGATGAACCAGAGAACATTATGAAATGTAAAATGGGTAGGTTTAATTACATTAAAGTAAAAAGGTTTTGCTCAGACAAAACCAGCACAAACAAGATTAAAACGGAAGCACAAAGCTGGGAAAAAATTTACAGCCAGGATTTTTGGTAAAGGCCTCATTTCAAAGATATAAAAAGAACTGTGCCAAATTTATGAGTATAAGTTATTCCCCAATTTATAATTGATATTACAGGCAGTTTTTAAATGAAGAAATTAAAGGTATCTATAGTCATGAGAAAAAATGCTCTCCATTATTATTGATTAGACAAATGCAAATTAAAATAAATCTGAGGTACCACTTTATACCTCTCCTACTGATTAAGATGACAGGAACTAACAATAATAAATGTTGGAGAGGATAAGAGAAAACTGGGACACTTGTGCATTGCTGCTGAGGTTGTGAATTGATGCAACAATTCTGAACAGCAATTTGGAACTATGCTTAAAGGCCTATAAAACTGTGCATACCCTTCGATCCAGCAGATACTGAGTCTGTATTAAAGGAAATCATAAAGGAGAGAAAAGGACCCTTATATGCAAACATGTTTGAACAATTCTTTTTGCGATGGAAAAGAAATGGAAAATGAGTAGATGTCCATTAATTTGGGAACCACTAAATAAATTATGATATATGAATGTGATAGAATACTATTTATTGTTTTATTAAAAAAAAAGATAAACAAGCTGATTTTAGAAAGGCTTGGAAAGATTTATACAAATTGATGCCAAGCATAATAAGCAGAACCAGAGATACATTGCATATAGTAACAACAAAATTGTGTGATGATTAACTATGAAAAATTCTTCTCAGCAGTTTAGTGCTCCAAGAAAATCACAATGAACTTTGAATGGAATATGCCATCTGCATCCAGAGAAAGAACTATGGACATTTGAATATAAATCAATATATGTTATGTTCATTTTTTTATGTTCATTTTTTTCTTTTTTTTCTCTCATGTTTTTTCTCTTTTGCTGTGATTTTTCTCTCCCAACATGTTCATAAGGAAATATGTTTTTTAATGAATGTACTTGTATAACCAGGGAAAAAAAATGAAAGTGTTTTTATTTTGGGATCTCTTTCAAATATGAACACTGAATTATTCCAATGTCTATTTTGTCCTGTGTTTCCAAGTCATCACAGCTCTTTTCTTTGATAATTTTTTAAAAGATGGTGTCCAATTCCTCATTTTGGTTATGATATTCAGGTAGTCTAATGATCCTGATATTATCTTTTCTGGATCCATTTTCTAAGTCAGTTGTTTTTCCCATAAGATACTTTCAATTTTCTTCCATTTCTTTTTCATTTTTCAAAATGAATTGACTTTTGATGTCTTATACATTTATAAGCATCCACTTGACCAATTCTAACTTTTAAGGAATTGTTTTCACCATTAGATTTTTTACTTTCTTTTCTATTTGGCCAATTTTGCAATTTAAAGCATTGTTTTCTTCAGTGGATTTTTGTAATTCATTTTCCATTTGCTCATTTCTCCTTTTTAAGCAATTGTTTTCTTTTTCCAAACTGCTGACTTTTTTCATAATTTTCTTGTATAACATCATTGTTTTCCCAAATTTTCTAATAGCTTCTTTATATGAATGCTCTCTTTTTACCTCTTCCATGAGTTGACTTCTTTCTAGGCTTCAACCTATTTTCCATTTTTCTTTGTGGTTTTGCCCTTAGCTTGTCTTAATGACTCTTTCTTGATCTTCCCTCTCACTATAATAATTTTTTATGGTCATTTTTTTTTGTCATTAGTTTTTGCTTATTTTTAAAATCTTGTTTCCTTTCTTTTATATTTGAGCTCTGCCTCCAGGGTAAAAGGAACACTACCTCAGCCTTCTTATGCTGGGGGCTATAGGCTTGACTGTTTACCTGATGCTTTAAATTGCCAAGAAGTCATTCAGGACCCTTACTTCTGGTGCCTTGCTACTGTATGGGGTAAGCATGAATCCAGGGTCTTTGTTCTGATGTCTAGCACATCCTGAGGTTGATGGGGTGTTTTTGTGTTTCCCTGGAGCTATGCTAAAAAAAAAAAGCTAGAGCCTTTCCTTTGCCCTGGCTATGCAGAATCATATGTGGGGTCCTGCTGTTGCCATTTGCTTGCTCTACCACACTGGACCTTTGAATCTACAGTTGGTTTGCTGAAGTGGGACTAGCTGCTGGTTTGCTGGGATGGTTCTTGTCCTTTCATTCAAGTGAGAGACCTTTCTTATAGATCGTCCCACATTCTTTGAGTAAAAAGATTGTTTCCCCTTTTTGCTGGTGTTACTGGACTTATTTTGGAACACTATTTTATGTTTGTTTGGGGATAAATATGGGAGAGTTATGGCAATTTATTTCTTTTTCTGCTATTACTTTCTCATCTTCTCTAACACATTGTTCTCACTATATTTTACCCTATCTTACTAATGTTCACTAGTTTTTTTCCCCATTATTTTCAAGTGCCTTTAGCTTTGTATCACTCTCCACCCTCTTTCTCAAGATATTATTCTGTACCTCCTTCATATTTTTCAAAGCTCAGTGAAAAATCCCTCTACACTCACTTTTACTAATTCCTTTTTCTCTTTCATTCTTCATCTTTTAACAATCTAGCTTCTGACCTCATCATTTAACTGAAATTGTCAACTTCAAAGTTACCAAATATATTTTAGCTATTAGATCTGATGAACTTTTCTCCCTTTATCCTTTGGCACCATCTTCAGGATTTTATGTTGTTGAGAAATCTCTCCTCCCGGATAACCTTTCTTCTCTGGGTTTTTAGAATTACTTATTCTTCATTTTCTTCTTACTTGTGAAATCTTCCTTCTTAGCTCCCTTTGCTATTCTCTCAATCATTACAGACAATCTCAGAGTAGTACTTGTAAATATTTAATAAGTGGTTAATCCAAAATGCAGAATACATTTTAAAGTTTAATCTGAATAGTTAACATTTTCTATGTCAGTTTTTTAAATCTAGATAATAATTTAAAAAATACCATTTTCTGATTTCCAAAACTCACCCTGAAAATTTATCAATTCATTGTTTCAAATCATTTTTAGCTGGCACTAGCATACCCTTGCAATAGCTCTGGAATATAACAATAACATTTACATAACATTTCAAGATTAAAAAGGTATTCTTTCATATATTATCTCATTTGATTTTCAAAACAATCTTAAGAGGTTGGCACTATAATAATAGTTTTTATATCAGAAAACTGAGATTAATAAAGTAATTTGGACAGGGTCACACAGCTAGTCTATAAGTGACATTGTATCTGAACTTAAGACTTCCAAACTCTAACCCTTCTAACCAAGTTTAGCCATTGCACAACATAGTTGATTACTACCTTTATCTTCCCACTTGATGACCTGGACAGCTCTCATGGATTTATAATATCATCAATTTGGAGATTTCTGATTGAAGATTACATTAATTTTGCTGTTTTGTTTTGCTTTTTTCTGTCAATTTAGTCACACTCTAGGTTCATTCAAGTAACAATAGTATTCTGGATATTTCATAAATAAGAAACTCCAGTTCTAAGTATTTTTTCTGTCCATCTTCAGAGTCTGAAACATTATTCCTCCTCCACTCTCCTGATTTTTCTAGCTTTCTCTAAGTACCAAATAAAATACTTTTCATTCTTACTTCCTTTTGTAAAATTCCTAGTTTTCCTGTCTTTTTCTTTCCCCATGTCATTTTAATGGTAGTGCCAAGCATCTATTAAATATTTTCGATTTAAATAGTACTTAACTGCATATACATGTACACACACATACATATTTGTGTGATGTCTTCTTCTTTTATTTTTTTTTATTTTGAAAAAAAATTTCTTTACAATATTATCCCTTGCACTCACTTCTGTTCTGACTTTTTCTCTCCCTCCTTCCACCCCCTCCCTCAGATGGCAAGCAGTCCTATACATATTAAATATGTCCTAGATACAATATATGTGTGTAGAACCAAACAGTTCTCTTATTGAACAGGAAGAATTGGATTCAGAACATAAAAATAACCCAGGAAGAAAAGCAAAAATGCAAATTATTTACATTCATTTCCCAGTGTTCTTTCTTTGGGTGTAGCTGCTTCTGTCCATCACTGATCAATTGAAACTGAGTTAGATCTTCTTTTTGTCGAAGAAATCCACTTCCGTCAGACTACATCCTCATACAGTATCATTTTTGAAGTATATAATGATCTCCTGGTTCTGCTCATTTCACTTAGTATCAGTTCATGTAAGTCTCTCCAAGCCTCTCTGTATTCATCCTGCTGGTCATTGCTTACAGAACAATAATATTCCATAACATTCATATACCACTATTTACCCATCCATTCTCCAATAGATGGTATCCATTCATTTTCCAGTTTCTAACCACTACAAACAGGGCTGCCACAAACATTTTGGTACATACAGGTCCCTGCCCCTTCTTTAGTATCTCCTTGGGGTATAAGCCCAGTAACAGCACTGCTGGGTCAAAGGGTATGCACAGTTTGATAACTTTTTGGGCATAATTCCAGATTGCTCTTTAGAATGGTTGGATTTGTTCACAACTCCACCAACAATGCATCAGTGTCCCAGTTTTCCCACATCCCCTCCAACATTCATTATTATTTTTTTGTGTCATCTTAGCCAATCTGACAGGTGTGTAGTGGTATCTCAGAGTTGTCTTAATTTGCATTTCTCTGATCACTAATGATTTGTGTGTGATGTCTTCTGAATTATACTGTAAACTTCTGGAGGGCAAATACTATCTTTTGCTTTTTTTTGTATCCCAATACTTAGCATAGTTCCTGGCACAAAATAGCAGCACAATGGATGACACTGGATATAAGAGGTTGGACTGGGGGAAAATTATCACAAGTCAAATCTGACCTTAGCTAATATGTGACTCTGGGAAAGTCACTTAACCCAATCTATCTCAGTTATATTATTTATAATACAAGCTGAAGAAGGAAATGCCAACCTACTTCAATATCTTTGCCAATAAAATTCCAAATATGAGGTCACAAAGAGTTCAAATTAACTAAAATAACTGATTGATTGAATGATTGATTACTGATTACCTTGTTTTAAGTCATTTGCAAGTTTGATAAATACAGCTTATGTATCTTCATAATAAGACTTTTTCTTAAAGTCTGCTAAGTAAACTACTCAAAACATGATAAGAAAGTACTACTATTATTGTGTAAATTGATATGTTACAAAATCAAGGTTCATTAAGTTTAAAAGACTTTTCATGGCCACATAAGAAGTAAATATTTTAGATAGCATGTGAACCGAAATCTTTCTGACTCTATACACTACACCATGGTGCCTAAGTCACTGATAGAAATGTATACTAGTATAGGACCTCTGACTGGAATCAGAGAATACATACATAGAACTTTGCAATAAAGGAAAGTGAATTCTACACTTTAAAGAGAATTGCCCCATTTTAACTTGAATTAACATAAATAATTTTAAAATGAAGATGTTATAGATGACCTTTATAATTCCTTCATACTCTAAATTTTTGCTCCTAAATTTTGATTATATAGATGAAAGTAATTAAAACTACAAAGATGCATAGAATTTCAGAGTTTGGTACATTTGTAAACATTATTCTGAGAATAGATCTATCAGCTTCATCAGATTATGAAAGGGATCCATGATACAAAATAAATAAATAAAAAGATTAAGAACTACTGATCTTGATTATCTTTAATGTTCTGATGGATTGGATTAAAAATCAGTCATTTCCTCACAATTAATTTTGTTCTTATTAATATATAGGAATGCATTTTTTAAAAATTTCATCTGCAAATATTGAACAGAAAAAAATATTTTTAAATTTTAGGTCAGCAGAACATTCAATTAACCAGATTACTCCATTCCAAAGAAATTTGGTTATTTGAGGTTTTAGCCTATCAGTTTAAAATGAAAAATTCAAGTCTGAGGAAGAGAAAACCAGGCTCATAGGAACATAAGGATAAAATAACTCAGAAAAAGGAACTGAGAGAAGAAATGTGTAAGTATGTAGATTACATGTGATCGGAATTTTAAAATATTCAGATATTCATCAAACCATTTTATACTGCTTTGTATTGATTTCTGTCTACATATCTGTCATTTACATGTTGCCAACATAAATTGGGGATTATTATCTTATTTAGCTACATCATGCTATAGGATACAGGTGTCTTCATAATATAGTATGGTATCATTTTTTTTTCAATAGTATGGCATCTTGATGAAGAAAAAAATTTCCCCATGTCTTTTTGAGTACAAAGGAAAGACAGTGCTTATGAAAATAAGATGACTAGGACAGATTTTTTTTGCCTTAACGTGTTAATGAAAATGAAATTCTAGCTTTGTTGGTGCAGTAATGTGAAAAATGGAAAATCTGTACTATCTGACCAATAGATCTTCTTTATATAGGATGAGTTGCAAGCAAAAGTATATATTGGAAATTGCAAGTGTATCCTGGTTGAGATGGAGGAATTGTTTTTTTATTGTTGTTTATATTATTTAAAATAGTATTCTCAGTGCAAACATTAAGGAACAGGAAATATTATAGAGGAAACTAGCTTCAATAACACTGCATTTAGTGAAGAAGAAAAAGCTGGGAGCCCCTCCTGTAAGACATTTATACAAGTGCTATTTTCCATCTTAAAGTTAACATTTAAGAATATGTCATAAGTAGCTAAATGTATTTGCTGTTCAGTAAATTCTTTCTTATTTTCAAAAAAATTGAAGAATTTCTCTTTTCAGTTTCATTTCTTAGCTTATAAATTGGAGCTTTCCATTAGATACTGGAGTTTTGACCACATAAAGTAAGAAGTGAAAAGTGGCTAAAAAAAGAGGGGACAGGGTTGTAGGCTAAGTGAAGCGGTAGAGGAGAAATAGTAATGTGAGATTTGGCATTTGCACAGGGCCTTGTGCAACTATTGACTCTGGCTCTTAGCAAACATTCTTCCCCTCTTTCATTCTTTCCCCTGCACATGCATTCATGCTTGACTGTATTGAGCAAACACATAGCACACCTTGCTTATAGCCTGCACAATACTGTCTCCTTTCTTTCTTTTTCAATTATACCTTTGCATTTACAACAGGTGAGCTTCACCTCCAATTTCTCCCAGAAAAGATACTTTAAATAATCAATGTACACAGATCAAGAAGTATTTTCAATTTCATTAGCACAATTTAAAAAGGTGTGCACTAGTACTCTTAAACTGGTAATATGCCTTAGAACACTAGAAATCACCCATGTAGGATAAGTGGGTAAAAGACTAATGTACAACAATTAGTAATAGTTCTTATATTGTAACACTAGTTATCCCTCCTCTTTCATAATATATACCTATTTGCTCAAATTTTGTGTACCTGCTCAATTTTATAATGCTGTACTTAATCTCTGCATCTCTATACTTATATTCCTTTCTCACTCCACCTCTTTTTAGTATCAAAGATGATAAATGAGTGACATTTATATATTACTTTAGGTTTTTGAACTAGTATAAAGTCACATGGATAATAATGTGTTTCAACCAGGACATGAACTGCAGTATTTGTAACTCCAAGTCTAGCTCTAAGCATGCCCCTAAATTGTAGCAACAAAAATGATACTTGTAAATATAAATTCCAGAATACTTGAAATCTTTGGAAATAGATATAAAGACTTCTTTATGATATATCTCTATAATTATTATGACTATGATTTAAGGGTTTTTTCCTTCAAATAGTAAATATTTAATTTCTGCATCCCTCTTTCCTTTTCCTAATGAAAATTAAAAACAAACAAAAATACCACCAGAGATAGAATGATTTCTTTTCTCCTGAAATTCAGAAAAAAAAGTTGCTACTGAGTAGATTATTGTGGCTTATTATGGCAAACATCATTAATGGTTTCACTTTGAAAGAAAATATAGAAGTTATTTAGTCCAATCTCTCCAGGTAAGATGAATCTTTTCTCTAATATCAAACAGAGCTTGTAGAATGAAAAAGTGATTGTAAAGTTACCACTTCTGAAGGTACTCCATTTCATTTTTAGATTGTTCTAAAAATTTTAAAAACTCCCTTAATCTCAGAGATGATATAGTTAAAGAAAGCTGAAAGATTTAAATATGAAATTTTAATCACTTTTTTTTTTCTAAAAATTGACCACAGAAAAAACATAAATGGCAACACAATTAGTAACAAAGCTTGAATTACTCATAGACAACTGCACATTGCATTTAAAAGTAAATAATTGTTATTTTTATTGTTTGTTTTTATTAGGGTTTTTGTTTTTCCTTTTGTTTCTGCCTTTTGGTACTTTGTCTTTAAACAAATCCAACAGTTCTAAACATGTTGGAATCTTTACAAACTGTTAAGCCATTAGAGTTGATAGAGACAATAATTATCTAATTTGGCATGGTTCAATGATTGATTTGATCTTGGAAGGAGATGTTTTGGGCCAGAACTTGAAACAAGGTACTAAGTACAACTGATAGACAATAATGCTTGTGTTCACACCTCCCTTGAAGTTCTTAGGGCCAAAGAACACTCTGGAAGATAACCCAGAATCCTATTCTCTCCAGAAGGAGGAGTAAACCTTTGGGAGATCATATATATAGAGGAAGCTCTTCCAAAAAATAAAGGAGAAGATATATCTGATTTTATAAATGCATATCCTGTGATTGAAAAGCTTGACCCTTCAGGTCAAAAAGAGAGAAAATATACTCCTTTTAATTTGGAAAAAATTAAAGATTTGAAAAAGGGTTGCACTCTTTATGGGGCTACATCATCTTATGTGAAGATGTTACTAGATAATTTATCTTATGAAATCTTAACCCCCAATGATTGGAAATCCATAGCGAGGACGTGCTTAGAACCTGGACAAAATCTGTTGCGGCTTTGAGAGTATCATGAATTATGTAGGATTCAAGCCCAACACAGTAGGCAAACAGGAGCTATGGGACAAATCACTTTTGACCAACTAGCTGGTGAAGGTCAGTATGCAGAGAATTCAGAACAGATTTATTATCCCATAACAGTGTATGAGTGGATTTCTAAGGCTGCAATAAAACCTTGGAATTCTCTCCCTGGACAGAAAGATGGAAGTAAAGCTTTCACAAAAATAGAGCAAGGTCCCAGTGAACCTTTTGCAGATTTTGTGGGACGTTTGCAAACAGCTGTAATAAGAACCATTGGAGATAATGCTACCACATAAATAATGACCAGACATCTGGCTAAGGAAAATGCCAATGAGGTTTACAAAAGAATTATATGGGAACTAGACAAAGATGCTTCTTTAGAGATCATAAGACGCTGTGCCACAGTGGGCACAAGTGCTTATTATACCCAAACTATGATGAACATGAAAAGACAAGGTCTCTCTTGGCAAGGGACTTCTAGAGAAATTCATTGATGTTTTCAGCATGGAAAAGTTGGACATTTGAGAGCTCATTGTAGATATGGAGACAGAATTAGAAGACAGAGTGAGAGAATAAAACCCAAAACCTCATGTCCAAAATGTAACTTTCACTGGGCCTCTGAATGTAGATTGACCTAGAGAAATGAGAGGCAGGGCCCAGCTCCTAAGTATCAATCAAAGAACAGGTGGGGCATGATAGCAGCTGAGGTTACACCCAGAGAGTCTTTAGAAATTCAGGACTCTGATGTCATTAATCAACAGAAAAGCAATCAGGATTACAGTTGGGGAGAATACAGATTTTTCAACCCAACAGGGCAGTGTCCAGTGCAAACAGCTCCAATGTGATTACCAGATGATAAGGAGAAATCCCCAAAGTGGTAAATAGAAGGGAATTAGATAGATTAACTGCTTGGTGAAGAGGGTTTTCTTGTATCTACACAGGTGGAGAAGGAATCAGATGGGTGCCAAAGAGCCATATTTGCCTTGTCCATCAGAGAGAAACAGAAAAAGCAGAAAACACTCAAAACAAAGGAGAAGATTTAAGAAACATCTGACACTGAAAGAGCATGGTTGATAATGAGACTTAAAATAACTTTAAAATCTTCATGAATCATTGGATTTCCTAACACAAGATGAGATTCTTTCAATTCTTGAAAACCAGCAGAAAATCATTGAATTTCCTTGAGATGAAAAATTGTTGATGAAACTATTGCAGTACTTCAGAACTTGCAGGAATTATTGGATTCTTGGCAAATTAACTAATGGACAATGGATTCCTTTGGGACTATTTTTAGGACTTATAGAGATGTATAATTCTGTATGTTGATTCATGTTATGAAAAATTGTTTACTTCAAAGCTTACAGGAATTATTGAATTCCTGACACATGAACTAATGGGCAATGGATTCCTTTTGGACTATTTCTAGGACGTATGGACATGTGTAAATTCTTCATGTTGATTCATGTTATTTGTTAACATTACTACTAGCTTGTGTTATATTGCTATGTGCTTATGAAACTATGTGTAATGCCTCCCACATTGATGGATTTATGTACACCTTGTTTCATACCTGTTTCAAGTGAGCCTCTTTAGAAACCCACTAATCTGATTTGATTTTCTATTTTCCTTTGGTGTTTTCATCTCCCTTCCTGACATGTCAGGGAGGGCTGACCACCTTCTTTTTATGGTGTTTTCACTCCTTTTTGAGCAGTCAGGGAAGGCGTGATCACCTTTTTGGGGTTCTCACCTTGAGAAGTCAGGGAGGTCATATCCATCTATGTTCTAAATCAAAAGAAAAGGGGAAATGTTGGAATCTTTACAAAGTGTTAAGCCATAAGAGTTGATAGAGACAATAATTATCTAATTTGGCATGGTTCAATGATTGATTTGATCTTGGAAGGAGATGTTTTGGGCCAGAACTTGAAACAAGGTACTAAGTACAACTGATAGACAATAATGCTTGTGTTCACACCTCCCTTGAAGTTCTTAGGGCCAGAGAGCACTCTGGGAGATAACCCAGAATCCCATTCTCTCCAGAAGTAGGATTTAACCTTTGGGAGATCATATATATAGAGGAAGCTCTTAGAGCTGAAAAGAGAACATTGAGAAGATTGACTGGGGTCGGAGAGGAGCACTCTGGGAGGAAGCCCACAAGCCCCATTTTAGAGGCAAGGGAGATTCATTGCATCTTCCAACTTGGTACTGGCTGGCAGTTGAAGAAAGCAGAGGCAGAAACCAAGGACAAAGCTGCAAGAGATCTTGGAACCAATCAGAGAGATAGGCCTGAGCTAACCGGGCTATATTGAAGGACACAATAAAAGATCTGAACTTTTATCAGCTGGCTGCGATTTTGGAGTAATTATTGATTGTAACTGAAACTAAGGCCGCCTCTAGAAAACCTCCCCAAGAAACCGGCTTTCTCCCAGAGAGAACTATAATTATTATTTTGAAGAAGAGAAAAACACCAACATAAACAGTTTTACCAGACTTTATTTACAAAGACATTGAAAATAATTCCGCATTTGTTGTACCTGAAAGCATGTTTCTGCATTGAAATATTTTCTTTCACCTTCAAATACCCCTCTCCAAAATTTGCTTTTAGGGGGAAAGAAACCTATGAAGCAGTGAGGTGGTCCCTCTGATAAGAGCATGGCATGAATTAAAAATTAGGACCAACAAATCTTGAATTTGAATTTTGGAATAATTAAATAAAAATAAATACTTGCAAAACTGGAGATGAACTCCATTGTGCATTCAGATGGGATATTTGGTTGGTAACTATGCAACTATTTTCACAGATGAATACTAGTTTGCAAGCCAAAGGAAGAACAGGTAAGGATTCAAATTTTCCTTTTTTAATGTTAGCAAATGTTGCCTTCTGAATCTTTTTTTTAATAAAAGCTTTTTATTTTCAAAACATAAACATGGATAATTTTTCAATATTGATCCTTGCAAAATCTTGTGTTCCAAATTTTACCTTCCTTCTCCTCAACCCCTCTTCTAGATGTCAGATAATCCAATATATGTTAAACATGTTTAAAGTATATGTTAAAACCAATGTATGTATACATATTTATACAATTATGTTGCTGCACAAGAAGAATTAGATCAAAAAGGGAAAAATGAGAAAGAAAACAAAATGCAAATAAGCAACAACAAAAATAGTGAAAATGCTATGTTGTGATTCACACTCAGTTCCCATAGTCCTCTCTCTGGATGTAGATTGGTCTCTTCATTACAAGAGCATTGGAACTGGCTTCACTCATCTCATTGTTGAAAAGAGCCAGGGCCATCAGAATTGATCATCATATAATTGTGTTCTTGGCTTGAACAATGATTTTCTGGTTCTGCTCATTTCATTTAGCATCAGTTCATGAAAGTCTCTCCAGGCCTCTTTGAAATCATCTTGCTGATCATTTCTTATAGAAAAGTAATATTCCATAATATTCATATACCATAACTTATTCAGCCATTCTCAAACTTATAGGCATCCACTCAGTTTCCAGTTTCTTGCCCCTACAAAGAGTTGCCACAAGCATTTTTGCACAATTGGGTCCCTTTCCCTTCTTTAAGATCTCTTTGAGATATAAGCCCAGTAGGAACACTGTTGGATCAAAGGATATGTATAGTTTGATAACTTTTTAAGCATAGTTCCAAAATGCTCTTTAACAGTCCCTTACACTTTTAGTCCTTTAAACAGCCTTCTCCTTTTAGGTGGAATCCATTCACAGTTCCACCAAGTTCCATCAGTGTCCCAGTTTTCCTACATCCCCTCCAACATTCATCATTATCTTTTCCTATCATCTTAGCCAATCTGGGAGGTGTGTAGTTGTATCTCTGAGGAGTCTTAATTTTTATTTCACTGATCAATAGTGATTTAGAGCAACTTTTCATATGACCAGAAATGGTTTCAAATTCTACATCTGAAAATTGTTTGTTCATATCCTTTAACCATTTATCAATTGGAGAATGGCTTCAATTCTTATAAATTTGAGGAAATTATTTATATATTTTAGAAATGAAGACTTTATCAGAACCATTGAATATAAAAATGTTTTCCAGTTTATTACTTTCCTTCTAATTTTGTCTGCAGTGGTTTTCTTTGTACAAAACTTTTTAACTTAATATAATCAAAATTATCTATTTTGTGTTCAACAATGGACTCTAGTTGTTCTTTGGCCACAAATCTTTCCCTTCTCTACAGATCTAAGAGATAAACTATCTTTTGGTCTTCTAAATTGCTTATAATATCACTCTATGTCTAAATCAAGAATTAATTCTGACCTTATTTTGGTAAACCTTGTAAGGAATGAATCAATGCCTAGTTTCTGCCAGGCTAATATCCAATTTTCTAAGACATTTTAGTAAATAGTGAGTTCTAATCCCAGAACCTGGGGTATTTGGGTTTGTTAAACACTAGATTACTATAAAAATTGACTATTTTGTTTTATAAATTTAATCTACTCCACTAATCAACTACTCTACCTCTTAGCCAGTGCCAAGTAGTTCTGATGACTGCTGCTGTATAATATAAATATAGTTTTAAGTCTGGTACATCTAGCTCCTCTTCATTTGCATTTTTTTCATTAATTCACTAGAAATTCTTGACATTTTGTTCTTCCAGAGGAATTTCCTTCTTATATTTTCTAGGTCTGTAAAATGATTTCTTGGGTGTTTGACTGGTATGACACTGAATAAGTAGATTAATTTAGGTAATATTATCATTTTTTTATATTTGGTCTGTCTACACATGAGTATTTGACAATTTTCCACTTTATTAAATCTAACTTTATTTGTTTGGAATGTTTTTTGTAGCTGTGTCCATACAGTTGCTGACTTTGCCTTTTCCATCTATAAAAAAAATCTATATTTTTGTAAATAATCCTCCATTTCACTTAGATTAACAGATTTATTGACATATAGTTGGGCACAATAACTCCTAATTATTGCTCTAATTTTCTCTTCATTGTGGAATGTTCTCCCTTTTCCTTTTTGAAACTAACAATTTATTTTTCTTTTTTCCTTTTTCTATCAAATTAAATAAATGTTTATTTATTTTGTTAATTTTTTCATAAAACTGACTCTTACTTTGTTTATTAATTCAAAAGCTTTTTTACTTTCAATTTTATTAATCTGCCCCTTTTCAGAATTTCAAATTTTGTTTTTAATTGGTATTTAAAAATTTTTGTTTTTCTAGCTTTTTTAGTTGCAAGTCAAATTCATTGATTTTGTTTTTCTATTTTATGCAGAAAGTATCTAGATATATAAAATTCTCCTTAGAACTGCTTTGGTTGCACCTAATAAATCTTTTGTATGTTGTCTCAATATTGCCATTTTCTTGGATGGAAATTATCAATTATGAATATGTTCTATTTTTTTCACTCACTTTCTTTAGGATTACATTGTTTAGTTTCCAATTAATTTTGGTGTACTTTCCTCTGCCTTTTTATTGCATGTAATTTTTATTCCATCATAATCTGAAATGATGAATTTACTATTTCTGCCTTTTTGCATTTGATTTTGAGGTTTTTTGCCTTAATGCATGGTCATTTTTTTTAAAAATAGATTCCAAATACTGCCAAGAAAAAACCGTATTTTTTTTTCCATTCAGTTTTCTCCAAAGGTCTATCATACCTAACTTTTCCAAAATTCTATTTACCTCCTTAACTTCTTTCTTATTTATTTTGTGGTTTGATTTATCTAGTTTTGGGAGAGCAAGGTAGAAATGCTCCACTAGTATAGTTTTGCTGTCTATTTCTTCTTGGAGCTCTCTTAACTTCTGTTCTTGGAATTCGGATGTTACACCATTTGCTGCATATATGTTTAGTTTTTTTATATTACTTCATTATCTATGGTACTTTTTAATTTCCTTCCTTATCTCTTTTAATTAGATCTATTTTTGCTTTTGTTTGATCTGAGATCAGGATTGCTACCCCTGCTTTTTATCACTTCAGCTGAGGCATAATAAATTCTGCTCCAGCCTTTTACCTCTATTCTGAATGTATCACTGTTTTAAATGTATGTCTTATAAACAGGAAATTGTAGGATTCTTGCTTTTAATCCAGTCTGGTATCCACTTCCAATTTATGGGAAAGTTCATCCCATTCACATTCACAGTTAAAGTTACTAACTCTGTATTTCTTGTCATTTTGTTTTCTTCCAGTTAGACTTTTCTCCCCCCCTCTCTTCCCTGTTTCCTAGTATTCTTCTTCTGGTCACCCTGTCCCTTAAACAGTCCTCTCCTTTTATAGTGTCTCCCCCTTTCTTATCCCTTTCCCTTTCTACTTCTGTACTTCCTTCTATTTGTTTCCTCCTTTCCTTTCCCCTTTCCCCTTCTACTTCCCTAGAGGGTAAGACAATATACTCCATGAAGCTAATATGTCTGACATTCTCTCTTTAAGTCAAATCTGGTGAGAGTAAGATTCACACAATGCTTATGACCCCTTCCTTCTTTCTCTTCCTTGTTATTTGTCTTTTTGACTCTTCATGAGATGTAATTTATCCCATTTCAAGCCAATCTTCCTCTTCTCCCAATAGAATCACTTTTTTTCTCCTCTATTTTCTTTTTTTTTTTTTAATATCATCAGAAAAGACTCAAATTATACTTTCACTCTCTAAGTATACCCATAACAGAGATATAGATCTGAAGAATTAAACATATCATCTCCTTATATAAGGATATGAGCTTTTTAACTTTTTAAATAAAATTATCTTTTTTTTTCTTTTCTTATTCCTTTTCATGATTCTCAAGTTCTGCATTCAAAGATCAAATTTTCTATTTTGCTGTTTTCATCAGAAATAAAAGAAATTTACCTGTTTCATTGAATGTCCATTTTTACCTTTAAAGATAACGCTCAGTTTTGCTGGATAATTGAATCTGGGCTACAATCCAAGTTCCTTTGTGTTTCAAAATATCAGATTCCAGGCTCTTCAATCCTTTCAAGTGGAAGCTACTAGGTCTTGCGTAATCCTGTGGCATCTTTAAATTGTTTCCTTCTGACTATTTGCAACATTTTCTCCTTAATTTAATAATTCTCAAATTTAGCTAAGATATTTCTTGGAGTTTTCATTTTGGTGTCTCTTTCAGGAAATAATCAGTGAATTCTTTTAATGGCTACTTTACCTTCTGTTTCTAGGACATCAGGGCATTTTTCCTTGTTGATTTCCTAAAAGATAATGTCTAGGCTTTTTTCCATCATGGTTTTCAGGAAGTCCAGTAATTCTTAGATTGTCTGACCTAGTACTATTTTCCAGGTCAATTGTTGTTACAAGGAGATATTTTATATTTTCTTCTAATTTTTAATTTTTTGGGGGGTTTTGTTTGATTGATTCTTAAGTCTCATTGAGTCATTCACTTCTATTTGTTCATTTTTAATGTTTAGTGAATTATTTTCTTCAATTAGCATTTTTATCTCCTTTTGCATTTGGCCAATTAAACTTTTAAATGAGTTTTTTGGTTCATTGCATTTTTTTCCATTTCACAAATTCTGTTTTTCATTGAATTGGTTTCTTTTTTCCTATCTATTTTGTAAGGAGCTATTTACCTTTTTCTTTTCATCAAATCTATTTTGTAAGGAGTTATATGCTTTTACCATTTCAGCAAATCAATTTTCAAGAAGTCTTTTTTAGATAATTTCTGTTTTTTTCTTTTCCAAGCTTTTGTCAAGTTTTCCTTTCCTTTTCTCATTTTTCTTCTAACTTTTAAAAAAATATTCTAAGAGAGCTTTGTGAAATGAGGACCAACTGATTTCACCCTTTGGGACTTTATCTGGAAAGGATTTGCCTTTAGGATTTTCAGGGTTTGAGGTGTGTTCTCTTTCTTCATAAAAACTATGTATGATAAGAAGGCTTTTTGCTTTTTTGCTAATTTTTCAAAGCTTGAGGTCTGCTCTTAAGGCAAAGGGGTACAAGATGCATTAGCCTGCCTGGGGCCAGTGCTGCTAACTGACTTAGGATTCTCCATATTGCCAGGTCTCTCACTTTTCTGGGATTCAGAGGTTCACTGTTTGCCTTTTGTAGTTGTTTTGGGTGTCTCAAAACTAATCTGCTAATCCAATGTCCTGTAACCAGGACAGAGTAGCCTAAGAGCTTCCCAGTAGATTCCCTGGTATGAGACTCCACAAAGTCCTGGCTCCCTGCCTCAGGTTCCTCTCACTGTGTCTGCACTTGGCAGCCTCTCCTCCTACCTGACTGACACAAACCTTTTCTGAAGTTTTTCCAAAGTATCTTCTTCTGGAAATTTTTTGCATTCCAAATATTTGTCACTCCAAAATCAGTTCAGAAGCTTGATCTGATATGGATCTAAGGGATACTAGAAGGAGTTCAGGTAAAGATGTGTCTACTCTCAGCCATCTTGTTCTGCCATCATGCAAATTTTTCTAAAATAATTTAGTGGCCTTATATCTATTTTTTCTTTTATATACTCTGAAAAAGAATCCCTCTTTATTTTCACATAAACAGTAATAAGTTGTAGAAAATTTTGTGGCATATAATTTTTAGCTAATAGTGACACTTTACAAAAGAGATCTAAAATTGTCAGGCTTTGAAATATTCTAAAATCATTTTGACATAGTTACCATTATTTGTTTGGATGTCAGAAGATGCCCAACACAACAGAGAAAGCACTGACTTTGAAGTCAAATAACTTAGTTAGGCTAACTTACTCTTTGGGCAACTTTGGGAAGGTTTTTTTACCCTTTGGACCTTAGTTTTATAATTTTTAAAATAAGGTAGTTCAATCCAGGAGCCTTCATGTGCAATTCATACCCTAAAATTATGCTTGTGAATGTAAAATTTTATTTTGATTGAGGTCTACAATAACAATAGAATAGGCTAATGTAGAAAAAGAGATGCTGAAGAAAAATTCAAGAAGAAAGTATTTGCTTAAAAATTGGAATTCAGTAATGAAAGCTAATAACTATGAAAAATCAAAAACAATAACACAAAACCAGAAGAACAAAAAAAAGAAGATAATATGACAAATCTCATTGTACATATCATGACCTGGAAAATCGATTCAGGAGGCATAATTTTAAAATTATTAAACTATCTAAAAATCATGATCAAAACAAAGAAAAAGCTTTGTACCATCTTTCAGGAAATAAGCAAGGAAAACTCCTCTGATATTCTAGAACCAGAGAGTAAAACAAAAATTTAAAGAATCTTCCAATCACTTCCTGAAAGAGATTTGAAAATGAAAACTCACAGGAATGTTGTAGCCAAATTTTAGAGCTTCCTGGTCAAGGATAAAATATTGCAAATGGCCAGAAGGAAATAAAAAAAAATGTATGAAGGAGTCACAGTTAGGCAAACACAGGATTTAGTAACTTCTTTATTAAATGACCAGAAATCTTGGATTATGATATCCAAAGGACAAAGGAGCTAAGATTAAAACTGAGAACCAACTATCCAGCAAAAATCAGTGTAATTCCTCAGGGTAAAAATGAATATTCAACAAAATAAAAAAAAGCATGAAAAGACCAGAGATGAATTTTAAAAATTACTTCAAAATATAAGACTCTAGAAAAGCATAAAAGGTAAATGATAAAGGGAAATCATAAGGAAGTTAATGCAGTTTATTCCTACATAGGAAGATGAGGGGGAACATTAAATGATCTTCAACTATGCAGTGAGCCCTGGGCTTCATTTTCCTTTTTACAATTAGAGGTCTCACAGGAATCATACTTGCTAACTCATCCCTAGACATCGTCCTTCACAGCACATACTATGTCGTAGCCCACTTCCATTATGTACTATCTATGGGCGCTGTCTTTGCAATTATAGGAGGCTTTGTCCACTGATTCCCACTCTTCACGGGCTATATACTAAATGGTCTATGGGCAAAAGTCCATTTTGCTATTAAATTTGTAGAAGTCAACATAAACTTATAAATGACAAAAAATTTTTCATGATTAAAAAGAATATATATATATATATATAAATGGAAGGCACAGGTGTGAGGTGACTGTAAAAGAGTGATGTCTAAAAAATAAAATTAAAGAATGAAAGAGGAGTATGCTAGGAGAAAGGAAAAGGGAGAGGTAGAATGGAGTGAATTATCTTAAACAAAAGAGGCATGAAAAGTTATTACAGTAAGAAGAGGAGGGAAGAGATAAGGCTTGAAATTTACTCTGATCAGAATTGGCACAAAGAGAGAATAAATTGGGCATAGAAATCCATCTTATCTTACAGGAAAGTAGGAGGAGAAAAAGGATAAGAAAAAAAGAGATGGGAGTGATAGAAGAAAGATCAGATTGAGCAGAGGGGTAGTCAAAACCAGAACACTTTTGAGGAGGGACAGGTTAAAGGAGGGAGAATGGAATAAATTCAGGAAAGGAAAATATAGAATGAAGGGAAATACAGTTACCAATAGTAACTGAAAAAAATTGAAGCATGTTTCTCTAGTAAAGGTTTCATTTCTTAAACAGAGAATTATGTCAAATTATTAAAAAAAAATAAGATACATTCCTCTGTTGATAAATGATCAGAAATATGAGCTGTTTTTATAAGAAGAAATCAGTTATCTATAGTCATATATAAGTAAAAAGCTCTAATTGCCACTGATTGGAGCAATGCAAATTAAAATAATCCTGAGGTACTACCTAATAACTATTAGATTGGCTAATAGAACAGAAAAGAAAAATTTCAAATGTTCATGGGGATGTGAGGAAAATAATATATTAACGTATTGTTGGTGTACTTGTGAACTGATTCAACCATTATATAGAGGAATTTTGACCTATGTCCATAGGGCTAAAAATCACAAGTATTCTTTGGTCTAGCAATACCATTATTCTGTATCCCCAAAGTGATAAAAATCCCCAAAGCTAAAGGATTTATATGTCCAAGAATATTCTTAGCTGCTCTTGTTTCATGGAAAATTATTGAAAACTACAGAGATGTTCATCAATTGAGATCATTATTGTAGTGTTGATATGGAGCATTGTTGTGCTATTAAAAATGATGATCA